>NC_137785.1:8362631-9040131 GCF_963455305.1 Plecotus auritus
GATTTTCACCATTGACTGACCTTTGAAGCCTGCTAATGTATAACAGCTATTTCCTTAGAGTTCAACTCACTTGTCTTGAAAATCATTCTATGGAATCATGCCTAGTCATGACAGGGAAACAATTTTCGCAAAAATAATCTGCGTTTCCTTTTGTTCAGGTTGCTGCTGTGGAGCAGAGAATTTGAAGGCCCCAACGGAACAGAAGGTTTCTGTAAGAGTGTCACAGGCCAGGAATCGCAAGTTAGCCTTGACTTCCCAGAAGAGCCATCCCTGTGAGAGTTGTGGACTAGTCTTGAGAAGGATTTTCCACTTGACTGAGCTGCAGGGAACGCAACATAGACAGATACAGCTGAGGTGTGGGGGATGTGCAAAACAATTTTATTTCAGTGCAAAATTTCACCAGCAGCATGTGAGAGAGAACACTTTCATTAGGGGTGTGGAGAGGCTGTCACTTGCAAAGATCTGCAATTTCAATGTGTCCCAGAATCATTTCACCTGTGGGGAGGTTGGGCAGGGCACACTTTCCTGGTCACGGCATCTCCACCTAAAGGCTGATCAGACCAGGGACAGGCCAAATGCTATTTCGAAGGGTGGTTTGATGTTTCAAAGGAGAAAAGATTTTTACACCAGAAAAGAATGTGAGGAAGATCCTGGCAACAGTAATCTTCATCATCAGAGAGTTCGGACTGGAGAAAAGCCTTATAAATGTATTGAATGTGGCAAATCTTTTACTAGTAGCAAAGGCCTCCATTATCATCAAAGTTTTCACACTGGAAAGAAGCCTTATAAATGCATTGAATGTGGGAAATCTTTTATCACTAGCAGTGACCTTCGTCGTCATCAGAGATTTCACACTGGAGAAAAGCCATATAAATGCAGTGAATGTTGGAAATCTTTTACCCTGAGCAGTTCCCTTCATTGTCATCAGAGAGTTCATACAGGAGAAAAGCCTTATGAATGCAGTAACTGTGGGAAATCTTTTACATATAGGCCTGTCCTTTGTAGACATCAGAGAATTCATACAGGGGAAAAGCCTTATAAATGCAGTGAATGTGGGAAATCTTTTACCCAGAGCAATTCCCTTCATTGTCATCAGAGAGTTCATACAGGAGAAAAGCCTTATAAATGCAGTGAATGTGGGAAATGTTTTGCAAGGATCTATGATCTCCGATATCATCAGAGAGTACACACAGGAGAAAAGCCTTATAAATGCAGTGAATGTGGGAAATCTTTTACCGCTAACAAGCAACTTCGTAGTCATCAGAGAGTTCACACTGGAGAAAAGCCTTATAAATGTAGTGAATGTGGAAAGTCTTTTACAAGTAGCAGTGGTCTCCCATATCATCAGAGAGTGCACTCTGGAGAAAGGCCTTATGAGTGCAGTGAATGTGGAAAATCTTTTATCACTCAGTCTCAACTTCATAATCATCAGAGAGTTCATACAGGAGAAAAGCCTTATGAATGCAGTGAATGTGGGAAATCATTTGCACGTAGTCGTGGCCTTCATAAACATCAGAGACTTCATACAGGAGAAAAGCCTTATAAATGCAGTGAATGTGGAAAATCTTTTACCGAGAGCACTTCCCTTCATTGTCATCAGAGAGTTCATACAGGAGAAAAGCCTTATAAATGCAGTGAATGTGGAAAATCTTTTGCCCAGAGCAATTCCCTTCATTGTCATCAGAGAGTTCATACAGGAGAAAAGCCTTATAAATGCAATGAATGTGGGAAGTCATTTACCGCTAACAACAACTTTCGTAGACATCTGAGAGTTCACACAGGAGAAAAGCCTTATAAATGCAGTGAGTGTGAGAAATCTTTTATGACTAACACCGACCTTTGTAGTCATCAGAGAATTCACAGAGGAGAAAAGCCTTATAAATGCAGTGAATGTGGGAAATCTTTTAAAAGTAGGAATGGTTTCCAATATCATCAGAGAGTTCACACTGGAGAAAGCCATTATGAGTGCAATTAATGTGAGGTATGTCTCAGGCATATTTCTAAATTTGCTCTCCACATAAAAGTCCAAATGTGAGAAATTTCTTAGATGTGTAGGAAATGTAGTTTCTAAGTTAGGACTTAACAGTAGTACAAGAAAATTTTTGAATCCTCATTTTTCTGAATTGTATCTCATACACGTACTCACCTATATTATGTAAAGTTCCCATAAGTGTTTTTGCTGTGGTGTGTGTTTGCTTTTGTGTTGGAACACTATGTAATTATGTTGCACTTTCTAACATACAGAGATGTCCTGCCAGGTCTTTGTCACTGCATATTTCTGTTGCTGAAGGTATTTCATCTGAACCACCTATAAGGACCCTACAGATGGCATCAATCACCATCCTCATGTGCCCAGCGAAGCTAACTCTGTTGTTTCATTTGTTGAAGAAAATTAGGAATACCTGAGCCCTTGATTCTTTTTTTTTTAAATATATTTTGATTTTTCACAGAGAGGAAGGGGGAGGGATAGAGAGTTAGAAACATCAATGAGAGAGAAACATCGATCAGCTGCCTCCTGCACACCTTCTACTGGGGATGTGCCCGCAATCAAGGTACATGCCCTTGACCGGAATCGAACCCAGGACCCTTCAGTCCGCAGGCCAACGCTCTATCCACTGAGCCAAACCAGCCAGGGTTCATCTCTGTGTCTTAATGCAAGATTCGTTCCCCAGTCTTTTTCACCATGTGGGAAAAGTATAGGATACGTCATTGCATCTAATGTAGGAAACAGGATACTGATTTGTTTCATTTTACTGGCATTCAGATTATTGGGATCTGGTTTACAATGAATGAGCAAGTCCCTTTCAAAAGGAGGTCCTCCATCTTCGTTTCTGAATATGATGGCAACTTCGATGACCCGGAGATAATTTTATCTACGTGAGTCACTATTATGATCGGATTTAATTGCCATTGTTACTTCCATGTGATGCCACTGCTCTCATTCAGTTTCAGAATGTCAACAAAAACAAACAAATTCACGATTGACAATGATAGATTGAAACACACGCTTGCGATTCGAGCCAGCGAGTGATTTATATGTACTGCATATGCCCGAACCACCTTAGGCTTTTATAGATTTGGAATAAACTTACTTAATTAGATCTGCTTTCTGATGTAGCTCAATTTTTTCCAGCCCAGTGAAGCACCCCAACCTCTTTTTCAGGTAATTGTCAGCAACACAGCAGTAACATTAACACGAAGCACATTATTATTGTAGATCACACAGGGAGAACAAAGGGTAAAATATTTAACTGCAGCAGTGTTTGACTATATTCTGTGCAATGAGAAAACCTCAAGTCATTTTCAAGGTCCACCAATTCTTACTTCTTTTCAGTCGGGTCAACTTTCTAAGCTTTCTAAATCTTCGTTTTCTGGCTAATGAAAAGAAAATAGGATTCCACTGAGTGTGCTAGCTACCTATTCCAGGACTTCTGTGAGGATCAAATGAGATGAGGCACAGGAAAACGCTTCACAGACATTTGGTCACAGTGTAAAGTGTTTCCACCTGAGGCTAGTCGTTGCCAGGGAGAGGAAGACAGGTGTCACTACTGGACGTCATTACCCAGGTCATTGGACAGTTATCATATTTGGGTCTTACATAGATAGATATATAAATAGATATTCTATAATTTTGCCATTCTACCTCAATGTTGATTGTATTTTTTCCAGGAATTTATGGGGAGCTATTTCTCAGAAGTGCGTTCGTTGAATCTGTATCTTTATTAAAACATCTAATCATATGTTCTGCCTAATGTGATATGAGTTTTGCATCAGAAGCAGATGCTCTAAGTGTGAGTGTCTGTTTTGTGACGTTAACTTTGTACAATGGATTCAGTGGAGACAGGTTAGATCGAGTTAGAGACT
The DNA here is from genome assembly GCF_963455305.1 of Plecotus auritus. Classification (NCBI taxonomy): domain Eukaryota; kingdom Metazoa; phylum Chordata; class Mammalia; order Chiroptera; family Vespertilionidae; genus Plecotus; species Plecotus auritus. Next base: position 8,366,496 of record NC_137785.1, read on the forward strand.
TGAGCAACAAGCTACAGTTGGCCTGATGGAGACACCTGTCAAAAGTCATGAATGAGCCCTAACCGGTTTGGCTCAGTGGATGGAGCGTTGGCCTGCGGACTGAAGGGTCCCGGGTTGGATTCCGGTCAAGGGCATGTACCTGGGTTGCAGGCACGTCCCCAGTGGGGAGCGTGCAGGAGGCAGCTGATCGATGTCTCTCATTGATGTTTCTAACTCTCTATCCCTCTCTCTTCCTCTCTGTAGAAAAATCAATAAAATATATTAAAAAAAAAAAAAAAGTCCTGAATGAAAAAACACTGCCTGCCATTCAGGAAGAGCAGGTCCTGAAGAGATATATGCAAAACCAGCACCTAAAGGAAGCCAGGCCGGGTCACCAGAAACAAACCTGCCCCGGAAATCACCTCCTAAGAAGGCGCTAGAGGACACTTAGTACCCTTGGTGTGTTCTTGGGCCAGCAGCCCTAAATCCAGTCCTGGAGTCAACTAAGAAATACCGGATCTTGGCCTTGGAGCGGAGAAACTACATCACCCAGAAGGCCACGCATTGAATGCCACCAGACGGAGCCAATGGGGTCTCAGAGAAGGCGTTTCCGTTTGGTTATATCTGAGGGCGGGACCGGTAGCCTCCTGGCGGGATTTTCCGTTCTCAGGTTTTTGTCTGAGGGGTCAGGTTTCCCAAGTCTACGCTCCGGTGGAGAAGGTGGGGAGTGGTGTTCCCCGCCTCACAGCCCATGGTGGGAGCCGGCAGTGGTGCTCACAGCTCACACGTGGGATTGGAGCTCGGAGTCACCGCCGGAACCCACGCCCGGGCCAGGACAGGGACCGCCACTCCTGCAGCTACTTCTACTCCACCCGCTCAGCCCGCAGAGTGCAATGGCGGCGCCCACGCTGAGGAGGCGGGCTGAGGTGAGTTCCAGTCCCCCAGGCCCTCACCGTCTCCTTTCACAGACACCACAGCCCGAGGAGGGTGCCTGTCCAGTCCTGCAGCTCAGTCCGCGTGGAGGACCGTGAGGAAGGAGGAGGGGGGAGAGGAGTGTTGTGGCTTCTGAGGGCACAGCAGGTGCAGGGCAGAGAGGACAGGGGTGACTTGCATCTGAGGTTCCCCTGAGGATGTGGGCTGTGAGGATTGGCGGACAGATCAGAGGCTGCAGGGAGGACGTTACAGACTCATTGGGGCTTTCCCGGCTGTGGGGTCCATCAGAGGCCTGGGGTGGTCCTGGACCCGGCTGGAAGACAAGCTCTCTACATGCCATGTGCCAAGTTCATGGGTGAGTCCAGCGAGACCCAGTGGCATTGGAGCAGGAAGGGGGCAGAGCTGAGGGAGTGAACCTGGGTCTGAAGATGGGAAGGGGTTAAAGATTACCCAGTGGTGTGCACATCTGGAGGAAGTGTGAGCTGATGGTCCCCGGGAACTGGTGTGGGGACTTAAAGGTGAAGCATAAACCCAGGCTTGGCTTTGTCTTGGAGGCATGATCTAGGAGACTGCAGTGGTATTGCTTGGCAGGAAGGCTGGGGCCCTGCAGGCATCGCCCAGACCTTAAATGGCATTGCTCTCTCCCCTCCCCTCCCCCAATCCTTCCCACCCAACCCAGCTGCTCTGCTGAGGGCAATCCCAGTGAGTAATGGGACTGTGATGAGAGAGCAGCCTGCACTGGCATTAGGGCCTGGTGTCCACACTAACCGGGTGCCCTGGAGGAGGTTGAGGGGGGGGAAGGTGTGTAAGGAGTAGGAGTGGGGGTTCTCAGAGAGACAGCTCTGGTTTCATTTGTCTCCATTCTGACAGGTTGGCGTGACCTTTGAGGACATTGCCCTGTACTTCTCCAGGGAGGAATGGAGCCTCCTTGATGAGGGTCAGAGACAGCTGTACCTGAATGTGATGCTGGAGAACTTTGAACTTGTATCCTCGCTGGGTAAGACCCTCACTCTCACCAGTGACCTGGACTTGGCTTTGCCATTTCCCAGGCCCCATCTCCCAGGGTGTGCTGTGTCCTCCCGTGTAGACTGTGGTTCTGCTTGATTTTTCCAGTTTCCTGGGTCATTGCTGTCCTGGGGAGGGTGGGTCTGTTTCCACTGCTCCCTTCTTTCCTGAAATTGCAATTCTCCCCGCTGTACTACATTCACAGGGAAGGACTTGTGGTTGGTAGTGTTGCAGGAAACCTGAGGGATTCCACCTTGATCAGTGAGGAAAGCATTTTCTATATTCCTGTTCGTCTTTTGTACATAGCTTTTGAAGAATTGTTTCTATATCCTTATCCTGGTTAATAACTGTTTTTTTTTTGGTTAAACATGCTTTTGAAGAACTTGTATATTTTATATATTAATTGCTTATGACATACAGGAACACATATTTTTGCATGTGCTTAATTGTGCTTTGCAGATATTACTCCCCCACACCTGCTTTTCAACAAAGTCCATGTTTTTGACAACCCTGCCTTCAGCAGGTCTAGTGCCACCATGTTTCTAGCAAGCTCAGATGCTTGTTACTAGTGCTTAGAATAATGTATTTGTAATGAAGTTATATTAAGTTTGCTTTTGAGACAGAGTCATTGCATTGTTATTGGCCTGCACTATGGTATTAACATACCTTTATTATTCCCTGGGAACTCCACCTATTTGTGTGAATTTCTGCCTGTATCTCAATGTTTGCTTTATTGTGCTGATCAGAACAGAATCCACAATCTCCAAGCGATTCCTTCATATGGTTTGACAGTATTTTCTTCTGTTCTTTAGATTTCCTTTCATTTCATTTTGTTTATTGCTGTTATGCTGAGAAGACTCTATTTTTCTTTGTTTTTTTTCAATCTGGACTGTTTGTGTTTTCTATTTTGTGTGGTGGTTGGTGTCACATTCTTAAATCCTGTCCAAAACAAACCTCCAGAACTTTTTCTCTCGGTTGTCCTGAGGAGTTTTAAGTTTTAGCGCTGACCTTCAATTATGTCCTGCAGGTTGAGCTAAATTTTATCAGTGGTGATCATTATTGTGTGTTTACATGTGAGTATTGATTTGCAGCAGCACCATTCATTGAAGAAACTCTGCAAATACATATAAAGTGCTTGCTGGTGCCAATCGCACGCGTGTGTTTCGATCTGTCATTGTGGATCATGAATTTGGTAGTTTTTGATGACATTCTGAAGCTGAAAGAAAGCAGTATCATTGACAGAATGTACCTGTTAATAAATCACAAGGACAAACTCTAGACACAGTAGGAATATTCCTACCTAAACCCCTTTTCAGACAAGGTTAGTTATATTTTGCTTCCTCTTGATTTCCAAGAGCCTGTAAATATTTTATCTCAAAGGAAATTAGTCAAGCACTCTGAAAGGTGTTTTTACTCTTAATGTGGTATACAGGGAGATGTTAGAATAAGTTTAATCAATTATCAGTCATTATTTTCATCAATGTTGTATTTATATCATGTTTTTATATGTCTTTGTTGTTGTTATATTGTAATTTTAAAAAATATATATATTTTATTGATTTTTATAGAGAGGAAGGAGAGGGATAGAGGGTTAGAAACATCGATGAGAGAGAAACATCGATCAGCCGCTTCCTGCACACCCCCTATTGGGGATGTGCCTGCAACCAAGGTACATGCCCTTGACTGGAATAGAACCTGGGACTGTTCAGTCCACAGGCAGACGCTCTATCCACTGAGCCAAACCAGTTAGGGCCATGTTGTAATTTTTTACTTATTAATCAACTTATATATTATTTTCATATACATTTTACTAATTTTCTTTCCTCTCTGACACTTCAATTATAGAGAAGGGGCAAATGGTGATATTAAAATATTTCTTCTAATTAATTTCCTTTCAATGTGCATGAATCAGAGCACTAGGTCACTAGTTTGTAAATAAAACAAGAATTCAATATTTGGAAAGCACAATTAAACATATGCAAAAGGAGATGTATTTTACTATAAACTAGAAAAAGTATTCAAAACACACAATAGCAAATAAATATGGTTAAAAATAGGACTAAAGCCCTGGCTGGTTTGGCTCAGGGGTTGTGCATCCATCCGTGAACCCAGTAGGTCACGGTTGGGTTCATGGTCAGGGTACATGCCCATGTTGTGGGCTGGATCCCAAGTAGGAGGCATACAGGAGATACCCAATCGATAATTCTCTCTCATCATCGATCTCTCTCTCTCTCTCTCTCTTCTTCTCTGAAATCAATTTAAAGATATTTACAAATAAAATAGGATTAAGGATGTAGACACTACTTAAAAAAATATGTACAAATGACCAACAGGAATACAGAATATGCTTTTACTCACTACTCAACTGGAATCCATTAGTCTCCCTGCCACACAACCAACCACAGACCCTCCCTACCAGTTCGGTACGGCAGGTGTTGTGATTAAAAGTATAGAAGGGAGCAGTACAATCAAACCAACCATGCCAACCACAGCAAAAACCCAGAAAACTGGACAAATCAAGCAACGTGTACAGTCCACAAGTGAGGACAGAGCACCCTAGAGGTGAGGGGGCATAGGAAATGCAAAGCCAAGTTCAGGAACCAGCCAGAGTGAGGGTCTTACCCAGGGAGGATATCAGTTCAAAGTTCTCCAGCATCACATTCAGGTACAGCTGTCTCTGACCCTCATCAAGGAGGCTCCATTCCTCCCTGAAGAAGTACAGGGCATGTCCTTAAGGGTCACGCCAACCTGTCAGAATTGAGACAATTGAAACCATAGTTGAAATTTTGAGAACTAGCAATCCTACCCCTAACACATCTTCCTCACCCTCAACCTCCTCCAGGGCGCCCCAGTTTAGTGTGGACACCAGCCCCTAATGCTGTGCTGGCTGCTCTCTTACCACAGTCCCATTAGTCACTGTGACTGCCCTCAGCACAACACATGTGTTGGGAAGAGGGACAGCAGAGAAACTCCATCTAAGCTCTGGGCCATGCCTGCAGGGCCCCAGCCTTCCTGCCAAGGAATACCACTGCAGTCTCCCAGATTATGCCTCCAAGACAAAGCCAAGGGTTTATGCTTCATCCTAGAGTCCTGTTGTGAACGCGAGTGAACAAGCACTGGAGTCCAGACCAAATTAAAATTTGGCGAGCCTTTATTAGGCGGCCGGTGACTGCTCTTTCTCCACGCAGGCAATCCAGAGAGCAGCCCCGACCCTTTGTGCAGGACCACTTGTAAGCACATTTACCACACCTTGTTTTTGCAGAGCGAGCAATTTAAGATAAAACAGTTTTTCTTAAGTAATGTCAGGGTCATGTTATTGATGACCATGTTATTTACAGGATCATCCTGTTCTTCAGAAAGCTGACAGTGTTCTATCTTGCAAGGCTATTTTGTGTGGTGCAGCTGGGATTCAAGGCTAAGTCGACTAGGAGGATGCATGCTCAAAAATTTCTACTCTCTGACATTCCCCACTGGTTTTTATGGGAGAATCAAATCATTGACTCTTTTGGGTCATTGTTCGTGAGGGAGTTATATTGACCCATGAGGACTATAAGCTTGATAGAATTAATTCTCTGCTGAATAAAGTCAGTGGGCCTGTTTATAAGATAAGGGCCCGGAATGAGGGCCAGGACTAATCTTTAGAGGGTCTGAAGAGTCCTGGACTCTCTATTTTGCCTGGGCTGTCTTAAGCCAGGAGTGATGAAGCCATGTCGGGATCCCGTCGACCTTGACTGCCGTGGAGGTGGTCTATTCCAGGTAGGTGTCAGTCCTTGTGTGGCAAATTTCTTTACCCAATCAGAGTCTCCAGGGTGGAAGGATGGACCGGATCAGGAGTTGGTATAGGCAGAGTACCTTGGACATGCTTCTGGACTGCTTTCTGGTGGACTGTAAAGCCTGTAAGAACTTGAGTAAAGATTGGTTATGGATTTCAGCTTTTCTAGATTGGGTTTCCATGTAAGCTGGTGAGGGGGCTAGGTCAGGGTTTGGAAGAGTCACTAGAATCTGTAGAGGCCCCACTGGTTTTAGGGCAGCTTCCCAGGCTGCTTCATTTGCAGCCTCATTCCCTCTTACTTCTGGGGAGTCCCCTTGTCTCACATAGGTAGAGATGGAAAGACTTAATTACATCTGGTAGTGCCAGTTGGCCCATCGTCCTTGCTCTGCTCATATCTGTCTAACTGCCTAATATATTACCTCAAGGATCCTGGCTCTGAATTCTTTTAGGGAAAGTGGACGTTGGTGGGCTCTTCTAGCCACTTCCTGCTGAGGCAGGTCAGAATTTTCTCTCAGAGCCAAGAGATCCTTGCTGTCTGTCAGAGGGACAATGAGGCCTGGGCACAGAAGGAGTTGGGCTTGTGACCTGGTGGAGACAAACTGTAACAAATGGTCTGGTAGAAGGGAAAGAAAACCTTTCAGTTTTAATAACTTCTATTGAAATATAATTTTTCTCCTCAAAATTAACCCCATGTTTATCAAAAGAGCCAAATCAAGACTAATTTATCTGTTGTATTTAATTTGGCCTGATTGTTTGCATAAACATAACAAAAATGGTAACGGACTACCTTTGCCGGAATTTCATGATTTAATCTTAATGTGCCCCGTAAGGCCAGGAAGCCAAGCCATCCAGCTGCCATCAGGCCTGCCAGTAGTATCTGCTGAGTTAGGTGAAGTCCTCACCTGTAGTGGCTCTACCCGGGCCCATGCCCTAGGCTTCAAGGCCCATCTCAGCCTTCCTACTCATCGCGGCTGAGTGTGTGGGGTCCCGCAGGGACGCAGAGGTGCCCTTATTGCTCCCCTTGTACTCTGACCAACCACCAGTGATGGTAGGGTATGGGCCTGATGCTCCAACACCAGATATTTTCAGGGCTACCAAGCAGGATACCAGGCTTTCTCCATGGCACTCTTATTGGCTTCAAGTCTTCAGAGTTCAGGCAGAGCTCTTTAAAACATGATACTCCAGTCAAAGTTTCTGGTTAATAAAACCACTATTGGAAACCGATCTTATTGAATTTATGCAAAGAAATGTATTGCCATGATTTATTTATTAAGTATTGCCAAATTTCGGAGGAATTGTATAAGGAGAAAAGTATACTGACCTGCTTTAAGATAGAATTTTCCTTGCCAGTCCTTTTTATGGACTTTCCAAAGTAATATTTTCTAAACAAACAGTAACTGTTAGATTTCTTTTATCAGTCCCTCCCTAAGTACTTTGGCATAACTATTTACCCTCTGTTTAGGGAGGCAGAATGTAAATTATTTATTCTTCCTGGCTTACTGGCCTGTATTATTTGATTTCCTTTCAACATTTCTCTTCTTATTATTACATACACAACCTTTATAAATTTTACACTTCTAAATTAGCCTTTAAACCTTCTTTCTATGTCCTTTGAAAGTGCATAACCATGCCTCAGACCTTCTACTCAGTATTCCTTATTCTTTGAAACATCAATCATTTAATGATTTCTAAAAATTAAACAGCCAGAACTTCTTAGATTAACATTTATGACCTAGACTTTCTGTGATAAAACTAAGAGTAGGTAAAAATATTTCTTTTTGAGAGACAAAGATTTTTAAAACTTAAACTAGTTGTAACATTAAAGATATCTTAAAGTTCCTTTGCTGAATATTCCACCACCGCCCAAGGAGTACCCAGTAACCCCGCCATGCCAGGCTCGGACAATGAGATTTTCTTTATGTGTATTGGAAGGGTTAAAAAGAAGAAAACGGGCAGAGGAAGATCCACTGTGTTTTTTAGAAAGCCTTGAGTCTAGCATAATTCAGATAAACAAGAAACCAGGGACACCAGCAGAGCGGGTTGTAGCCAGCAAAATCAACAAAAACCAATCTCTCCTTGCCGACGCGCCCCCCCCCCCCCTTTTCTGCCTTAACGGGAAATAAGGCAAGCGGTCTGAGATCCTGTATAACCAGGCTTTTTACACTTAAGGAACAGCTGCTCTCCCTCCCAGGTTTTCCTTCTTTACTCCAAGGCCCCAAAATATCTCAAATCCTCCTCCTTCACCACTTCTTATATCTCTAACCATCCCCCAGATACCTCCTTAACCTGGAGTCTCTTGCCCAGTTTTTCCTTCTTCTGGGGAGGTTTTTGGCAGTCCCGGAGCCACTTGGGATTGTCAGTCAAGATGTCTATCCAAATTTGTATATAAGGAATTTGGTCTGGGTGGCCAGGATTGTCGAAAATGGCATGTTGGACGTTATATGCCATCCCTAGATCGGTGGACCCCTCTGGGGGCCACTCACTGGGATATAGGAAAGTCGGCCATTCCCGTTCACAAAACTTCTGTAAAACAAAAGCGTTAATGGAGGCTCCGTAGTCATCTGCTCGCCGCTTGAATTCCTGAAAATTTTTCAAAGAACATTACAGGGGAGTACAGACAGAACATGAAGCAGACTGACCCATTCTAATGATAGAGACAATTAGACCACAATAACACAGAATAACAAAGACAATGACAACCAACAGGATCGCCGAGCAACGTCATGCGCTGGGATCTGGTCTCGGAAATAGCACTACATTCAGCCTTCCAGAGACCCTAGATGGGCGCCCACAGAACCAGAAATAAGTTTCTTACCAGTAAGAATCAGATCCTGGCGTCTCCGATCAGAGTCAATCAGGAAATTTAGCAGGCGGGGTCTCCGACCTCTACCAGTCCCGGGGCTGAGGAACGTCTCTCAGAGATCTCCCCCTGGGTCAGAGAGTCCGGGGACCCCGATGGGCTCTGGTCACAAGACCAGGCAAAGGCTGGTTATCTCGGTGGGACCTCCAAATGTTGTGGAGCGAACGTGAGTGAATGACTACTGGAGTCCAGACCAAATTAAAAAAATTTTTTTAAATATATTTTATTGATTTTTTACAGAAAGGAAGGGAGAGGGATAGAGAGTTAGAAACATCGATGAGAGAGAAACATCGATCAGCTGCCTCCTGCACACCCCCTACTGGGGATGTGCCCGCAACCAAGGTACATGCCCTTGACCAGAATCGAACCTGGGACCTTTCAGTCCACAGGCCAACGCTCTATCCATTGAGCCAAACCAGTTAGGGCCCAAATTAAAATTTGGGGAGCCTTTATTAGATGGCCGATGACTGCTCTGCCTTTCTCCACCCAGGCAGTCCAGAGAGCAGCCCGACCCTTTGTGCAGGACTGCTTTTTTTTTTTTTTTTTTTTTTTAAATATATTTTATTGATATTTTACAGAGAGGAAGGGAGAGGGATAGAGAGCTAGAAACATCGATGAGAGAGAAACATCGATCAGCTGCCTCCTGCACACCTCCCACTGGAGATGTGCCCGCAACCAAGGTACATGCCCTTGACCGGAATCGAACCCGGGACCCTTCAGTCCGCAGGCCGACGCTCTTTCCACTGAGCCAAACCGGTTTCGGCTTGTGCAGGACTGCTTTTAAGCACATTTATCACACCTTGTTTTTGCAGAGCAAGCAATTTAAGACAAAACAGTTTTTCTTAAGTAATGTCAGGGTCACGTTATTGATGACCATGTTATTTACAGGGTCATCCTTCAGAAAGCTGACAGTGTTCTATCTTGCAAGGCTATTTTGTGAGGTGCAGCTGGGATTCAAAACTAAGTCGACTAGGAGGAAGCATGCTCAAAAATTTCTACTCTCTAACAGTCCTAATACCAGCCCTGGCTGGTTTGTCTCAGTGGTCAGTTTTGGGCTGGGGACTGAAGGATCCCGAGTTGGATTCTAATCAAGGACACATGCCTGGGTTGCAGACTCCATACCCAGTACTGGTTTCCAGAGGGAGCCTATGGATGATTCTCTATTATTAATTATGTTTCTCTCTTTCTCTCTCCCCCTCTCCCTTACTCTCTGAAATCAATTTAAAAAAAAAATTTTTTTTTAAAGTCCCAATACAAGGTTTCCAGCACCATCAGCTCACACTTCCTCCAGATGTGCACACCACTGTGTAATGTCTGACCTCATCACAACTTCAGACCCCAGGTTCACTGCCTCAGCTCTGCCACCTCCCTGCTCCACAGCACAGGACCTCTCTGGACTCACCCATGAACTTCGCATATGGCATCCAGAGAGTGCTTGAGAGGTTTCAGAAGGATCTAGCACAACCTGATTCCTGGTGGACCCCACAGCCTGGGGAGAGCAGGGCAGGCGGCTCTGAAATACTCCCTGCCCGTCTCTGACCTTGGATTCAGTACTCACCACCCACATCCACAGGGGAATTTCAGATACATGTCACCCCTGTCCACTCTGCCCTGCATTTCCTGTGTCCTCAGAACTCACAACACTCCTCTCTCCCCTCCACCTTCCTCAGGGTCCTTGACGGGGACCTGAGCTGCAGGTCGTGACAGGCGCCCTGACCCCAGGCTGCTGGGTGGAGTGGAAGGAGGCGGTGAGGCAGGTGTGGCGGGGAGGGGGACGCGAACTCACCTCAGCTGAGCACCTGAGCGAGGCCATTGCCATTGGACGCTGTGCGCCAATCCAGGCCGGAGAGGCCGGGAAGAAGCAGGGGCGGTGGAAGGGGGAGGAAAGGGTCTCTGTTCCGTCACGGACGTGGGTAACCCGGTGGCCTCAGCGAATTTCACTCCCACGTGAGGGCTGAGCCGGAAAGGACGCGGGCCTTCTCCCTCCCAGGATCTGCCACCGCCGCCGCCGCCTGGAGCCTCCCACCCTGTACTGGAGTAGATTCTGGGTGAAGACCAATAGCCGCCAAGATTGCACCGGAAGTCCCGCCCCATCCCGCGGGTGATGCAAAAGAAAAGCTTTTTCTGACCCTTCATTGGCTAAGCTGGCGGTATTCCTCACAAGGCCTTCTGGGTAATGTGGGTTCCAGAGTCCAAGATGGTGATGGAAGGTTTCTCCATATCACTCCAAGGAACACAGAGAGATCTATTGGTAGGGACACTGGGAAATTACCTTCCTCATGAAAGTGACATCTTGAAAATGGCTAAAAAAGAGTTGTCATTTTCCTGGTAAAGCGACTGGAGTCCTTTTTATGAAAACACATTATCTGTGAGACCAATGCAGCTCGTCATAATACAGAGGTATGCCTGCATTACAGAGTCTGGAGAGTTTTAGGACACAAATGACGTACTTACACCACCATATGTGTATTTTACAAATAGTATCCCACAGACCTATCCAGTTTGATTAGTGGTTACAGTATGGATTATGGATGTGAGTTTAAACAAATCATCTTCTCTGTCAAAACACTTTAGACAGGCGCCTTTTTGGACTGCATGACTTGGAGGCAGCCATGTTGGCCCTATGACTTGCAGCTCCTCTGGGGGCTGCCAGTCTTGAAACAGCAAAGGGCAACCCCTCCCTTTGAATTAGCCAATCGCAAAAGACTGGGCCCCTTAGTTCCAATCAAGGGACAGGTCACGTGCATGAAGGATTATAAATAAGAGCTAACCTCTTTCAATGTGGGCTTTAACATTCTCACATTACTGAGTGCTGCTGATTTCATATCTCCAAATCTCCCATCACCCAATGATTCACTATCACAGAGAATATTTTCTTTTTCAATGATTTGCTCCTCCTTCCATAAAGCCTTTGAACAAGCCTTGTTGGGAACAGTTGTCTTTATGCACTGCTGTGTAACACGGGCCAGTTCAGCCTCAGAAGCACATGGGATCCTTAGTAAAGGATGGTTGAAGCCATGAAACATCATGCTGTGGCTTTCCATCCACAGTTCTACATTTTTCTGCTCACACCGTATTATATTTTCTCAGCTCACTATATTTTTCTCAAGTTGTCATGAATGAGGAGGCCTCACATTTGTAGGAAAAAAAGAATTTCATGGTAGCCAATGTTTCAGCATAGCCATATCTAAAGTTAATTCTCTCGCCTCTTGGGAATCAGTGTCTTTAATTTACCACCTATTGAGACCTACCTGTAGTCAGCTTCATAGAGCCCTTTGTCTTCTAGCTATCTAAGCACTGCTCATTGTGTAACTCCACTCTGCGTCTCCTACCGTGTCCCCGCGTCCTGGGCCCCAGCACAGTAAATAATTATTCCTGCATGCAGCCCTGAAAGCAAGCCTCCCTCACTTTCCAACCCCATGGCAGACACTCCAGCTTCTCCCCGTAGGAGTTTGGGTCCCCCGCATCTCCCCTGAAACCGGAGTTTGGAGTAATCGGGAGGTTGTCTCCCTTCGGGTTGAAAAAAGCAGCGCTCCCAGTCGCCCATCGCCAGCCCGATTGACGCGCCTCCGTACCTCAGCTTTTCTGCGCTTGTGCACGTCTCAGTGCTCTTTTCTCTTTCCTTCTAGTTGTAGAACTTCCACTGAGCCAGCTTTCCCGTGGTTCTTGGTGATAGACGTTTTGTCTTTTAGTTGTAGTTTTGAAATTGTTGTCCAGGCAGCAGTTTAGGTGTTTACCTATATCGCCATCTTGGTTTCTCCTGCAGGTTTTCTTGAAACTCTTCAAGGTTGATCTTCTGAAGGTGGTGGAGAATGTTAGTAGTGCGGGTTAAAATTAAGTGTTCACTGCATTATGCATAGCATTGAAAAACTAAAAAAATTCTAGTTGGTGTTGCTCAGTGGTTAAGCATCAGAGCATGCACAAATATGTCCCCCATTCGATTTCTCATCAGGGCACATGCCTGGGTTGTGGGGTCCATTTCCAGCAGCAGAGTGAAGGAGGTAGCCCATCAGTGATTCTCATTATTGATGATTCTCTCTCTCCCTCTCCTTTCCTATCTGAAACCAATAAAAAATATTTTTAAATCTCTAAAAATATGTATTTTTAAAAGGTAAAAATTAAAACACTTTATATCAATACAAAAATTTATTTCCTAAATCAAAAAGGAACAAAATGAGTGAAATTCTAACATCCATATTTGTTATTCCATTGTCTTTTTGTTCAAGAAAATTGCCAGAACTCATAAAACATTAGGCAGAACATATATCCGGACATGTGCCCTTGGCTGGAATTGAATCTGGGAGCCTTTAGTTCACAGACTGATGCTCAATCCACTGATCCATATCGGCTAGGGCACTGGTCGGCAAACTGCGGCTCGCAAGCCACATGCGGCTCTTTGGCCCCTTAAGTTTTTAGCAAAGACCAGCTTAGGAGTACCCTTATTAAGGTAATAACAATGTACCTACCTATAGTTTTTAAAAAAATTTGGCTCTCAAAAGAAATTTCAATCGTATTGTTGATATTTGGCTCTGTTGACTAATGAGTTTGCCGACCACTGGGCTAGGGCAAGGATTATTTTTTATTTTTAAAGAATAGTTTATTAATTTTTAGAGAGGGAAAGATACATTGATGGAACAGTGCCATCATATTGGCCAGCGACCTCCTGCACACCCACTTCTATGGATCTAGGCCACAACTCAGCACATATCCCCACCGGCAATTAAATCCACAACCTGTGCGACACGAGATAATGGCCAAGCACTGAGCCACACCGACCACGGTGGTATATTCCATTTAGATCACAATTTGCTAATCTCAGTAAATTTAAACATTCATCTACCCAAAAACTCAGATCATGCACTTAATTTTTCACAAAGGTAAATAACATGTATAAACATACAAGAAATTATACAGAAATATTTGTACCAGCTTTATTAGAAATAACCAAATGTTTATGAAAATGGACAAACTGGTGCTCGCTTCGGCAGCACATATACTAAAATTGGAACGATACAGAGATTAGCATGGCCCCTGCGCAAGGATGACACGCAAATTCGTGAAGCGTTCCATATTTTTTACCATTTGTAGGCACCTGGATGGAATTAGAGAACATTATGCTAAGTGAAATAAGCCAGTCAATGAAAGAAAAATACCACATGATCTCACTCATTTGGGGATAATGAAAAACATTATAAACTGATGAACAAAAAGATAGATACAGAGGCAGTAAAGCATCAAACAGACTGTCTAATTACCACGGGAAGGTTAGGGAGAGGTGGGGGAAATAAGATATCAACTGAAGGACTTATATGCATGCATATAAGAGTAACCAAAGAATGCAAAACATTGGGGGGTGAGGGCATGTATTGGGGTGGGGGGGGCAATGGTAAGATATGTACACATATAATACCTTAATAAAAAAAAAGAAAATGGACAAACTGAAGGTGATATATCAATGATAAGAATATCAGAAAAAAAGATGAATTACTAGTGTAACTTTCATAAATCTCCAAGTATTTATAAAACAAATTAAAGCAGAAAAACAGATAAATAAAGTTCTCTATGAAAATGGAAAGTCTGTGGTTACTAGGAAAGCTTTGAAGAATAGGGACAGGTTAAAAGAGGTCATGAAGCAATTACACACAGACAGACATGGTCAGCATTATGACTGTAATGATGGTTTCAGTTTCATGCACATGTCAAGATTTATGAAACACTCTATTTAAGACATGTAATTTACTCATTACAGCTGTTAACAATGGTTCAGGATAAAACAAATGTATGTTCACCCATTCTGGAAGAACAGGTTTGGCAACTCTATGTTCAATCCCCATACTTATACCCTCTGGGTGAGAGTCTCATCTCAGTGACAGAAAATGTAACAAACAATGAAGAACTTTCACTCAAACCCACAAAAGCCACATCCCTGGACTAAAGACAGCCTTTGTCTCCATCTTTGTATTCCTGCTAGCACACCAATGGCTCTGATGGGAACATCTGAGAAGCTACAGGAGCCACAAAAGATCCTGATTATAATCAGTAACAATGACTGCTCCACAGAAGATAAACATCCCTGGAGTCCCTCAGATCTGTGTACACAGAGCTCATGTAGTCTTTTCCTCAAAATAATTCCTGGATGCACATTTAGATGAGGACCATTCCAACTAATGGGCTGCAGTCTCGTCCAACAAAAATTAGGTGTTTCTACAGTGAAAGGGTTTCGCCTCACTGCTATGGTGCTCAAATCACAGACCATCACCAGTGAAATTGTAGCCTTAGGGCACATGTACCTCTGCAACACCTGGACAAGAGATTCCCTTCAAATGTATTGGCATCCCTTGCAAACAAGAATATAAATTCATGTTCAAAGACATAATTGAGGTTGTCACAGCTACCCGCTCTTCGAGTGATCTCTGTGTCTCAAAGCATCCAGAAATCACATGAGGATTAGAGTCCACAGTGCTTCCAAGGAAAATATGAGCACAGTGTAAATTTTCCAAAACTGCTGAGCTAATTTCTGCACAATACTGTTCCCCCAAGGGCAAAAATGTTTGAGACCTCATAAAAGTTTTCACCTCATCATGCTTGGAGAGCCCAGATCTTCCTATAAGCTAACCCACACAGTAAATAGAACACCCAAGATTCAAGAAGTCTTAGGAAAAAGCCTTCATTATTTTACAAATCAAAGAGATATGAGATTAGCAGTTCTGCCATCAATGACTGAGGCACTCAATAAGTTCATCACCAGCATTCAGGCAAAGCATGTCCTCGAAAATGGCAGTCCCTCTGCAACATTATGTTTACTGGAGCCAAGAGTAATCAGTCCTATGGGAAAACTCATGACAGAGAAACAAGAATCAAGCCCTGACCAGTTTGGTTTCAGTGGATAGAGCGTCAGCCTGTATACTGGGGGGTCCCGGGTTCGATTCTGGTCAACAGCATGTACCTTGCTTGCGGGCACATCTCCAGTGGGGAGTGTGCAGGAGGTACCTGATCTATGTTTCTCTCTCACTGATGTTTCTAACTCTCTATCCCTCCCCCTTCCTCTCTGTGAAAAATCAAAAAAATATATTAAAAAAAAAAAAAGACTCAAGGGCTCAGGTATTCCTAATTTTCTTCAACAAATTAGACAACAGAGTTAGCTTCCCTGGGCACATGAGAATGGTGATTGATGCCACATGTAGGGACCTTATAGGTGGTTCAGGTGAAATACCTTCAACAACAGAAATATGCAATGACATAGATCTGGCAGGACATCTCTGTATGTTAGAAAGTGCAACATAATTACATAGTGTTCTAACATAAAAACAAACAAACACCACAGCAAAAACACTTATGGGAACTTTACATAACATATGTGATTAAATGTATGGAATACAATTCAGAAAAATGAGGATTCACAAGTTTTCTTGTATTATTAAGTACTAAGAAGGTACATTTCCTATGCATTTAAGAAATTTGTCACATTTGGCCTCATAGGTGCAGAGCGAATTTTGAAATTTGGTTGAAAGATACCTCACATTAATTGCACTCATAATGGCTTTCTCCAGCGTGAACTCTGTGATAATGGAGACCACTCCTACTTTTAAAAGATTTTCCACATTCATTGCATTTATAAGGCTTTTCTCCTGTATGAACTCCCCAATGACGACGAAGGTCATTCCTAACAAGAAAAGATTTCCCACATTCACTGCATTGATAAGGCTTTTCACCAGTGTGAACTCTGTGATGATATTGGAGACCACTGCTACATTTAAAAGATTTTCCACATTCATTGCACTGATAAGGCTTTTCTCCTGTATGAACTCCCTGATGACGATGAAGTTCATTGTTAACAGGAAAAGATTTCCCACATTCACTGCATTGATAAGGCTTTTCACCAGTGTGAACTCTCTGATGATATTGGAGCCCATTGTTACTTATAAAAGATTTCCCACATTCACTGCATTTATAAGGTTTCTCTCCTGTATGCAGTCTCTGATGATAACGAAGGGTAGTACTCTTGGTAAAAGATTTCCCACATTCACTGCATTTATAAGGCTTCTCTCCTGTATGAAGTCTCTGATGATAACGAAGGGTAGTGCTCTTGGTAAAAGATTTCCCGCATTCACTGCATTGATAAGGCTTTTCTCCCGTATGTACTCTCTGATGTTGATAAAGAATGGTCTTACATGTAAAAGATTTTCCACATTCACTGCACTGATAAGGCTTTTCTCCAGTGTGACCTCTCTGATGATAGTGGAGATTACTGCTACTTGTAAAAGATTTCCCACATTCACTGCACTGATAAGGCTTCTCTCCAGTGTGAACTCTCTGATGATATTTAAGACCTTTGCTAGTTGTAAAAGATTTCCCACATTCACTGCATTGATAAGGCTTCTCTCCAGTATGAAGTCGCTGATGATAGCGAAGTTTAGTACTATGGATAAAAGATTTTCCACATTCACTGCACTGATAAGGCTTTTCTCCAGTGTGAACTCTCTGATGATACTGGAGACTACTGCTACATGTAAAAGATTTTCCACATTCACTGCACTGATAAGGCTTCTCTCCAGTGTGAACTCTCTGGTGATATAGGAGACCATTGCTATATGTAAAAGATTTTCCACATTCAGTGCAATTATAAGGTTTTTCTCCTGTATGTAGTGTCTGATGACGACGAAGGGCAGTGCCATGGGTAAAAGATTTCCCACATTCACTGCATTTATAAGGCTTTTCTCCTGTATGAACTCTCTGATGATGATAAAGTATACTCTTAGTGGTAAAAGATTTCTCACATTCAGTGCATTGATAAGGCTTTTCTCCAGTGTGAACTCTCTGGTGATACTGGAGTGCATATCTCCCTGTAAAAGATTTTCCACATTCACTGCATTGATAAGGCCTTTCTCCAGTGTGAACTCTCTGATGGTACTGGAGAGCACTGCTACTTGTAAAAGATTTTCCACATTCATTGCATTTATAAGGCTTTTCTCCAGTGTGAACTCTCTGATGATATCGGAGACTACTGCTACCTGTAAAAGATTTCCCACACTCACTGCATTTATAAGGCTTTTCTCCTGTATGAACTCTCTGATGACAATGAAGATCACCGATCCTGGTAAAATATTTCCCACATTCACTGCAGTGATAAGGCCTCTCTCCAGTGTGCACTCTCTGATGATGACAAAGTTCAGTGCTACTGGTGTAAGCTTTCCCACACTCATTGCATTTATAAGGCTTTTCTCCAGTGTGACCTCGCTGTTGGTAATTAAAGGTAGATAATTTGGTAAAATATTTTCCACATTCAGAGGACACAAAACATTGACTTCCAAGATGGACACCTTTTTCCTGAGTAAACATGTGGGTGCAACTAATGTCTTCCTTACATTCTTTTCTACTGTAATAATTGTTTCTCCTTTGAAATGTCATCCCACATGTCGAAACTGCAGTTGGACTGTCCCTGGTCTGAGTAGCCTTTAGGTGAAGAGGTCCTGACCCGGTAAGGAAACCCTGCCCAACCTCCCCGCATGTGAAATGATTCTGGGACACATGGAAATTGCAGCTGTTTGCACGTGAGATCCTTTCCACACCTCTAATTAAAGTCTTCTCTCTCACATGCTGCTGGTCAAATTTTGCACTGAAATAAAATCGTTTTGCACACGCCCCACATCTCAACAGTATCTGTCTGTGTTGTGTTCCCTGCCCCTCCATCACGTGGAAAATGTTTCCCAAGACAAGCTCACAACTCTCACAGGGGTGGCTCTTCTGGGAAAACAAGGCTATCTTGGGATTCCTTGCCTGTGACACTCTTACAGAAACCTTCTGTTCAGTCGAGGCCTCCACATTCTCTGCTCCACAGCAGCAACCTGAACAAAAATAAATGTAGGTGAAGTGCATGTTGACCTGATAAAAACAGAATATGTTCACTACAAATGTTTATCTGTAATTACTGGACATGATTCCATACAATGATTTTTAAGACAAGGAAGTCAGACTCTCAGGAAATGGCTGTTATGGCCCAAAAGGTCACTGGATGATGAAAATCTCACCAAGGGAGGACAGAAGCATAGGCTGGGACAAAAAGAAGAGATGCAGGGTCTACTCGTTATTACTCCACAAATGGATTCCTTTAGGACCTTTCATGCTGGCGATTGAGTCTGTGTAGGATAATTTCAATATGTTCAACCCCATAAAATAACAATCATATTAGAGTACATGATGTTCAGCATCAATATAACATGTGTTCACTCTAAGGCTCTGCAGGCATGGAACAACACTGGAGTGCAGTGAAGTGAGATGTGTGAAAGAGGAAGAGGTGCGAAGTTTAAAGAGGTTAAGGTTATCCATGGCCTGGGAATCCGAGTAGAATGATCACTATTAAAACTGAGTCATACGCAAATTATCAACATTAAACAAGAAGAAGTAAAATTGGGTGAGGGGTGGGCAATGGTAACAAAACATTGTAGAACAAAATAGGTTCCTAGTTATTAATGTAACAAAGCCCAGGCATGAAAACCACCCCCAGCCCTTCACCAAGGCAAGACTGCCTCTGGGTCTACCCATCATTGATAAAGTCATGTTTCCCCTGTGATGCAGAAATGATTCTGCCTCTTAAATCCCAGTTGAGCCACTGCATGGGATAAATGATGCCAATCTCAAAAGAAAAACTAAAAGGATGGATGGTCAGCACTGTGGTAGAACAACAAAGCACAAATGAGATCACAGGCAAAAGACCTATGAGAGTAACATCAGTAAGATGGCAGAATCAGAGATATGAGAATCTTTCCCCATCCCAGAGTAAGTAGACAGTTATCAATGAGAAAAACATGCCATAGGAAGACAAACCGTAATACAGAATACCAAATAAGAACAACTGCATGGAAAGGATCACAGGAAACTGGGTGAGCAAACACATTTGAAGATACCTAATGTCAAAACAAGGGTTAATAAAAAAATAAATAATTCAAGGGTCCGCCCTAGGTGGTTTGCTCAGTGGATAGAGGGTCAGCCTGCGGACTGAAAGGTCCTAGGTTCCATTCCAGTCAAGGGCACATGCCCAATTTGTTGTGGGTTCAGTCCCAGTAGGGGGCATAAAGGAGGCAGCTCATCAGTGATACTCTCTCATCATTAATGTCTCTCTGTCTGTCTGTCTCTCTCTCTGTCTCTGTCACTTTCTCCCCCTTCCTCTCATAAATCAATAAAAATGTATTTTTAAAAAAGGGTCAGTCCTAGCTGGTTCTGCTCATAACAGTAGCAAACTGTGCCCTTGACAAATCAAACCTAGGACCCTTCCGTCCACAAGCCAATTCTCTGTTTGTGCTCTTGCAAAGACTGCCCCGAGAATTTCTGATCTGGTGAGAAAGAAGCAATTTCAACCTTCGCACTGACGTTGGCTTTTTATGAATACTGTCGCAAAATGTAGCAATGTAGTTTACTGTACAATGTAGAAATTCTCGGGGCAGTCTTTGCAAAAGCTCAAACAGAGAATTGACTTGTGGACGGAAGGGTCCCAGGTTTGATTTGTCAAGGGCACATGACCGGGTTGTGGGCTCGGTCCCCGCTGGGGGGGTGTGCAAGAGGCAGCCAATCAATGATTCTTTCTCATCATTGATGTTTCTATCTCTCTCTCAGTCTTTTCCTCTCTGAAATCAATTAAAAAATATTTTTTTAAAAAATAAAAATTAAATTAAAATAATGGGTCAGCATTACTACTATCAGCCACTGTACTTATGTTCTCATTGATCCTAGTGGCCTGGTCTCAAAAAAACTGGAAATTTTTCTTTTTAAAAACCACACAATGCCCTGGCCAGTATGGCTCAGTTGGTTGGAGCATTGTCCTGTGTATCGAAGGGTCAAGGGTTCGATTCCCGCTTAGGGCATATATCAGAATGTGGGTTCCATATCGGGTTTGCGTGAGTGCAGAAGGCAACCAATTGATGTTTCTCCCCAACCTACCTCCCGCCCCCCCTCTCTCTTTCAATTTCTCTAACTCTCTATGTAAAAGGAATAATGAACAAATACATAAGAATTTCAGTGTAGCCAAAAACAGAAGTGATCTAAAAAAACTCTAGAGATAAAGTAAATAACAAAACAATCTACCAAATCTTATGTATAACATTCAGAAAATATAATTCTAAAGGGATATTTTATAGAGATAAATGCCTACATTGTCACAAAAATCTCAAAAAACCTAACATGACACCTCAGGAAACTAGAAACACAACAGAAAAGAAAACCCAAAGGTTTCAGAGGAAAGAAACCATAAATATTAGAACAAACATAAATAAAAGGGAGAAAAAAGAAAGGAATACCTAAAAGGTGTATTTTTTAAAAAGATATAAAAATGTACAAGCCTTTAGCTACACTAAAGCAAAAACAAACTAACTCACTAAAAATAACCAAAGACCAAGCCTCAAATAAATTAAAAAAGAAATGAATGATAAAACATGACACCTGTCACTAGGAACCACAATGCATCATAAGAGATGTTGAGCCGAAACCGGTTTGGCTCAGTGGATAGAGCGTCGGCCTGCGGACTGAAGGGTCCCGGGTTCGATTCCGGTCAAGGGCATGTACCTTGGTTGCGGGCACATCCCCAGTGGGAGGTGTGCAGGAGGCAGCTGATCGATGTTTCTAGCTCTCTATCCCTCTCCCTTCCTCTCTGTAAAAAATCAATAAAATATATTAAAAAAAAAAAAAAAAAGAGATGTTGATGTTACCGGATGACATGACCCTCCATAGAGAAATTTGTTAAGATCCCACTATGAGCTTCTGAAATTAATAAACAAATTCAGAGCCCTGTCCAGGTGGCTCAGTTGTTGAGCGTGTGGTCCCGATGCACCAAGGTTGTGGGTTCAATCCCCCATCAGGGCACATGTAGGGGACAACCAATGAAAGCATGGATGGGTAGAACAGCACATCAATGCTTCCCTCTCTTTCTCTGTCTCCCTTGCTGTCTCTAAAATCAATAAACAAATGCTGCCTGGTACATCTCACTGATTGAGCACTGACTCATGAACTGCGACAGTAGTTCTCAACCTTCCTAATGCCGTGACCCTTTAATACAGTTCATGTTGTGGTGACCCCCAACCATAAAATTATTTTCGTTGCTACTTCATGACTGTAATTTTGCTACTGTTATGAATCATAATGTAAATATCTGATATGCAGGATGTATTTTCATTGTTACAAATTGAACATAATTAAAGCATAGTGATTAATCACAAAAACAATATGTAATTATATATTGTGAAATATTTCTAATTACAAATAAATGAAATTTTGTCTTGAAGCACATTGTAGCATGGGTAACAGTCTTAATGTAACAACAGTAAACTACATTGCCACATTTTACGACAGTATGCGTAAAAAGCCAACGTCAGTGTGAAGGTTGAAATTGCTTCTTTCTCACCAGATCAGAAATTCTCGGGGCAGTCTTTGCAAGAGCACAACGAAGATCATCTTCCACAAGTCTATTTCTGTATTTAGAGTTGATAACAAGCAAGCTGGAAAACCCTGTTTCACAAAGATATGTTGTTGGAAATGGAAGAAGAAGGTGCAACACAGTCTTAGACAGAACAGGATATGACTGCAAACACTTGATCCAAAATTTTGTAACTGGCATTGTAGAGAAATCAGTTCTCGCTGCATCGCTGTTAATAAGTTCAATTAACTCCTCTTGTGCTGTCTCAGGAACATCTTCAACTTTGACTGTGAATGGGTTTCTGGCAAGTGCAAATGGGGTGTCAGGTAGATTTGGAAAGTATGATGAAATTTCATCTGCAAGCATAAGCAAGTGTTCTTGCACAGAAATTATCATCGTAATCCTTTTGTCTGGTTCAATGTCATGTTCCTCAAAGAAAGCAGATAAGGTAGGCAACATGTAAATTTTATTTTCATCCAATTTTTTTTTTGCCAAAGCTGAAGTTTCATTTGCAATGATTGGATCTTTTCAGACAAATCGAGGCATGTTGCATTTGGTCCTTGCAGTGATAAATTTAACTCATTCAAGATGGCAAAGATGGCAACCAAGTAAGCTATTTCCTGCAGTTTACTTTTATCGCTGAAAAGTGCTTCAAACTGCGGTCTTGTTTTCTGATTAAAAAACGTTTTGAGTTCATCAGGAAGCTCAAAAACACATTTTAAAACTTTCCCTCTCGACAACCATCTCACTTCAGTGTCAAAGAGCAGAGCATTGTTCGGTGCATCCAACTCATTGCACAGTTGCGAAAACAGTCGACTGTTTAAAGTGCTCACCTTTACAAAATTGACAGAACTTATGACGCTTTTCATTACTTCTTGTAACTTTTTTTTTTTTAAATATATTTTATTGATTTTTTACAGAGAGGAAGGAAGAGGGATAGAGAGTTAGAAACATCGATGAGAGAGAAACATCGATCAGCTGCCTCCTGCACACCTCCTACTGGGGATGTGCCCGCAACCAAGTTACGTGCCCTTGACCGGAATCGAACCTGGGACCTTTCAGTCCACAGGCCGACGCTGTATCCACTGAGCCAAACCGGTTTTGGCTCATTACTTCTTGTAACTCTTGTGGCAGCGTCTTCGTTGCTAATATTTACCAATGAATCACACAGTGAGTTCCGATGACTTTTGGTGACTCATTCAGTACCAAACATTGAAATCCAGATCGACATCCTAGCATAGCTGGAGCACCATCTGTGCAAACACCACAAAACTTTTCCCAAGAGATCTTGTGCTCTTTCCGAAACGAACCGTGTCAAATACATCACGTGCAGTAGTTGTCGTTTCAAGAGGTTTGCAAAAAAGAAACTCATCTTTAAAGTCGCCATCATTAATATACCTCACGTAAACCAGTAACTGTGTACAGTTTGCAACGTCTGCAGATTCATCAAGCTGGATACTAAATATTGGAAGTGGAGCAAATTTAATTTCCTAGATTACCTGATCAAGAATATCAGCAGACATGTCATCTATTCTTCTGCAGACAGTGTCGTTAGATACGAAAATTGCACTCAATTTCGTAAAAAATTTGTCTCCAATCATAACTCAAACAATGTCTTTGGCCACTGGCAACAGTAAATCCTCAGCAATGGTGTGAGGTTTCATAGCTCTGGCGATTCTGAGTGCCACCAGATATGAAGCTTCAACGGCTGCTACATTTTGTTTGTGGTACCTGCCACCAGTGTCAAGCTGGCTTTCTTGAATCCATCAGCTTTGCTTCTAAAATAATTGGTATCCTTGCCGGCAAAACTCGGATGCTTGCTATCAAAATGGCGTTTTAGTTTGTTCGGCTTCATAGATTCGGCTGATAGAACTTCACAACAAATAACACATTGTGGTTTCTCAATTCCTGCTGTAATTATTGAGGTAAAACCATACTGTAAAAAAACCCTCACTATATTTTCTTAACGTTCTTCTCTACACAATCCATTGTCATGGAATGGTTTGCTAATGAAAATAATATATAACAATAGCTTTAATAATACAAAAGATGATACATGGCATAGTTCAGTAAATACAGTTCATTAAAGTTTCCTATGATTGACCATTCTCTGTGTTGTTTTTTTTACATACCTGTTACTATCACAAGGGGGCAGTATTCACATCAACCACAGCTGAATATAAAAAGACTGATCAGCATCCAGATCAAGTCCCCATGGTACAGATTTATTTATTTTTTGCAGTAGTTGATTATTTTACAGTACAGGATTTTACATTTACCCAGTAATTATAATTCATGAAGTGTCATTTTACCTCCAATACTGCTGCTTTCAACATAGTAGCTGCTTTCAACAGAGTAGCTGCTTTCAACACAGCAGCTGCTTTCTACACAGTAGCTGCTCTCTATACATGTGTGACTGGTCCGCATAAGTACATTATGGCGCCAACCCTGTCACATACACCTGTGTTTGTACGGGGTGTATGTGATGGGGTTGGCGCGATGATGTCATCACTCTGGGTACGCGTATGTGGGCGTATCTGCATGTGGGCGGACCCGCCTGGAGATGGATAGAGGAGCGGTGTCTAGGTTCCTAAGACCATTGGAAATATGTGTTTTCCGATTGCCTTAGGCGACCCCTGTGAAAGGGTCGTTCGACCCCAAAGGGGTTGCGACCCACAGGTTGAGAACCGCTGAACTAGGAGGTCACAATTCGATTCCTTGTTAGGACATCTGAACTGATTGTGAGCTCAATCACCAGTGGGGGTCGTGCAGGAGGCAGCTGATCAATGATTTTCTCTCATCATTGATGTTTCTGACTCTCTCATCATTGATGTTTTTCTCTCTGTCTCTCCTCGTCCTCTCAGAAATGAAAAATACATATATTTAAATAAATAAATAATTTAAAGAATAAATGAAAAGCCCTAATCAGTGTGGTGCACTGGTGAGAGTGCTGGCTTGTGCATTGGAGCACCAAGGTTTGATCCCAATCAAGGGCAGGTACCTGGATTGCAGGTCCGATACCCACTCTCATATGGGAGTCAACCAATCGATGTTTCTCTCTCTCTCTCTCTCTCTCTCTCTGTGTGTGTGTGTGTGTGTGTGTGTGTGTGTGTGTGTCTCCCACTCTCTCTCTAAAAAAACAATCAATGGAAAACATATCCTCACTATTCGGATGAAGATCAAAGAAGAATAAAGAATTAAATTCAGCCAAAACCGGTTTGGCTCAGTGGATAGAGCGTCGGCCTGCGGACTAAGAGGTCCCGGGTTCGATTCCGGTCAGGGGCGTGTGCCTTTGTTTCGGGCACATCCTCAGTGGGAGGTGTGCAGGAGGCAGCTGATCGATGTTTCTCTCACATCGATGTTTCTAGCTCTCTATCCCTCTCCCTTCCTCTCTGTGAAATATCAATAAAATATATATATTAAAAAAAAAGTGAAAAAAAAAAAGAATTAAATTCAGAAAAGTTACAGTATGCAAAATAAACATACAAACATTAGTTCCATTTCTACACACTAACAATAAATTCTTTGATAGAAAAATGAAGAAGGTAATCGAATTTACAAAAGCATTAAAAACAATTAAAATCTGCAGGAAGAAATTCAACCAAAATGTGAAATATCTGTTGATAAGACAGTGATGAAAGGAATGGAAGAAAACACAAATCAGTTGAAAGACAACCTGTATTCATGGATTTAGAAATGAAATATGGTGGAGACAGCTATAATACACAAGGCAAACTACAGATTATATGCAATCCCAGTAACTCCAATGGTATTTTACAAAGAAATGAGTAGAGAATCCGGAAATGGAATCAGAAGACCTCCATTAACAAAAGCAATCCTGAGCGAGAAAAAAGCTGGTGGCATCACACTTCTTGATTTCAATTTATTATAAAGAGAAATCAAGCAAACAGTGTGTTCCTGGAGAAACACAGACACATATATCAATGGAACAGAACAGAAAACACAGAAATAAACCCAGGCACATACTTTTAAGTAATCTTTGACAAAGCTGCAAGACACAGAAGAAAGGAAAGATAGTTTCTTCAATGAATGGTGCTGCTGAAATCAATACTCACATGTAAAAACAACAATACTGGACACCACTGATAAAATTTAACTCAACCTACATGACAGAATTAAATGTCAGCGCTAAAACTTAAAACTCTTCAGGACAACCTAGAGAAAAAGTTTTGGAGGTTTGTTTTGGACAGGAGTTTCTTTTTTTAAAAAAAATATGGAACGCTTCACGAATTTGCGTGTCATCCTTGCACAGGGGCTATGCTAATCTTCTCTGTATCGTTCCAATTTTAGTATATGTGCAGCCGAAGCTAGCACTGGACAGGAGTTTCTTGATGTGACACCAGCCACCAGACAAAATAGAAAAAATAAACAGTCCACACTGCAACAAATAAAGAAAAAATAGCATCTTCACTGCACAACAGCAATAAACAAAATGAAATGAAAGGCATTCTACAGGATTGGAGAAAATACTGCCAAACAATATGAAGTAGTCGCTTGAACGGATTGTGGATACAGTTATGATCAGCACAATAAAGCAAATATTGTGATATAGACAGAGATTCATATAAACCATTGGAGTTCCCTGGAAATAATGAAGGTAAGTTAATACTATACTGCAGGCTAATAACAATGCAATGACTGTCTCAAAAGCAAACTCTATATAACTTCATTAAAAACATGTTATTACTAAGCACTGGTAATAAGCATCTGAGCTTCCTAGAAACATGGTGGCACTAGACCTGCTGAATGCTGGGTTGCCTAAAACATGGACTTTGTAGAAAAGCGGGAGTCGGGGAGTAATATCTGCAAAGCAAAATTAAGCACATGCAACAATATGTGTTCCTGTATGTAGTAAGCAATTAATATATAAAATATACAAGGTATTCAAAAAGACTCTTTAACCAAAAAAATATAGTTAATAAACAGGATAAGGATGTAGAGTCAATTTTTCAAAAAAAATTTACACATGACCAACAGAAATATAGAAAATGCTTTCCTCACTGATCAAGGTGGAATCCCTCAGGCTTCCTGAAACACTACCAACCACAGGTCCTTCCCTGTGAATGTAGTACAGCGGGGAGAATTGGGACTTCAGGAAAGAAGGGAGCAGTGGAAACAGACCAACCCTCCCCAGGACAGCTACTACCCAGGAAACTGGAAAATCAAGCAGAACCACAGTCTACATGGGAGGACAGAGCACACCCTGGGAGATGGGGCCTGGGAAATCCCAAAGCCAAGTCCAGGTCACGGTGACAGTGAGGGTCTTACCCAGCGAGGATATAAGTTCAAAGTTCTCCAGCATCACATTCAGGTACAGCTGTCTCTGACCCTCATCAACGAGGCTCCATTCCTCCCTGGAGAAGTACAGGGCAATGTCCTCAAAGGTCACGCCAACCTGTCAGAATGGAGACAATTGAAACCAGAGCTGTCTCTCTGAGAGCCCCACTCCTACTCCTTACACACCTGCCCCCCCTCAACCTCCTCCAGGGCACGTGGTTAGTGTGGACACCAGGCCCTAATGCCAGTGCAGGCTGCTCTCTCATCACAGTCCCATTACTCACTGGGATTGCCCTCAGCAGAGCAGCTGGGTTGGGCGGGAAGGATTGGGGGAGGGGAGGGGAGAGAGCAATGCCATTTAAGCTCTGGGCGATGCCTGCAGGGCCCCAGCCTTCCTGCCAAGCAATTCCACTGCAGTCTCCTAGATCATGCCTCCAAGACAAAGCCACGCTGGGTTTATGCTTCACCTTTAAGTCCCCACACCAGGTCCCGGGGACCATCAGCTCACACTTCCTCCAGATGTGCACACCACTGGGTAATCTTTAACCTCTTCCCATCTTCAGACCCCACCTTCACTCCCTCAGCTCTGCCCCCTTCCTGCTCCAATGCCACTGGATCTCGCTGGACTCCCCCATGAACTTGGCACATGGCAGGTAGAGAGCTTGTCTTCCAGCCGGGTCCGGGACCACCCCAGGCCTCTGATGGACCCCACAGCCGGGAAAGCCCCGAATGATTCTGTGACGTCCTCCCTGCAGCCTCTGATCTGTCCGCCAATCCTCACAGCCCACACCCTCAGGGGAACCTCAGATGCAGTCACCCCTGTCCTCTCTGCCCTGCACCTGCTGTGCCTCAGAAGCCACAACACTCCTCTCTCCCCTCCGCCTTCCTCACGGTCCTCCATGCGGACTGAGCTGAGGACGTGACAGGCGCCCTCCCCCAGCTGTGGTGTCTGTGAAAGGAGGCGGTGAGGGGCTGGGGGACAGGAACTTACCTCAGCGAAGCTCCTCAGCGCGGGCGCCGCCATTGCACTCTGTGGGCTGAGCGGGGCGGGAGCGGCTGCAGTAGAAGCCGCTGCAGGAATGGCGGTCGCTGTCTCGGCCCTGGCGTGGGTCCCAGTGGTGACTCCGAGCTTCAAACCCACGTGTGAGCTGGGAGCACCACAGGAGGCTCCCGCCATTGGCTGTGCGGCGGGAAAACTACTCACCAGCCTTCTGCACAGCACGCTGCGACCAGATAATCCTGACCGCCTGAGACAAAAACCTGAGAACACAAATCTCACCAGGAGGACTATTGTCCCTCCCCACGGAAGTGACCAAACGGAAATGCCGTTTCAGAGTCCCCATTGGCTCAGCCTGGTGGCATTGCATGCATGGCCTTGTGGGTAATGTAGTTTCTTGCTCCAAGGCCAGAATCCCGTATTTCTCAGCTGACTCCAGGACTGGATTTAGGGTCAAATAGCCCAAGAACACACCAAGTATACTAAGTGCCCTCTAGCGCCTTCAGGGGAGGTGATGTCTGGGGCAAGTTTGCTTCTGAGGCACCTGTGTGGCTGGATTTTCATATCTTTCTTCAGGACCTGCTCTTTCTGACTGGCAGGCACTGTTTCTTCATTCAGGACTTTTTGCACGTGTTGCTTTAGGCCAACTACAGCTTTCAGAGGTTGCTCAAGTCTCTTACTCATTCTAACCTGCCTCCATTGAATCCATTATAGAAAGTTAATGTCACAGCCGAAACCGGTTTGGCTCAGTGGATAGAGCGTCGGCCTGCGGACTGAAAGGTCCCAGGTTCGATTCCGGTCAAGGGCATGTACCTTGGTTGCGGGCACATCCCCAGTGGGAGGTGTGCAGGAGGCAGCTGATCGATGTTTCTCTCTCATCGATGTTTCTAGCTTTCTATCCCTCTCCCTTCCTCTCTGTAAAATATCAATAAAATATATTTAAAAAAAAGAAAAAAGAAAGTTAATGTCACAAAACAGACACTCATACTGAAGAGCATCTGCTTCTGATGCCATCCGAAGTGTCAGCTCTGCCTGGGCTGCAGTGTGGATAACATGGCCAAGACACATGTGAAAATGCTCAAAATCACTGGTCAACAGAGAGATGCAAATTAAAGTAACAATTAGGTACCACCTCCCAACTGTCAGAATGGATGCAATCAACAAATGACCAGTATGGGCACAGATGTGGAAAAAAGGGAATCAGGGGCATAGAAAGGGAGTGGACTGACAATTCTCGGGGGGAATGGGAGTTGGGGGTGCGGGAAGAGACTGGACAAAAACTGTACATCTATGAATGAGGATAGTGGGGGGGTGTTAGGCAGAGGGTGGGGTGGGAACTGGATGGAGCGGAGCTATGGGGGGGAAAATAAAAACAATTGTAGTAATCTGAACAATAAAGATTTATTTAAGTTTTAAAAAAAAGTAGTCACTCTTCATGTCAATAAAGCCTTGGATTCTAAATGTGATCAGGTATTTGTAAGGACAAGAAAAAGTTCTTCCTGTTTGTTTTCTGTGACTTTCCAAAATTTATAAGAAGCACCTGCTTATTAAACCCCAGGATTGTTGGCTCCTCTAATTCAAACACCTGCTCTGTTCAAACTGCAGAACAAGATAAGCTACTCTCAAGGCTACATTCTTGTATACCCCTCCTCCCTGCTGTTGTCACACCTCAGGGATAATTTGCACCAAGAAGTTTGTAAATAATAGAAAGTTTTTTCCACCACCCCTTCAAGCAAGCCTCTTTGGAACCCTTCATAACTTTACTCTAAGCATATTTTAGTGTGGGGAAAATAACAACACATCACCCTAGGACCGTGGTTGGCAAACTGCGGTTCACGAGCCACATGCGGCTCTTTGGCCCCTTGAGTGTGGCTCCTCCACAAAATACCACGGCCTGGGCGAGTCTATTTTGAAGAAGTGGCATTAGAAGAAATTTAAGTTAAAAAATGTGGCTCTCTAGAAGAAATTTAAATCGTTGTACTGTTGATATTTGGCTCTGTTGACTAATGAGTTTTCCGACCACTGCCCTAAGACATTTGCCAGACTCTCCTGGAAAGCAAAGAAACAGTACCTTTAAAAGTCAGCCCCTCATATCTACCCACCTTTAGCTCAGTCCAAGGCCCCTCCATTCTTTGTCCCTGAGCAACAGGCACTGCAGGAAAGCAGAAGCCACCCTTTCTTCCCTGCCCTGTATTGACTAGCAACACTTGGCCCTTTTGTCTCTTGGAAAGTTAAATAAACTTCCTCTCTGAATCTCTTCTTTTAGGTGTGAATCCTTCCACAGCCCGCATCACAAACCCTAACAGGATTCCTTTATTCTTTGGAGTTAAATGGGAGAACCTGTGGGCAATGACATTGTAGAAGCAAAATATTTCCTTCTTTCCTAGGTCCTTTGAGTGGCCTAATAATTATTTAAAATATAGATTAACAGGGGGAAACAACCAAAAAGTTCTTAACATGTATAACTCCATATACATGGAAACGACTCAGAAAAATGGAGTAACTGACCCTAATGGCAAACACCTTCATCTCAGAAACCACCTTCACCTACATAAGAAAATGCGTGTGGACAGTCAGTTAGGGTAGATTGTCAGGTAAAGCACAGTAAGCATGTGCTGTGCACTGAGGGGAGGGCCTGTATTCATAAGGATTCTCTTCCAACAAGAACTCCAGAGTGCAGACACAGGAGAGTGGGAAGGAGGATGTGAATCCAGAACATGATCTGGGCTGCAGGGAAACAGGGTGAGAGCCATTGTCTCATTCAGCCAGTAGGGATATGAAGGGCAGAGTCACATGGGCAGTGGGTCCTATGCATGAATAAGAGGTGAGCACCCGACCAATGAGACCAGGATCATGTAGGGCTCCAGCATCACTTCCAAATATTAGGTCCCAGAATTCATGTCCATTGTCAGCTCTCCTGCAGGGTGAATGTCAGTGCTACATAGGATCAGCATTTGAAGGTTCAAATTGAGGCACATTAATTACAGTGAATGGGGTCATAGTCAGACACCCAATATGTGGGCGCAGGTGCAGAGACCCAGACCAAATTCCCGAGATCTCCTGTGGGTCCAACTCTGTGCTGTGAACAAAGGGGAGGAAGACAAACAGCAGCTCACTCTGAAAGCAGGTTCCCCTGGAGAAACCACTGCAGCTGAGAAATCATGGCGTTCCCCTGAACACGCGGAGGCCAAGGGTAAGGGCTCTGAGATGTAAAGGGAATGGCAGTAAACGCATAACTGCAACCATGGAAACAGGAGCTGCAGCTGAGCCACCCTGGTCCTCATGCTGTACCTGCTCCAGTGAGGGCTGCACATCAGTGGTAGAGACTGTGTCTGACACTAGAGAAAATGGTTAAAATCCAGCCCCTTGAACCTTACTCTTGTCTGTGGTGTAAACTTGGGGAGCTGACTTCATTTCTCAATTACTGTTTTTCAGCAATTTGATATGTGTCTCCACTTGTCCAGGTTGTTGTGAGAATTAAAAGAGAAAATCCTCAAAAATCTAACCCTGGAATCCAGGCAACAAGTACTCAGCTTGTTACTTTTATTGATCTTGGGAGGCCAGAGTAAGCGCCATCAATCACCTGCATGTCACATTCAGCCAACTGAGATTCAGGGAGCTCTAGTGAGTCTGCTGGAGATTCCCAGTGGGGCCCAC
Source organism: Plecotus auritus (assembly GCF_963455305.1). Taxonomy (NCBI): domain Eukaryota; kingdom Metazoa; phylum Chordata; class Mammalia; order Chiroptera; family Vespertilionidae; genus Plecotus; species Plecotus auritus. The sequence continues at coordinate 8,398,399 of NC_137785.1, forward strand.
CACAATGAGACCTGAGTGCCCACAGCACCTGCCTCCCTGCAGCTGAGTCAGTGGATGCTTATAGGTCCCATTTCTTACTAAAACGCACCCACAGACAAAGGTGCTTGTGGGCATTGGGGGAGTGAGAAGTGCCTGGCCTGGGAATGTTTCTGCAGGAGAGGCTGGAGTCGTCAGGAGAGGGAGAGATAGAAACATCAATGATGAGAGAGAATCATTGATCAGTGAGAATCACTGATCAGCTGCCTCCTGCATGCTCCACACTGGGTGTCTACCCCGGGGCCCAGGCATGTGCCCTGACCGGGAATTGAACCATGATCTCCTGGTACATAGGTCCACAGGGAACCACTGAGTCAAGCCAGGTGGGCTCTCATCATTGATATTTCTATCCCTCTCTCCTGCTCTATGAATCAACAAAAATATTTAAAATTCTCTTAAAATATTTATTAAAAAATAAAAACTATTATTCCAATACAAAAATACCATTTATTTCCTAAAACTAAAAGGGCACAAAATGAGTGAAATTTCAACATCCATCTTTGTTTTTCCACTGTCCTTTTGTTAAAGAAAACTGCCCAAATTCACAGCACATTAGGCAGAACATATGATGTTTTAACAAAGACACAGATTCAACTTCTGAGAAAAGGCTCACCATCAATTCCTAGAAAAAATACAATCAAACAACAGTGAGGTAGAATGACAAAATTACAGAATTTGTTTAAATAAAGAATAATTCGCCGAAACCGGTTTGGCTCAGTGGATAGAGCGTCGGCCTGCGGACTGAAGGGTCCCGGGTTCGATTCCGGTCAAGGGCATGTACCTGGGTTGCAGGCACATCCTCAGTGGGGGGTGTGCAGGAGGCAGCTGATCGATGTTTCTCTCTCATCGATGTTTCTAGCTCTCTATCCATCTCCCTTCCTCTCTGTGAAATATCAATAAAAAATATATAAATAAAGAATAATTGACAAAACAAAGTATTTGCTAGAATGCGTAGAATGTAAAAACATCACACATTGGTGAAAAGATACAATCAGTTTATTTGTATTTTTAAAGAATAGTTTATTGATTTTTAAAATATATATTTATTGACCTCAGGAAGAAAAGGAGAGATAGAGAGATCGATAGAAGCACCAATGATGTGAGAGAATCATTGATTGGCTGCCTTCTGCACACCCCACACTGGGATTTGAGCCAGCAAATCGGGAATGTGCCCTGACTGGGAATCTAACCATGACCTCCTGATTCATAGGTCAAAGCTCAATGACTGAGAAATGCCGGACGGGCAATTTTATTAATTTTGGGAGAAATAAAAAGAGAGGGAGAGAAACACGATGTGAGAGTGCAACATCAACCAGCCGCCTCCTACACACCCAATTCCGGGAGCTAGCACACAACCTAGGCACAACCACAGCAATCCAACTGATAACCCTACTGTGCATGGGATCACACCCAAACATGTGAGCCACGACATCCATGATGGTATATTGAGTTTAGATCACAAAGTGCTAATCTTTGTAAATTTAAACATTCAAATACACAACGACCTAGATTATGCAATGAATTTTTGACAAAGTTAAATGAAACTTATATCCATATAAAGAATTATTCAAAAATGGTTGAACCAGTTTTATTAGAAATATTCATAAAAATGGACAAACTGTTGGTGATACATTCAAAGGTAAGAATATTTATCAGAAAAAAATGTTACTAATATATCTTTACTAAATCTCAAAGTCTTTATGAAACATAAAGCAGAAAAATACTTAGAAATAGCAAAGTGATCTATTAAAATGGGATGTAAAGCAATGGTTAATAGGAAAGCTGTGAAGAACAGGGCAGATTAAAAAAGGTCACAAAGCAAGTTCACAGTGACTGATACGGTCAGTGTTATAACAATGGTTTCAGTTTCATGCACACGTCAAGATTCATGAAATACTATACTAAACACACGTACTTTACTCATCATAGCTTTTAAAAATGGTTGCAGATAAAAAAGTGTGTATGTTCAACTCTATTGGAAAAATAGGTTTGGCAAATCTATATTCAAAACTTCTTATTCCCTCTGGGCGAGAGTCTCGCCTCAGTAACAGAAAATATAACAATGAAGAATTTTCACCCAAACCAACAGGAATACTGGCTGGGTCACAAAAGCCACATCCCTGGACTAAAGACACCAATGGTTCTGAGGTGAACATCTGAGAGGGTACAGAAATCCACAAAACCTCTTGCTTATATTCAATGACAATGACTGTGTCCACAGATGGTAAACATGCCTGGAGATCCTCAGGTCTGTGTACACACCACTTCTGTTGACTTTCCTCAGAAACATTCCTAGATGCACGTTTAGTTGAGGAACATTCCATCAAATGGGCCACAGTCTTCGTCAAAATCCATTAGGCCAATGTTTCTGTATTGAAAGGGTTTCCCCTAACTGCGATGGTCTTCTAACCAGTGACCATCACCCATGGAATTAAAGCCATTAGGGCACATGGCCCTCTATAAAACGTGAGCAAGAGATTCCCTGAAATGTACTGGCATCCACTGAAAACAAGAAAAATATTCATGCTGCAAGAAGACATACTTGAGGTTGTCACAGCAACACACTCTTTGAAGTGGTCTCTGTGTCTCACAGCATCCATCTTCACATGAGGACTACAGGCCACAGTGTTTCCTAGGAAAATACAGGCAGCAATGTAAATTATGCAAAAAACTGCTAAGGTAATTTCGGTACCATACTTTTCCCTCAAGGGCAAAGAATGTTTGAGGCCCCATAAAAGTTTTTCACTTTGGGGAACTTAGAGTCAACTGTGAAAGTCAAGGCCTCCACCATGTCCTCCATCTGCTTCATCTGCCATATTTGCCGCCGGCCCCTGAAGCTGACCAGGTCCACAGAGACCTTGGGCCTTGACCTGCAGCTTTGAACTTCCCATCAGTTCAGGGGGACCTGGGAGACACTCCGGAGGAAGGCTCTGCCTACAGGGTGGAGACAGACCTTGAAGAGTTGCAGGGTAGTGCTTCCGGCTGGACCATCCCTGGTGATGGTGAGATGTCCGGGGACGGTCCCAGCAACTTCACTCTACTCGGGAAGCTGGCCTCTGGAGGATTCTCAGTAACATCCAGAGGGCCACGATGGGCCTTTGGGACATCCTATCCGATGAAGAGCTGGACCACCCCGTGTGAGGACTGTACTGACAGTCTCTTAGAGCAGCTCAGGATCTCAGAGTCTGACAGTCAGACCTACAAATGCTGTTTGGAAACCAGGGATGGATTAGGTGAGGACGCGAGGGAGACACTGCAACAGGAGCTGAAGGTCGTGGAGCTGGAGGAAGTGAGACTGGTCCAGGAGCTGGAGAAGAACCAAGACCGGGTAGCTGTGGCCCTGGAGGCAGCCCAGGCAGAGACGGAGACGCTGGAGCGGCAGGGAAGGCACTACCACAGGGACCTCAGTGAACTGCAGTGGCAACAACTGGAACTGCAGGATGAGCTGTGGAGTGTGGAGGACCAGCTGTACACCCAGACCCAGCTCATCTGGCTGAAAAAAAAAACCAACGCCTTCAAGGCCGTGTTTGAGATCTGCTGTAACGGCCCCCTTGCCATCATCAATACCTTCAGGTTGGGTTGTGTCCCCACTGTCCTCCTGAGCTGGAGGGAGATCAACACAGCCTGGGGGCACACAGCCTTGCTGCTCATGGCCTTGTCTAAAACAGTGGGTCTGCAGTTTCAGAGGTAGCAGCTCATCCCCCGCAGAGACCACACCTACCTGAAGTCATTGACAGAGGACCCTGTGGAGCTGCCCTTGTTCCGCACCAGGGGGAAGAGCTCTCTCTTGGACAGCAAGTTTGACCAGGCCATGGTGGCCTTCCTGGACTGCACGCAGCAGTTCAATGAGGAGGCCAAGAAGGGCGAGCCAGCCGAAACCGGTTTGGCTCAGTGGATAGAGCGTCGGCCTGCGGACTGAGGGGTCCCAGGTTCGATTCCGGTCAGGGCACATACCTTGGTTGTGGGCACATCCCCAGTGGGGGGTGTGCAGGAGGCAGCTGATCGATGTTTCTCCCTCATCGATGTTTCTGGCTGTCCCTCTCCCTTCCTCTCTGCAAAAAATCAATAAAATATATTTAAAAAAAAAAAAAAAAAAGGGGCAAGCCAGCTCTCTGCATGCCCTACATGATCCCCGTGGAGCAGGGCCTGATGGAGGACCCAGGATCCGGTGAATTCTACTCCATCAGAACCCACCTGAACAGGGAGGAGCAGTGGACAAAGGCACTCAAGCTCATGCTTACAAATTTTAAGTGGAGTCTGGACTGGGTCTCCTTAAGGTATCGTCCCAAATAACTGCATCTGAACATTATGCTACGAGAAAGAACACACTATAGAGGCAGACATCTCTGATGGGGTTGGGTGAGAAGGGTTAAGGGATTGAGCAAAAAAGAGAATTCATGGACACGGACCACAGTGTGGTGATTGGATGTAGGGGAGGTGGATGTGTAAGAGGACATGGGGGGAATAAATGGTGATGGAAAATAACAAAATAAAATAAAGGGGAAAAAAAAGTTTTTCACTTCATCATCCTTGGAGAGCCCAGATCTCCTTATAAACTAACCCACAGAGTAAATAGAAAACCCAAGATTAAAGAAGATTTAGAAAAAAGCTTTAATTATTTTACAAACCAAAGAGACCTGAGACTGGCAGTTCTTGCATTGATGACTTAGGCATGGGAGCTAAAAATTTTCATAACCACCAGAGGCTTGCCCCATGACAGTGACCGGCGCCCCGCCTTGGTTTGGCATCCCCACTCACTGGCTCCACCATCCTGCCGTGGCCAACACCTGCCATGTTCCACATACGACCCCTGGTGGTCAGCACACGTCATAGCAACTGGTTGTTCAGTTGTTCTGCAGTTTGGTCTATTTGCATATTAACCTTTTATTATTTCTCAGAAAAAAAAAGATGAGTTACTAATATATCATAAATCTCTAGTGTCTATGAAACACAAATTAAAGCAGAAAAATACTTAGAAAAAGGAAGTATCTATTAAAATGGAATGTAAAGCAATAGTTACTTGGAAAGCTGTGAAGAACAGGGACAAATTAAAAAAGGCCATAAGGCAAGTTCACAGCAACAGATATGGTCAGTATTATGAATATAATGATGGTTTCAGTTTCATGCACATGTCAAGATTTATGAAACACTATACTAAACACATGTAGTTTACTCATAATAGCTTTTTAAAAATGGTTCAAGATTTTAAAAATTTGTATGTTCATTATTGTGAAAAACGAGTTTGGCAACACTATATTCAATCCACATTCTTATGCCTTCTGGGCGAGAGTCACCCTCAGTGACAGAAAACATAACAAAAAATGAAGAGCTTTCACTGAAACCCACAAGAATGTTGCCTGGGTCAAAAAGCCACATCCCTGAATTATGAATACCTTTGTCTTTGTCTTTATTTTTCTGCCAGAGCACCAATGGCTCTGATATGAACATCAGGGAGGCTACAGAAAACCACAAAACCTCCTGATTATATCCAACGACAATGATTGTGTCCACAGAAGATAAACATGCCAGAAGGTCCACAGATCTGTGTACACACTGATCCTGTAGCCTTTTATGCAAAAAAAAAAAAAAAAAAAAAAAAAAAATCCTAGATGCATGTTTAGATGAGGAATATTCCATCTAATGAGCTGCAGTCCCCTCCAACACCAATTATGCCAGTGGTTCTGCAGTGAAATGATTTCCCCTAACTGTGATGGTCCTCAAACCAGTGACCATCACCCATGGAATTGTAGGCATTAGGGCACATGGCCCTCTGCAAGACCCAGGCAAGAGATTCCCTTCAAATGTATTGGCATTCCTTGGAAACAAGAAAAAAATTCATGCTGCTCCCAGGCATAATTGAGGTTGTCACAGCTACACACCATTGCAGTGATCTCTGTGTCTCAAAGCATCCATATTCACATGAGGACTACAGAGTCCACAGTGTTTCCCAGGAAAATACAAGCAGCAATGTAAATTGGGCAAAAACTGCTGAGCTAATTTCTGCACCAGACAATTCCCTCAAAGGCAAAGAATGTTTGAGACCTATAAACGTTTTGCACCTCATAGTGCCTGGAGAGCCCAGATCTCCTTAAAAACTGCCCCACTCAGTAAATAGAACATCCACGATTAAAGACTTAGACGTGACACTGGCGTTTCTTGCATTGATGACTTACACATTCAAAGATTCATCACTGGCATTCTAGGGAAAGCATGTCCCTAAAACTGGCAGTCTTTCTGCAATATTTTATTTCTGAGCCAACACTAAGTGAGGGCTACATGCCAACTCATGAGAGTGAAAAGAATGAAGACCTCCTAAGGGCTCAGGTATTCCCAATTTTCTCCAACAAATCAGACAACAGAGTTATCTTCCCAGCGCACATGAGTATGGTGATTGATGCCAACTTTGGGGAACTTATGGGTGGTACAGATGAAATACCTTCAGCAACAGTTGCAGTGACAGATCTGTCAAGACGTCTTGGTATCTAAGATGAAATAGCCATAGTTGGTTTCACTCAGTGGATAGAACTACGGCTTTCAGATGGAAGGGTCCAGGGTTCGATTCCAATCAAGGGCAAATGCCCAGGTTGTGGGCATGATACCATGTAGGGTAAGTTTAAAAGGCAGCCAATAGCTCTGGCTGGTTTGGCTCAGTGGATAGAGCGTCGGCTTGCGGACTCAGAGAGTCCCAGGTTCGATTCCAGTCAAGAGCATGTACCTCGGTTGCAGGCACATCCCCAGTGGGGGGAGTGCAGGAGGCAGCTGATCGATGTTTCTCTCTCATCGATGTTTCTAGCTCTCTATCCCTCTCCCTTCCTCTCTGTAAAAAAGGAAAAAAAAAAAAGAGGCAGCCAATAAGTGATTCTCTCTCATCATTGATGTTTCTATCTTTGCCTCTCCCTTCCTCTCTGAAATAAATAAAAACATTTTTTAAAAAGTGCAAAATAGATACATACACTTACAGAATAATAAACAAACAAAAACAATAACACTTATGGGAACTTTCAATAATGTTTGTGTTTAAATGTATGTGATTCAATTCAGATTAGTGAGATTTCACAAATTTTTCCATATTGTTAAGACCTAACTAAAAAATTACATTTTCTACACATGTAAGAAATTTTTCACGTTAATTCATATGTGCAAAACAAATATAGACCATTCGCTGAAAGATTCCTCACATTAATTGCACACATAAGGCCTTTATCCAGAGTGAACTCTCTGATGATTACGAAGGCCACCCCTACTGGAAAAAGATTTACCACATTCCCTGCACTTATAAGGCTTTTCTCCAGTGTGAACTCTCTGATGTTCACGGAGGCCATTTCTACGGGTAAAAGATTTCCTACATTCACTGCATTCATAAGGCCTTTCTCCAGTGTGAACTCTCTGGTGATCATGGAGACTATCTGACCTGGTGAAAGACTTCCCACATTCACTGCATTTATAAGGCCTTTCTCCAGTGTGAATTCTCTGATTACAATTAGGGTGAGTGCTAGTAATTAAAGATTTCCCACATTCACTGCACTGATAAGGCCCTTCTCCACTGTGAACTCTCTGATGACAACGAAGTTGAGTGCTAGTGATAAAAGATTTCCCACATTCCCTACAATGATAAGGCCTTTCTCCAGTGTGAGAACGTTGATGATTACGAAGTGTACTGCTACTGGTAAAAGATTTCCCACATTCACTGCACTGATAAGGCCTTTCTCCAGTGTGAACTCTCTGATGACAACGAAGGTCAGTACTTGTGATAAAAGATTTCCCACATTCACTGCAATGATAAGGCCTTTCTCCAGTGTGCACTCTCTGATGACGACAAAGTTTAGTGCTACTAGTAAAAGCTTTCTCACATTCACTGCATTTATAAGGCTTTTCCCCAGTGTGAACCCTCTGATGACAATGAAGGTTACTGCTATCGGTAAAAGATTTCCCACATTCATTGCACTGATAAGGTCTTTCTCCAGTATGAAATCTCTGATGACGACAAAAATCAGTGCTATTGGTAAAAGCTTTCCCACATTCACTGCATTTATAAGGCTTTTCTCCAGTGTGAACTCTCTGATGACAACGAAGGTTACTGCTAGTGGTAAAAGATTTCCCACATTCACTGCACTGATAACGGCTTTCTCCAGTATGAATTCTCTGATGACAACAAAAGGCAGTGCTAGTGGTAAAAGATTTTCCACACTCACTGCACTCATAAGGCCTTTCTCCAGTGTGAAGTCTCTGATGACGACAAAGGTTTTGCATCCTGGTAAAAGCTTTCCCACATACACTACATTTATAAGGCTTTTCTCCTGTGTGAACTCTCTGATGACAATGAAGGTTACTGCTAGTGATAAAAGATTTTCCACATTCACTGCACTCATAAGGCCGTTCTCCAGTGTGAACTCTCTGGTGATCATGGAGACTATCTGACCTGGTGAAAGACTTCCCACATTCACTGCACTGATAAGGCCTTTCTCCACTGTGAACGCTCTGATGACAATGAAGTTGAGTGCTAGTGACAAAAGATTTCCCACATTCCCTACAATGATAAGGCCTTTCTCCAGTGTGAGAACGTTGATGATTACGAAGTGTACTGCTACTGGTAAAAGATTTCCCACATTCACTGCACTGATAAGGCCTTTCTCCAGTGTGAACTCTCTGATGACAACGAAGGTCAGTACTTGTGATAAAAGATTTCCCACATTCACTGCAATGATAAGGCCTTTCTCCAGTGTGCACTCTCTGATGACGACAAAGTTTAGTGCTACTAGTAAAAGCTTTCTCACATTCACTGCATTTATAAGGCTTTTCCCCAGTGTGAACCCTCTGATGACAATGAAGGTTACTGCTATCGGTAAAAGATTTCCCACATTCATTGCACTGATAAGGTCTTTCTCCAGTATGAAATCTCTGATGACGACAAAAATCAGTGCTATTGGTAAAAGCTTTCCCACATTCACTGCATTTATAAGGCTTTTCTCCAGTGTGAACTCTCTGATGACAATGAAGGTTACTGCTAGTGGTAAAAGATTTCCCACATTCACTACACTGATAATGGCTTTCTCCAGTATGAATTCTCTGATGACAACAAAAGGCAGTGCTAGTGGTAAAAGATTTCCCACACTCACTGCACTCATAAGGCCTTTCTCCAGTGTGAAGTCTCTGATGACGACAAAGGTTTTGCATCCTGGTAAAAGCTTTCCCACATTCACTGCATTTATAAGGCTTTTCTCCTGTGTGAACTCTCTGATGACAATGAAGGTTACTGCTAGTAATAAAAGATTTCCCACATTCTCTGCACTCATAAGGCCGTTCTCCAGTGTGAAGTCTTTGATGATGACAAAGGCTTTGCATTGTGGTAAAAGCTTTCCCACACTCACTGCATTGATAAGGCTTTTCTCCATTGTGAACCCTCTGATGACAACGAAGGTTACTGCTAGTGGTAAAAGATTTCCCACATTCAGTGCATTTATAAGGCTTTTCTACAGTGTGAACAGTCTGATGATAATGAAGATGATTGCTACTAGTAAAAGATTTCACAAATTTACTGCACTCATAAGACCTTTCTCCTGTGTGAAGTCTCTGATAATGAAAGCTAGAACACTTGGTAAAATATTTTCCATATTCACAGCAAACAAAACACCCACTTCCAGCATGGACACCCTTGTCTTGAATAAACGTGTTGTTGCAGCCAATGTCTTCTTCACACTCTTTTCTGATGTAATAATCTTTTCTCCTTTGAAATGTCACCCCACACTTTAAACTATCATTTGGCCTTTCCCTGGTCTGCGTAGTCTCTTGGTGGACATGTCCTGACCCAGTAAGGATGCCCTGCCCAAGCTTCCCCCAGGTAAAATGATTCTGGGACACGTTGAAATGGCAGCCATTTGTAAGTGAGATCCTGTCTACATCTCTAATGAAAGTCTTCTGTCCCACATGCTGCTGGTGAAATTTTTCTCTGAAAAAGAACTGTTTTGCACATGTCCCACTCCCCAACAGTATCTGTCCATGTTGTGTTCCCTGCAACTCAGTCAATTGGAAAATGTTTCCCAGAACTAGTCCACAACTCTCATTGTGGCTCTTCTGGGAACACAAGGCTAACTTGGGATTCCTTGTCTGTGACACTCTTACAGGAACATTCTGTTCAGTCGGTGCCTCCACATTCTCTGCTCCACAGCAGCAACCTGAACAAAAGGAAAGGCTGGTGAGGTACATATTGACCTTATGAAAACAGAATATCCTCACCACAAATGTTTATCTGTCATGACTAGATAATTCCAAAGAATGATTTTCAAGACAAGTGATGTTGACTCTGAGAAAATGTGTTTTATACAGTACTAGAGGTCCAGTGCACGAATTCGTGTACCAGTGGGTCCCTCGGCCTGGCCTGCAGGATCGGGTCAAAACCGGCTCTACAACATCCCCCAAGGGGTCCTGCATTGCGAGAGGGCGAAGGCCAGGGGGGACCGGTGCATGATTGGGGCCGAGGAGAGATACAGGAGGTTGGCCAGCCAGGGAGGAACCGTGAAAGGGCTCCAGGGCGTGTCCGGCCCGTCTCACTCAGTCCCGATTGGCTGGACACCAGCAGCAAGCTAACTTACCAGTCAGAGCATCTGCCTCCTGGTGGTCAGTGCACGTCATAGGAACTGGTTGACCAATCAACTGGGTGGTCAGTGCATATCATAGCAAGGTGTTGAGCAGCCTTAGCATATCGTTAGCATATTATGCTTTTACTGGTTGAACGGCTGACCAGTCGACCAGACAGTTAGCATATTATGCTTTTATTATATAGGATTTGGTCCCAAAAGTCAGTCAATGGTGAAAATCTCAGCAAGGGAGGGACAGAAGCACAGGATGGGACACAAAGAAGAGAGGAAGGGTCTGCTCATTGTTCCTCCTCAAATGGCTTCCTTTAGGGCCTTTCATGCTGGTGACTTGAGTCTGTGTAGAATAATTTGAATGTGCTCAAACCCATAAAAATCAATTGTGTTAGAGCACCTGATGTTCAACATCAGTATAATAACACATGTGCACTCTAAGGCTCTGCAGGCATGGACCAATGTTGGAGTGCAGTAAAGAGAGACCTGTGAAAGAGGTAGAGTTGCAAAGTCTAGAGAAGTTAAGGTTATCTGTGGGCTGGGAATCCAATTAGAAATGATCACTGTTAGAACTGAGTAGTTTTCAAAGTACCAACAATAAGCAAGGAGAAGTAGAACTGGGTGAGGAATGGGCAGTGATAATAAAACACTATTGAACAAAATGAGTTCATAGTTATGACATTAACAGGGTCAAAACCTCCCCAACAGCCCTTCACCAAGGCAAGACTGCGTGTGGGTCCACTGTGTCATTCACTAAGTCATCTTTCCGCTGTGATGCACAAATGATTCTTCCCATCTAAAACACAGGTGAGTCAGCATGGGAATTCAGATCATATAAATCCAAAAGGAAAAACCAAAGAGATATATGGCCAGCACTTTGGTAGAACAACAAAGCATAGAAGACATACAGGAAAAAATCTATGTGAGTGACATCACCAAGATGGCAGAATGGGAAATACAAGAATACTTTCCACTCCCAGTATAAGTACACAGCCAGACATGAACAAAAACCACTACAAGGGGAATTAAACCCTGGCTGGTTCAGTGGTTGGAGTGATGGTCTGCACAGCAAAGGGTCGAGGGTTGGATTCCTCATCAAAGTCATAAATCTGGGTTGTGATAAGCTGCCAGCACCCGTCAGGACACATACTCAAGGCAACCAGTCAATGTGTCTCTTTCCCATCAATGTTTCTCTCTCTGTCTCCCTCTCTATCTCCCTTATTACCTTCTAATTCCTCTGAAAAGCAATAGTGAATAATATACACAAATGAGGATTTTTTTTAAAAGAGTGAAATTAAGACAGAAAGGAACTAACTCAGTGGAGCAAAAAAAAGGCCAATGGAACAATGGGTTATCAAACATACTTACAGATGGCTAGGGTCAAACCCAAGTGTCAGAATTTTCTCTATCAACCATTGCACTTGCACAAATGTTAACTTTGTGGCCTGCTCTGTGAAAAACATTGGAAATTTGTGTTTTTAGGAATCACAGGAGCCCCTGCAACATCTATGAATTCCCCATATCTACACAATCAGAGGACCCCAAAAAGTTTGTCAGCATGAATTCCAAAAGAAATCCCTTTGGCAACAACTTCACCCAGCAATGCAATAAAAATCAATATGTCCCCAACAGTATTTGTAACCAAAGACAGTAAAACCATCAGTTGTCATTAAAAAAAAAAAAAAATTGCTGCCAAATCAACCCTGGACCTATACAATCTTTGTTATTCTGACCTCAGCTCATGGGGCTTTGAAGAAACTAGGCTACTGGGACTTTCTCAAACCTGAAACAACACCCCACCCAGTCAACAACCCTTGATTCCATATGCCAATGAGTGTATTTCTTGAGCTAGAATTGGTCCTAGAGTTGAAAGGAATAACTGCTTCATCAAATGTGTAGACATCAACACCGGACTAAAAACAAGGATAACATCAAGACAACATAATAATTTTTTACTAATATAAAATAATTGGAGATCTACATACAGCCTGATAAAGAATCCTTTAAAAATATTTGTGAGCTATAAGAGAACACAAAAAGAATCAACATAATGAAGACATCAACACAGAACAAAAGGAGAATATCGGATAGACAGAAGTCATAAAAAAAGAATGAAACAGGAAAATGTTGGAGTTGACCAATCCAATGAAAAATGCAATAAAGAGCATCAAAAGCAGACATAAAGAATATGTGATGTCCACGACAGGTCACTTGAAATCATCCAGATGGAGAGAAAAAGGAGAAAAATGAATTTAAAGAATACAGCAAGTTGAATTAAGTAACACCATCAAGATAATCTATATTTGCATTATGGGAATCCCAGGAAAAACTAAAGATGTTGGTCCTGGAAGGAAGAAGAGACAGAAAAGGGAGAAAAGAGGAGTAAAATTTTTATTTAAAAAAAAAAAAAGAGGTGAGAGGAGTGCCTGACTGGTTGGGCTGGGGGTGGAGACCAGGGAGGGGGCATCGCAGGGGCTGAGCCAGGAGTGGAGTTCTGAAGGAGTGTTTACGGGACATCAAGAGAGCCCAGGGATGCCAAAACGGGTTTGGCTCAGTGGATGGAGCGTCGGCCTGCGGACTGGGGGGTCCCGGGTTCGATTCCGGTCAGGGGCATGTGGCTTGGTTGCGGGCACATCCCCAGTGGGAGGTGTGCAGGAGGCAGCTGGTCGATGTTTCTCTCTCATCGATGTTTCTGACTATCTATCACTCTTCCTTCCTCTCTGTAAAAAATCAATAAAATATTAAAAAAAAAAAAAGAGAGCCCAGGGCGACAGGCCCTGAGCTGGGTAGAGAAACACACAGCCTCCCTGCCTCTCTGGCCCAGGCTTAGGGGTGAAGCCACTAGGGCTCCTTCCCCTCCTCAGCCTCCCTCCAGGGTCCCTTTAAGACAGGGCTGGTCCTCTCCTCTCCGAAGTTAACCCCTCGAAATCCCAGTGGCCCCCTCGGCTCCCAGCCCGGTGGGTGGAAGCAGGGGGAGCCAGAGGCGGGGGGGGGGGGGGAGGGGGAAGGGTTCGGAAGTCTGGGAGGGAGAAGAAGACCAGGGAGCAGGGAAGGCGGCCATGGAGTGGAGTGGAGCAGAGCGGAGAGGAGCCCTTCTTGTGCCAGGTGGACAGAGCCAAAGCCGGGGAGCCCGGAGCTGGGGGGAGGGCCAGGGACAACCCGGCCCTGCCCTCTCCCCCTCCGTGTGCCCAGCAACTTCTGAGGAAAGTTTGGCAGAGATCGCGCGGTGCCCCGAGGATGGGCAGGGTCCCACTGGCCTGGTGGTTGGCTCTGTGCTGCTGGGGGTGCATGGCCCCCAACGGCTCACAGGCTCAGGAGGACCCCTTTGTGAGGAGCCCAGGGAACATCACTGGTGCCCAGGAACTCACGGGGACCCTTCAGTGTGAGCTTCTGGTTCATGGGGAGCCCCCTGAGGTGACCTGGCTTAGGGATAGACAGACCCTACAGCTGGCAGACAGCACCCAGATCCAGGTGCCCCTGGGCGAAGATGAACAGGATGACTGGAAAGTGGTCAGCAAACTCAGGATCTTGTCCCTGCAGCTCTCGGATGTGGGATGGTACCAGTGTGCAGTGGTCCTGGGAGGAAGGACCTTTGTGTCCCAGCCCGGCTACATTGGACTGGAGGGCCTGCCCTACTTCTTGGAGGAGCCTGAGGACAGGACTGTTACTGCCAACACCCCCTTCAACCTGAGCTGCCGAGCCCAGGGTCCCCCAGACCCCGTGGACCTGCTCTGGCTCCAGGATGCTGTCCCCCTGGCTCTGGCCACGGGCCACACCCCCCGCCCCCCAGCACATACTTTGTGTTCCAGGCCTGAACAAGACGTCTTCTTTCTCCTGTGAAGTCCATAATGCCAAGGGGGTCACCACATCCCGCATGGCCATCATCACAGTGCTTCCCCAGCAGCCCCATGACCTCCACTTGGTTTCCAGTCTGCCCACAAAGCTGGAGGTGGTTTGGACACCAGGCCTGAGCGGCATCTATCCCCTCACCCACTGCACCCTGCATGCTGTGCTGTCAGATGACGGGGTAAGCATCAGGCTGGGAGAGCCAGATCCCCCGGAGGAGCCCCTCACCATGCAAGTATCTGTCCCTCCTCACCAACTACAGCTGGACAGCCTCTGTCCTCACAGTCCTTATCACATCAGGGTGGCATGTGCCAGTAGCCAGGGCCCCTCACCCTAGACCAGCCGTGGGCAAACTACGGCCCGCGGGCCGGATCCGGCTGTTCTATCCAGTTCTCTTGCTCTCCCCTCCGCTCCTTTACTTTGAATTTATATTAGTTCACACAAACACTCCATCCATGCTTTTGTTCCGGCCCTCCAGTCCAGTTTAAGAACCCATTGTGGCCCTCGAGTCAAAAAGTTTGCTCACCTCTGCCCTAGACCCACTGGCTTCCCGTGGAGACGCCTGAGGGAGTGCCTCTGGGACCCCCTAAGAACGTTACCGCCATATGGAATGGGACCCAAGCCATCGTGCATTGGCAGGAGCCAATGGCACCCCTGCAGGGCACTCTGTTAGGGTACCGGCTGGCCTATCGAGGCCAGGACACTCCTGAGGTGCTAATGGACGTAGGACTAAAGCAAGAGGTGACTCTGGAGCTGCGGGAGGACAGGACTGTGCCCAACCTGATAGTGTGTGTGGCAGCCTACACCGCCTCTGGGGATGGACCCTGGAGCCTCCCTGTGCCCCTAGAGCCTTGGCGCCCAGTGAGTGAACCTCCAGCCCCCTCCTTTCATGGCCCTGGTGGTATGTACTGCTGGGAGCAGTTGTGGCTGCTGCCTGTGTCTTCATCTTGGCCCTGTTCCTCATCCACGGGCAGAAGAAGGAGACCCGCTATGGAGAGGAGTTTGAACCAACAGTGGAGAGAGGCGAGCTGGTGGTCAGGTATCGCGTTCGCAAGTCCTACAGTCGCCGGACCACTGAAGCCACCTTGAACAGCCTGGGAATCAGCGAAGAGCTGAAGGAGAATCTGCGGGATGTGATGGTGGACCAGCATAAGGTGGCCCTGGGGAAGACCCTGGGAGAAGGAGAGTTTGCAGCTGTGATGGAGGGCCAGCTCAACCAGGATGACTCCACCCTCAAGGTGGCTGTGAAGACAATAAAGATTGCCATCTGCACAAGGTTGGAGCTGGAAGATTTCCTGAGTGAAGCTGTCGGCATGAAAGAATTTGACCACCCAAATGTCATGAGGCTCATTGGCGTCTGTTTCCAGGGTTCCGAACTAGATGGCTTCCCTGCACCTGTAGTCATCTTACCTTTCATGAAACATGGAGATCTACACAGCTTCCCTCTCTATTCTTTTTTTTTTTTTTAATATATTTTTATTGATTTTTTACAGAGAGGAAGAGAGAGGCATAGAGAGTTAGAAACAACGATGAGAGAGAGACATCGATCAGCTGCCTCCTGCACGCCCCCTACTGGGGATGTGCCCGCAACCCAGGTACATGCCCCTGACCGGAATCGAACCTGGGACCCTTCAGTCTGCAGGCCGACGCTCTATCCACTGAGCCAAACCGGTTAGGGCCCTCTCTATTCTTGACTCGGGGACCAGCCAGTGTTCCTGCCCACTCAGATGCTGGTGAAGTTTATGGCAGACATTGCCAGTGGCATGGAGTATTTGAGTGCCAAGAGATTCATACATCGGGACCTGGCTGCCAGGAACTGCATGCTGAATGAGAGCATGTCTGTGTGTGTGGCGGACTTTGGGCTCTCCAAGAAGATCTACGATGGAGACTACTACTGCCAGGGACATACTGCCAAGATGCCAGTCAAGTGGATCGCCATCGAGAGCCTGGCTGACCGCGTCTACACCAGCAAGAGCGATGTGTGGTCCTTCGGGGTGACAATATGAGAAATTGGCACTCGGGGCCAAACCCCATATCCAGGAGTGGAGAACAGTGAGATTTACGACTACCTGCATCAAGGAAACCGCCTGAAGCAGCCTGTGGACTGTCTGGATGGACTCTATGCCCTGATGTCCCAGTGCTGGGAGCTAAACCCCCAGGACCGGCCAAGTTTTTCACAGCTATGGGAAGATCTGGAGAACACACTGAACACCCTGCCACCTGCCCAGGAGCCTAATGAAATCCTCTATGTCAACATGGATGAGGGTGGGAGTCATGCTGAACCACTTGGAGCTGCTGGAGGAGCTGACCCCCCAACCCAGTCTGATCCTTAGGATTCCTGTAGCTGTCTCACTGCGGCTGAGGTCCATCCTGCTGGGCGCTATGTCCTCTGCCCTTCTACAGCCCCTCGCCCCACCCTACCTGTTGACAGGGGCTCCCCAGCACCACCAGGGCAGGAGGATGGAGTCTGAGACAACCCTCTGCTTGGGACTTCCTCTCAGGACCCAAGCTAGGCACTGCCACCTACGTTCCCATTCCAGACCTTACTCCCAACTGCAGCTCTCTCTTCCTACCAATTCCACTTCCATCTCACACAATCCTCTCCCTTTCCACATCTTAGTGTCCCCGTGTGGGGAGGAGTTTTTAGGGAGGAGTTGGACTGCAATCCCTAAGGGTCCTCCTAAGTCTAACATTCCAAGATTTTGGATTCTAAGGTTTAAAGAGCCTAGGTTCTAGGTTTCAAAGATGTTATGAGTCTTAGGTTCTAAGGATCTGAAATTCCAAATTATCTAATTTTAAAGTGCTAGGTTCTAGACATGGAAGCTCTAAGGTCTATATTTGAAAGTTCTGAGATTCTATGGTACTAGATTTTCCTGCTTTTAAGATTCTTGATAAAATCTGTAAGTTTTGGGGTTCTAAAATTCTATTATTCTAGGCATAGGAACTAAGACTCAATGATGCTAGATTTCATTTTCCTTAGGGTATAAGACTCTGGATTCTATAATTCTAGATATGGAGGTTTTAAGGCCTAATGTTCTAAAATTTGATGTTCTAAGCCTTTTAGAGTATAAATTCCCTGGCTGACTAAGGCTTCAAGATTTTATCCTTTCAAACTGTAAGATTCTAATGATGGTCAATTAGAGTTTCTAAGGCTTTATGATCCTTGAAGCTCTTGTTATGAGATTCTGGATCCTAAAGATCTAAGATTCTAGATTCTGCAATTCAAAAGTTCTAAGAATCTACAGATGGAGGCTCTAAAGTCTAATGTTCTCAGATGTGATGTTCTAAGATTTAGTCTAAGAACCTAGATTCTCTGTGTCTAAGATTCAAGATCATATGTTCCAAGGTCCTAGGTTATTAAAATCTAAGATTCTAATGTTCAGTTCTGTATTCCAAGGCACTCTAGATTCTATTGGTCCAAGATTCTGGGTCCTCAGCATCGAAGGTATAAGACTCTACAGTTAGTTGTAATTAACTAGATACCAAAGTTCTAATAATTTCTAATGTTGGACACCTTTAGGCTCTATGTTGCATTCTGCCTTTCTAGGATTTTAGTTAAGGGTCCAAGAATCCATTATTCTAAATCTTAAGATTCTAGACATTGCAGTTCTAAAATTCAAATGTAAGATTTTAAAGGTCTACAGGTCTTGAACTCCAAGGTTCCGAGGTTCTAACTTTATAGTATTCTTCTGTGTGACCCTCCCGAGCCACCTCTGCTTCCTCCTCCCCTCATGTGGGGGTTTACCCCCCTCAAGCCTGTGCAATGCATTAGGGATGCCTCCTTTCCCCATGGGACAATCTTCCTCCTTTTGGGCCATGCTGCCCTGAGCCAGTCCCTCATATCCCCCTGTACAGAGTGTGGACTCTGACACTTCCAAAGGGGCTTATATCACATAAAACTTTGTAACCACAAAAATAAAAAAAATAAGCTACAGACTCCCATAATTTGAAAACTGATGTGAATAATCAAGTGCATGCATTCTTACATGTCCCAGCACAGATTCTATGCAAACTGGAATTCAGCAAGACATGTTATCATGCCAGTGTCAAAAATCAAAGGGCAAACAGAATTGTGAAAAAAAGTAAACTGGAATTTCTCTCACACAGGGGAACGACTGAGTAAGAATATCAGTAGATTCCTCTGAAGAAACATTGCACACTATGAGAAAATAAAAAATGATGTACTCAAAACTTTCAATGAAAACCATCAATACTGTATCCAAAAAACATGTTCTTCAGAAATAAAGTACTTTCCAAGAAACAAAAGTGCTAAGGAAGTTCATTGCCACTCAACCTGACTTTTTAGACACGCTAAGAAAAGTTCTTCAAGATGAAAAGAAAGTACTAAGTAGAAACTTAATACATAGGAAACTATAAATCTCACTGATAAAGGTTGAGAACAGAATCAAATTCACAATACAGTAACACTGCATTGATGGAATGTACATTATATAACTCTCTTTTAAAGGTTAAAAATTAAAACTAGTGCCCTAATCGGTTTGGCTCAGTGGATAGAGCATTGGCCTGCGGACTGAAAGGTCCCAGGTTCGATTCCGGTCAAGGGCATGTACCTTGGTTGCGGGCACATCCCCAGTAGGGGGTGTGCAGGAGGCAACTGATCGATGTTTCTCTCTCATTGATGTTTCTAACTCTCTATCCCTCTCCCTTCCTCTCTGTAAAAAAATCAATAAAAAATATAATTTAAAAAAAAATTAAAACTAGAAAAAATAACAAAGTTGACATTGTGTACCTTAATACATATACAACATAAAAAGATTTGAATTGTGACATCAAAATGCTATAAAGGAGTGTGCGGTGAAGAGTCCAAGGGCAGAAGTTTTATATGCAATTGAAGATGTTATAAGATAAAATAGACTGCCGCCGAAACCGGTTTGGCTCAGTGGATAGAGCATCAGCCTGTGGACTGAAGGGTCCCAGGTTCGATTCCGGTCAAGGTCATGTACCTTGGTTGCGGGCACATCCCCAGTAGGGGGTGTGCAGGAGGCAACTGATCGATGTTTCTCTCTCATTGATGTTTCTAACTCTCTATCCCTCTCCCTTCCTCTCTGTAAAAAAATCAATAAAAAATATAATTTTAAAAAAAATTAAAACTAGAAAAAATAACAAAGTTGACATTGTGTACCTTAATACATATACAACATAAAAAGATTTGAATTGTGACATCAAAATGCTATAAAGGAGTGTGCGGTGAAGAGTCCAAGGGCAGAAGTTTTATATGCAATTGAAGATGTTATAAGATAAAATAGACTGCCGCCGAAACCGGTTTGGCTCAGTGGATAGAGCATCAGCCTGTGGACTGAAGGGTCCCAGGTTCGATTCCGGTCAAGGTCATGTACCTTGGTTGCGTGCACATCCCCAGTAGGGGGTGTTGCAGGAGGCAGCTGATCGATGTTTCCCTCTCATCGATGTTTCTAACTCTCTATTCCTCTCTGTAAAAAATCAATAAAATATATTTAAAAAAAAATAGACTGCAAAGGGTATAACTTGCTTTATGAAAGTCTCTTGGAAATCACAAGCAAACACTATGTAATAGATATACAAAAGAGAAAGGGGTCAAATCATTATACAAAGTCATCAAATCACAAAGGACGACCATAAGACAGGAAGACACAGGAACTACAAAAGAGCCAGAAACCAGTGAAGAAGTGGCAATAGTTGCTCCTTAAACAAATTCTTCATTCAAAATACAGAGTCACT
The DNA here is from genome assembly GCF_963455305.1 of Plecotus auritus. Classification (NCBI taxonomy): domain Eukaryota; kingdom Metazoa; phylum Chordata; class Mammalia; order Chiroptera; family Vespertilionidae; genus Plecotus; species Plecotus auritus. The sequence goes on from NC_137785.1 coordinate 8,418,585, forward strand.
GAAGACATAAAAAAAACAAAACAGAAAGCAGTCGCAATACAGCATGTCAAACTCTTGGCCCACAATGAATTTTTATTTTTTTGGCCCAGCCAATATAATGGTATGTAAGAAACGTTTTAATAACAAAATTTCGTAACTTAATTTTTATAGCATCCTGTTATAGATAATTATTAATAACAAACTACAATGTTGGCTAATGACTGATTACTATAATCGTGTTGCATTTGAAACATAGTAATCTCTATTTTGTAAAACTGCTGTTTGAAATTCTCTGCTATTTTAGATGGTCCCTTGTTCTGTGAGTCAACTCTGCTATTCTTAGAAAGTCCCTTATTCTGTGAATTAACTCTGCTTATTAGTTTCTGTAAACATATGCTTTTTAGCTTACTTGAATAATAGGGAATTAGATAAACTTAGCTGTCTGACCTTGTAGGCTAGGGACTTATATTCCCATACTCTCATGCCAGGTGTTTTAGTTATCTGAATAGAACTGTGTCGTACTCAGGGTTACAGGCTTCCTGCAACATATTAATAAGCATACGTGGGACTCTGAAAACTTGCAAAGATCCGAAAACTCCATATTTGGGAGATAAAGGGACTGGGGGCGGGTTTTAAGGGAGAACTTTCTCCATGTTGCTTTGCTCAGTCTTCAGAAGCAGTCTGGGCCCGCTAGTGTAATAAAAGACTCCAAATTAACTGGCTCACTAAGGTATCTTCTGTAAAGCTCGCTGATTTACAATATAACACATTCATTTCCCTTACACATCTTACGTGCAGGTGCACCATTTCTCTACACTAATACTAGCAGCAAATATTTTAGCAGCCGATGGCCACATCATTAGTCTTGTACTGACTTGTTTGGTGTGTGCAACAGGAAATATTTCTCTTTCAGAGAACAAGAAAAATAGGTTTAGTTGTGTTACACTTAATAATTTGTGCAGTTACTCAGTCTGATAAGTTAATGTTCAAGAAAAATTATCAATTTTTATTAAAATATTCTATTATTTTGTTAACGATTACTCATTTATTCAGTCCTTTGGATTCAGCATGTCTATATTGAAATAGACCTTCATTTCTATGAAAATTGTAGCTTTTGTTTTTTTGTGGCCCACATAAACTTAAACCTTGTTTATTTGCCCATGTTAGCCTCTGAGTTTGACATGCTTGCAATATAGGCTGCCTACAAGAGACACTATACCTCTTTGAACTCAAACAGGCAAGGGAAAAAACTTGCAAAAAATATTCCATGCAAATGAAACCAAAACTGGGCAGGAGTTGTGAAAATTGTACCCGAGAAAAGAAATCTCCTCAAAAACTGTTACAAGAAACAAAGGTCATCATAAAATAACAAATCAGTCAATTCATCAACAGGGTAACAATTTCAAGTATTATGCACTCAACAACAGAGCAACTAAGTATATTACACACCTAACAGAACACCTGAAGGCAGAAAAAAACCCCCCAATATTAGTATGCAAATTGAACTGAAGCATGGTGGTCCCTCCTTTGGAAAACTGCTGTTTAAAACTGCTGTTTGAACTACGCTGTTATTCTTAGATAGTCTCTTATTCTATAAAATATAACTTTGTTTTTTAGCTTGAATAATAGAAAAGATAAACTGTCTGACCTTGCAAGCTAGCCATCTAACATAAGGGGCTGATATGCTGATACTAATGCCAGGTGTCTGTATAGATATGATATGTACTCAAGGTTACAAACTGTCTGTAAAAATAACTTACACAAGGACTTGAGAAGATACAAAAAGAGAATGCTTTCTCTTTTGGGTGTTCAGAATTTGACAGAGGTAATCTGCTCTGAACCTACGAGCAATAAAGATGACTCCTAATTAATTGGCTCATTAAGGCATCTTGTCTAGCTCACTGATTTGCAATACAACAGAACAACGCCCCTTCAATAATAGGTAGACATCCCATACAAAAGCAGTAACAATAATTGAAGTCTGACTAGACTCTAGAGAAAACAGAACTAAAAAGTATATACAGAACATCCCATCCAAGTGCAGCAGGAGATGTATTCTTGTCAAGCGCACATGAAACATTCTCTAAGTAGATCATATGTTAGGTCACAAAATAGTCTCAAACCCTGAGAAGAAATCACATCAAGTACCTTATCTAGTCCCAATGATGAAACTAGAAATCAGTTTTAGTTTCAATAAAGCTGGAAAATTCACAAGTATGTTCAAATTGAACACAGTCCTGAAGAATGAGTGGGTGAAAGAAAAAAAACAGAGAAGAGAACTCAAAAAATATATAGAGGCAAAGTGAATACAAGCACAATCTACCAAAGCTTATATATAAAATGCAGGAACTGCAATTCTGAGAGGAAATTTTAGAGTGACAGATTCCTACATTAGGAAAGAAAGAGCTCAAATAAACAACCCAACCTTGCACCTCAGAAAACTAGAAACACAAGCAGGAGGATTAAAAATGCAGCAGAGCAACTGGATGCTGCATGTACACGCTCCCAGGAACAAACTGAAATTACAACTAAAATACAGAAAAACTACGTGAATAAGCAACAGAAAACTCGCAAGAAAGAACCCTGACACCTGAAGACTGAAGGTGGAGACCCCATAGAGACTGGTAGGTGGGGCGGAGGGGCGAAAGGGCTGGCCAGGCAACTACAGACAGCAACCGAAGTCCTGGAGAGGGGCCTCAGCTGTGGGGGCTGCCACTGAGAACTCTGGGATCTAATTCCTAAGCTGGGCCACCTAGCAGCATGCCCCAGAACGGAGGAGGGTACCCCACATAAACATCTGGCTGTGAAAAGCAGTGGGGTGTTACCTGCCAGGGAGAGATGGCTGGAAACTTCAGCACCCTCTTAAAGGGCCAGCGCACAAAATTCCCTGTGGAGCCACCTACCTGGTGCTCCAGCAAAGGAAGGATGAAGTAGACTGGAGCTGCGAGGGCAGAAGCCAGGACGGGAGGCTTGGGGGGAGATAGAGCTCAGAAGGCAGACACCCTAAGTTTCCTGGGCTGAGTCATTCCCTCACAGCGGAGGACATCTTTCCCACATGGATATCTGCCTTCTTACCAGGGGGGGAAGATAGGTGATACACACTATTGCAGTGGTTCTCAACCTTCCTAATGCCGCGACCCTTTAATACAGTTCCTCATGTTGTGGTGACCCCCAACCATAAAATTATTTTCGTTGCTACTTCATAACTGTAATTTTGCTGTTATGAATCGTAATGTAAACATCTGATATGCAGTATGTCTTAGGCGACCCCTGTGAAAGGGTCGTTCGACCCCCAAAGGGGTCTCGACCCACAGGTTGAGAACCTCTGCCCTATTGGAAAACACCTTGCCCTGAGGCCACTTGAGAGATTAAAACTAACAATTAGCATCCAGGCAGTAGCAACTGCCCCACCCTGTTGAAAAAAAAACTCTTGTCACACCTGAGGATGACTGCTTAGGGGGTAATCAGTCTGTAGGCAAAGGACCTAAATAAAGTGTGTCTGTAGGCAAAAATAGACACTTTTCAAAAGAGGACCTACAGAAGGCCAAGAGACATATGAAAACATGCTCAAAGTCACTAATCATCCGAGAGATGCAAATCAAAGCAATGAGGTTCTATCTCACACCTGTCAGAATACCAGTCATCAACAAATCAACAAACGACAAGTGCTGGTGAGGATGTGGAGAAAAAGGAACCCTCGTGCACTGCTGGTGGGCATGCAGACTCCTGCAACCATTGTGGAGAACAGTATGAAGTTTCCTCAAAAAATTAAAAATGGAACTAGTAATCCCACTTCTAGCAATATATCCCAAGAAATCAGAAACACCAATCAGAAAGGATATATGCACCCCTATGTTCATAGCAGCACAATTACAATAGCTAAGATTTGGAAACAGCTCAAATGCCCACCAGCAGATGAGTGGATTAAAAAACTGTGGTACATTTATCCAATGGAATACTACGCTGCGGTAAAAAAGATGGAACTTGTACCATTGCAATAGCATGGATGCACCTGGAGAGCATTATGCTAAGTGAAATAAGCCAGTTGGAGAACGGTAAATATCACATGACCTCACTCATTTGTGGAATATAATGAACAACATAAACTGATGAGTCAAAATAGAGCCAGAGGAAAAACACAACCTATATAATAAAAGCATAATATGCTAATGGACCCTCACACCGTCCCAAAGATGGCAGTGCCCACAGCAAATAAGGAGGGGATATGCTAATGGACTGCCACACCCTCAAAGATGGCGGCACCCACAGTCACAAGATGGTGGTGCCCAATCCCCTCAGCCCCGCCAGGGCAGCAGGCACGCGCCAAGGCTGGGCCCTCCCTGAGGCGGGCCTGGCCGCTCCACGCACCTGCCTCTGGAGTCCCCCAGTCCCCTCGGCCCCCCAGCCGCCCAGGGCCGGCCCGAGGTGCAGGCAAGCCTCGGATGGCCAGTCACTACGAGGCACACTGACCACCACTTGGTCTCTTTCCCCGGCCGGCAGGCTCTGATCGCCCAATGGCAAATGGGGAACTGGGGTGGGGGGCAGGGCCAGGGAGCGGGCGGAATGGCTGACCTCTTGGTCCCTCCCCACAGACGGAAGGCTCCGATCGCCTAATGGCAAACGGGGAACCGGGGGTGGGTGGTGGCGGGGGCCGGGGCCGGCCTGAGGGCAGCCGGGGAAGATGGCCCTAATCACAGGCCAGGCCTAGGGACCGTACCCGTGCACGAATTCATGCGCCAGGCCTCTAGTTTTAGAATATAATAGAAGTAATCCTGTTATTTGCAGATTGTTAATCTTTCCTATAACCTTTGTGATATTATACTATGTTAGTACAGTTTTGGTAATATTATTACATTTAAAATCCTTTTTTTCTTGAAATATTAATTTTTATTGCATGTAATATTATTATATTTAGAATAGTTTTCCTTGAAATATTGTTTGTTGCATGTAACATTAAAACAAAACGATTTTCACCCTAGCTGGTTTGACTCTGTGGGTAGAGCGTCAGGCTGTGGACTAAAAGGTCCTGGGTTTGATTCCGGTCAAGGGCATGTACCTTGGTTGCGGGCTCAATCCCCGATAGGGGTTGTGCAAGAGGCAGCTGATGGATGTTTCTCTCTCATTGATGTTTCTAACTATCACTCTCCCTTCCTCTCTGTAAAAACCAATAAGATATATTTAAAAAAACAAAATAAACTATTTTCATTTACCCAATGAAGTCCTGTTCAGTATAATTTTATACCCTTTAAGAGCAGATTTTCTTCAGAAAAGTAGAATAAGAGAATTTAAATTTAAATTTGAAGAATGCAATTGGTGGTCAAATTTGTAATGCTCTTTGAAATGGAAACTAAAACGATGAGGAAGGAAGGAAGGAAGGAAGGAAGGAAGGAAGGAAGGAAGGAAGGAAGGAAGGAAGGAAGGGAGGGAAAGTAAGCACAAGTGTCAACCTATGAACCAGGAGGTCACAGTTCAACTCTGGGTCAGGGCACATGCCAGTAGTGGGCTCAATCTCCAGTAGGGGGCATACAGCAGGCAGCTAATCAATGATTCTCTCTCATCCTTGATGTTTCTATCTCTCTATCCTTCTTCCTTCCTCTCTCTAAAATCAACTGTAAAGAACTCATTATAAACTTAGAAAATTAATTTTAAAAATTCAGAGCCCTAGCTGGGTGGCTCAGTTTGGGAGAGTGTGGATCTGATCCGCCAAGGTGGTGGGTTTGATTTTCCATCAGGGTACAAGTGGGGGGCAGCCAATGATACAGAGATGGTGGGAGAGCACAGTAATGTTTCTCTCTCACTCTAAAAGCAATACATAAATATTAAATTGAAAAACAAATTCAGAAAAGTTCCAGGATAAAATATCAACATACAAACATCAGTTCCATTTCTAAACACTAACAATGAGTTCTTTGATAAAGAAATGAAGAAAGGCCCTGGCCCGTATGGTTTGGTTGGTTGAGCATCTTCCCATGAACTGTGAGGACTCCAGTTCCATTCCCGGTCAGGGCATATGCCCGGGTTGTAGGCAAGATTCCCAGTACGGGGTTTGTAGGAGGCAGCTGACTGTTGTATCTGAACTGGATGTTTCACTCTCTCCCTCTCCATTTCTCTCTCTCTGAGAAATGAACAAAAACATGTTTTTTAAAAAACAAATGAAGTAGACAAGCTTACAACAGCATTAAAAAAAAATACTGAGAAATAAATTCAACCACAAAGGTGAAAGATCTGTACACTGAACACTAGAACACAGTGATGAAAGAAATGGAAGAAAATACAAAAAAGTGGAAAGACATCCCGTGTTTTGTTTTTTTTTATTATTGATTTTAGAGAGGAAGGGAGAGCGAGAGATAGAAACATCAATGATGAAAGAGAATCACAGATCGGCTGCCTCTCGCACGCCCCACCCACACTGGGAATCCAGCCCGCGACCCGGGCATATGTCCCTGACCAGAATCGAACCCGGGACCCTTCAGTCTGCAGGCTGTCACTCTATCCATTGAGCCAAAATGGCCAGGGCAAGACATCCCCAGGTCTTGGATTTCAAAATGGAATATCTTTAAAATGTCCCTACTACCCAAAGCAATCTCCACATTAAATGCAATCTGGATGAGAATGCCAATGTCTGAAACCTCAAGAGACCTCAAATAGCAAAAGTAACCTTGAGCAACAACGGACCTGGTGGCATCACACTTCCTGCCTTCAGTCTATTACAAAGCCAAAGCCACCGAATACCGTGTTACTGAAATACACGATGTAACACACGCCAATAGAAAAGAACATAAACACAGGAATAAACTCAGGCACACAGGTCCAGGTAATCTTTGACCTAAACCAGTGGTCGGCAAACTCATTAGTCAACAGAGCCAAATACCAACAGTACAACGATTCAAATTTCTTTAGAGAGTCACATTTTTTAAACTTAAACTTCTTCTAACGCCACTTCTTCAAATTAGACTCGCCCAGGCCGTGGTATTTTGTGGAAGAGCCACACTCAAGGGGCCAAAGAGCCGCGTGTGGCTCGCATGCCGCAGTTTGCCGACCACAGATCTAAACCAGAAGACATGTTAAGTAGGAAAGGATAGTTTCTTCAATGAATGGTGCTGAGAAAATGGATATTTACATGTAGAACAACAAATCTAGACACCACTGATAAAAATTAACTCAGACTGCATGAAAGCATTACAGTCCTTCTCTTAATACCTAAAAATCCTTCAGGACAACCCAGAGAAAACACTTTGGAGATGTGCTTTGGACATGATTTTTGGGATGTGATACCAAACACCAGGCAAAAAAGTAAAAGCAACAGTCTGGGCTACAACAAAGGGAAGAGCTACTTCTCCGCACAATAGCCATTAACACAATGAAATGAAAAGGCAATCTCCAGGAGGATGGGAGACGATACACTGCGAATCAGATGAGCTTATGGAAGATATTGTGGATTTGGCTCAGATCAGCTAAGTAAAGCAACTATCAGCCCTGGCCAGTTAGCCTCAGTGGATAAAGCGTCAGCCTGAGGACCTTAGGGTTCCAGGATTGATGCAGGTCCCCAGCATGTACCTTGGCTGCAGGCTCCTCCCTGACCAACCCTGGTCATCAGGGCCTGTGCAGGAGGCAACCAACCGACCTGTTTCTCTCCACATCTATATTTCTCTCTGTCTTTTCCTCTTACCCACTCTCTCTAAAACTCAATAGCAAAATATACTCGGGTGAAGATTAAAAAATAAATAAATAAATAAATAAATAAATAAATAAATAAATAAGCTAATAGCCAGATATAGAAGGAAGGTCATGTCATGTTAACACTATAATGAAGGCTATGAAGAACACTATGGTTTTACTGAAAAAAAACTCTAAATATATTCCTTAAAAATACTTTATCCATAAACACAGGTAAGCAACATCTGAGCCTGCCTGAAAAACAGCCACACGAGACTTCCTGAATGCAGAGTTGTGCAAAACATGGAATTTGTAAATAAAACAAGAATGCAATATTTGGGAAGAACAACTAGGCAAATGCAAAAAGCCATGTACCTTAATATATAAACTGGAAAAGGCATTCAAAAGACTCTTTAGCCAAAAAATATTGTTAAAATTAGGACTAGGGATGTAGAGACAATTTTCAAAAAAAAATACGTACAAATGACCATCAGGAATATTAAAAAAATGCTTTCACTCACTAGTCAAGGTGGAATCCATTAGGCCCCCTGACACACTCAAACCACAAACCCTTCCCTAAAAGTTCACTACAGCAGGTGTGGTGACTAAAGGGATAGAAGGGAGCAGTGCAAACAAACCCACCCTGCCAACCTCAACAACTACTGAGAAAACTGGACAAATCCAGCACCGTGTTCAGTCCACAGGTGAGGACAGAGCGCCCCCTAGAGGTGAAGGGGTCTGGGGAAATGCAAAGCCAAGTCCCGGACCCAGCCAGAGTGAGGGTCTTACCCAGGGAGGATACAAGTTCAAAGTTCTCCAGCATCACATTCAGGTACAGCTGTCTCTGACCCTCATCAAGGAGGCTCCATTCCTCCCTGGAGAAGTACAGGGCAATGTCCTCAAAGGTCACGCCAACCTGTCAGAATGGAGATAATTGAAACCATAGTTGAAATTTTGAGAACTAGCAATCCTACTCCTTACACATCTTCCTCACCCTCAACCTCCTCCAGGGCACCCGGTTAGTGTGGACACCAGGCCCTAATGCCAATGGTAGCTGTTCTCTCCTCAAAGTCCCATTAGTCACTGTGACTGCCCTCAGCACAACACATGGGCTGGGAAGGGGGAGAGTAGAGAAACATCATGGAAGCTCAGGATAATGCCTGCAGGGCCCCAGCCTTCCTGCCAAGCAATACCACTGCAGTTTCCCAGATCAAGCCTCCGAGGCAAAGTCAAACCTGAGCTTATGCTTCACGCTATAGTCCTCACACCAGGTCCCTGGAACCATCAGCGCACACTTCCTCCAGGTGTGCACACCACTGTGTAATGTCTGACCTCATCACAACTTCAGACCCAGGTTCACTGCCTCAGCTCTGCCCCCTTCCTGCTTCACAGCACAGGACCTCTCTGGACTCACCCATGACTTTGGCATATGGCATCCAGAGAGTGCTTGAGAGGTTTCAGAAGGATCTAGCACAGCCTGATTCCTGGTGGACCCCACAGCCTGGGGAGAGCAGGGCAGGCGGCTCTGAAATCCTCCCTGCCCATCTCTGACCTTGGATTCAATACTCCCAGCCCACACCCTCAGGGGAATTTCAGACACAAGTCACCCCTGTCCTCTCTGCCCTGCATTTCCTGTGTCCTCAGAACTCACAACACTCCTCTCTCCCCTCTTCCTTCCTCAGGGTCCTCCACGCGGGACTGAGCTGCAGGACCTGACAGGGGCCCGCACCCAAGCTGTCCCGTTGGGTGTGTGGAGGCGATGAGGACCCGAAGGGACACGCACTCACCTCAGACCTGCAATGCAGCACGGGCGCCGCCATTGCAATCTGTGGGCTGAGCGGGGCGGGAGCAGCGGGAGAAGAGGCGGCCGCGGTAATGGCGGTCCCTGCCCGGCCCCGTTCCGGTCCCCGGTGGCGACTCTGAGCTTCAATCCCACATGGGAGCTGTGTGCACCCCTGCAGGCTCCCACCGTTGGCTGTGAGGCGGGGAACACCACGCTCCTGCCTTCTCCAGGGGACTCTGCGACCAGGAACTCCTGACCGCCTGAGAATAAAACTGAGAGAAGACAAAACCCCGCCAGGAGGCCTACCGGTCCCGCCCTACAGAAGTGGCCAAGCGGAAACGTCTTTTCTGAACCCCCATTGGCTCAGCCTGCTGTCATTCCACGCCCGGCCTTCTGGGTAATGTAGTTCCTATGCTCCAGGGCCAGGATCCTGTATTTCCTCAGCTCAATCCAGGACTGGATTTGGGGCATAACGCTGAGTATGTACCCAGTATTCTCAGGATCCTCCAGCACCTTCAGCGGAGGTGATTTCTAGGCCACGTTTGTTTCCGGGGCACCTGCGTGGCCTCCTTTAGCTGCTGGTTTTGCGTATCTTTCTTCAGGACCTGCTCTTTCAGAATAACAGGCATTATTTCTTCATTCAGGCCATTAGGCATCTATCTCCTGCAGGCCTTATGTCGCTGGGTGAGGTTGCTCGTTTCTAACAAGAACTAGGTTGCCTCCATTGAATCCACTAAGAAAAGTTAATGTCACAAAACAGAGACTAATACTTAAGAGCATCTGCTTCTGAGGCCATCAGCAGTGTTCGCTCGGCCTGGGCTGCAGTGAGGCTAAAGTCAAGCCGGATTCCATCTGGTGCTGCAGGTTCTAATTATTCATCAATTGCAAACAATAGAGGACATGTTGAGGACATCAAAGACATGAATTTCAGGCTGAATCTCTGAGGAAAGACAGGGGAGAGTAAAAAAAAAAAAAAAAAAAGAAAAGAAAAAATCCTTAGGGAAGGAGGATGTGGGTACAGAACATGATCTGGACTGCAGGGAAAACATGGTGCGAGCCATTGTCTCATTCAGCCAGTAGGGATATAGAGGACAGAGTCACATGGGCAGTGGGTCCTATGCATGAATAAGAGGCGAGAAACCGTCCAATGAGACCAGGATCATGTAGGACTCCAGCATCACTTCCAATATTAGGTCCCTTAATTCACATCCAATTGTTTCCTCTGCTGTGGGTCAATGTCAGTGCCACATAGGAACATCATTTGAAGGTTCAAACTGAGGCATGAAATTCATCACAGTGGATGGGAGCACAGCATGACACCTAACATGTGGCCACAGGTGCAGAACCCCAGCCCAGTTTACAGTCGTCTCCTGAGGGTCAAACTCTGTGCTGGGATCAAAAGGGAGGCAGACAAACAGGAGCTCACTCTGAAAGAAGGTTCCCCTGGAGAAACCACTGCAGTTGAGAAATGATGGCGTTCCCCTGAACACGGGGAGGCCAAGGGTAAGTGCTCTGAGATGTAAAGGGAATGGGAGGAAACGAATAACTGTAACCATGGAAACAGGAGCTGCAGCTGAGCCACCCTGGTCCTCATGCTGTACCTGCTCCAGTGAGGGCTGCACATCAGCGGTAGAGACTGTGTCTGACGCTGGAGAAAATCATGGTTAAAATCCAGCCCCTTGAATCTGACACTTGTCTGTGGTGTAAACTTGGGGACCTTACTTCATTTCTCTGACACTGAACTTTTTCAGCATTTTAATATGTTTCCATTGGAGAGGTTGTTGTGAGAATTAAAAGAGAATAATCTGGTAAATATAATAGAATCAGGGGCATAGAAAGGGAGTGGACTGACATTGCTCGGGGGGAAAGGGGTGTGGGATGTGATTTTGAAAATGGAATATGGAAAGGCGTGTGGGAAAAGACTGGACAAAAATCATACACCTATGGATGAGGACAGTGGGTGGGGGTAAGGGCATGGGGTGGGGTGGGAACTGGGTGGAGGGGAGCTATGGGGGGAAAAAAGAACAACAACTGTAATAATCTGAACAATAAAGATTTTTTAAAAAGAGAGAGAGAAAGAAAAAAGGCTCAAAAACTAACCCTGGAATCCTGGCAACAAGTACTCAGCTTGGTAGTTTTATTGATCTTGGAAGGCCAGAGTAAGCGCTATCAATCATCTGCATGTCACATTCAGCCAACTGAGATTCGGGGAGTTTAGCGAGTCTGCTGGAGATTCCCAGGTGGGGCCACCACAATGAGACCTGAGTGCCCACAGCACCTGCCTCCCTGCAGCAGAGTCAGTGGCTCCTTACAGGTCCCATTTCTTACTAAAATGCTCGCGAAGACAAAGATGCTTGTGGGCATCGGGGATTGAGAAGTGCCTGGCCTGGGAATGTCTCTGCAGGAGAGGCTGGAGTTGCCAGGAGTGGGAGAGAAACATCAGTGATGAGAGATAATCATTGATCAGCTGCCTCCTGCATGCCCCACACTGGGAATCTAGCCTGGGGCCCAGGCAGTGCCCTGACCAGGAATTGAATCAGGAACTCCTGGTTCATAGGTCAACGTGGAGCCACTGAGACACGCTGGATGGGCTCTCATCCCTGATGTTTCTCTCTCTCTCTCTCTCTCTCTCTCTCTCTCTCTCTCTCTCTCTTTCTTTCTCTATGAATAAAACATGTTTTAAAAACCAATTAAAATATTTATTGAAAAGTAAAACATATTATTCCAATACAAAAAAAATGTTTACTTCCTAAAGTGAAAAAGGTACAAAATGACTGAAATTCCAACATCAATCTTTGTTATTCCATTGTCTTTTTGTTAAAGAAAATTGCCAAAACTCATAGCACATACGGCAGAACATATGATAAGATGTTTTAACAAAGATACAGACTCAACAAATATACTTCTGAGAAAAGGCTCACCAACATCCCCAGAAAAAATACAGTGAAACAATAGAGAGGTAGAATGACAAAGTTACAGAATTTGTTTAAATAAAGAATGACTGCATTCTGAGAGAAACCAAGATGGCGGCATAGGTCAACACCTAAACTGTTGCCTTGCATAACAATTTCAAAACTACAACTAAAAGGCAAAATGGACATCATCCAGAACCACAAAAAAGCTGGCTGAGTGGAAATTCTACAACTAGAAGGAAAGAGAAAAGCACACTGAGACTCAGAGGGGCTGCAGAAGGCATGCGCAGAGAGGACTGGTGGCTGAGTGCGCTGCTGGCTTTCTCAAGCGGGAGGGAGACAAAAGCTCCCGACTGTGCTGAACTCCAGTCCCGGGCGAGACTCTGGGGACCCAGACTCATACGGGGTGAAACTGGACTGTCTGGAAAGAGAAAAGCACACTGAGACTCAGAGGAGCTGCGGAAGGCAGAGGTGCAGAGGCGTGCATGCGCAGAGGGCGCGAATCTGTGTACATAGCTGGCTTTCTCAAGCGGGAGGGAGACAAAAGCTGCCGACTGCGCTGAACTCCAGTTCCAGACGAGACTCTGGGGACCCAGACTCATTCGGGGAGAAACTGGACTGTCTGGCAACGGGCGAAACTCGAGGGTGGCTTTCTCTCAGAGGTGCTTGCAGCGATTACTGTGGGACACAGAGACACAGGGGCCTCTTAGGGCAGGGCTGACGGGAAACCAATGCTGTCTGCTCTGCCTTGAGACTCCGCCCCATCCAAGCTGAGCACAGAGGCTTTTGCAAATCTTGTCTCATAAGGGTGTCTCCAGCATAGAAGTTCTCCCAGCGTAGACACAGCTGATCCTCACAGCCAATTGGCCTGGAGGTCAATTCCTCCCAGTGATACCAACAATAATCAAGGCTTAACTACAACAAGACTGTGCACACAGCCCACAAAGGGGTGCACCAAGAGTGTCCACCTCAGGTAACTGGGGAGGCTGAGCCACTGGGCCCTATAGGGCACCTAGCACACAAAGCCACTCTATCAACTCAGGGAAGCAGCAAAAATGCAGAGACAAAGAAACAGATCAGAAATGAAAGAAATGGAGGAAAGCAAACGACTGGATATAGAGTTCAAAACCATGGTTATAAGGTTTTTCAAGAATTTTCTAGAAAAGGCCGATAAATTTAGTGAGATCCTCGAGGATATGAAAAAGGACCAACTAGAAATTAAGCATACACTGAATGAAATAAAAATAATATACAGAGATCTAACAGCAGACTAGAGGATCGCAAGAATCAAGTCAAAGATTTGAAATACAAAGAAGCAAAAAACACCCAACTGGAAAAGCAAAAAGAAAAAAGAATGGAAACAGTTGAAGATAGTGTAAGAAGCCTCTGGGACAACTTCAAGCGTAGCAACATCTGAATTATGGGGGTGCCAGAAGAAGAGAGAGAGCAAGATACTGAAAACCTATTTGAAGAAATAATGACTGAAAACTTCCCCCACCTGGTGAAAGAAATAGACTTACAAGTCCAGGAGGCGCACAGAACCCCAAACAAAAGGAATCCAAAGAGGACCACACCAAGAGTCCTCATAATTAAAATGCCAAGAGCAAAAGACAAAGAGAGATTAAAAGCAGCAAGAAAAAAACAGTTACTTACAAGGGAGCACCCATATGATTGTCAGCTGATTTCAAAACAGAAACTATGCAGGCCAGACGGGAGTGGCAAGAAATATTCAAAGTGATGAATAGCAAGAACCTACAACCAAGATTACTCTACCCAACAAAGCTATCATTCAGAATTGAAGGTTAGATAAAGAGCTTCACAGATAAGAAAAAGCTAAAGGAGTTCATCACCATCAAACCAGTATTATATGAAATGCTGAAAGGTATTCTTAAAGAAGAGGAAGAAGAAGAAAAAGGTAAAGATAAAATTATGAACAACAAATACATATCTATTAACAAGTGAATCTAAAAATCAAGTGAATAAAAAATCTGGTGAATAGAATAATCTGGTGAATATAACAGAATCGGGGCATAGAAAGGGAGTTGACTGACAATGCTTGGGGGGGAAGGGGTGTGGGGGTGTGGGGAGAGAATGGACAAAAATCATACACCTATGGATGAGGACAGTGTGTGTGGGGGTAATGGCAGAGGGAGCGGTGGGAACCTGATGGAGGAAAGCTGTGGGGGGAAAAAGAGGAACAACTGTAATAATCTGAACAATAAAGGTTTATTAAATTAAAAAATAAATTAAAAAAATAAATGTCTTCCATTCTACACTGCAAAAAATAAAAAAAAAATAAAGAATGACTGATAATACACAATATTTGCTAGAATGTAAATACCTCACACATTGGTGGGAAAATGCCAAAAGGTACAATCAGTTTATTTTATATTTAAAGAATAGTTTATTGATTTTTAAAATACATATTTATTGACCTCAGAAAGGAGAGAGGGGGGAGAAGGGGAGAGAGAGAGAGAGAGAGAGAGAGAGAGAGAGAGAGAGAGAGAGAAGCACCAATGATGAGAGAGAATCATTGATTGGCTGCCTTCTACACACCCCACATTGGGATTTGAGCTGGCAATTAGGGAATGTGCCCTGACTGGGAATGGAACCATGACCTCCTGGTTCATAGGTCAAAGCTCAATGACTAAGCCATGCCAGACAGGCAATCTTAATTTTTGGAGAAAGAAAAAGGGAGGGAGAGAGAGAGAAACACGATGTTAGAGTGCAACACTGACCAGCTGCCGCCTGCATACCATATTCTGGGGAGCCAGCACACAACCCAGGCACAAGCCCAGGAATCCAATTGGAAACCTTATGGTGTATGGGATCACACCCAACCAACTGAGCCACAACATCCATGATGGTATATTCAGTTTAGATCACAAAATGCTAATCTTTGTAAATTTAAACATTCAAATACACAATGACCTAGTTTATGCATCTCATTTAATTTTGACAAAGTTAAGTGATACTTATATCCATGTGAAGAATTATACAGAAATGTTTGTACCAGCTTTATTAGAAATAACAAAATATTCATAAAAATGGATAAACTATTGGTGATATATTCAAAGGTAAGAATATCAGAAAAAAAAGATGAGTTACTAATAACTCTTTACTAAATCTCCAATTATTTATGAAACATAAGTTAAAGCAGAAAAATACGTAGAAAATGCAAAGTGATGTATTAAAATGGGATGTAAAGCAATGGTTACTAGGAAAGCTGTGAAGAACAGGGAGATTAAAAAAGGTCATCAAACAAGTTCACAGTGACAGATATGGTCAATATGATGAGTATAATGATGGTTTCAGTTTCACGCACACATCAAGATTTATGAAATAATGCCCCAACCGGTTTGGTTCAGTGGATAGAGCGTCAGCCTGCGGAGTGAAAGGTCCCAGGTTCAATTGAGGTCAAGGGCATGTACCTTGGTTGTGGGCACATCCCCAGTAGGAGGTGTGCAGGAGGCAGCTGATCGATGTTTCTCTCTCATCAATGTTTCTAACTCTTTATCCCTCTCCCTTCCTCTCTGTAAAAAATCAATAAAATATATTTTTAAAAAATGATTTATGAAATACTATACTAAACACATGTACTTGACTCATCATAGCTTTTAAAAATGGTTCCAGATTAAAAAGTGTGTATGTTCCACTATACTGCAAAAATAGGTTTAGCAAATGTATATTCAATCTACCTTCTTAATCCCTATGGGTGAGAGTCTTGCCACACTGACAGAAAATATAACAATGAAGAATTTTCACCCAAAACAACTGGAATACTGGCTGGGTCACAAAAGCCACATCCCTGGACTAAAGACACCCTTAGCCTTCCTCTTCCCTTTTCTGTCAGCGCACCAATGGCTCTCAGGGGAACATCTGAGAGGCTACAGAAATCCACAAAACCTCTTGATGATAATGAATGACAATGACTGTGTCCACGGAAGATAAACATGCCTGGAGATCCTCCGGTCTGTGTACACACCGCTCCTGTTGACTTTTCCTCCGAACATTCCTGGATGCACTTTTAGATGAGGAACATTCCACCTAATAAGCTGCAGTCACTGCCAGATTTTCCTATATTATACCTAAGACATAACGAAGAAAATATATTTCCTACACATCTGAGAAATTTCCCACATTTGGACTCTTGTGCAGAGCAGATTTAGACATTTGGCTGACAGATATCTCAGGTTAACTTCTGAAGCTGGCATACTTCTAGTTCAAGCTGCATTGTCACTTTGCCAAAATCTGATTGTGTTTGACACTTCAGTGTATAGCCCTTTTGCACAATGTCAACGTGCTTCTTTGGAAGAATAGATATTATTTCAGTAATAACTTATCCAACCCCCTTTCCAGGCTGCCAAACACTTCGTTTCCTTTCCTTGTTGGAGTATCCTCTACATGTGATTGGTTGAGACCCAGTTCCACTGAGCAACATCGCCCCTCAGGGATAATGACACCTGTCATTAACTTCTTTGTTCCTGCAGAATTTACTGGCATTTTAATTGGGATTTCCTTCAGGCACTGGTTTCTAACTTTTGAGGGTGTAGTGTAATGATTGGGTGCAGTGACTATTTCTCTTTTATGCTGGTTCTTATTAACTGGAGTCTTTGGCTCTGGAAGTACAAAGCCGACTTCATTCTTTTTTTATTTTATTTCTTTATCGACTAAGGTGTTACATATGTGTCCTTATTCCCCCATTACCCCCCTTCCCCCCCCACTCATCCCCTCACCCCCCTGTTGCCTGTGTCCTTTTGTTAGGCTTATATGCATGCATACCCGACTTCATTCTTTACAGCAGACTTGGGAGTATATATATTCTCTTTGTTCTTTAACTTATTGGCAGATGCTCTGCATGAAACTGGAGTTAATTATTTAGATTCCAAACCATTTGATTCTGTCCAATGCGTGGCAAACTGTGGTGTTTGGAGAGTAGCCACACCTATTGATGAATTGTCTTCATACCATTCATAGTCTATTAATCCAGCCACTTAATTTTCATCACCTGTGGTCATATCTCCTAGACTCAGGTTCTTTGACTTGACATTTATGAATGGGGTACCACTGACTTGTCTCCAGGAAAAAGGAGGAAGCCTTAAATGAACTGGTTTCCCCAGAGCCTTCTTGCCTAGAAGCAGAAGATAGGTAGCTGTGAGCTGATCATATTGCTACAATGAAATTAAATCCTCCATTGTTTGCCTGTTGGTTTTATGATGTACACAAAGTTCCATTATACAATCTTCATCAAGGTGAATAAGAGGATTTTTGCTTTGCCAGTCAACAGGACAATTGTATCTTGCATGATCAAGGGGTGGTTCAATAGATTTTTCACAGAAATCCGCTTATTTGGGTCCACCTGTAGCATTTGTTGAAGAAGCAGAATGCTACTGGGAGAGAGGCACTTAGGAACCTCATATTTCCCTCTCATGAACTTCTTGTACAAAACCATAACATTATCATAATCAAATGGTAGAAAGCCACACATAAGTACATATAAGAGTATGTCTATGTTACAAACATCTGCCTCTGATCCCAGATATTATTTGTCTAGTATTAATTTGGGTGTTGCATAAGCAAGGCTCCCAAAGCATGTCTGTAGACAGTAATCCTTGTTACCCTTGGGTTTCGCACAGAGACGAAAGTCAATCAGCTTTATTTCATGATATTCATCAAACAACAAATTTTCCAGTTTGAGGTCCTTGTGAGCATAACCCTGGCTATGCAGATACGATCTGACAGAAGACAACACGATCTCCGCCTCTGACAAGCGAGCCCGGGAAATTATGTAGTCAAACAGCTCTCCTCCAGAGCAATACTCATGAACCATGAATATTTTGTTGAGTGTCTCCAACATATGGTACAGTTGACTTATATGATGATGTCTCAGGTTCTTCAAGGTATCGATCCGTTTTGATCCAGGGCAAATCACTCTCTAGTGCATTTTTCTCCATGATTTTTATAGCTACCATTTCTGCAGTAAGGATATGGCAGGCAAGTTTGACCTTTGCAAAGTCACCTGCCCCAATAGTTTCATATAATTCATAGTATTTGAGAAGTTCATCATAATCTTTCATAGTCCTGCTGGAAGTTTACTCCAAATTACAAAAAGAACCTCAGGGACAGGGGGCCAGGCAGGGCATGGCCAGGCACAGGGACAGAGGTGCCCGCTTAGGGTCCGGGAGAAGCTGAAAGTGTGAAGAGTTCCTCCAAATTTCCAAGTATGTATGAAACATAAATTAAAACAGAAAAATACTTAGAAAATTCAAAGTGATCTATTAAATAGAATGTAAATCATGGTTACTTGGAAAGCTATGAAGAACAGGAACAGATTTATTTTTTTAATATATTTTATTGATTTTATACAGAGAGGAAGGGAGAGGGATAGAGTTAGAAACATTGATGGGAGAAAAACATCGATCAGCTGCCTCCTGCACACCTCCCACTGGGGATGTGCCCGCAACCAAGTACATGCCCTTGACCAGAATTGAACCTGGGACCCTTCAGTCTGCAGGCCGATGCTCTATCCACTGAGCCAAACCAGTTAGGGCCAGGAACAGATTTAAAAAGGTGATGAAGCAAGTCACAACAACAGATATGGTCAGTATTATGAATATAATGATAGTTTCAGTTTCATGCACATGTCAAGATTTATGAAATGCTATACTAACCACATGTAATTTATTCATTATAGCTCTTAAAAATGGTTCATGATTAAAAAGTGTGTATGCAGTGACACAGATCTGGAAACACAGCCCGAACCGGTTTGGCTCAGTGGATAGAGCGTCAGCCTGCGGACTCAGGGGTCCCAGGTTCGATTCCAGTCAAGGGCATGTACCTTGGTTGCGGGCACATCCCCAGTGGGAGGTGTGCAGGAGGCAGCTGATTGATGTTTCTCTCTCATCGATGTTTCTAGCTCTCTCTCCCTCTCCCTTTCTCTCTGTAAAAAAATCAATAAAATATATATTTTTAAAAAACAACAAAAAAGCACAACAGCAAAAACACTTATGGAGACTTCATATAATGTTGGTGATTAAATATATGAGATACAATTCAGAAAGCCGATCAATGATTCTCCCTCATCATTGATGTTTCTATCTCCCTCTCCCTCTCCCTTCCTCTATGAAATCAATAAAAATATTTTTTTAAAAAAAGAAAGGACAGTTTCTTCAATGAGGGGTACTAAAAAAATAGATATTCACATGGAAAACAACAAAACCACTGATTAACATTTACTCAGATTGCATGAGAGAATAACGTCCAGGTAAAAACTTTAAAATCCTTCAAGAGGACCCCGAGAAACCGCTTGGAGAGTTGTTTTGGACGTGATTTTTGAGAAGTGGCACCAACCACCAGGCAAAAAGAGAAAATCAGTCCAGACTAAAACAAATGAAAGTGCTTTTTCCCAGGACAATAGCAATTAACAAAACGAAATGAAAAGGCAATTTACAGGAGCATGGGAGATGATACTTGCAAATCCTATAAACATATTGAAGAGATTGTGGACTCGGTTCAGATCAACCAAATAAAGGAAATATTGTGATACAGAGAGAAAGTCATGTTATGTTAACACTATAAGGAAGGCTATGAAGAAGACAACAGTGTTGCTGAAAACATTCTACATAAATTCATTAAAAACACTTCATGGGTAAACACTGTTAAGCTGCATCTGGGCCTGCTGGAAAAATAGCCACACTAGACTTCCTGAATGCAGAGTTGCCAAAAACATGGAATTTGTAAATAAAACAAGAATGCAATATTTGGGAAGCACAATTAAGCAAAGCAAAAGGAGATGTATCTTATTATAAACTAGAAAAATACTCAACACACTCATTAGCCAATAAATATGGTTAAAATTAGGACTAAAGCCCTGGCTGCTTTGACTCAGTGGTTGAGCATCCATCTACGAACCCAGGAGGTCATAGGTCAGTTCCTGGTCAGGGTGCATGCCAGGCCTGCAAGCTTGATCCCCAGTAGGGGGCATGCAGGAGATACTCAATCGATGATTCTCTCTCATCATTGATGTTTCTCTTTCTCTCTCCCCGTCCCTTCCTCTCTGAAATCAGTAAAAAAATATTTACAAATAAATTAGGACTAAGGATGGAGAGATACTTTTAAAAATATGCGTACAAATGACCAACAGGAATAAAGAATATGCTTTTGCTCACTATAGAACTGGAATCCATTAGGCTCCCTGTCACACAACCAACCACAAACCCTTCCCTACGAGTTCGGTACAGCAGGTGTTGTGTCTAAAGGGATAGAAGGGAGCAGTGCAAACCCTGCCAGCCTCAGCAAGAACCCAGAAAACTGGAAAAAGCTAGCAATGTGTATAGTCCACAGGTGAGGACAGAGCACCACCAGAGATGAGGGGGCATGGGGAAATGCAAAGGCTGGTACCCAGAACCAGCCAGAGTGAGGGTCTTACCCAGGGAGGATATCAGTTCAAAGTTCTCCAGCATCACATTCAGGTACAGCTGTCTCTGACCCTCATCAAGGAGGCTCCATTCCTCCCTGGAGAAGTACAGGGCAATGTCCTCAAAGGTCACGCCAACCTGTCAGAATGGAGACCATTGAAACCAGAGCTGTAATTTTGAGAACTAGCAATCCTACTCCTTACACATCTTCCTCACCCTCAACCTCCTCCAGGTCTCACTAGTTTAGTGTGGACACCAGGTCCTAATGCTGTGCTGGCTGCTCTCTTACCACAGTCCCATTAGTCACTGTGATTGCCCTCAGCACAACACATGGGCTGGGAAGAGGGACAGCAGAGAAACACCATCTAAGCTCTGGGCCATCCGTGCTGGGCCCTAGTCTTCCAGCCAAGCAATACCACTGCAGTCTCCCAGATCATGCCTTCAAGACAAAGCCAAGGACTTAAGTTTCACCCTTTAGTCCCAACACCAGCCCTTGCTGGTTTGACTCAGTGGATAGAGCATTGGCCTGTGCACTGAAGGGTCCCGGGTTCGATTCTAATCAAGGGCATATGACCGGGTTGCAGACTCGATACCCTGTAGGGGACTTGCAGTAGGCAGCCTATGGATGATTCTCTCATCATTGTTTATGTATATATATATGTGTGTATATATATATATATCTCCCTCCCCTTCCACTGAAATCAATAAAAACATATATTTTTAAAAGTCCCCATACCACGTCTCCCGGGACCATCAGCTCACACTTCCTCCAGATGTGCACACCACTGTGTAATGTCTGACCCCATCCCATCTTCAGACCCCAGGTTCACTGCCTCAGCTCTGCCACCTTCCTGCTCCACAGCACAGGACCTCTCTGGACTCACCCATGACCTCGGCATATGGCACCCAGAGAGTGCTTGAGAGGTTTCAGAAGGATCTAGCACAACCCCATTCCTGGTGGACCCCACAGCCTGGGGAGAGCAGGGAATGCGGCTCTGAAATCCTCCCTGCCCGTCTCTGATCTAGGATTCAATACTCACCACCCACATCCGCAGGGGAATTTCAGATACAAGTCACCCCTGTCCACTCTGCCCTGCACTTCCTGTGTCCTCAGAACTCACAACACTCCTCTGTCCCCTCCACCTTCCTCAGGGTCCTTGACGGGGACCTGAGCTGCAGGACGTGACAGGCGCCCGTACCCCAGGCTGCTGGGTGGAGTGGAAGGAGGCGGGGAGGGCAGGTGTGGCGGGGAGGGGGACGCGAACTCACCTCAGCTGAGCACCTGAGCGAGGCCATTGCCATTGGACGCTGTGCGCGGATCCAGGCCGGAGAGGCCGGGGAGGCCGGGAAGAAGCAGGGGCGGTGGAAGGGGGAGGAAAGGGTCTCTGTTCCGTCACGGACGTGGGTAACCCGGGGGCCTCAGCGAATTTCACTCCCACGTGCGAGCTGAGAGAATAAGGAGTCTGCGCCTTCTCCCTTGAGAATCTGCGACTGCACCCGCCCATCTGGAGCAGCCTACCAAGTACTGGAGAAGATTCTGGGTGAAGACCAATAGCCGCCCACATTGCACAGGAAGTCCCGCCTCTGCGCGCGTGTGACGCAAAGGAAAGGCCTTTTCTGACCTTTCATTGGCTAAGCTGGCGGTAGTCCTCACAAAGGCCTCTGGGTCCTGTGGGTTTCAGGGTCCAAGATGGTGATGGCAGGTTTTTCCCTATCACTCCAAGGAAAACACGGACATCTGATAGGGGCACTGGGAAATCATCGTCATGAAAGAGAAATCTTGAAAATGGCTAAAAAAAAGTCATTTTTTCCTGGTGAAGCGACTGGAGTCCATGTTTATGAAAACACATTCTCTGTGAGCCCAACACAGCGACTTGTTAGAGGTATGCCTGCATTACAGACTCTGGAAAGGTTTGCGTGTTGTTGTTTTTTTTAATCATCACCCAAGGATATTTTTCTATTGATTTTTTAAAATATATATTTTATTGCCGAAACCGGTTTGGCTCAGTGGATAGAGCGTCGGCCTGCGGACTGAAAAGTCCCGGGTTCGATTCCGGTCAAGGGCATGTACCTTGGTTGCGGGCACATCTCCAGTGGGAGGTGTGCAGGAGGCAGCTGATCGATGTTTCTCTCTCATCGATGTTCCTAGCTCTCTATCCCTCTCCCTTCCTCTCTGTGAAATATCAATAAAATATATTTTAAAATATATATATATATATATATATATATATTTTATTGATTTTTTACAGAGAGGAAGGGAGAGGGATAGAGTTAGAAACATCAATGAGAGAGAAACATCCATCAGCTGCCTCCTGCACACCCCCTACTGAGGATGTGTCCGCAACCAAGATACATGCCCTTGACCAGAATCGAACCTGGGACCTTTCAGTCCACAGGCCGATGCTCTATCCCAGGGGTCCTCAAACTATGGCCCGCGGGCCACATGCGGCCCGCCGAGGACATTTATCCGGCCCGCCGGGTGCCGCTGCCTGTCCTGCTTAGCAGCCGACTCATCTGGGCCCGCAGTGCACATAGGAATTTGTTCATAGTTTTTTTGGTGGTTTTTAATATATTTTATTGATTTTTTACAGAGAGGAAGGGAGAGGGATAGAGAGTTAGAAACACCGATGAGAGAAACATCGATCAGCCGCCTCCTGTACACCCCCTACTGGGGATGTGCCCGCAACCAAGGTACATGCCCTTGACCGGAATCGAACCTGGGACCCTTCAGTCCGCAGGCCAACGCTCTATCCACTGAGCCAAACTGGTTAGGGCCATAGTGTTTGGTTTTTTTTAAAACTATAGTCCGGCCCTCCAACGGTCTGAGGGACAGTGAACTGGCCCCCTGTTTAAAAAGTTTGAGGACCCCTGCTCTATCCACTGAGCCAAACCGTTTAGGGTTTTCTATTGATTTTTAGAGAGAGTGAAAGAGAGAGGGCGAGACAGAGAGAACTATCCATGTGAGAGAGAAACATTGATTGGTTGCCTCCTGTACATGCCCCAACCACGGCCAGGGAGGAGCCTGAAACCAAGGTAAGCTCCCTTGACAGGAATCAACCCCAGACCCTTCAGCCCATAGGCCTATGCTCTATCCTCTGAGCCAAACCAACCAGGGTGAGTCTGGAAAATTTTATCACACAAACGACCTACTTACACCATCATATATGTATGTGACAAATATAAGACATTAATGTAGGACAGCCCTATCCAGTTTAGGTCAGTGGTTAGAGTGTGCACCTGTAGACTGAAGGGTTATGGGTTTGATTTCAGCCAGGGCTTGTACCTAGGTTGCAGGCTCTGGCCTGATATGGTCCAACTGAGTGCCTGAGGCTACTAATCGAAGTGTCTCTCCCATATCTATATTTATCTCTCTCTATCTCTAACTCTCCCTTCCATTCTCTGGAAAAAAATAATGTACAACACACCTTTGAAATAAAAAAGAACTAAGAGGGGTGGGGGGGGGGCAATGGTAAGATATGTACACATATAATACCTTAATAAAAAATATATATATAAAAAAACTAAGATGCATAATATAAACTTTAAATGGAACTCTATTGTTTAATTTTCACTTAAACATCAATAAAGATAAATCCATTTTTGAAAAAGTGGGAGAATTGAACTCTGACAATGTTATTGGCCAACCACCTGCGGCCCTTTCCCTCCGCCGGCCCCGCACCCAATGGACCCCCACCAACCTGACCAGCCCACGCCCCCCAGCCCCAGCCAGCTCCGCCCCTGATCTGACCCCCTACTCCCCCCAGCTAGCCCCTCCCCCCAGCCAACCCTGATCAGCCCTGGGCAGGCCATCCGGCCAACCTCCTGCTGTCTCCTCCTCCCAACAGGCCTGGCCCTGTTCAGCCCCAATTGAGGCCAGGCCGGCTGGACCCCACCTGTGCACCAATTCATGCACTGAGCATGTAGTGTGAAAGATAATTATCATAGTGAAAGATAATTTGTCCCTTACAGACATATTAAAGATGTCAGCTGAGTTGTCTCAGGCATTCTCAATGTGATAAGTTTACACAAATATTCACATATTATACTTAGAGTAAATGAAATACATATTCATATTAAAAGCTGACCTATGTATATATGTCTCAAAAACTTTAAAAGCACACGAAATATTATAAATAACAAATAATTATGGGCACGCATATGTGCAGTGAACCTTAAATTTCTTAATTGTGTAAGAAGCTTGTCCTCCTTAAAAATTAGGACGAAACCCAGTTGGTGTGGCTCACTGCATGAGCATCAATCTGTGAAAGAGGAGGTCGGGGTTTGATTCCTGTTCAGGGCACAAGTCTGGGTTGTGGGTTAGATCCCCAGTAAGGTGTATGTGGATCTAACGATGATTCTATCTTATCATTAATGTTTCTATCTCTCTCTCCCTCTCCCTAACTCTCTGAAATTAATAAAAATATATTTTTTTTTAAATTTCAGAGAAAAAAGGACAGTGAAGTATAAACCTAAATTTGGACATATCATAAGGACATTAAAAGTAAGTAATGAAGCACAGGAGTTGAAAAAATTTAAACACTTATGAGAAATTATAGAAAGCACTTCTTGGCGAAACCGGTTTGGCTCAGTGGATAGAGCGTCGGCCTGCGGACTGAAGGGTCCCGGGTTCGATTCCGGTCAAGGGCATGTACCTTGGTTGCAGGCACATCTCCAGTGGGAGGTGTGCAGGAGGCAGCTGATCGATGTTTCTATCTCATCGATGTTTCTAACTCTCTATCCCTCTCCCTTCCTCTCTGTAAAAAAATCAATAAAATATATTTTTTTAAAAAAAGAAAGCACTTCTTTTTTAAAAAAGAGGAGGATGGCAGGAGGCAGCCGATCAATGATTCTCTCTCATTGATGTTTCTATCACTCTCTCCATCTCCCTTTGTCTCTGAAATCAATAAAAAAAAATAATAATAATTTGAAAAATCAATGAAAAATACCCTTGGGTCAGGAATAAAAGATAAATTAAAAACAAATAAACCCCAGATCTTCTGACATCACTCTTGCCCATAAAACATATTCTTGATGAAATCAAATCTCTCTCTCATCTCCTTTAAGTGTGGGCTTTAACATTCTCAGGAACCAATGCTAGTTATTCCTGAGCGCAGCTCATTTTATTATTTTTTAAAATATATATTTTATTGATTTCAGAGAGAAAAGTAGGAGAGAGAGAATCATTGATCGGCTTCTTCCTGCATGTCCCACACTGGGGATCCAGCCCGCAACCCGGGCACGTGCCCTGACTGGGAATCGAGCCATGACTTCCTAGTTCATAGGTCAAAGTTCAACCACTGAACCATGCCAGCCAGGCAGTGCTGCTCATTTTATATCTCCACAGCAACTGTACCTAATTAGTAACACAGAATATTTTCTTTTTGAATGACTGGCTCCTTCTTCAATAAAGTGTTTAAACAAGCTTTGAAGGGTACACATGTCATTATGCACTGCTGTATAACACAGGCCCATTCAGCCTCAGGAGCAGACGAGATCATTAGTAAAGAATTGAAGCCATGGCCCTAGCCGGTTTGGCTCAGTGGATAGAGCACTGGCCTGCAGACTGAAAGGTCCCGGGTTCGATTCTGGTCAAGGGCATGTACCTTGGTTGCGGGCACATCCCCAGTGGGGAGTGTGCAGGAGGCAGCTGATCGATGTTTCTCTCTCATCGATGTTTCTGACTCTCTATCCCTCTCCCTTCCTCTCTGTAAAAAATCAATAAAATAACATTAAAAAAAAGTTTATATTATACTTAAAAAAAAAAAAAAGAATTGAAGCCATGAAACATCATGTGGTGGCTTTCCTTCCACAGTGCTAAAGTTTTCTGCTCACACCTTACTACATCTTCTCAGCTCAATATATTTTCCTCCAGTTGTCCTGAATGAGGAGGCCTTACATTTATAGAAGAAAGAATTTTATGGTAGCCAGTGTTTCAGCATAGCCATAGCTATAGTTCATTCTCTCACCTCTTTGGACTCAGTGTCTTTCATTTACTACCTATTGAGACCTACCTGTTGTCAGGCTCCATAGAGCCTCTTGTCTTCTAGGTACCTAGGCACTGCTCATTGTATAACTCCATTATGCCTTTCTGTTCTTTGGTCAAGCAATATTCTCTTCCAACAATAATGTTCATTCCGCATGCAGATACTGTAACTGCATTAACATGTGAAATAATAATTATTTCTGAGCAAGGTGGTGAGATCCTAGGACCCAAAGTGTTTACCGCAGGTTCAGATGCCCACTTTCAACACCTTCAGTGGTGCCAGCATGGTAGCTTCTTGGCAAAAAAACAAAATTTGTGTCCTTGCTGGATTGCCTTAATGGATGTAGAACTGGCCTGTGGACTGAAGGCTCATGGGTTAGATTCTGGTTAAGGGCCTATGCCTTGGTTGGGGGATTGACACCCCACCAGGTCAGGGTATGTGCAGAGGTAACTATTCGATTTCTCTCTCACACACACGTTTCTGTCTCAGAGTGTCTCTCCCCCTCCCTTCCAGTCTCTCTAAAAATCAATGGAACAATAACCTCCATGAGGATTAATGATAAAGTATCTTTGTTATGTCATGGTATTTCCAGATACATGTCATATTCCTAGGAAAAAAGGTACAATATGCCAGGAAATATAATAAATGTTTTGTATAATATTATGGGAGTTTAGAACACAGAGAGCCAAATGGGATACACTGTGAGAAACAGTAAGACATGGTCTCAACATCTATTTGCTTTAGGACTGCCTAATATATCACCGTCATGTTTCCTCTGGACCTGTTTGGGAGATTGTTACTTTCATCACTGAGCACACACACTGGGCCTCCTGATACTCATTTTAAGAGATTTGCTCCCTATTAAGTGAAGAGGTTGAAGTTTGTATGTTTTATTAAACATTTGTATGCACCTGAGTGTTTGTATAGCAATTGGTGAGGATGCACTTTTGACATTTAAGGACCATGAATTACAAATAAATGTTGTAGGAGTATTTTACTTAAGATTTTGATAAAAGTGTTAAAACTTCCTACTGAATGCAGTGCAACGAAGTCCCACTTTAAACAGGCCAATAAATCATTGCATAATTCAAATAGAGCCTGGAAGGTATGGTTCAGTGGTTGAGCATCACCTCATGCACCAAGATTTCCATGGCTCGATTTCTTGTCAGGGCACAAGTCTGGGTTGTAATCCATCTCTCTTATCAATGTTTATCTCTCCCCCCCCCCCTTTCCCTTCATATCTCTCTCTCCAAAAAAATAAAATCAGCCTTAACCGGTTTGGCCCACTGGATAGAGCATTGGCCTGCAGACTGAAAGGTCCCAGGTTCAATTCCGGTCAAGGGCATGTACCTTGGTTGCAGGCACATCCCCAGTGGGGAGTGTGCAGGAGGCAGCTGATCGATGTTTCTCTCTCATCAATGTTTCTAACTCTCTATCGTTCTCCCTTCTTCCCTGTAAAAATATTAATAAATTAATAAATTAGTAAATAAAAAATTTAATATTTTTATTTAAAAAAAAAATAAAATAAAATCAGCCATTTGTGGTCAGAGTCCTGGCATGTAGGTCAGGGTTTGTGTTTGAAAAAAATGCTATGTTCCAACAGAAAGACTACTTGTGCAGACAGTAGAGGACTGCAAACAAAAACGTGTGTTCAGAATGGGGTCTGTGCTTTAGGGAAGACAAGGTGAGCACAGTGGTCTCATACAGCCACTCTGAACAGAGAGGACAGAATAGTGTGAGTAGTGGGGCCTGTGCATAAGGGAGAGGTGAGCTCTCACCCAATGAGACCAGGATCCTGCAGGTTTCCAGGATCACTTCTGCACATGAGGATCCAAAATTCACATCCTCACCTCCCCTGTCCTGCAGGGTGAATGTCAGAGCCACGTACCAACACTGTAAGAGACAGACTCAGGTATGAAACTTATCTCAGGGGATGGTATTACAGCTTGTCACCCAAAAGGTGGGTGAAGTTGCAGAGATCCAGCCCAAATCACTGAGGTCTCTGGAGGGTCAGTCTCTGAGGTGGCCTCAAAGTGAGAGAGACAAATGCAGCTCAGACTCAATTAGTTTTTTTTTTTGTTTTTTTTAAATATATTTTATTGATTTTTTACAGAGAGGAAGGGAGAGGGATAGAGAGTCAGAAACATCAACGAGAGAGAAACATCGATTCAGCTGCCTCCTGCACACTCCCCACCGGGGATGTGCCCGCAACCAAGGTACATGCACTTGACCGGAATTGAACCCGGGACCCTTGAGTCCGCAGGCCGACGCTCTATCCATTGAGCCAAACCGGTTAGGGCAACTCAATTAGTTTTCCACTAAGAACCCCCTCCAGCTGACAGATGATGGTGTTCCAGTGGGGACTGGGGGGCACGGCATAAGTGCTCTGATACTTTAAGAAAACAGGGGAAGATTCATAATTTCAACAATGCAAACAGCAGCTTCAGGTGAGCCTCCCTGGCCCCACAGTGTACAAGCCCAGAGGGCTTGACCAGCACTGGCAGACATTGTCCATGGCTCTGGAACCAGAATCTTGGGTTGCAACCCAGCCTCTTATATCTGACACTTGTTTGAAGAGTAAACTTGGAGAACCTACTTCAGTTCTGTAATCGTGGATCTTCCCAGCAATTTGATATTAGTTTTGACTTCCCAGGTTGGTGACAAAGGTAAAATGCATGCCCTGGCTGGTGTGGCTCAGTGGCTGAGCGTCTTTCTATGGGCCCAGAGTTTGTGGTTAGGATCCTGGTCAGGGCAAACGACCAGGTTTCGGGTTGGTCTCCAGTAGGGTGAGTGTGGAAGGCAGCCAATCAATGATTGTCAGCATTGATATTTCTACCTCTCTGTCTCTCACTTCCTCTCTGAAATCAATACAAATAAAAAGAGAAAGAAAAAAAGTAAAATATAGAAATATATTTTCTAATATACAAAACATTTACTTCATAAAGCAAAAATGGCACAAAATGAGTGAAATTCCAACATCCATCTTTGTTATTCCACTGTCTTTTTTTGTTAAACAAAATTGCCAAAACTCACAGCACATTAGGCAGAACATATGATCAGATGTTTTAACAAAGATACAGACACAGCAAATCCACATTTGAGATAAGGTTCACGATAAATTCCTAGAAAAAATACAATCAAACAACAGGGAGGTAGCACGACAAAGTCACCCCCCCTCACCCAAAAAAAACAAAAACAACCACAATGATTAGCCATAAAAAATATTCTCTAGGATGTGGAGAATGTGAAACCTTCACACACTGCTGCAATAATGCAAAAATGTACCATCAATTTATATTTGTGTTTAAAGAATAGTTTACTGATTTTTAGAGAAAGAATTAGAGAGGGAAACATTGATGTGGGAGTACAACATCGGCCAGCAGCCTCATGTACACGCCATCCTGGGGATCTAGCCCACCACCAGGCACTTTTCTCCACTGGTAATCCAAGCCACAACACAGGGTTGAAATCCAGCCTCTTATATCTGACACTTGTTTGTTGAGTAATCTTGGAAAACCTTCTTCATTTCTGTAATCAAGAATGTTCCCAACAGTTCGAGATTAGTTTTGATTTCTCAGGTTTATGTGAGAATTAAAAAAGAAAGTGATCAAACAGCAAACTCTGGAATCGTGGCACAGGCAAGTACTAAGTTTTGTCACTTTTATTGATCTTCAGAGTCCTAGGTAAGCCCCGTCATCACCTTCATGTCACATTTAGCCAACTGAGGTGCAGGGAGCTGTAGTGAGTCTCCTGGAGATTCCAGGTTGGAGGCCCAACACTGAGACCTTAGTGCCCACAGTACTGCCTCCCTGCAGGTGGGTCAGCGTGTTCAGAAAGGCCCCAGTTCTTTCTCAAAAGCCCTTAAAAACAAAGGTGCTTGTTGGAACTGGAACATTATACGTACTGTCCCCAACAGTAATTAGTCCCATGTGACAATGTATGGGAGAGAAATCAATTAAGAACTAAGGGCTCACGTATTCCTAATTTTCTTCAATAAATTAGCTTCCCTGGACACATTAGGATGGTGATTGATGCCATCGGTAGGGACTTTATAGGTGGTACAGAAACAGAACAGAAATAGGCAGTGACATAGATCTGGCAACGTCTCTGTATGTTAGAAAGAGCAATAAGATATGTCTGATACCAACATAAAAAGAAACAAAGACAACAGCAAAATCACTTGAGGGGACTTTACATAATGTAGTTGATTAAATGTAAGAAATACAATTCAGTCTAATGAAACTTCACAAATGTTCTTATACTATTGGTAAGACCGAACTAAGAAACATTTCTTACACATCTAAGACACTGCTCACATTAGGACTTTTTTGTACAGAGCCAATTTAAAAATTTGGCTAAGAGATAGCTCACATTACTTGCACTTATAATGGCTTTCTCCAGAGTGAACTCTCTGATGATATTGGAGATAATTGCTCCTGGTAAACGATTTCCTACATTCACTGCATTTAAAAGGCTTTTCTCTAGTGTTAACTCTCTGATGACGATGAAGATCAGTGCTAATGGTAAAAGATTTCCCACCTTCACTGCACTCATAAGGCCTTTCTCCAGTGTGAATACGGTGATGACGACGAAGGTGAGTTCTCCTGGTAAAAGATTTTCCACATTCACTGCACGCATAAGGCCTTTCTCCAGTGTGAACTCTCTGATGACGACGAAGACCACTGCTAATGGTAAAAGATTTCCCACATTCACTGCACTCATAAGGCCTTTCTCCAGTGTGAATACGGTGATGACAACGAAGGTTACTGCTACAGGTAAAAGATTTCCCACATTCACTGCACTCATAAGGCCTTTCTCCTGTGTGAACTCTCTGATGACGACGAAGGTAAGTGCTACTGGTAAAAGATTTCCCACATTCACTGCACTCATAAGGCCTTTCTCCAGTGTGAACTCTCTGATGACAATGAAGTTTTGAGGTCGTGATAAAAGATTTCCCACACTCACTGCATTTATAACGCTTTCCTCCAGTGTGAACTCTCTGATGACTACGAAGATCAGAAATAATGGTAAAAGATTTCGCACATTCACTGCATTCATAAGGACGTTCTCCAGTGTGAACACTATGATGACGATGAAGTTGTGAGGTCGTGATAAAATATTTCCCACATTTACGGCATTTATAAGGCTTTCCTCCGGTGTGAATTCTCTGATGATTTTGAAGGTGCGAGGTCGTGATAAAAGATTTCCCACATTCATTGCATATATAAGGATTTTCTCCAGTGTGAACTTTCAGATGACAATTAAGGTCATTGCTTCTGGGAAATGATTTCCCACATTCGCTGCACTCATAAGGCATTTCTCTAGTGTGAACTCTCTGATGAATTTGAAGGTCGGTGCTAGTAGTAAAAGATTTCCCACATTCACTGCACTCATAAGACCTTTCTCCAGTTTGAACTGTCTCATGAAAGCGAAGGTGAGTTCTAGTGATAAAATATTTCCTATAATCACTGCACTCAGAAGGCCTTTCTCCAGTGGGAACTCTCTGATGACAATGAAAGGTAGAATATTTGGTAAAATATTTTCCACATTCACAGCACACAAAACACAGACTACCAGCAAGGGCACCCTTCTCCTGAATAACCCTGAGGATGCAGTCAATGACTTTCTCACATTCTTTTCTACTGTAATAATTCTTTCTCTTTTGAAACATCACACCACATGTGGAAATATCATTTGCCTTGTCCCTGGTCTGAGTAGTCTTTTGGTGGAGATGTCATGACCCGATAAAGATGCCCTGCAAAATCTCACTACAGGTAAAATGATTCTGGGACATATTGAAATTGCAACAATTTGCAAGTGAGATCCTGTCCACACCTCTAATGAAAGTCTTGTCTCTCACATACTGCTGAGGAAATTTTAGAGCGAAAAAAATTGTTATGCACATGCCCCAGACCTCAATAGTACCTGTCTGTGTTGTGTACCCTGCAGCTCAATGAAGTGGAAAATGTTTCTCAAGGCTAGCCCACAACTCTCACAGGGGTGGTACTTCTGGGAAGACAAAGCTAACAAGGAATTCCATACCTGTGACATTCTTTCGGAAACCTTCTGTTCAGTTGGTGCCTCCACATTCTCTGCTCCACAGTAGCAACCTGAACAAAAGGAAACACTGGTGAGGTTCATGTTGACCTCATGAAATCAGAATATCTTCACCACAAATGTTTATTTGTCATGATAAGGCCTGATTCCATAGAATGATTTTCAAGACAAATGACTTATACACTGAGGAAAGAGCTACAATATTTTACTTGTTCAATAAATTGTAAAAATCTCACCAAGGCAGGGACAGAAGCATAGGATGGGAAGCAAAGAAAAGAGGAAGGCTCTACTTATTGTTTCTTCACAAACAGCTTCTTTTAGGGCCTGAATCTGTGCAGAAGAATTTGAATGTGCTCAAACCCATAAAAATCAATTGTTTTTGAGCACATTATATCCAAGGTCAATATAATAATAAATGTACACTCCAAAGCTATGCAGGCCTTGACCAATGGTGATTTGTAGTAAAGAGAGACCAGTGACAGAGGTAGAGGTGCAGAATCTAGAGAGGTTAAAGTTATCTCTGAGCTGGGAATATTAGTAGAAATGATCACTATTACAGCTGAGGAGTTGCCAAAGTGTCAACAATAAGCAAGGACAAGGAGGATTGGTTGAGGAATGGGTCATGGGAACAAAATACTTTTCTTTTTTTTTTTTTTTTTTTTTAAATATATTTTATTGATTTTTTACAGAAAGGAAGGAAGAGGGATAGAGAGTTAGAAACATCGATCAGCTGCCTCTTGCACACCCCCTACCGGGGATGTGCCCGCAACCAAGGTACATGCCCTTGACCGGAATCGAACCCGGGACCCTTCAGTCCGCAGGCCGACGCTCTATCCACTGAGCCAAACCGGTTTTGGCACAAAATACTTTTCAACAAAATGGGTTCCTAGTTAGGATTTAACAAAGCCCTGGTGTCAAAACCTTTCCAATAGGCCTTCACCAAGGCAAGAACACCTCTGGGCCCACCCTGTCATTCATAAGGTCACGTTTCTTCAGTGATTCACAAATGATTCTTCCCCCTAAACCACCCGTGGGCAAACTACGGCCCGCGGGCCGGATCCGGCCCGTTCGGCTGTTCTATCCGGCCCACGGAGCCGAAAGAGCAGACGGTTCTCTTGCTCTCCCCTCCACTCCTTTACTTTGAATTTATATTAGTTCACACAAACACTCCATCCATGCTTTTGTTCCGGCCCTCCGGTCCAGTTTAAGAACCCATTGTGGCCCTCGAGTCAAAAAGTTTGCCCACCCCTGCCCTAAACTATAGTTGAGTCAGCACATGGGATTCAGATTATATAAATCCAAAAGAAAAAAACACAAATAGATGTATGGCAAGCACTGTGGTAAAACTACAAAGCAAAACAGACATCACAGGAATAAAATCTATTTCAGTGATATCAGCAACATGGCAGAGTAAGAGATATGGTAATCCTTTCCACTTCCAGAACAAGAAGGCAGCTCTCCATGAACAAAAACAACTCCAAGGGGTAAAGTGTACAATGAAACCCTGGCCAGTTTTGCTCAATGGTTGGAGTGTCTGCCTACACATCAAAGGGTCGAAGCTTGGATTTCTCATCAAGGGCACACACCTGGGTTGAGATTAGCTCCCTGCCACATCTGGTGGGTGTGGGAGGCAACCAGTCAATGTGTCTCTCTCATGTCAATGTTTCCCATTCTCTCCCCAGTCCCTCTTATCCACTTTCTCTGAAAAGCAACAAGATGAAAAAAAAAGTGAGGATAAATGAAAGTGCAATTAAGAAAAACTATGCTACTGGGACTTTCCAAAACTTGAAGCAACACCCCACCCAGTCCACACACTTGATTAACATATGCTGATGAATGTATTTCTTGAGCTAGAATTGGTCCTAGAGTTGAAAGGAGTAACTGCTTCTTCGAATATGTAGACATCAATATAGGACATAAAACAAGGACACCATGTCCTGGCCGGCTTTGCTCAGTGGATAGAGGGTCAGCCTGCAGACCAAAGGGTCCGGGTTCAATTTCAGTTAGGTGCACGTACCTTGGTTGCAGGCTCCTCTGGGGCTTGGGTCAGGGCCCTGCAGGAAGCAATCAATTGATGTGTTTCTCTCACATAGCTATTTCTCTCTCCTCCACTCTCTCTAAAAATTATTGGAAAAATATCCTCGGTGAGGACTAAAAACTATTCCATTAATAAATTAAAAAAAAAAAAAAAAACAAGGACACCGTCAAGACAACATAATAACTTTTTACTAATTTATACCAAAGAGACATCTATATACAGCCTGATAAATACATAATATTTACCTTTAAAAATGTTTGTGAGCTACAAGAGAACACAAATAGAGCCAACATAATGAAGAAAAGAACTCAGAACAAAAGGAGAATATCAGATAGACAGAAATAAAAAAGAATGAAACAGAAATGTTGGAGTTGACCAATTACAATGAATAAAATGAAAACTATAATAAAGAATATTTAAAGCAGGAATAAAGAATATGTGATGTCCACAATAGGTCACTTGAAATCATCCAGATGGAGAGAAGAAAAATAAATTAAAGTATATAGCAAGAGAAACAGCATAGGTAAACACCTGAACTTGCTGCCTCGCACAACCACTTCAAAACTACAACTAAAAGACAAAATGGGTATCATCCAGAACCACGGGAAGACTGGCTGAGTGGAAATTACACAACTAGAAGGAAAGAGAAAAGCACACTGAGACTCCAAGGAGGTCCAGAAGTTAAGTGCAGAGGTACGGAGGCCCGTGCGAGGAAATGGGTGGCAACTGAGTACGCTGTTGCCTTTTTCAATCAGGAGGGAGATACAAGCTCCCAACTGCTCTGAACTCCAGTTCCAGGCAAGACTCTGGCAACCCAGACTCATACGGGGAGAAACTGGAATGTCTGGCATCGGGCGGAACTAGAGGGCGGCTTTCTCTCAAAGGTGTTTACAGTGATCATTGTTCCTGCACGGTGAGGTGGGACACAGAGACATGGGACCTCTTCCAGGCAGGGCTGAAGTTTAGCCATTGCTGTTTGCTCCACCCTGGTGATTCCCTGAGATCCCGCCCCACCCAATTTACAACCCCACCCAAGCTGTGTGCAGAGGCTTTTGCATAAGAATGGCCTGGCCCTTTGCAATCTGAAACCTAACATACTGTAGCTGGGTCAAAGAGCCCCAGAGCCTCTAAAAGAAGAACAAAGGCTCTACAGCAGCTTGCATGGCTTCACAGCTGGGCCTCATCTGGGCACCTCCAAACCCCAAACAAAGAGAAGGAATATGCAGATCTCTCTGTAGCTCCTGCTGGATGGCCTCTCTCCTTGGAGATCCAAGAGCCAGTGTACCCTGTGGTCAGAGAGAGACCATCCAGACTACAAACCGTCAGATCCATGAGAGACACACTCAAGGGGCAGACTCAGTGAGCCCCAAAGCCCCAGTGAAGTAAGTCTTGCCTCATAAGGGTGTCTCCAGCACAGAAGTTCTCCCATCATGGACACAACTGATTCGCACAGACAATTGACCTGGAGGTCAATTACTCCCAGTGATACCAACAATAATCAAGGCTTAACTACAACAAGACTGTGCACACAGCCCACAAAGGGGTGCACCAAGAGTGTCCACCTCAGGTAATTAGGAAGACTGAGCCACTGGGCCCTATAGGACACCTGGCACACAAAGCCATGCTATCAACACAGGGAAGCAGCCAAAATGCAAAAACAAAGAAACAGGTCACAAATGACAGAAATGGAGGAAAACAAGCGACTGGATATAGAGTTCAAAACCACGGTTATAAGGTTACTTGAGAATCTTCTAGAAAAAGCTGATAAATTTAGTGAGACCCTTGAGGATATGAAAAAGGACCAACTAGAAATTAAGCATACACTGACTGAAATAAAGAGTAATATACAGAGGTCCAACAGGAGACTAGAGGATCCCAAGAATCAAGTCAAAGATTTGAAATACAAAGAAGCAAAAAACACCCACCCAGAAAAGCAAAAAGAAAAAAGAATCCAAAAATATGAAGATAGTATAAGGAGCCTCTGGGACAACTTCAAGCATACCAACATCCAAATTATGGCGGTGCCAGAAGAAGAGAGAGAGCAAGATATTGAAAACCTATTTGAAGAAATAATGACAGAAAACTTCCCCTACCTGGTGAAAGAAATAAGACTTACAAGTCCAGGAAGCGCAGAGAACCCCAAACAAAAGGAATCCAAAGAGGTCCACACCAAGACACATCATAATTAAAATGCCAAGGGCAAAGGACAGAGAATAGTAAAAGCAGCAAGAGAAAAACAGTTACCTACAAGGGAGTACCCATAGGACTGTCAGCTGATTTCAAAACAGAAACTAAGCAGGCCAGAAGGGAGTGGCAAGAAATATTCAAAGTGATGAATAGCAAGAACCTACAACCAAGATCACTCTACCCAGCAAAGCTATCATTCAGAATTGAAGGTCAGATAAACAGCTTCACGGATAAGAAAAAGCTAAAGGAGTTCATCACCGCCAAACCAGTATTATATGAAATGCTGAAAGGTATTCTTTAAGAAGAGGAAGAAGAAGAAAAGGTAAAGACAAAAATTATGAACAACAAAGTAACAATAAATACATATCTACCAACAAGTGAATCTAAAAATCAAGTGAATAAAAAGTCTGATGAACAGAATAAACTGGTGAATATAATAGGATCAGGGGCATAGAAGTTGAGAATTCTCAGGAGGAAAGGGGTGTTGGGGGTGTGGGAAGAGACTGGACAAAAATCGTACACCTATGGATGAGGACAGTGGGGGGGAGGGTAAAGGCAGAGGGGGTTGGGAACCGAGTGGAGGGGAGCTATGGGGAGAAAAAAGAGGAACAATTGTAATAATCTGAACAATAAAGATTTATTAGTAAAAAGAAAAAAACACCAAAAAAAAACACAAAAAAAGAATACAGGAAGTTAAATTAAGTAACACCATCAAGTTAACCTGTATTTGCAATATGGGAATCCCAGGAAATACTAAGGTTGTTGGTCATGGACGGGGGGAGAGAGAGAGAGAGAGAGAGAGAGAGAGAGAGAGAGAGAGAGAGAGAGAGAGGGAGAGAGAGAGAAGGGAGAAGGGAGAAAAGAAGAAGAGGGTAGAAAATTTATTTTTCAAAAATAAGCTGAAGACCGACATCCATAATCTGAAAAACAGATGTGAACCATCAAGTGCATGCACTCTCACAGGTCCCTGTACAGAGTCAAAGCAAAACAGACTTCATCAAGACACATAATAATGCAAGAGTCAATAATCAAAAGGTAAAGAGAATTGTGAAAACACAATGAAAACAGGAACTCCTCAAACACAGGGAAACAATAACCCTAACTGGTTTGGCTCAGTGGATAGGACGTCGGCCTGCAAACTGAAGGGCCCCAGGTTCAATTCCGGTCAAGGGCATGTACCCTGGTTGTGGGCATATCCCCAGTAGGAGGTGTGCGGGAAGCAGCTGATTGATGTTTCTAACTCTCTATGCCTCTCTGTTCCTCTCTGTAAAAAAATCAATAAAATATATATTTTTAAAAAGGCAAGCCTCCTCAGTTCACCATGAATATACTAATTTCTTAACCTTAATTATTTAATTCAAGGCTTGAATTTAAAAAAACAACAGGGAAACAACAGAGAAAAGAATTATTAGATTCCTATGAATAAACCTTGCATACTAGGAGAAAATAAAATGAGGTATTCAAAACACTGAATGAAAACCATCAATACTTTATCCAGAAAACCAGATCTTCAGAAGTAAGTATTTTCCAAGAAACACAAAAGCTAAGGAAGTTTATTGCCACTCAACCTGACTTTTCAGACATGCTAAGAAGAGTTCTTCAAGATGAAAAAATATACTAAGTAGAAACATGAATACATATGAAACTATAAATCTCACTGATAATGGCAGAGATCAGAATCTAATTCACAATACTCTAACAATGCATTGGTGGAATGTACATTATGTAAGTCTATTTTTAAGGTTAAAAAGTCAAACTAGTATAAATAACAAAGTTTACACTGTGTACATTAATACCCGCACAACATGAAAAGATTTGAATTGTGACATCAAAAATCTATACAGGAGTGTGTGGTGGAGAGTCCAAGGGCAGAAGTTTTATATGAAATTGAAGGTGTTATAAAGATAAAATAGACTGCAGTTAGTATGACTTGTTTAATGTAAGACTCTTAGAAATGACAAGCAAACACTCTGTAATAGATATATAAAAGAGAAAGAAGTCAAATCATGAAATCACAAAGGACAACTATAAGACTGGAAGACAAACAAAGAAACTACAAAAGAGCCAGAAACCATGAAGAAGTGTCAATAGTTGCTCCTTAAACAAATTCTTCATTCAAAATGCAGAGTCACTGAGGGGATAAAAGAAACAAAAACCGGTGCAATATACGCTGCCTACAAGAGATATTAAACCTTTATGAGCAAAAATAGGCAGAATAAATGAAGCAAAAAACATTCCATGCAAACGAAACCAAAACAGGGCAGGAGAAGTGAGTATTCTATAGAACAAAACAGATCTCCTTAAAAAGCTATCACAAGAAACAAAGGTCATCATAAAATGATAAATCAGTCAATTCATCAACAGTATAACAATGTGAAGTACTATGCACTAAACAACAGAGCAACCAAGTATAATAAGCTACTAATATCAGATCTGAAGCCAGGAAAAACAACCAATATTAGTAGGCAATTTCAACATTGTCCCTTCAACAGTAGGTAGACATCCCATCAAAAAGCAATAAGGAATAATTGAAGTCTGCCAGGGGTGGGCAAACTTTTTGACTCGAGGGCCACAATGGGTTCTTAAACTGGACCGGAGGGCCGGAACAAAAGCATGGATGGAGTGTTTGTGTGAACTAATATAAATTCAAAGTAAAGGAGCGGAGGGGAGACCAAGAGAACCGGAGAGAACAGCCGGATCCGGCCCGCGGGTCGTAGTTTGCCCACGGCTGGAAAACAGAACTAAGAAATACATACAGAACATCCCATCCAAGTGCAGCAGGAGACACATTCTTGTCAAGCGCACATGAAACATTCTCCAAGCAGATCATACGTTAGGTCAAAAAATTAGTCTCAAAGTTTGAGAAGAAATTACATAAAGTACGTTACATAGTCACAATGTATGAAACTAGAAATCAATTTTAGTTTCAAGAAAACTGGAAAGTTCACCAATATGTTCAAATTAAACAACATACTCCTGAAGAATGAGTGGGTGAAAGGAAAAAAAGAAAAGAGAACTCAAAAACACAAAGAGGCAAAGTGAATATGAACACAATCTATCAAAGCTTATGTATACAATGCAGGAAATGCAATTCTTAGAGGACATTTTCGAGCGATAAATGCCTTGATTAAGCAAAATGATCTCAAATAAACAACCTAACTTTACACCTCAGAAAACTAGAAACATAACAAAAAAGTAAACCGGAGTTTCAACCTATGAACCATAACGTCACAATTCAATTCCAGGTCAAGGTACATGCTGGATAGTGGGCTAGATCTCCAAGAGGAGACATGCGGCAGGTAGTTAAATAATTCTCTCTCATCATTGTATATTTCTATCTCTGTATCCCCCTCCCTACTTCTCTCTAAAAATCAATAAAAACGTATTTTAGAAAAAAACAAACAAAGGAAAGCAAAAGCTGGCCAAGAAAATAAACAATGAATATTGGAACAACCATTAATAAACTAGAGATAAGACAAAAGTACATCATAACTAAAAGCTACCTTTTTTTTTTCTTGTTATTCATCATCACCCAAAAATATCTTTTTCATTCATTTTTAGAGACAGAAGGAAGAGAGAGAGAAAAGAAAAACACACAAAAACATATATGTGAGAGAGACACATTGGTTGGGTGTCTCCCACACGTGGCCCACCTGGGGATGAGGATCAAAACTGGCGATGATGTACATGCACTTAATCAGGAATCGAACCTGTGGTCCTTTGTGGCTCGGGCTGACACTCTAACCACCATGCCAGAGACAGCTAAGAGCTATTTTTTTTAATATACTGTATTGATTTTTTACAGAGGAAGGGAGAGAAAGAAACATTGATTTAGCTGCCTCCTGCACACTCCCTACCAGGTATGTGCCCGCAACCAAGGTATATGCCCTTGACCGGAATCGAACCTGGGACCCTTGAGCCCGCAGTCCGACGCTCTATCCACTGAGCCAAACTGGTTAGGGCTAAGAGTTATTTTATTTAAAGATACACAAAATTGGCAAATCTTTAGCAAGACCAAAACAAAAGAAACAACACTCTAATGAATTTAGAAAGAATTGAAAGATAAAACATTACACCTGACATTGAAGAACAACGAGGAAGAGATCTTACCTAATGACGAGATCTTACACGGAGAAAATTGTAAAGATCACAGTATAACTTTCTAAAATTAACTTAAAAAATTCAGAGCCCTAGCTGGGTGGCTAAGTTTGTGAGTGTGTTGTTCTGAAACACCAAGGTGGTGAGTGTGATTTTCCATTAGGGTACATGCAGGGGGCAGCCAATGATACACAGATGGGTGGAAGAGCTGAACAATCTCTCTCTCTCTCTCTCTCTCTCTCTCTCTCTCTCTCTGTCTCTCTCCCCCCGGCCCCAGCAATAAATAAATTAAAATTAAAAAATAAATTCAGCCCGGCCAGCGTGGCTCATTGGTTGAGCATCGACCTATGAACCAGGAGATCATGTTTCAATTCCCAGTCAGGGCACATGCCCAGGTTACAGGTTACATCCCAGTGTGGGACAGGTGAGAAGCAGCTGATCTATGACTCTCTCATCATTGATGTTTCTATGTATCTCTGCCTTCCTCTTTGAAATAAAATATAGATATATTTAAATAAAAATAAATAAATTCAGATAGGAGAAACCAAGATGGTGGCATACGTAAGCACCTAAACTGCTGCCTTGCACAACAATTTCAAAACTACAACTAAAAGACAGAAGAGACATCATCCAGAACCACAGGAAGGCTGGCTGAGTGGAAATTCAACAACTAGAAGGAAAGAGGAAAGCTCACGGAG
This sequence comes from Plecotus auritus, assembly GCF_963455305.1. NCBI lineage: Eukaryota > Metazoa > Chordata > Mammalia > Chiroptera > Vespertilionidae > Plecotus > Plecotus auritus. The sequence goes on from NC_137785.1 coordinate 8,460,394, forward strand.
AATCAGAGGAGCGGCAAAGGAGGGCTGAGGTACGGAGACGCGCGCAGAGAGGAAGGGCAACTGAGTGCCTGCCTGACTTTCTCTGGTGGGAGGGGGAAGGAAGCCCCTGACTGCACTGAACCCCAGTTCCGACTGCACTGAAACCCAGTTCTGGGCGAAACCCCGTGGACCCAGGCTCATACAGGGGGAGTCTGGACTATCAGGCAGAGAGAAAGGCACACGGACACTCGGAGACCCGGGGGAGCACTGGCGGGTCTGGAGGTGCGAGTGCCCATGCACGCAGAGAAAGCTGAATGCAGAGGTTGCCGCAGGCATTCCCTAGCGGAAGGGAGTCAGAAGCTCCTGACTGCACTGAACCCTAGTTCCGACGGCACTGAACCCCAGTTCCGGGCGAGCCCCTGGGGACTCATGCTCTTACAGGGGGAATCTGGACTGTCAGGCGGAAACTCAGGGGAGTCGCGGAAGGCAGAGGTCTGGACGTGTGCGCGCAATGGCAGGGCTGACGGGAAGCCAAGACTGTCTGCTCCGCCCTGAGACTCTGCCCCATCCAAGCTGAGCACATAGGCTTTTGCAATTTTGCAAGTCTGATCCGATAAGGCTGTCTCCAGCACCAAACTTCTCCCAGCGTAGACACAGCTGATCCTGACAGCCAACTGGCCTGGAGGTCTATTCCTCCCAGTGATACCAACAACAATCAAGACTTAACTACAACAAGGCTGTACACACAGTCCACAAAGGGGTGCACCAAGAGTGTCCACCTCAGGTTAACTGGGGAGGCGGAACCACTGGGCCATATAGGAAACCTAGCACACAAAGCTACCCTACCAACTCAGGGAAGCAGTGAAAATGTGGAAGCAAAGAAACAGATCATAAACGAAAGAAATGGAGGCAAACAAGCAACTGCATATAGAATTCAAAAGCACAGTTATAAGGCTTTTCAAGAATATCCTACAAAAGGCCGATAAATTTAGCAAGACCCTCAAGGATATGAAAAAAAACCAACTAGAAATTAAACATACACTGAAATAAAAAAATATTATACAGAGACCCAACAGCAGACTAGAGGAACGCAAGAATCAAGTCAAAGATTTGAAAAACAAGCAAAAAACACTCAACCGGAAAAGCAAAAAGAAAAAAGAATCCAAAAAGTTGAAGATAGTGTAAGAAGCCTCTGGGACAACTTCAAGCGTACCAACATCAGAATTATGGGGGTGCCAGAAGAAGACAGAGAGCAAGATACTGAAATCCTATTTGAAGAAATAATGACTGAAAACTTCCCATACCTGGTGAAAGAAATAGACTTACAAGTCCAGGAAGCTCACAGAACCCCAACCTAGAGGAATCCAAAGAGGACCACACCAAGACACATCATAATTAAAATGCCAAGGGCAAAAGACAAAGAGAGAATATTAAAAGCAGCAAGAGAAAAACAGTTAATTACCTACAAGGGAGCACCTATACGATTGTCAGCTGATTTCTCAACAGAAACTATGCAGGCCAGACGGGAGTGGCAAGAAATATTCAAAGTGATGAAAAGCAAGAACCTACAACCAGCCCTAACTGGTTTGGCTCAGTGGATAGAGCGTCAGCCTGCCGACTGAAGGGTCCCAGGTTCGATTCCAGTCAAGGGCATGTACCTTGGTTGCGGGCACATCCCCAGTAGGGGGTGTGCAGGAGGCAGCTGATCGATGTTCCTCTCTCATCGATGTTTCTAACTCTCTATCCCTCTCTCTTCCTCTCTGAAAAAATCAATAAAATATATATTTTTTTAAAAAGAACCTACAACCAAGATTACCCAGCAAAGTTATCATTCAGAATTGAAGGGCAGATAAAGAGCTTCACAGATAAGAAAAAGCTGAAGGAGTTCATCACCACCAAACCAGTATTATATGAAATGCTGAAAGGTATTCTTTAAGAAGAGGAAGAAGAAAAAAGTAAAGATAAAAATTATGAACAACAAATACATATCTATCAACAAGTGAACCTAAAAATCAAGTGAATTAAAAAACTGAGGAACAAAATAAACTGGTGAATTTAATAGAATCAGGGGCATAGAAAGGGAGTGGACTGATAATTCTCAGGGGGAAAGGGTATGGGGTTGCAGGAAGAGACTGGACAAAAATCGTACACCTATGGATGAGGACAGTGGGAGGGAGGGAGGGGCAGAGGGTGGGGTGGGAACTGGGTGGAGGGTTGCTATGGGAGAAAAAAGGAGAAACAATTGTAATAATCTGAACAATAAAGATTTATTAAATTTAAAAAATAATAATAAAAAATAATTAAATTCAGAAAAGTTACAGGAGAAAATATCAACATAAAAACATGAGTCTCGCCGAAACCGGTTTGGCTCAGTGGTAGAGCGTCAGCCTGCGGACTGAAAGGTCCCAGGTTCGATTCTGGTCAAGGGCATGTACCTTGGTTGTGGGCATGTCCCCAGTAGGGGGTATGCAGAAGGCAGCTGATCGATGTTTCTCTCTCATCGATGTTTCTAACTCTCTATCCCTCTCCCTTCCTCTCTGTAAAAAAATCAATAAAATATATTTTAAAAAAAACAAAAAAACATCAGTCCCATTTCTAAACACTAAAAATGAATTCTTTGATAAGAAAATAAAAACCGAGAGATGCAAATCAGAATGACAATGCGGTACCATCTCACACCTGTCAGAATGGCTATCATCAACAAATCAATAAACGACAAGTGCTGGCGAAGATGCAGAGAAAAAGGAACCCTCGCGCACTGCAGGTTGGAATGCAGACTGGTGCAGCCACTGTGGAGAACAGTGTGGAGTTTCCTCAAAAAACTAAAATGGAACTCCCATTTGACCCAGTGAACCCACTTCTAGGAATATATCCCAAGAAACCAGAAACACCAATCAGAAAGGATATATGCACCCCTATATTCATAGCAGGACAATTTACCATAGCTAAGATTTGGAAACAGCCTAAGTGCCCATCAGCAGATGAGTGGATTAAAAAACTGTGGTATATCTACACAAGGGAATACTACACTGTGGTAAAATAGAAGGAATTCTTAACCATTTGCAACAGCATGGATGTAACTGGAGAGCATTGTGCTAAGTGAAATAAATATCACATGATCTTATTCATTTGTGGAATATAATGAAAACATAAACTAATGAACAAAAACAGATCCAGAGACAGAGGAAGCACCGATCAGACCATCAAACCTCAGAGGGAAGGTAGGGGAGGGTGGGGTAAGGGGGAGAGATCAACCAAAGGACTTGTATACATGCATATACGTATAACCAATGGACACAGACACCAGGGGGTGAGGGCATGAGTGGGGGGGTGGAGAGGCAATGGGGGGATAAGGACACATATGTAATACCTTAAGCAATAAAGAAAAAAAGAGAAGGAAGTAAGAGAAAAAAACAAAATAGAAGAAAAAAAGAAATGAAGAAAGGCCCTGGTCGTTGTGGCTAAGTTGGTTGAGCATCTTTCCATGAACTGACAGGACACTAGTGCTGTTCCTGGTCAGGGCATATGCCTGGGTGTGGGCTGGATCCTCAGTAAGGGACGTGTAGGATACAGTTCATCCCATCACTCTTTCTCAGCTGGAGGTTTCACTCCCTCCCTCTCCATTCCTCTCTCTAAAAAAAAATCAACAAAAACATATTTTATTAAAAGACAAATGAAGAATGTAGTCAAGTTTACAACAGCATTAAAAGGAATAAAATATTCAGCAATAAATTCAACCACAAAGGTGTAAGATCTGTACATTGAACACTAGAACACAGCGGTGACAGAAATGGAAGAAACCACAAAAAAGTGGAAAGACGTCCCGTGTTCTTGCATATGAAAGTAGAATATCCTTAAAATGTCTACACTACCCAAAGGAATCTCCAGGTTAAATGCAATCCGATGATAATACCAATGTCTGAAACATCAAAGACCTCAAAGAGCAAATGTAATCTTCAGCCAGAACAAAGCTGGTGGCATCACACTTCCTGCCTTCAATCTATTACAAAGCCAAAGCCACCAAACAGTGTGTTACTGAAATACACCCAGAAACACAGACCGATACAGTTTCTTTTTGAACAGAAAACGCAGAAATACGCCCAGGCATGTAGGTTCAGGTAATCTTTGACAAAACCACAAGACATGCTAAGAAGGAACGGACTGTTTCTTCAATGAGTGGTGCTGCAAAAATAGATATTCACATGGAAAACAACAAAACCACCATAAACATTTACTCAGACCTCAAGAAAGAATTTAAATGTCCAGGTTAAACCCTTAAAATCCTTCAAGACAACCCAGAGGAAACGCTTTGGAGATCTGTTTTGGACATGATTTTGGGGATGTGACACCAACCACCAGGCAAAAAAAGAGAAATTCAAGAGTGCGGACTGGAATAAATGAAAGTGCTTTTTCCCACAACAGCAATTAACAAAATGAAATGAATATGCAATCTACAGGAGGATGGGAGACCATACTTGCAAATCATATGATCATGTTGAAGATATACTGGATTCAGTTCAGATCAGCCAAATAAAGCAAATATTGAGATATAGAAAGAAAGTCATGTTATGTTAACCCTATAATGAAGGCGATGAAGAACACAATAGTGTTAATGAAAAAAAAAAAATCTAAATAAATTCACTAAAAACACTTTATCTGTAAATACTGGTAAGCAGCATCGGAGCCTACTGGAAAAATAGCTACTCTAGACTTCCTGAATGCACAGTTGCCAAAAACATGGAATTTCTAAATAAAACAAGAATGCAATATTTGGGAAGCACAATTAAGCAAATGCAAAATACCTTATTATGAACTAGAAAAAATATTCAAAAGACTCATTAGCCAAAAAATACGGTTAAAAATAGGACTAAGGACGTAGAAACTATTTTCAAAACAAATATGTACAAATGACCAACAGCAATAAAGAATATGCTTTTGGTCACGACCCAAGTGGAATCCATTAGGCTCCTCGGCACACAACCAACCACAAACCGTTCCCTCTGAGTTCGGTAGGGCAGGTGTTGTGACTGAAGGGGCAGAAGGGAGCAGAGAAATCAAACCAACCCTGTCAATCACAGCAACTTCCCAGAAAACTGGAAACACCAGGAAACGTGTTCAGTCCACAGGTGAGGACAGAGCGCCCCCTGGAGGTGAGGGGGCATAGGAAATGCAAAGCCAATTCCCAGGAACCAGCCAGAGTGAGGGTCTTACCCAGTGAGGATAGAAGTTCAAAGTTCTCCAGCATCACATTCAGGTACAGCCGTCTCTGACCCTGATCAAGGAGGCTCCATTCCTCCCTGGAGAAGTACAGGGCAATGTCCTCAAAGGTCACGCCAACCTGTCAGAATGCAGACAATTGAAACCAGAGCTGTCTTTCTCAGGACCTGCCATCCTGCTCTTTACACACCTTCCCCCCCTCAACCTCCTCCAGGGCGCCCCAGTTTAGTGTGGACACCAGGTCCTAATGCCAGCGCAGGCTGCTCTTTCATCACAGTCCCATTACTCACTGGGATTGCCCTCAGCGCAACAAATGCATTGGGAATGGGGCGAGCCTAGAAACACCATCTAAGCTCTGGGCCATGCCTGCAGGACCCCAGACTTCCTGCCAAGCAATACCACCTCCGTCTCCCAGATCATGTCTCCAAGACAAAGCCAAACCTAAGCTTATGTTTCACCCTAAATTCCCACACCAGCCCTAGCTGGTTTGGCTCGGTGGATTGAGTGTCGTCCTGTGGACTGAAGATTCCAGGGTTGAGTCTAATCAAACGCAAAGGCCTGGTTCCCCAGTAGGGGGCGTGCAGGAGGCAGGCGATGGATGATTCTCATCACTGATGTTTCGATTTCTCTTTTCCTCTCCCTTCCTCTCGGAAATCAATAAAAATATATATTTTTAAAAACTCCCCACACCAGATCTCCGAGACCATCAGCTCACACTTCCCCCAAACGTGCACACCACTGTGTAATGTCTACCTCCTTCCCATCTTCGGACCCCAGGTTCACTGCCTCAACTCTCCACAGCACAGGGCCTCTCTGGACTCACCCATGACCTTGGCATACGGCATCCAGACAGTGCTTGAGAGGTTTCAGAAGGATCTAGCACAGCCCGATTCCTGGTGGACCCCACAGCCTGGGGAGAGCAGGGCAGGCGGCTCTGAAATCCTCCCTGCTAGTCGCTGATTTTTGCTTTAATACTCACCACCCACATCCGCATGGGAATTTCAGATACAATTCACCCCTGTCCTCTCTGCCCTGCACTTGCTGTGTCCTCAGAAGCCACCACACTCCTCTCTCCCCTCCGCCTTCCTCACGGTCCTCCACGCGGGCCTGGGCGGCAGGAAGGGACCGGCGCCCGCACCCGGGCTGTGGGGCTCAGTGTAAGGAGGCGGTGAGGGCACGTGTGGGGGGAAGAGGCGAACTCACCTCAGCTGAGCACCTGAGCAAGGCCATTGCCTTTGGCCGCTGTGCGCGGAACGGAGTGAGGCGGGAGAGGCGGGAGAAGCGGGTAAGAAGCAGGGGCAGTGCAGGTGGGGGAACAATGGGTCCCTGTTCCCTCAGGAACAAAAGTAACCCGGATGGCGTCACCGAGCGTCACTCTCACGTGCGTGCTGACTGGACCGGGACTTCTCCGTCTGAGTATCTGCACCTGCACCCGCCAACCAGGACCCTCCAACAAGAGTAGATTATGCGTAAAGACCAATAGCCGCCTAGAGAGCACCGGAAGTCCCGCCTCTCAGAGTCGCAACGCAAGGGAAACGCCTTTTCTGACCCTTCGTTGGCTAAGATGGCGGTATCGCTCCAAAAGCCTCCTGGGTACTGTGGGTTTCAGAGTTCAAGCTGGTGTCGGCATTCTGTAGGCGGAGGAACTCTGACGTCTTCTGAGAGAGACAATGGGAAGTGACCATCCTCATGAAAGAGACATCTTGAAAATGGGGAAAATAATTTGAAATTTTTTTCATGGCAAAGGGAATGGAGTCCATATTTATGCAAACACAGTATCTGTGAGCCCAAAACAGAGACTCATTACAGAGTGCACTACAGAGGCTTGAAAGTTTATTTATTTTTTAATCCTACCTTAAGGATATTAATCTATTGACTAGAGGCATGATGCATGAAAATTCATGCACTGGAGCGGGGCGGGGGGGGGGGGGGGGGGGGGGGGGGGGGGGGGGGGGCCTCAGCCCGGCCTGCCCCCTCTCACAGTCCACAGCCCTCAGGGGCAGGAGGCGACCCTGGCGATCTGGGGAAGGTGACGCCCCCATCACACCTCTGCTGTGCCAGCCTAGGCCAGCCCTGGTTAGCTGAGCCTCGGCCGGCCCTGTGTGGCTGGGCAGCTGCCATCTGAGGCTTGCTTGTGCCTTGGGCAGGCCCTGGGAGACTGGGGGGCTGAGGGGACTGGGGGACTCCGGAAGCAGGCACGCAGGGGACTCCACTTGCCGCATGCCTGCTGCCCCTTCAGGGCTGAGGGGACAGGCAGCTGCCACCTGTGGCTGTGGGCACCGCCATCTTTGAGGGTGGGGCAACAATTAGCATAGTCCCTCCTTATTGGCGGTGGGCGCTGATTGGTCCTCCCTCCCCCCAACTGGTGAGCGGAGTTATGATGTTACCAGTGTCTGCCGCCGAGACCTGCCCTGGGCATTGAACCACCAATCAGCGAATGCAGAGTGCCCTGCGGCCGACCCCTTCCTGTTCCTTCCCTTAAAAGGACTCTCCAGCCCTGACCGGTTTGGCTCAGTGGATAGAGCGTCGGCCTGCGGACTCAAGGGTCCCGGGTTCGATTCCAGTCAAGGACATGTGCCTTGGTTGCGGGCACATCCCCAGTAGGGGTTGTGCAGGAGGCAGCTGGTCGATGTTTCTCTCTCATCGATGTTTCTCTCTATCCCTCTCCCTTCCTCTCTGTAAAAAAAAATAAAATATATATTTTTTTAAAAAAAGGACTCTCCACCCATGCACCTGCTACTGTCTCTTCCTTCTGTTCTGCAGGAGGCAGTCAGGTTGGGTCCCTCCTTCTTCTTCTCCCGTCCCTGTTTTCCTGGTTTCTCTACCTCCTCCGTAAGGAATCTTGCTCGTTACTGCGGAATAAACCTCCCTTTTAATATATCTTGGCTTCCGACTCCCATTTCCTGTGCCTTGAACCTTATGCCATATTTGAGGGCGGGACAGTCAATTAGTACATTCCCTCTTTGTTAGATAGGATTTTTAGAGAGAGTGGAAGATAGAGGTAGAGACAGAGAGAAACATCGATTTTAGAGAGACACATGGATTGGGTTGCCACCTGCACATGCCCCAACCAGGGCCGGGGAGGAGCCTGCCACCGAGGTACAGGCCTTGACATGAATCGAACCCGTGACCCTTCAGTCCATAGGCCTATGCTCTATCCTCTAAGTCAAACCAACCAGGGCAATTCTGGAAAGTTTTATCACACAATTTCCCTACTTATACCATCATATGTGTACTAGTATGTGACAAATATAACACAAGAGTGTAGGACAGCCTTATCCAGTTTAGCTCACTGGTTAGAATGAGGACCTGCAGACTGAAGGGTTGTGGGTTTGATTTCAGCCAGGACTTGTACCTAGGTTGTAGGCTCTGATGTGATGTGGTCTGGGTGAGTGCCAGAGGCTACCAATCCATGTGTCTCTCTCATATCTATGTTTCTCACTCTCTGTCTCTCACTCTCCCTCCATTCTCTCTAAAAAGACAAACAGGGAGGGGGGGGTAAGCATGTAGAACATACCTTTGAAATAAAAAAAAACTAACATACGTAATATAAACTTTAAATTGAATTCTGTTGTTTAATTTTTACTTGAACATCAATGAAGATGAATACATTTTTTAAATAGTGGGAGACTTGAATTCTGACAAAGTTATTGTTGTTTTTGTTGATGTGAAGATGCCACTGTAATTATCATAGCGGAAGATAATTTGTCCCTTATGGACATATTAAAGATGTCAGCTGAGTTCATATGTCAGGAATTCTCAATGTGATAAAATTACACAAATATTTACAAATTATACTTAGAGCAAATGAAATACATATTCATAATGAAAGCTGGCCTCTGTATATGTAGCTCAGAAACTTTAAAATCACATGAAATATAAATAATAAGGAATGATGGGTACGCATATGTGCCGTGAATCTTAAAAATTGATAATTCTGTAAGAAGCTTGTAACTACTTAAAAATTAGGACCAAGCCCGGCTGGTGTGGCTCACTGTATGAGCATCAAACTATGAAAGAGGAGGTCAGGGTTTGATTTTAGGTCAGGGCTCAAGCCTGAATTGTGGGTTTGATCCTCACTGGGGTGGTATGTAGGAGGCAGCTGATCAATGACTCTCTCTCATTATTGATGTTTCTATCACTCTCTCCCTCTCTGAAATCAATAAAAATCCACTTTTTTAAATTCAGAGCAAAAAACACAGTGAAATATACACCCAATTGGAACATGTCAAAGACATTGAAACCAAGTAATGTAGCAGAGGAGTTGAAAAAAATCTAAAACAGGCTAGGGCTGGAAATAATTTCTAAATGAAACTAACCTCCAGCACACTGAAACTGGCAGAATGATCACAGGGATGGTCTGACACTCTTGGCAAAGTTCTGACACGGGGCCATAGCCAATTTGTCTCAGTGGATAGAGCAATCTTCCTGAGGACTGAAGGGTCCAGAGTTTTATTTGGGCCAAGGGTACATGCCTGAGTTCCTGGATGGATCCCCACTAGGGGGCGTGCTGGACACAGCCCATGCATGATTCTCTCTCATCATTGATGTGTACATCTCTCTCTTCCTCTCCCTTTCTCTATGAAATCAATAATAAATAAGTAGCCATAACCGGTTTGGCTCAGTGGATTAAGCATCGGCCTGCAGACTCTAGGGTCCCAGGTTCGATTCCGGTCAGGGGCATGTACCTTGGTTGCGGGCACATCCCTAGTAGGGAGTGTGCAGGAGGCAGCTGATTGATGTTTCTCTCTCATTGATGTTTCTAACTCTCTCTCCCTCTCCTTTCCTCTCTGTAAAAAATCAATAAAATATATTTTTAAAAAATATTACAAAAATAAATACATTGAAATTTTAAAAAATCAATAGAAAAAATATCCTCAGGTGAGGATTTATAAAAACAAACAAAAACAACAAACTTCTGACTTGGGAACCCTGTACAGCGCTCTCTTGTCCATAAAACATCTTCATGATAAAATCAAATCTCCTTCTCACCTCCTTTCAATGTGGGCTTTAACATCCTCAGATCCAAAGCTAGTCATTCCTGAGTGCTGCTCATTTCATATCTCCACAGCCCCCATCACCCGATGGTTCATTATCGCGTAGAATATTTTCTTTTTGAAAGATTTGCTGCTCCTTCAAGAAAGCCTTTGAACAAGCCTTGTTGGGAACACGTGTCTTTATGCACTGCTGTGTAACACGGGCCAGTTCAGCCTCAGAAGCAGATGGGATCCTTAGTAAATGATGGTTGAAGCCATGAAACATCATGCTGTGGCTTTGCTTCCACAGTTCTACGTTTTTCTGTTCACACCGTATTATATTTTCTCAGCTCACTATTTTTCCCTCTTCTTGTCATGAATGAGGAGGGCTCACATTTGTAAAAAAAAAAAAAAAAGTATGTCATGGTAGCCAAGTTTCCAGTATAGCCATATCTAAGGTTAATTCTCTCACCACTGGGGAATCAGTGTCTTTATTTTGCCATCTATTGAGACCTACCTGTTGTCAGGCTTCATAGAACCTCTTGTCTTCTAGGTACCTAGGCACTGCTCATTGTATAACTCCATTAGGCCTTTCTGGAGTTTGCTCAAGCAATATTCTCTTCCATAAATAATGTTCATTCTGCATGCAGACACTGTAACTGCATCAACAGGTGATATAATAATTCTTTCTGAGCAAGGTGATGAGACCCTAGGATCCAAATCTTTTTTTTTTAATATATTTTATTTATTTTTTACAGAGAGATGAAGGGAGAGGGATAGAGAATTAGATAAATTGATGAGAGAGAAACATCAATCAGCTGCCTCCTGCACACCCCCTACTGGGGATGTGCCCGCAACCAAGGTACATGCCCTTGACCAGAATCAAACCTGGGATCTTTCTGTCTGTAGGCTGACGCTCTATCCACTGAGCCAAACCAGTCAGGGCAGGACCCAAATCTTTACCATAGGTTCAGATGCCCACTTTCCAAACCTTCAATAGTGTCAACATGGTAGCCATCTATGCAACAAATGGTTTGGCTCAAAGATGGACCGTTAGCATGAAGACTGAGGGGTCAAGGATTTGATTCTGGTCAAGGGCCCATACCTTATTGGGGGCTCGTTACCCAAACAGGGCAGGGCATGTGTAGGAGGCCACCAAATGACTTGTCTCTCACACACAGATGTTTCTCACACTGTGTATCTCTCCACCTCCCTTCCACTCTCTAAAATCAATGGAAAAAATCACCTCAGTTGAGGCTTAACAAACAAACAAACAAAAAGGGAAGTTATTATGTCAACTTATTTCCAAATACATGTCATACTCTTAGGGAAAATATACAATATCCCAGAAAATACAAGAAATGTTATGTGAAGTATGTTGCGGGGGGGAGGGGGTCAGAACACAAATGCAAGAGGCAGATGGGATAAATCCTGAGGAACAAAAAGACGTGGTCTCACACCATCTGTTTGCTTCAGGACTGCCTAATATATCACCGTCCTGTTTCCTCTGGACTTGTCTGGAGGATTGTTCTTTCATCACTGACTGAACACATGGAGCCTCCTGATCCTCATTTTAAGAGATTTGCTCCCCCTGAAGTAAAGAGTTTGAAGACTATGTGTTTTAGTAAACATTTGCATCCACCTTAGTGTCTGTGTAGCAATTGGTGAATATGCACTTCTTACCTTTTGAGACCATGACTTACAAATGCATGTTGTAAGAGTATTTTACTTAAGGTTTTGATGAAAATGTTAAAACTTCCTACTGTATGCAGTGAAAGGAAGAGACACTTTAAAGAGGCCAATAAATCACTGTATTACACAAATAGAGCCTGGAAGGTGTGGCTCAGTGGTTGGGCATGGCCTCATGCACTAACACATCGATGGCTCGATTCATGATCAGGGCACATGTCTGGGTTGTGGTCGATCTCTCTCATCAATGTTTATCTGTCTCTCCCCTTTGATATTTGTCTTTCTCTCTCAAAAATTAAAATCAACCATTTGTGGCCAGTGTCCTGAGCACGATGGGCAGGGTTTTTTGTTTAAAAAAAAAATGCTATGTTCCAACAGAAAGACTACTTGTGCAGACAGAAGACTGCAAAGAAAAACGTGTGTTCAGAACATGGACTGTACTGTAGGGAAGTCATGGTGAGCACATTGGCCTCATACAACCACCCTGGACAGAGAGGACAGAATAGTGTCAGTAATGGTGGGGCCTGTGCATAAGGGAGAGGTGAGCGCTCACCCAATGAGACCAGGATCCTGCAGGTCTCCAGGATCACTTCTGCACATGAGGTTCCAAAATTCACATCATGACCTCCCCTGTCCTGGAAGGTGAATGTCACAGCCATGGACCAACACTGTAAGAGACAGACTGAGGTATCAAATTTACCTTCATGGATGGGGCCATAGCCTGTCAGCCAAAATGTGGGTAAAGGTGCAGAGATCCAGCACAAATCACTGATGTCTTTGGAGGGTCATTCTGTGAGGTGGCCTCAAAGTGAAACAAATTGCAGCTCAGATTCAATAAATTTTCCCCTAAGAACTCACTCCAGCTAACAGATGATGGTGTTCCAGAGATCAAAGGGGAGAGAGAGATAAACATTGATGAGAGAGATCAATCACAACCCATATATATGCATTGATGGGTAGGGCATAAGTGCTCTGATATTTTAAGAAAATAGGGGAAGATTCACAATTTCACCAATGGAAACAGAAGCTTCAGTTGAGCCTCCCTTGTCCCCAGTGTATAAGCCCAGAGGGCATGACCAGCAGTGGTAGACATTGTCCATGGCTCTGGAGCCAGAATCTTGGGTTGCAATCCAGCGTCTTATACCTGACCCTTGTTTTTTGGGGAAGCAAGTCTGTGTATGTGGAAGCACCTGGGTGTTCACTAGAATCTTTATGCTTAGTCTTTACATGTCCTTGCTTAAAAACAATGCAGATGCATGTGTCTTCTCGGGGATGCTTACCCTCCTGATAATGTCTAATAGTAAATTTTATTTCAACCTGTTGTTACAATAAAAGCCTAAGGATGCAGGCGAATGAGGCTGTTTGGTTCCTATAGCCAGGCAGTCCCTTAGCCCTCTCTTTCACAAAAAAACGCGTGTCAGAGTAATCATTCATCCATAGCTCAGGGTCTGCCCATCAGCCCCGACAGGTTGTTCCCCATGTGAGGATTCAGATATGTAATGAGATGCGACAGAAACATCACAAAGAGTAAGAAAATGAAAGAAACTGCGCAATAAGTCACTGGAGGTCACTGGGGATTTCCAAGTTGGAGGGGATTATTTCTCATCTAAGGAATTTACTATTTCTGTTATGCTTCTTAAGAATGTAAGTATATTTTCCATTGGAAAACAAGCCTATTTCTGAAAGAAATAAAAGTATTTCCTGTATTTGCCTAGGAAGCAACAGTTTTATATATATATTAATAAAATAGTTATCTTAATCAGGAACTTAATTACTTTAAATGAATAGATTACTTAATATTATTTAATAACTGGGGGGGGGGGGGTCCCTCAGCCCAGCCTGCCCCCTCTCACAGTCTGGGAGCCCTAAGGGGTGGGAGGCGACCCGGCAATCAGAGGAAGGCGACGCCCCATCACACCTCTGCTGCTGCTACTGCCAGCAGCGCAAGCCTCGGCCGCCCCTAGTTACCTGAGCCTCGAGCAGCCCTGGGAGGCTGGGCAGCCACCATCCGAGGCTTGCCTGCACCTCAGGCCGGCCCTGGGTGGCTGGGGTGCTGAGGGGACTGGAGGACTCCTGAGGCAGGCATGTGGCAAGGCCGCGCCTGCCGCCCCAGCGGGGCTCAGGGGACTGTGCACTACCATCTTGGGGCTGTGAGCGCCGCCATCTTTGCAACAGCATGAGGGTCAATTGCCATTTATGCTCTGGGCAATGCCTGCTGGGCCCCAGCCTACCTGCCAAGCAATACCACCGCAGTCTCCTAGATCATGCCTCCAAAACAAAGCCAAGTGTTGTGTGTACCCCCATCTTACAAAGGACGCCTCAAGAAGTCGAATTATGGAGTCATTTATTAAAAGCTGGCGGCATACGAGGGAGCAATTCAGCACTCCAATCTCGCAGCCCCGAACAGCTTGCCACATCTGGCTTATATTGGCAGAATATCACAAAGGTATCGATTACATCTTTGGGTCTGGAATGAGGAACCTGTTTCACACAAAGCATTTACAGAAGCAAAATTGAGCAAGTTCGTTATCTAAATATAGTCTTGGGTCTACGAATCACTGAATCAACAGAAACACATTATCTGGGACCACCGGGGCAATTTAGAATTGTGCTGTCCAGATTCCGGGACCACTGAGTCAACAGGAATGCATTATCTGTAGCTACTGAGGCAATTTAGGGTAATAGTGCTGTTCTGATTCCAGGACGACTGAGTCAACCGAAACTCAGTTATCTGTAGCTACTGAGACAATTTAGGATAATTGAGCTGTCCTGGTTCCAGAAGAATGTGCTTCGATGACCAGTGAGATCACAATCAATAGGATATGCAAACCATCATCCATGGAGTATTGGGATAGCATACATAAGTTCAGAAAATCAAAATAACTTTCTATTGTTTTAGCAAATAAATAAGTACAGAAGCCAAACGGCAGTTTCTACCTGAGTTGATTGCTACCATACTTCACAAGCGTGGGTTTATGCTTCGCCTTTATGTCCCCACACCAAGTCCCCGGGACCATCAATTCACACTTCCTCCAGATGTGCACAATGCTGTGAAATGTTTATGCCCTTCCCACCTTCAGACCCTTTTCACTCAGCTCTGCCCCCTTCCTGCTCCAATGCCACTGGATCTCGCTGGACTCACCCATGAACTTGGCACATGGCATGTAGAGAGCTTGTCTTCCAGCCGGGTCCAGGACCACCCCAGGCCTCTGATGGACCCCACAGCCGGGAAAGCCCCAATGAGTCTGTGACGTCCTCCCTGCAGCCTCTGATCTGTCCGCCAATCCTCACAGCCCACACCCTCAGGGGAACCTCAGATGCAGTCACCCCTGTCCTCTCTGCCCTGCACTGGCTGTGTCCTCAGAAGCCACAACACTCCTCTCTCCCCTCCGCCTTCCTCATGGTCCTCCACGCGGACTGAGCTGCAGGACGTGACAGATGCCCCACCCAGGCTGTGGTGTTCGGTTTAAGGAGGTTGTGAGGACCGTAGGCACTCGACCTCACCTCAGCCCAGCTCCTCAGTGCGGGCGCCGCCATTGCACTCTGTGGGCTGAGCCGGGCGGACCCGCAGGAGTAGAAGCCGGGGCAGGAATGGCGGGCCCTGTCGTGGGTCCGGGTGGCGACTCGGAGCTTCAATCCCACGTGTGAGCTGTGAGCACCACTGGCGGCTCCCACCATTGGCTGTGTGGCGGGGGGAAAGCCCTCTCCAGCCTTCTCCACAAGACTGTGCGACCAGAATAACCTGACCGCCTGAGAAAAAAATCCGAGAAGACAAAATCCCGCCACACGGATCCGGTTCCGCCTTACAGAAGCTGCCAAACGGAAATGCCTTCTCTGAGCCTCCATTGGCTCAGACTGGTGGTATGCTATGCCTGGCCTTCTGGGTAATGTAGTTCCTACGCTCCAACCATAGGATCCTGTATTTACTCCTGTGTCTGCACCCTGGATCTTGGGGTTGGAACAGAGTCCTTCTGAGTACAAGCCCTCATCGCAGTGCACAGCACACTGGGCCCCAAACTGAGGTCCTTACTGTGCGTTTCCTGACAATCTACCCTAACTGACTCTCCACACACCACACTTTGTGACTGTAGGTGAGGGTGGTTTTTCAGGTTAAGGTGTTTGCCACTTTGACCAGTTATTCTGTTTTTCTGAGTCATTTCCATGTATATCGCGAGTATGTTAATATCTTTTTGGTTGTTTTTCCCCTGTTAATCCATATTACATCAATTTAATTATTGGGCCAACCCAAGAATCTAGAAAAGAAGGAGGAAATATTATTTTGCCTATACAATGTCATTTCTCTCATTTTCACCCACTTAACTCCATAGAATAAAATAATACTGTTAGGATTTGGCCAGTGATGTGGGCTGTGGAAGAATTCACAGCTAAAAGAAGACATGCAGAGAGGAAGTTTGCTTTTCAAGAGAAGAAAAGGCCAAGTATTGCTAGTCAATACAGGGCAGAGATAAAGAGTGGCTTCTGTTTTTCAGCAGTGCCTGTTGCTAAGGGACCATGATGCAGACACAGGAGACCGGGAAGGAGAACAGGGGTCCATATCGTGATCTTGGCTCCAGGAAAAACATGGTGAGAGACATTGTCTCATTCAGCCAGTAGGGATATACAGACCAGAGTCACATGGGCAGTGGGTCCTATGCCAGAATAAGAGGTGAGCACACATCCAATGAGACCAGGATCATGTAGGACTCCAGCAACACTTCGGAACATTAGGTCCCAGAATTCATGTCCAATTGTATCCACTCCTGCAGGGTGAATGTCACTGCCACATAGGAACATCATTTGAAGTGTCAAACTGAGGAAAGAAATTCATCACAGTGGATGGGATCACAGCATGACAACCAATATGTGGGTGAAAGTGCAGAGACAAAGCCCTAATTACCGAGGTCTCCTGTGGGTCATACTCTGTGCTGGGATCAACGGGGAGGCAAACAAACAGCAGCTCACTCTGAAAGCAGGTTCCCATGGAGTAATCACTGCAGCTGAGAAATGATGGTGTCCCCCTGAACACGGGGAGGCCAAGGGTAAGGGCTCTGAGATGTAAAGGGAATGGGAGAAAAGCAGTTCAGGTGAAATACCTTCAGCAACAGAAATATGCAGTGACATGCACCTGGCAACCCATCTCTGTAAGTTGGAAAGCGCAACATAGATACATATGGTTCCAACATAAATACTAACAAACACAACAGCAAAAACACTTGTGGGAACTTGACATAATGTAGGTGATTACATGCAGGAGATACAATTCAGACAAATGAAGCTTTGCAATTTTTCTTTTGTTAAATATATTTTTATTGATTTCAGAGGAGAGAAGAGAGAGAGAGAGAGAGAGAGAGAGAGAGAGAGAGAGAGAGAGAGAGAGAAATATCAATGATGAGAATCATTGATCAGCTGCCTCCTGCATGCGCCCCACTGGGGACCGAGCGTGCAACTAAGGCATGTGCCCTTGACCTGAATGGAACCCTGGACACTTCAGTTCACAGACTGATGCTCAATGCATAGAGCCAAACTAGCCAGGGCCCCAAATTTTCTTATACTACTAGAAGCCCGATGCACGAAATTCGTGCACGGGGGGTGGGGGGTGTCCCTCAGCCCAGCCTACACCCTCTCCAATCTGGGACCGCTCAAGGGATGTCCAACTGCCCGTGTTAGGCCCGATCCTGGTGGGATCAGGCCTAAACAGGCAGTTGGACATTCCTCTCACAATCCAGGACTGCTGGCTCCCACCACTCTACTGCCTGCCTGCCTGATTGCCCCTAACCACTTCTGCCTGCAAGCCTGACCACCCCTAACCACTCCCCTGCCAGACTGATTGATGCCTAACTGCTCCCCTGTTGGCCCAATTGCCCCTATCTGCCCTCCCCTGCCGACTTGGTTGCCACTAACTGTCCTCCCCTCCAGGCCTGGTCGCCCCCAACTGCACTCCCCTGCTGGCCCAGTCACCCCTAACTGCCCTCCCCTGCAGGCCTGGTCCCCTCCAACTGTCCCCACTGCAGGCCTGGTTGCCCCCAACTGCCCTCCCATGCAGGCCTGGTCCCTCCCAACTGCCCTCCCCTGCTGGCCTGGTTGCCCCCAACTGCCCTCCCCTAACCACCTGGTCCCCCCCCCCCCAACTGCCCTCTCCTGCCAGCCTGGTTGCCCCCAACTGCCCTCCCCTACCTGCCTGGTCTGCCCCAACTGCCCTCCCCTGCCGGCCTGGTTGCCCCCAACTGCCCTCCCCTACCTGCCTGGTCTGCCCCAACTGCCCTCCCCTGCCCGCCTGGTTGCCCCCAACTGCCCTCCCTTGCAGGTCTGGTTCCTCCCAACTGCATTCCCCTGCTGGCCTGATCACCCACAACTACCCTCCCCTGCAGGCCTGGTCCCCCCCAACTGCCCTCCCCTGCAGGCCTAGTCCCCCCCAACTGACCTCCCCTGCCAGCCTGGTTCCCCTCAAAGGCCCTCCCCTGCCCACCTGATCCCCCCCAACTGCTCTCCCCTGCTGGCCTAGTTGCCCCCAACTGCCCTCCCCTGCTGGCCTGATCACCCACAAATGCCCTCCCCTGCCAGCCATCTTGTGTCCACATGGGGGCAGCCATCTTGTGTGTTGGAGTGATGGTCAATTTGCATATTACTCTTTTATTAGATAGGATTGTTAAGTCCTAACTAAGAAACGACATTTCCTACAAATCTAAGAAACTTCTCACATTTGGTCTCCTTTGTGCAAAGCAAATTTACAAATTTGGCTGAGAGATATCTCACATTAATTGCACTCATAATGGCTTTCTCCAGTGTGAACTCTCTGATGATATTGGAGACCACTGCTACTTGTAAAAGACTTCCCAGTCACTACATTTATAAGGCTTTCCTCCGTTGTGAATTCTCTGACGGCAATGAAGGTCACTGCTAGTGGTAAAAGATTCCAAATTAACTGTATTTATGAGGCTTTTCACCAGTTTGAACCCTCTGATGACAATGAAGGTTACTGCTATGGGTAAAAGATTCCCCACATTCACTGCACTGATAAGGCCTTTCTCCAGTGTCAGAACGTTGATGATTACAGAATGTACTGCTACTGGTAAAAGATTTTCCACATTTACTGTGTTTATAAGGCTTTTCTCCCATATGAACTGATGACTGTGAAGGTGGGTCTTAGTGGAAAAATATTTCCTACATTCACTGCTTTTATAAGGCTTTTCTCCAGTGTGAACTTTCTGATGATATAGGAGACCACTGCTACTTGTAAGATTTTCCACATTCACTTCATTGAAAAGGCTCCTCTCCAGTGTGAACTGTCTGATGATAATGAAGTTGATTGCTACTAATAAAAGAATACAAATTCACTGCACTCATAAGGACTTTCTCCAGTTTGAAGTCTCTGATGATAAATGAAAGCTAGAATACTTTGTAAAATATTTTCCATCTTCACAGCAAACAAAACACCCACTTCCAGCATGGACACCCTTGCCCTGAATAAACCTGTGGTTGCCGCCAATGTCTTCCTGACATTCTTCCCAGTCTAATAATGTTTTCTCCTTTGAAATGTCAACCCACACTTTAAAATATTACTTGGCCTGTCCCTGTCTGAGTAGCCTTAAGGTGGACATGCCCTGATACAGTAAGGATGCGCTGCCAAAGCTGCCAACAGGTAAAATGATTCTGGGACACATCAAAATTGCAGCCCTTTGAAAGATCCTGTCCACATCGCTAATGAGTTTTCTCTCTCACATGCTGTTGGTGAAATATTGTTCTGAAAAAGAATAGTTTTGCACATGCCCCACACCCCAACAGTATCCTTCCGTGTTGGGTTCCCTGCCCCTCCATCACGTGGAAAATGTTTCCCAAGACCAGCCCACAACTCTCACAGGGGTGGGTCTTCTGGGAAGACAAGGCTACCTTGGGATTCCTGGCCTGTGACACTCTTACAGAAACCTTCTGTTCTGTCGGTGCCTCCACATTCTCTGCTCCACAGCAACATGAACAAAAGGAAAGGCTGGTGAGGTACATGTTGACCTTATAAAAACAGAGTATCAATCACAAATGTTTATCTGTCATGACTAGACACGATTCCATAGAACGATTTTTCAAGATGAGTGAGGTTGACTCTGAGGAAATGGGTTTTATACATTACTCGGCCGCAAAGGTCAGTAGATGGTGAAAATCTCATAAAAGGGTTATAAGAGAAATCGTAAAAGAAAATCATAAATATACTGAATAATAAAATCTTATAGAGCACCTGAATTAATCTAAAAAGTAATCTTATTATTTTAAATCTTAAAACGCATATAGTTATGTGAATAAAGGATTAAGTTTCTCAAATGTGAATAGAGGGTTACGTTTTTCTTAAAGTTTTGTTTTCAAGGCCTGTGCGAAGTAATTAGGGAAGTGACTCAGCTGTGAATCCAGCAAGCAGAACCGATAAGCAGTGTCAGACCAACCCACCAGAAGTCAAAACATCTTCTCATCGCCTGATGACTCATTACAATAGCTGATGTCTATGGAACCTGAGGTCTGCACATAGCTATTTTTCTCACCCTAGACCAGCCGTGGGCAAACTACGGCCCGTAGGCTGGATCCGGCTGTTCTATCCGGTTCTCTTGCTCTCCCCTCTGCTCCTTTACTTTGAATTTATATTAGTTCACACAAACACTTCATCCATGCTTTTGTTCCGGCCCTCCGGTCCAGTTTAAGAACCCATTGTGGCCCTCGAGTCAAAAAGTTTGCCCACCCCTGCCCTAGACCATTCCCCTTCATAATCCTGTCTCCTACACCTTGCTAGAAGGCAGGATTTAATGCTTGTAAGCACCCTGTCTTCTTAATAGTAATAACCATTACTGTCATTATAATTCTTTGTTTTTCTTATAGTCTACAAAAACGAACTTGAGAAGTAAATGCATTTCAACGACCCTGATGTTCCAAAGCAGAAAGCTTGCCACCTCCTCCTGTCTTCTACATCCAGCAAAACAACATAGAGGGAGTTACAGGGAAGCAAGTCTGTGCATGTGCGAGCACTGGCTGTTCACTAGAATCTTTATGCTTAGTCTTTAGATGTCCTTGCTAACAGGACACTGCAGGTACATGTGTCTTCTCAAGGATGCTTATCCTACTGATAGTATCTAATAGTTAATTTTGATTCAAGCTGTTGTTACAATAAAAGCCTAAGGAGGCAGGAGAAGGGGGTGTTTGGTTCCTATGGCCAGGCAGTACCTTAGCCAGCTCTTTCATAAAAACATGTGTCAGAGTAATCATTCATCCATAGCTCAGGGTCTGCCCGTCAGCGCCGGCATTGTTAAGTAAACTTGGAAAATCTGCCAAGAACCAATTCCAGCATGTAATAATTACAAGAGTTTTACCAAAAGGTTGGTGAAGCTTGGGGGACTCAACAAGGGTGAGCCACACATGTAGTTTACCTGTTTGAAACGGCTAAAGGGCACTTCTCCCAAACCTGAATAGGATTGTTTGCTGCCAGACAGCTCAGGGCATTTTATTGCCTCCTGCTGGCCAAACACCTGAACAGCTGTAGGCTATTCCCCAAACCGATAATGCTTCTGGATTCTACCCTTTGATACCTTACCCTTTGAAGTGTATATTTCCACCTTGCCTTGGGACAAATTGTGTTTAATAAAAGCACAGGGTCCTAAACAAGGAAAGAGTCTTCTAGATCCTTCAGCTGAAGCTCCTCTGACCCCCAATGCCTTTCAAAAATATCTTTCGTTTTTGGACTCCTTCTTAATCATCTGCGCGCATCCCCTTTCTCCAGAATGCTGAACCCTTTGTAAGGCTGGGAAAAGAACCCCAGCATTATGACGCCCTAATGAGGGACACCAACAAAATCTTCTTCATTTCTATAATTGTGAATGTTCCCAACAGTTCGATGTTAGTTTAAACTTCCAAGGTTTTTGTGAGAATTAAAAAAGAAAATGTTCAAAAAGCAAACCCTGGAATCCTGTCCCAGGCAAGCACTGTTTGTCACTTTTATTGATCCTCAAGAGTCCTAGGGAAGCCCCATCATCACCTTCATGTCACATTTAGCCAACTGAGGTGCAGGGAGCTGTAGTGAGTGTCCTGGAGATTCCAGGTTGGAGGCCCAACACTGAGACCTTAGTGCCCACAGTACTGCCTCCCTGCAGGTGGGTCAGCGGGTTCAGAAAGGCCCCAGTTCTTTCTCAAAAGCCCTTAAA
This sequence comes from Plecotus auritus, assembly GCF_963455305.1. Taxonomy (NCBI): domain Eukaryota; kingdom Metazoa; phylum Chordata; class Mammalia; order Chiroptera; family Vespertilionidae; genus Plecotus; species Plecotus auritus. The sequence goes on from NC_137785.1 coordinate 8,482,427, forward strand.
ACAAAGGTGCGTGTTGGCACTGGGGAAGTGAAGGGTTCCTGTCCTGAGCATGTTTCTTAAGGTTGCTCTTCTGAAGGTGGTGGAGAATGATAGTAGAGCAGGTTAAAATTAAAAGTGTTCACTGCATTGTGCATAGCATTTAAAAACTAAAATTTCCCACTTGGAGTGGCAAGGTGATTAAGCATTGGCGCACCCACAAAGATATCCGCCATTTGATTTCTGGTCAGGGCACATGCCTGGGTAGCGGGGTCCATTCTCAGTAGCAGCATGCAGGGATTCTCTCTCATTGTTGTTTCTATCTCTCTGCCTCTCCCTTCCTCTCTGAAATAAATAAAAAATATTTTTAAGTCTCTAAAAATATGTATTTTTAAAGGTAAAAAATATTAAAACATATTATTCCAATACACTCAAAAAAGTATTCCCTAAACCAAAAAAGGAACTAAAGGAGTGAAATTCCAACATCCGTCTTTGTTATTCTATTGTCTCTGTGTTAAGGAAGACTGCCAGAACTCATAGCATATTAGGCAGAACATATGAGTAGAGGTTTTAACAAAGATACAGATGCAGCAAATACACATGAAATCACCATAAATTTCTAGAAATAATACAATCTAACACTGAGGTAGCATGAGAAACCTACAAAATAAAATGTTTAAATAAATAATGATTGACCAAGCAAAGTATTTTCTAGGATGTAGAGAATGTGAATCCCTCACAAACAGCTGGAAAAATGCAAAAAAAGTACAATCAGATCAGGTTATTTTTTATTTTTAAAGAATAGTTTACTAATTTTTATAGAGAGAAAAGGGACAGAAACATTGCTGGAAGAGTGCCATATTGGCCAGCCGCCTCCTGCACACCCACTTCTGTGGATCTAGCCCACAACCCAGGCACATATCCCCACCAGCAATCAAATCCACAACCTGTACTCCAGGAGATGATGCCCAAGCACTGAGCAACACTGGCTCTGGTGGCATATTCAATTTAGATCACAATTTGCTAATCCCAGTAAATTAAAACATTCATCTAAAAAATATTAATTATGCACTGAATTTTTTTTTTAAATATATTTTATTGATTTTTTACAGAGAGGAAGGGAGAGAGATAGAGAGTTAGAAACATTGATGAGAGAGAAACATCGATCAGCTGCCTTCTGCACACTCCCTACTGAGGATGTGCCCGCAACCAAGGTACATGCCCTTGACCGGAATCGAACCTGGGACCTTTCAGTCCTCAGGCCGACGCTCTATCCACTGAGCCAAACCGGTTAGGGCTGCACTGAATTTTTGACAAAGGTAAATAACACATATCTATATAAAGAATTGTTTGTACCAGCTTTATTAAAAATAACCAACTATTTATTAAAATGGACAAACTGATGGTGATATATTCAAAGATATGAATATCAGTCAGAAAAAAAAGATAAGGTACTAATATAACTTTAATAATTCTCCAAGTATTTAGGAAACATAAATTAAAGCAGAAAAATACTTAGAAAAAGCAAAGTTGTCTATTAAAATGGAATGTAAATCCATGGTTATTAGGAAACCTGTGAAGAACAGGGACAGATTAAACGAGGTCATGAAGCAATTACACAGTGACAGATCTGGTCAGTATTATGAGTATAATGATCATTTCAGTTTCATGAACATGTCAAGATTTATGAAACACTATACTTAACACATGCAATTTACTCATTACAGCTGTTAAAAATGGTTCAAGATAAAACAAATGTACGTTCGTTCACCTATTTTGGAATAGCAGGTTTGGCAACTCTATAGTCAATCCACGTTCTTACGATGCCCTCTGGGCGAGAGTCTCATCTCAGTGACAGAAAATACAACAAACAATGAAAAACTTTCATGCAAACCCACAAGAATGCTGACTGGGTCACAGAAGCCACATCCCTGGACTAAATACATCTTTTGTATTCATCTTTGTTTTACTGACAGAGCACCAATGGCTTTGATGGGAACATCTGAGAAGCTACAGGAAGCCACAAAACCTACTGATTATATTCAATGACAAGGACTGCTCCACAGAAGATAAACAAGCCTGGAGATCCTCAGATCTGTGTGCCCACCTCTGCTGTAGTCTTTTTCTCAAAATAATTCCTGAAAGCACGTTTAGATGAGGACCATTCCATCTACTGGGCTGCAGTCCGGAGCAACAACAATTAGGTCAGTGTTTCTGCAGTGAAAGGGTTTCCCCCTCACTGCGATGGTCCTCCCACCAGTGACCATCACCCATGGAATTGAAGGCACTGGGGCACATGGCCCTCTGCAAGACCTGGGCAGGAGGTTCCCTTCAAATGTCTTGGCATCCCTTGCAAACGAAAAAAATTCATGCTGCTCCCATACATACTTGAGGTTGTCACAGCTACCCCCTCTTTGGAGTGACCTCTGTGTCTCAAAGTATCCAGACATCACATTAGGACTAGAGAGTCCACAGTGTTTCCAAGGAAAATATGGGCATCAGTATAAATTTGGAAAAAATTGCTAAGTTAATTTCTGCACCATACTACTCCCTCAAAGGCAAAGAATGTTTGAGGCCCAATAAAAGTTTTTCACCTCATCATGCTTGGAAAGCACAGATCTCCTTATAAACTAACTTATAGTGTAAATAGAATACCCCAGATTAAAGAAGTCTTAGGAAAAAGCCTTCATTATTTTACAAACCAAAGAGAACTGAGACTGGCAGTTCTTCCATTGATGACTTAGGCACTCAATAAATTCATCATTAGCATCTAGGGAAAGTGTGTTCCTGAAAATGGCAGTCCCTCTGCAACATTATGTTTACTGGCGCCAACAGTAATCAGTCCTATGTGGCAACCCATGACAGGGAAACAAGGAAGAACTAAGGGCTCAGCTAATCCTAATTTTCTTCAACAAATTAGACAACAGAGTTAGCTTCCCTGGACACATGAGGCTGGTGATTGATGCCATCTGGAGGGGCCTTATAGGTAGTTCAGGTGAAATACCATCAGGAACTGAAATGTGCAGTGACACAGATCTGGAAAGACATCTCTGTTTGTTAGAAAGTGCAACATAATTACATAGTGTGCCAACATTAAAACAAACAAACCTGCCGAAACCGGTTTGGCTCAGTGGATAGAGCATCAGCCTGTGGACTGAAAGGTCCCAGGTTCGATTCTGGTCAAGGGCACATACCTTGGTTGTGGGCACATCCCCAGTAGGAGGTGTGCAGGAGGCAGCTGATCGATGTTTCTCTCTCATCGATGTTTCTAACTCTCTATCTCTCTCCCTTCCTCTCTGTAAAAAAAAAAAAAATCAATAAAATATATTTTAAAATAAAAAAAAAAACCCCAACAGCAAAACCCTCTTTGTGGAACTTTACATAATGTAAATGGGTACATGTATGAGATACAATTCAGACAATTGAGGCTTCACAAATTTACTTATAGTATTGTAAAGTACTAACTAACAAATTACATTTCCTACACATCTAAGAAATTTCTCACATTTGGACTCTTTTGTGCAGAGTAAATTTAGAAATTTGGCTGAGAAACAGCTCACATTAATTGCACTCATAATTAATTACATTCACTGCATTGGTAAGGCTTTTCGCCATTGTGAACTCTCTGATGATATTGCAGACCACTGCTACTTGTAAAAGATTTTCCACATTCACTGCATTTATAAGGCCTTTCTCCAGTGGGAACTCTCTGATGATAATGGAGACTATTGCTACTTGAAAAGATTTTCCTCATTCACTGCATTTACAAGGCTTTTCTGCTGTGTAAACTCTCAGATGACAATGAAGGTCACTGCTAGTGGTAAAAGATTTCCCACATTCACTGTAAGTATAAGGCTATTGTCCTGTATGAACGTTCTGGTGACGATGAAGGGCATGGCTCCAGGTAAAACATTTGCCACAGTCACTGCACTTATAAGGCTTTTCTCCTGTATGAAGTCTCTGATGACAATGAAGGGCAGCGTTATGGGTAAAATATTTCCCACATTCACTGCATTTATAAGGCTTTTCTCCTGTATGAAGTCTCTCATGACAACGAAGGGCAGTGCTCCAGGTAAAAGATTTCCCACATTCACTGCATTTATAAGGCTTTTCTCCTGTATGAACTCTCTGATGACAATGAAGGTCACTGCGAGTGGTAAAAGATTTCCCACATTCACTGCATTGATAAGGCTTTTCTCCATTGTGAACTCTCTGATGACGACAAAGATTACTTCTGCTGTTAAAAGATTTCCCACATTCACTGCATTGGTAAGGCTTTTCGCCATTGTGAACTCTCTGATGATATTGGAGACCACTGCTACTTGTAAAAGATTTTCCACATTCACTGCATTTATAAGGCCTTTCTCCAGTGTGAACTCTCTGATGAACACAAAGGTCACTGCTAGTGGTACAAGATTTCCCACATTCACTGCATTTATAAGGTTTTTCGCCAGTGTGAATTCTCTGATGAATCTGAAGGTTACCATTAGTAGGAAAAGATTTACCACATTCATTGCATTCATAAGGCCTTTCTCCAGTGTGAGCTCTCTGATGACGATAAAGGTCAGTGCGTGCAGTAAAAGATTTTCCACATTCATTGCATTCATAAGGCCTTTCTCCAGTGTGAGCTCTCTGATGACGACGAAGTTCAGTGAATGTGATAAAAGACTTCCCACATTCACTGCATTTATAAGGCTTTTCTCCAGTGTGAATTCTCTGATGATAATGAAGGGTACTGCTAGTAGTAAAAGATTTTCCACATTCACTACAGTGATAAGGCTTTTCTCCGGTGTGAATTCTCTGGTGATCATGAAGGCAAGACTTAGCAATAAAAGATTTCCCACATTCACTGCACTCATAAGGCCTTTCTCCAGTGTGAAAACTTTGATGATAACAAAGGCCAGAGCTACTGTTAAAACACTTCCCACATTCACTGCATTGATAAGACTTTTCTCCACTGTGTAAACTTTGATGACTACGGAGACTTCTGCTACTGCTAAGAGATTTTCCACAGTCACTGAATTTATAATGCTTTTCTCCTGAATGAACTCTCTGATGACTATGAAGGTGGGTCTTAATGGTAAAAGATTTCCCATGTTCACTGCATTGACAAGGCTTTTCCCCAGTGTGATCTCTCTGATGATATTGGAGGCCATTGCTACTTGTAGAAGATTTTCCACCTTCACTGCATTTATAAGGCTTTTGTCCTGTGTGCACTCTCTGATGATGATGAATGTCAGTGCTCCAGGTAAAAGATTTCCCACATTTACTGCATTCATAAGACTTTTCTCCAGTGTAAACTGCAGGTTGATAATGAAGTTGATTGCTACTAATAAAAGATTTCCCAAATTCACTGCACTCATAAGGCCTTTCTCCAGTTTGAAGTCTCTGATGATAAAGAAAGGTAGAACACTTGGTAAAATATTTTTCATATTCACCGCAAAGAACACACCCACTCCCAGCATGGACACCCTTGTCCTGAATAAATGTGTGGTTGCAGCCAATGTCTTCCTCATATTCTTTTCTGATGTAATAATCTTTTCTCCTTTGATATGTCACCCCACAGTTCAAAATATCATTTGGCCTGTCTCCGGTCTGAGTAGTCTCGTGGTGGACATGTCCTGACCCAGTAAGAATGCCCTGCCCAAGCTGCCCACAGGTAACATGATTCTGGGACTCGTCCAAATTGCAGCCCTTTGTAAGTGAGGTTCTGTCTACATCTCTAATGAAAGACTTCTCTCTCACATGCTGTTGATGAAATTTTGCTCTGAAAAAGAATTGTTTTCCACATGCACCACACCCCAACAGTATCTGTCCATGTTGTGTTCTCTGCAGCTCAAACAACTGGAAAATGTTTCCCAAGACTAGCCCGCAACTCACACAAGGGTGGCTCCTCTGGGAAGACAAGGATAACTTGGGATGCCTTGTCTGTGACACTCTTACAGAAATACTGTATTCAGTCGGTGCCTCCACATTCTCTGCTCCACAGCAGCAACCTGAACAAAAGGAAAGGCTTATGAGGTACATGCTGACCTTATAAAAAGAGAATATCCTTACCACAAAAGTTTATCTGTCATGACTAGAAATGATTCCATAGAATGATTTTCAAGACAAGTGAGGTTGACTCTGAGGAAATGCGTTTTATACATTATTTTGACCCAAATATCAGTCAATAGTGAAAATCTCAGCAAGGGGAGTGGGGGACAGGATGAGACACAAAGAAGAGAGGCAGGGTCTATAAGTTGTTCCTCCACAAAGGCTTCCTTTAGGACCTTTCATGCTGGTGACTTGAGTCTGTGTAGAATAATTTGAATGTGCTCAAACCCATAAAAATCAATTGTAGTAGAGCACATGATGTTCAACATCAGTATAATAACACATGTGCACTCTAAGGCTCTGCAGGCATGGACCAACACTGGAGTGCAATAAAGAGAGACCTGTGAAAGAGGTAGAGTTGCAAAGTCTAGAGAAGTTAAGGTTATCTGTGGGCTGGGTATCCAAGTAGAAATGATCACTGTTAGAAATGAGTAGTTGGTAAAGTAACAACAATAAGAAAGAAGAAATAGAATTGGGTGAGGAATGGGCAGTGATAATAAAACACTGAACAAAATGAGTTCATAGTTATGACTTGAACAAAGTCAAAACCTCCCCAATAGCCCAAGAGTCCATTGTATCTTTCTTCTGTGATGCATAAATGATTCTTCCATCTAAAACACAGATGAGTCAGCACGGAAATTCAGATGATATAAATCCAAAAGGAAAAACAAAAGAGATACAAGGACAGCACTTTGGTAGAACAACAAAGCACAAAAGATGTAACAGGAAAAAGATCTATGTGAGTGACATCACCAAGATGGCAGAATGGGAAATATAGGAATACTTTCCACTCCCAGAACAAGTACACAGCCAGACATGAACAAAAACCACAACAAGGGGAATAAGAGTGCATTTAAGCCCTGGCTGATTTGGCTCAGTAAAAACAATGACACCATCAAAATAACATGGTAATTTTCTACTAAGTGATAACAAACAAAGGGAGATCTATATATATAGCCTGATAAAGAATCCTTTAAAAATATTTGTGAGCTACAAGAGAACACAAATAGAACAAACATAATGAAGACATCAACAAAGAACAAAAAAAGAATATTGGATAGACAGAAATCACAAAAGAGAATAAACCAGAAAAATGTTGGAGTTGACCAATTACAAAGAATAAAATGAAAAATGCAATATAGAGTATCAAAAGCAGTCTTAAAGAACATGTGATGGCCACAACAGGTTACTTGAAATCATCCAGACAGACAGAAAAAAAAAGAAGCAAAATAAATTTAAAGAATACAGCAAGTTGAATTAAGTAACAACATCAAGATAATCTATATTTGCATTATGGGAATCCCAGAAAACACTAAGGGCGTTGGTCGTGAAAGGAGACAGAGAGAGAAATAAAAAAAAAGGGAGAAAAAATGAAGGGTAAAAATTTATATTTAAGAAATAAGCCTAGCTTTAACCGGTTTGGCTCAGTGGATAGAGCATCAGCCTGCAACTGAAGGGTCCTAGGTTCGATTCTGGTCAAGGTCATGGAGAGAAACCAAGATGGCGGCATAGGTAAACACCTGAAATTGCTGCCTAGCACAACCACTTGAAAACTACAACTAAAAGACAAAACGGACATCATCCAGAACCACAGGAAGGCTGGCTGAGTGGAAATTCTACAACTAGAAGGAAAGAGAAAAGCACACAGAGACTCAGAGGAGGTGCGGAAGTAAAGAGCAGAGGTACGGAGGCGCGAGAGGAAAGGGCTGGCAACTGAGGACGAGGTTGTCTTTTTCAATTGGGAGGGAGACACAATCTTCCAACTGCTCTGAACTCCAGTTCTAGGTGAGACTCTGGGGACCCAGACTCATATGGGGAGAAACTGGACTGTCTGGCTTCGGGCGGAACTTGAGGGCGGCTTTCTCTCAGAGGTGCTTGCAGTGATTACCATGGGACACTGAGACCTGAGGGCCTCTTAGGGCAGGGCTGAGGATCAGCCATAGCTGTTTGCTCCACCCTGTTGATTCCTGAGACCCCGCCCCACTCAAGCTGTGCACAGAGATTTTTGCATATGAATGGCCTGGCCCTTTGCAATCTAAAATTACCTAACAAACTGCAGCTGGGTCAGAGAGCCCCAGAACTTCCAAAAGAAGGCCTAAGGCCCCACACCAGCTTGCATTGCTTCACAGCTGGACCTCATCTGGGCACCTCCAAACCCCAAAGAGGAATCTGCATTTCTTTCCATAGCTCCTGCTGGGTGGCCTCAGGCAGAGCTAAATTTGCACCTCCTTGGAGATCCAAGAGCAAGTGTACCCAGGGTTAGAGTGGGACCATCCATATTACAACTCCTCAGATCCATAAGGGACACACTCAAGGGGCAGACTCAGTGAGCACCAAAGCCCCACTGAAGCAAATCTTGCCCCATAAGGCTGTCTCCAGCACAGAAGTTCTCCCATCGTAGACACAGCTGATCCTCCTAGCCAATTGGCCTGGAGGTCAATTCCTCCCAGTGATACCAACAACAATCAAGGCTTAACTACAAGACTATGCACACAGCCCACAAAGGGGTACACCAAGAGTGTCCACCTCAGGTAATTAGGAAGACTGAGCCACTGGGCCCTATAGGACACCTAGCACACCAAACCACTCTATCAACACAGGGAAGCAGCCAAAAAGTGGAGACAAAGAAACAGGTCACACTGCCGAAACCGGTTTGGCTCAGTGGATAGAGCGTCGGCCTGGGGACTGAAGGGTCCCAGGTTCTATTCCGGTCAAGGGCATGTACCTTGGTTGCGGGCACATCCCCAGTAGGGAGTGTGCAGGAGGCAGCTGATCGATGTTTCTCTCTCATCGATGTTTCTAACTCTCTGTCCCTCTCCCTTCCTCTCTGTAAAAAATCAATAAAATATATTAAAAAAAAAAAAAAAAAAAAAAAAAAAAAAAAAAAGAAACAGGTCACAAATGACAGAAATGGAGGAAAGCAAACTACTGGATATAGAGTCCAAAACCACAGTTATAAGGTTACTCGAGAATCTTCTAGAAACCGCCGATAAATTTAGTGAGACCCTCGAGGATATAAAAAAGGACCAACTAGAAATTAAGCATACACTGAGTGAAATAAAGAATAATATACAGAGGTCCAACAGCAGACTAGAGGATTGCAAGAATCAAGTCAAAGATTTGAAATACGAAGAAGTAAAAAACACCCAACCAGAAAAGAAAAAACAAAAAAGAATCCAAAAATATGAAGACAGTGTAAGGAGCTTCTGGGACAACTTCAAGTGTACCAACATCCGAATTATGGGGGTGCAAGAAGAAGAGAGAGAGCAAGATATTGAAAACCTATTTGAAGAAATAATTACAGAAAACTTCCCCCACCAGGTGAAAGAAATAGACTTACAAGTCCAGGAAGTGCAGAGAACCCCAAACAAAAGGAATCCAAAGAGGACCACACCAAGACACAACATAATTAAAATGCCAAGAGCAAAAGACAAAGAGAGAATATTAAAAGCAGCAAGAGGGCCGAAACTGGTTTGGCTCAGTGGATAGAGCGCCGGCCTGTGGACTGAAAGGTCCCAGTTTTTATTCCAGTCAAGGGCATGTACCTTGGTTGCCGGCACATCCCCAGTAGGGGGTGTGCAGGAGGCAGCTGATTGATGTTTCACTCTCACTGATGTTTCTAACTCTCTATCCCTCTCCCTTCCTCTCTGTAAAAAAAAAAAATCAATAAAATATATTTTAAAAATAAAATAAAATAAAATAAAAGCAGCAAGAGAAAAACAGTTAGTTACCTACAAGGGAGCACCCATAAGATTATCAGCTGATTTCAAAACAGAAACTATGCAGGCCACACGGTAGTGGCAAGGAATATTCAAAGTGATGAATAGCAAGAACCTAGATTACTCTACCCAGCAAAGCTATCATTCAGAATTGAAGGGCAGATAAAGAGCTTCACAGATAAGAAAAAGCTAAAGGAGTTCATCACCGCCAAACCAGTATTATATGAAATGCTGAAAGGTATTCTTTAAGAAGAGAAAGAAGAAGAAGAAATAGGTAGACATGCCATCCAAAAACAATAAGGAATAATTGAAGTCTGACTAGACTTTAGAGAAAACAAAATAAATATATACAGAAAATTCCATTCAAATGCAGCAGAAGAAACATTCTTGTCAAGCACAGAAGAAACGTTCTTTAATTAGATCATATGTTAGGTCAAAAAATTAGTCTCAAACTTTGAGAAGAAATCACATCAAGTACCTTATCTGGTAAGAATATATGAAATGAGAAATCAGTTTTAGTTTCCAAAAAGCTTGAAAATTCACAAATATGTTCAAATTAAACACACTCCTGAAGGTCCAGTGGGTGAAAGAAAAAACAGAAAAGAGAACTCAAAAAATATAGAGGCAAAGTGAATATATTAGTAAACACAATCTACCAAGCTTATGTATAAAATATAGGAAATGCAATTCTGAGAGGAAATTGAGTGATAAATGCCTGATTAAGAAAAAAGATCTCAAATAAACAACCTAACCTTGCATCTCAGAAAACTAGAAGCTCAACAAGAAAGTAAACCCAAGTGTCAACCTATGAACCAGGAGGTCACAGTTCAATTCCCGGTCAGGTCATATGCCGGTAGTGGGATCAATCCCTAGCATGCAACTAATCAATGACTCTCTCTCATCCTTAATGTTTCTATCTCTCTATTCCTCTCCCACTCTCTCTCTAAAATCAATTGTAAAGAACTCACTATAAACTTCTAAAATTAATTTAAAAAATTCAGAGCCCTAGCTGGGTGGCTCAGTTTGGGAGAGTGTGGATCTGATCCGCCAAGGTAGTGGGTTTGATTTTCCATCAGGGTACAAGCGGGGGGCAGCCAATGATACAGCAATGGGTGGAAGAGCAGAACAATGTCTCTCTCTTACTCTAAAAGCAATAAATAATCTCAACTTAAAAAACAAATTCAAAAAATGTTCCAGGATAAAATATCAACATACAAACATCAGTCCCATTTCTAAACACTAACAATGAGTTCTTTGATAAAGAAATGAAGAAAGGCCCTGGCCCGTATGGTTTGGTTGGTTGAGCATCTTCCCATGAAACTGTGAGGACTCCAGCTCTATTCCCGCTCAGGGCATATGCCCGGGTTGTAGGCAAGATTCCCAGTAGGGGGTGTGCAGGAGGCAGCTGACTGTTGTATCTGAACTGGATGTTTCACTCTCTCCCTCTCCATTTCTCTCTCTCTGAAAAATGAACAAAAACATATTATTTTTAAAAGAAATGAAGAAAGAGGTCAAGTTTACAATAGCATTAAAAAGAATAAAATCCTGAGAAATAAATTCAACCACAAAGGTGAAAGAATTGTACATTGAACGCTAGAACACAGTGATGAAAGAAATGGAAGCAAACACAAAAAAAGTGGAAAGACATCCCCAGGTCTTGCATTTGAAAATGGAATATCATTAAAATGTCCCTACTACCCAAAGCAATCTCCACATTAAATGCAATCTGGATGAGAATGCCAATGTCTGAAACCTCAAGAGACCTCAAATAGCAAAAGTAACCTTGAGCAACAACGGACCTGGTGGCATCACACTTCCTGCCTTCAGTCTATTACAAAGCCAAAGCCACCGAACAGTGTGTTACTGAAATACATGATGTAACACACACCAATAGAAAAGAACATAAACACAGGAATAAACTCGGGCACGCAGGTCCAGGTAATCTTAGACCTAAACCAAAAGACATGTTAAGTAGGAAAGGACAGTTTCTTCAATGAATGGTGCTGAGAAAATGGATATTTACATGTAAAACAACAAATCTAGACACCACTGATAAAAATTAGCTCAGACTGCATGAAAGCATTACAGTCCTCTCTCTCTCTCTTTTTTTTTAATATATATATTTTATTGATTTTTTACAGAGAGGAAGGGAGAGGGATAGAGAGAAACATTGATCAGCTGCCTCCTGCACACCCCCCACTGGGGATGTGCCTGCAACCAAGGTATGTGCCCTTGACCGGAATCGAACCTGGGACCCTTCAGTCTGCAGGCTGACGCTCTATCCACTGAGCCAAACCGGTTTCGGCTACAGTCCTCTCTTAATACCTAAAAATCCTCAGGACAAAAACCCAGAGAAAACACTTTGGAGATGTGCTTTGGACATGATTTTGGGGATGTGATACCAAACACCAGGCAAAAAAGTAAAACCAACAGTCCGGGCTACAACAAAGGGAAGAGCTACTTCTCCGCACAATAGCCATTAACACAATGAAATGAAAAGGCAATCTCCAGGAGGATGGGAGACGATACACTGCAAATCAGGTGAAGTTATGGAAGATATTGTGGATGTGGCTCAGATCAGCTAAGTAAAGCAACTATCAGCCCTGGCCGGTTAGCCTCAGTGGATAAAGCGTCAGCCTGCGGACCTCAGGGTTCCAGGATTGATGCAGGTCCCCAGCATGTACCTTGGCTGCAGGCTCCTTCCTCCCCGCCCAACCGTGGTCATCAGGGCCTGTGCAGGAGGCAACCAATCGACCTGTTTCTCTCCACATCTTATTTCTCTCTCTTTTTTCCTCTTTTCCAGGCTCTCTAAAAATCAACAGCAAAATACCCTTGGGTGAGGATAAATAAATAAATAATAAAGCTAATATCCAGATATAGAAGGAAGGTCATGTCATGTTAACGCTATAAGGAAGGCTAGGAAGAACACAATGGTTTTGTTGAAAAAACTCTAAATAAATTCCTTAAAAATACTTTATCCATAAACACAGATAACCAACATCTGAGCCTACCTGAAAAATAGCCACACTAGACTTCCTGAATGCAGAGTTGCCCAGAACATGAAATTTGTAAATAAAATAAGAATGCAATATCTGGGAAGAACAACTGAGCAAATACAAAGAGACATGTACCTTAATATATAAACTGGAAAAGGCATTCAAAAGACCCATTAGTGCCCTAGCTGGTTTGGCTCAGTGGATAGAGCATCAGTCTGTGAACTGAAGGGTCTTGGGATCAATTCAGGTCAAGGGCACATGCCTGAGTTGTGGCCTCAGTCCCCAGTAGGGGTGTGCAGGAGGCAGCCAATCCATGATTCTCTCTCATCATTGATGCTTCTATCCCTGTCTCCCTCTCCTTCCTCTCTGAAATCAATTAAAAATATGTAAAAAAACACAAACAAAATAAAGACTCATTAGCCAAAAAGATATGTTTAAAATAAGGACTAGGGATGTAGAGACAATTTTCAAAAAAAAAAAACAACAACAACATACAAATGACTGACAGGAATATAACAAAATGCTTAAACTCACTAGTCAAGGTGGAATCCATTAGGCCCCCCCGGACACACTACCAACCACAATCCTTCCCTAAGAGTTCACTACAGCAGGTGTCGTGACTAAAGGGATAGAATAGAGCAGTGCAAACAAACCCACCTTGCCAACCTCAACAACTACCCAGAAAACTGGAAAAATCATGCAATGTATACAGTCCACAGGTGAGGACGGAGCACCCCTAGAGGTGAGGGGGCATAGGATGTGCAAAGCCAAGTCCCAGGAATCAGAGTGAGGGTCTTACCCAGGGAAGATATAAGTTCAAAGTTCTCCAGCATCACATTCACATACAAACATCTCTGATCCTCATCAAGGAGGCTCCATTCCTCCCTGGAGAAGTACAGGGCAATGTCCTCAAAGGTCACACCAACCTGTCAGAATGGAGACCATTGAAACCAGAGCTACTTATCTGAGAACCCACACTCCTACTCCTTACACACCTTCCCCCCATCAACCTCCTCCAGGGCACCAGGTTAGTGTGGACACCAGGCCCTAATGCCAGTGCAGGCTGCTCTCTCATCACAGTCCCATTAGTCACTGGGATTGCCCTCAGCACAACACATGGGCTCGGAAGGGGGACAGCAGAGAAACTCCATCTAAGCTCTGGGCCATGCCTGCAGGGCCCCAGCTTTACCGCCAAGCAATACCACCTCCCTCTCCCAGATCATGCCTCCAAGACAAAGCCAAATCTGGGCTTATACTTTACCCTTAAGTCCCCACACCAGGTCCCTGGAACCATCAGCTCACACTTCCTCCAGATGTGCACACCACTGGGTAATGTCTACCTCCTTCCCATCTTCAGACCCCAGGTTCACTCCCTCAGCTCTGCCACCTCCCTGCTCCACAGCACAGGACCCCACTGGGCTCACCCATGAACTTGGCATATGCCATGCGGAGTGCTTGAGAGGTTTCAGAAGGATCTAGCACAACCCCAGTTTCCTGGTGGACCCCACAACCTGGGGAAGCACCGCATGGGGCTCTGAAGTCCTCCCTGCCCGTCTCTGATTTTTGCTTCCATCTTCACCACCCACATCCGCATGGGAATTTCAGATACAAGTCTCCCCCGTCCTCTCTGCCCTGCACTTGCTGTGTCCTCAGAGGCCACCACACTCCTCTCCCCCCTCCACCGTCCTCAGGGTCCTCCACGCGGGACTGAGCTGCAGGGCCTGACAGGCGCCCACACCCAGGCTGTCCTGTTGGGTGTGTGGAGGCGATGAGGACCCGAAAGGACACGCACTCACCTCAGACCTGCAACTCAGCACGGGCGCCGCCATTGCACTCTGTGGGCTGAGCGGGGCGGGAGCAGCGGGAGAAGAGGCGGCCGCGGTAATGGCGGTTCCTGTCCCGGCCCTGGTCCGGTACCGGTGGCGACTCTGAGCTTCAATTCCACATGTGAGCTGTGTGCACCCCTGCAGGCTCCCACCGTTGGCTGTGAGGCGGGGAACACCACGCTCCAGCCTTCTCCAGGAACTGTGCGACCAGGAACTCCTGACCGCCTGAGAATAAAACTGAGAGAAGACAAAACCCCGCCAGGAGGCCTACCGGTCCCGCCCTACAGAAGTGGTCAAGCGGAAACGTCTTTTCTGAACCCCCATTGGCTGAGCCTGTTGTCATTCCACGCCCGGCCTTCTGGGTATTGTAGTTCCTATGCTTATGCTCCAAGGCCAGGATCCTGTATTTCCTCAGCTCAATCCAGGACTGGATTTGGGGCATATAGTACACACCCAGTATACTAAGGGTCCTCCAGCACCTTCAGCGGAGGTGATTTCTAGGCCACGTTTGTTTCCGGGGCACCTGCGTGGCTTCCTTTAGCTGCTGGTTTTGCGTATCTTTCTTCAGGACCTGCTCTTTCAGAATAACAGGCATTATTTCTTCATTCAGGCCATTAGGCATCTATCTCCTGCAGGCCTTATGTCGCTGGGTGAGGTTGCTCCTTTCTAACAAGAACTATGTTGCCTCCATTGAATCCACTTTGTAAAGTTAATGTCACAAAACAGACACTCATACTTCAGAGCATCTGCTTCTGATGCCATCAGCAGTGTCCGCTCGGCCTGGGCTGCAGTGAGGCTAGAGTCAAAATGGATTCCATCTGATGCCAATGGCTGTAATTATTCATCTATTGCAAGCAATAGAGAACATGTTGAGGACATCAAAGACATGAGTTACAGGTATTCCACTGAGACATTGCGGGTTGGGTTCCAGACCAACCAAGTGACTTTGTCCACAAAGCTAGTTAGTCACAATAATTTTTTTGTTTCCTAATGCATATACCAATGTATGTTTACCCTACACATTACTGTAGTCTTTTATGTGTGGCAAAAAAAAGTGTTCACACTCTAATTGTAAAATAATTTATTGATAGCACTGGTAGGGTTCAGCACAGTGGACAGAACGCCCCCTGTACCGAAGGTCCCGTGTTCCATTCCCAGTCAGGGCACATACCTAGGTTTCAGGTTCCGGCCCTGGTCTGGGTGTGTGCCTGATGCAACCAACCAACGTTTCTCTCTCACGTTAATGTTTGTTTTGTCTCTCTCCCTCTCCCTTCTTCTCTCTCTAGAATCAATGAAAAACGTATCCTCGGGTAAGAAATTAAGAAAATAACTAAATAGATTTATTTTAAAAATATATTTTATTGATTTTTTACAGAGAGGAAGGGTGAGGGATAGAGAGTTAGAAACATCAATGAGAGAGAAACATTGATCAGCTGCCTCCTGCACACCTCCTACTGGGGATGTGCCTGCAACCAAGGCACATGCCCTTGACCGGAATCGAACCTGAGACCTTTCAGTCCGCAGGCCGATGCTCTATCCACTGAGCCAAACCAGATTCGGCTCTCATCGATGTTTCTAACTCTCTATCCTTCTCCCTTCCTCTCTGTAAAAAAATCAATAAAATATATATATTTTAAGAAGATTTATAGCCCTAACCAGTTTTGCTCAGTGGATACAGCATCAGCCTGTGGACTCAAGGGTCCCAGGTTCGATTCCGTCAAGGGCATGTACCTTGGTTGCGGGCACATCCCTAGTAGGGGGTGTGCAGGAGGCAGGTGATTGATGTTTCTCTCTCATCGATGTTTCTTATTTTCTCTCCCTCTCCCTTCCTCTCTGTAAAAAATCAATAAAATATATTTTTTAAAAAGATTTATAGGTGAGATAATGATATGTATGCCATGGTCAATGCAATAAAATTAGGAACATATTCACAAATTATATTTAGAGTAAATGAAATATATACTCATACTGATAACTGACCTATGTATAGCTCAAATTTTTGTACATCACATGAAATATTTTCTTTAAAAACAATTATGGCCCTAGCTGGTTTGGCTCAGTGGATAGAGCGTCGGCCTGTGGACTGAAGGGTCCCAGGTTCGATTCCAGTCAAGGGCATGTACCTTGGTTGCGGGCACATCCCGAGTAGGGGGTGTGCAGGAGGCGGCTGATCGATGTTTCTCTCTCATCGATGTTTCTAACTCTCTATCCCTCTCCCTTCCTCTCTGTAAAAAATCAATAAAAAAATATATTTAAAAACAATTATGGATATGCATATGTGCAATAAAACAATTTTAAAATAGTAATCCACAGCCAAAACCGGTTTGGCTCAGTGGATAGAGCGTCGGCCTGCGGACTGAAAGGTCCCGGGTTCGATTCCGGTCGGGGGCACGTAACTTGGTTGCGGGCACATCCCCAATGGAGGTGTGCAGGAGGCAGCTGATCGATGTTTCTCTCTCATCGATGTTTCTAACTCTCTATCCCTCTTCCTTCCTCTCTGTAAAAAATCAATAAAATATATTTTAAAAAAAAATAGTAATCCACTAAAAATATTTCTCCTTTTAACAATTTAAAGCGCCTTTTCTCCTGTTTCTTAGATTGCAGCCAGTGTCAAGGAATCATTCTCAGACCTTTATGAAGAATGAGTTACAAACATAATCTGTAGGAATATTTTACTAACATGTTTTTCATAAAGGTGGGTGTTAAACTTCCTGCTGAATTTAGTGCAAACCAGACAAACATAAACAAATAAAAACACATGCCAATCAAATAGTGCAAAACAGAAATAACAATATAATCAGTGATAGCAACAATTTGAAAGCTAAAATACCAAGGTGTTAGAATTCGATGAGTGATTTTTTATTTTTTTTTAATATATTTTTATTGACTTCAAAGAGGAGACAGACAGAAACATCAATGATGAGAGAATCGTTGATTGGCTGCCTTTTGTCGCCCCCTACTGGGGATCGAGCCCACAACCTGGGCATGTGCCCTTGCCTGGAATTGAACCTGGCATCCTTCAGTCCGCAGGCCAGTGCTCTATCCACTGAGCCAAACCAGCTAGGTCTCAATGAGTGGATTTAAACTGTTTCACAAACTGATCTGACATCTGTTTTGTGCTTAGAGGACCTGAGTTGTGACCATCGTTATTACTCTTTTAAAATAAACTGCAAGTAATTTCCCTTTGAAAAAACAAAACATTTTTTTAATGATTTCAGGTTGTAAGGGAGAAGGCAAGATAAACATCAATTATGAGAATCATTGATTGGCTGCCTCCTGCCCGCCCCCTACTGGGCATGGAGCCCACAACCCGGGCATGTGCCCTTGACTGGAATCAAACCTGGGAACCTTTGGTCTGTAGGCCTATGCTCTATCCACTGAGCCAAACCGTCTAGGGCTATAAGTAATTATTTTTTATATAGATTGTGACCTAAAAACTGTACTTGTATCCCTTCGGTAACTGGAATCAGGAGTAATGATGTCATTTGTGGCCAGAGTTATGCTGAGTATTGCATTTGGGGTTGGTGTTCAAAAAAACTATTTTTTAACCCAAAGGTCCCTGGTGTACACACAAGAAGACTGGAAAGGAGGATTGGGTCCAGAATATGGTCACAGCTTAAGGGAATAAGTCAGCTGTGGGCAAACTACAGCCCGCGGGCCGGATCCGGCCCGTTCGCCTGTTCTATCAGGTCCACGGAGCCGAAAGAGCGGAGGGTTCTCTTGCTCTCCCCTCCGCTCCTTTACTTTGAATTTATATTAGTTCACACAAACACTCCATCCATGCTTTTGTTCCGGCCCTCCGGTCCAGTTTAAGAACCCATTGTGGCCCTCAAGTCAAAAAGTTTGCCCACCCCTGGAATAAGTGGTGAACACCATTATCTCATACAGCCAATAGGGATATAAAGGACAGAATCACACACCCAGTTAATCCTTGCATGGAAAAGAGGTGAGCACTTGCCTAATGAGACCCGGAGTCCATACATAGATCTTCAGATTCCCTCCTGAATATTAGGCCCCAGAATTCACATCCAGTTGTCCATTCTCTTGCAGGGTGAATGTCAGTGCTAGATAAGAACAACACTGGAGGAGTTGAACTGAGGCATCAAATTCACCACAGTGGATGGGATCACAGCCTGACACCCAAAATGTGGGCGAAAGTGCAGAGACCCAGCCCAAATTACCGAGGTCTCCTGTGGGTCAAACTCTGTGCTGGGCTCAAAGGGGAGGCAGACAAACAGCAGCTCACTCTGAAAGAAGGTTCCCCTGGAGAAACCACTGCAGCTGAGAAATGATGGCGTTCCCCTGAACACGGGGAGGCCAAGGGTAAGGGCTCTGAGATGTAGAGGGAATGGGAGGAAACGCATAACTGCAACCATGGAAACAGGAGCTGCAGCTGAGCCACCCTGGTCCTCATGCTGTACCTGCTCCAGTGAGGGCTGCACATCAGTGGTAGAGACTGTGTCTGACGCTGGAGAAAATCATGGTTAAAATCCAGCCCCTTGAACCTGACACTTGTCTGTGGTGTAAACTTGGGGAGCTGACTTCATTTCTCTAATACTGAATTTTTCAGCAATTTGATATGAGTTTCCACTTGCCCAGGTTGTTGTGAGAATTGAAAGAGAAAATGCTCATAAACTAACCCTGGAATCCTGGCAACAGGTACTCAGCTTGTTACTTTTATTGATCTTGGAAGGCCAGAGTAAGCGCCATCAATCATCTGCATGTCACATTCAGCCAACTGAGATTCAGGGAGCTCTAGATTCAGGGAGATTCCCAGGTGGGGCACACCACAATGAGACCTCAGTGTCCACAGCACCTGCCTCCCTGAAGTAGTCAGTGGCTTCTTACAGGTCCCATTTCTTACTAAAATGTACCCAAAGACAAAGATACTTGTAGGCATCGGAGAGTGAGAAGTGCCTGGCCTGGGAATGTCTCTGCAGGAGTGGCCAGGAGAGGGAGAGAAACATCAGTGATGAGAATCATTGATCAGCTGCCTCCTGTATGCTCCACACTGGGCATCTAACCCAGGCGTGTGCCCTGACCGGGAATTGAATTGTGACCTCCTGGATCATAGGTCCACCTGGAACCACTGAACCACGTTGGCTGGGCTCTCATCATTGATGTTTCTATCTCTCTCTTTTGATCTATTTATCAATACAATTTATAAAATAAAATGTAAAAAAAACAATTAAAATATTTATTAGAAAGTAAAACATATTAAAAAATATTCCAATACAAAAAAATGTTTATTTCCTACAGCAAGAAAGGCACAAAATGAAATTCCAACAGCCATCTTTGTTGTTCCACTTTCCTTTTGTTAAAGAAAATTGCCAAAACTCATAGCAAATTAGACAGAACATATGATAAGATGCTTTAACAAAGATACAGACTCAAAAAATACACTTCTGAGAAAAGGTTCACCATAAATCCCTAGAAAAAATACAACCAAACAACAGAGAGAATGAAAAATTACAGAATTTGTTTAAATAAGAATGATTGACAAAACAAAAGATTTGCTAGAACGTGTAGAACGTAAATAACTTACACACTGGTGGGAAAATGCCAAAGGTACAATCAATTTATTTTTATTTTTAAAGAATAGTTTATTGATTTTTAAAATATATATTTATTGACCTCAAAAAGAAAAGGAGAAAGACATAGATAGAAGCACCAATGAAGAGAGATTATTGATTGGCTACTTCCTACATACCCCACACTGGGATTTGAACTTGCAACTCAGGATCTCCCCTGACCAGGAATTAAACCATGACTTCCTGGTTCATAGGTCGAAGCTCAATAACAGCCATTCCAGATGGCAATTTTATTAATATTTGGTGAGAGAAAAAGGGAGAGGGAGAGAAACACGATGTTAAAGTGCAACATCAACCAGCTGCCTCCGGCACACCCCATTCCAGGGAGCTGACCCCACAACCCAGGCACAGACCCAGCACTCCAACCGGTATCACTTCAGTGCACCCAACCGAGCCACAACATCCATGATGGTATATTCAGTTTAGGTCACAAAATGCGTATCTTTTAAACATTCAAATACACAACCACCTAGCTTATGTACTGAAATTTTGACAAAGTTAAATGAAACTTATATCGATATAAAGAATTATACAGAAATGTATCAATTTATTAGAAACCAGAGGCCTGATGCACGAAATTCATGCAAGGGGCTCAGACCTCGCTGCTGCAGCGGGGTGCCTCAGCCCTCACAGCCCTGGCTTTGTCCAGAAGGTTGTCCAGCTTTCTGGTCTAATTAGCATATAACGTTTTTATTATTATAGACTAGGGGCCCGGTGCAAGAAATTGGTGCACTGGGTCAGGGGGGTCCCTCAGCCCAACCTGCCCCATCTCACAGACTGGAAGCCCTCAGGGGATGTCCTACTGAAAACTTAGGACCACTCTCCGTGAGGAGCGGGCCTAAGCTGCAGTCTGGCCTCCCTCAGCTGGAGGAGACACAGCTGATCAGGGGAAGGCGCCAGCCCCATCACTCCGCTGCTGCAGCCTGCCTCCTGCATAAGCCCGGACCTAGGCCTCAGCCAGGGAGGAACCTGTAACCTAGGTACATGCCCTTGATCAGAATCAAACCCGGACCCTGTGGTCGGCAGGCCAAGGATCTATCCACTGAGCCAAACCGACTAGGGCAGGATATGACATTTCTTAACCTCTCCCAACAGCAGACCTTCGTTTTTTCCTCCGAGTGTGGTGGAAAAACCCTAGATCACCTTCTTGGATTCTTATTACACAAGTTAACAAGAAAACTGCCAGGAGGCAGTGTACAGGGAGCTTAGCCAATGAGTGGTCAGAAAAGGTATTTACACTCTAACTGGTTTGGCTCAGTGGATAGAGCATCAGCCTGCAACTGAAGGGTCCCAGGTATGATTCCTGTTAAGGGCATGTACCTTGGCTGGGGGCACATCCCCAGTGGAGCGTGTGGAGGAGGCAGCTGATCAATGTCTCTCTCTTCAATGTTTCTAACTCTCTATCCCTCTCCCCTCTTCTCTGTAAAAAAAATCAATAAAATATTTTTTTTAAAAGGTGTTTTCGCCGAAACCGGTTTGGCTCAGTGGATAGAGCGTCGGCCTGCGGACTGAAGGGTCCCGGGTTTGATTCCGGTCAAGGGCATGTACCTTGGTTGCGGGCACATCCCCAGTGGGAGGTGTGCAGGAGGCAGCTGATCGATGTTTCTCTCATCGATGTTTCTGGCTCTCTATCCCTCTCCCTTCCTCTCTGTGAAATATCAATAAAATATATATTAAAAAAAAAAAAAAAGGTGTTTTCTCGGCAGCCCCTGCATTGTGTCCACTGGGCTAGGGGAATGTCCCAGCAGTCTGGGGGGAGGGGTACATCCCCCAAGGCAAGTAGCCCTACATTGTGGGTGCTGGGCTGGAGGCGTGAACCCGGGCCCCGCAGCGGCCGCTGGGGGTGAATGCCCCCAAGGCCGGCAGCCCTGTGTTGTGGACACTGGGCTGGGGGCATGGAGATTCGGGCTGCAGCTTGGCGTCCAGAGGCCCGGAGGTGTTCTGGGATCCCGGCAGCTCAGGGCATATGCTCAGGCTCAGAACCCAGGCCACTCGGCACCTGCTTATGCAAATTAACCATCTTTGCCCGATTTATTTGCATACTGACTCCTGATGGGTGGTGGGTGCCGTGAAGGTACAGTCAATTTGCATCTTTCTCTTTTATTAGTGTAGATAACAAAGTATTCATAAAAATGGATAGTGATACATTCAAAGGTAAGAATATTTATCAGAAAAAAAGATGAGTTACTAATATACCTTTACAAAATCTCCAAGTATTATGAAATATAAATTAAAGTAGAAAAATACTTAGAAAATGCAAAGTGATCTGTTAAAATGCAATTTAAGGAGGAGAAGGAAGGAGAAGCGGCCATTTTCCTGCATCACATCCTTTCTCCCATTGAGACTGAACTGTGTGAAATAAGAGTCAGCATGAAAGATCAGGATCCTTATGGAGAACAATACTAGGAGAAGATGAAGAGTCTCCCCAGCAAGTTGAACCCGTGGTTTCTCAGCAGGAAGAGTCAAAGAAATATATTGACTTAAACATCTTTCTGCAAAAGAAGTTGCAGCAAGCAGTGAATAAAAAGGATGACTTAGAAAAAAAGGTGATCAGCCGAAACTGGTTTGGCTCAGTGGATAGAGCGTCGGCCTATGGACTCAAGGGTCCCAGGTTCGATTCCGGTTAAGGGCATGTACCTTGATTGCGGGCACATCCCCAGTAGGGGGTGTGCAGGAGGCGGCTGATGGATGTTTCTCTCTCATCGATGTTTCTAACTCTCTATCCCTCTCCCTTCATCTCTGTAAAAAATAAAAAATAAAAGAAAAAATGGTGATCAGTCTTTTGGAACTGAAATAAACAGCTGGAATCAGAAATCTCCGAGGTGCAAACTTCTGAAGATGATATCAAAAGAGAATTGGAAAAATATGTACGACTCTACCAAGAACAATTGGTAGGCACAAAGTTATTGGAAAATAAACTAAGTCAAATGCAGAATCATAGAAAATAAATTTAACTCATTAATTAATTAGCCCCTAAACTTACAACATAATTACTACTCTGCCAGGTTCATGAGATTAGTAGGGCATGAAAGCCAACTAAATCGTATAACTTTGAAAACTGATGTTAGTAAATAAACTTACCTTTCAGGAGAGAAACCAAGATGGCAGCATATGTAAACACCTAAACTGCTGCCTAGCACAACAATTTCAAAACTACAACTAAAAGACAAAACGGACATCATCCAGAACCACAGGAAGGATGGCTGAGGGGAAATTCTACAACTAGAAGGAAAGAGAAAAGCACACTGAGACTCAGAGGAACTGCGGAAGGCAGAGGTACGGTGGCATGTGCGTGGAGAGGGCTGGCAACTGAGTACGCAGCTGGCTTTCTCAATCGGGAGGGAGACAAAAGCTCCCGACTGCTCTGAACTCCAGTTCCAGGTGAGACTCTGGGGACCCAGACTCATTCGGGGAGAAACTGGACTGTCTGGCAGAGGGCAAAACTCAAGGGTAGCTTTCTTTCAGAGGTGCTTGCAGTGATTACCGCGAGACACTGAGAACCAGGGGCCTCATAGGGCAGGGATGACTGGAAGACATTGCTGTCTGCTCCGCCCTGAGACTCTGCCCCATCCAAGCTGAGCACAGAGGGTTTTTCAAGTCTTGTCCCATAAGGGTATCTCCAGCACAGAAGTCTTCCCATCGTAGACACAGCTGAATCTCACAGCCAATTGGCCTGGAGGTCAAATCCTCCCACTGATACCAACAACAATCAAGGCTTAACTACAACAAGACTGTGCACAGGGCCCACAAAGGGGTGCACCAAGAGTGTCCACCTCATGTAACTGGGGAGTCTGAGCCACTGGGCCCTATATGACACCTAGCACACAAAGCCACTCTACCAACTCAGGGAAGCAGCCAAAATGCAGAGACAAAGAAACAGATCACAAATGAAAGAAATGGAGGAAAGCAAACAACTGGATATAGAGTTCAAAACCACAGTTATAAGGTTTTTCAAGAATTTTCTAGAAAAGGCCGATAAATTTAGTGAGACCCTTGAGGATATGAAAAAGGACCAACTAGAAATTAAATATATACTGACTAAAATAAAAAATAATATACAGAGATCCAACAGCAGACTAGAGGATCGCAAGAATCAAGTCAAAGATTTGAAATACAAAGAAGCAAAGAACACCCAACCAGAAAAGGAAAAAGAATCCAAAAATATGAAGATAGTGTAAGGAGCCTCTGGGACAACTTCAAGCATACCAACATCCAAATTATGGGGGTGCCAGAAGAAGAGAGAGAGCAAGATATTGAAAACCTATTTGAAGAAATAATGACAGAAAACTTACCCCACCTGGTGAAAGAAATAGACTTACAAGTCCAGGAAGCTCAGAGAACCCCAAACAAAAGGAATCCAAAGAGGACCAACACACATCATAATTAAAATGCCAAGAGCAAAAGACAAAGAGAGAATATTAAAAGCAGCAAGAGAAAACAGTTAGTTACCTGCAAGGGAGCACCCATACGATTGCCAGCTTATTTCACAATGCAGGCCAGACGGGAGTGGCAAGAAATATTCAAAGTGATGAATAGCAAGAACCTACAACCAAGATTACTCTACCCAGCAATTGGTAGAGTAAGCATTCAGAATTGAAGGTTAGATAAAGAGCTTCACAGATAAGAAAAAGCTAAAGGAGTTCATCACCACCAAACCAGTAATATATGAAATGCTGAAAGGTATTCTTTAAGAAGAGGAAGAAGAAAAAGGTAAAGATAAAAATTATGAACAACAAATACATATCTATCAACAAGTGAATAAAAAATCTGATGAGCAGAATAAACTGGTGAATATAACAGAATCAGGGGCATAGAAAGGGAGTGGACTGACAATTCTCGGGGGGAAAGGGGTGTGGAGGGGTGCGGGAAGAGAATGGACAAAAATCGTACACCTATGGATGAGGACAGTGGGTGGGGAGGTGGGGTGGGGGGAGGGCAGAGGGTGGGGTGGGAACCCAGTGGAGGGGAGCTATGGGGGGGAAAAAGAGGAACAATTGTAATAATCTGAACAATAAAGATTTATTTTTTAAAAAAACAACTTACCTTTCAAATGTTAAAAAAAATGGAATTTATGTAAATGGTTACTTGGAAAGCTAGAAGAACAGGGACAGATTAAAAAACGTCATGAAGCAAGTTCACAGTGACAGTTATGGTCAGTATGATGAACATAATGATGTTTTCAGTTTCACACACACATCAAGATATATGAAATACTATACTAAACACATGTATTTTACTCATTATAGCTTTTAAAACTGGTTCCAGATGAAAAAGTATGGATGTTCCACTGTGTTGGAAAAATAGGTTTGGCAAATCTATATTCAATCCACCTTCTTAAACACTCTGGGCCACTGTCTTGCCTAGGGACAGAAAATCTAACAAACAATGGAGTACTTTCACCCAAACCAACAAGAATGCTGGCTGAATCACAAAAGCACCATCCCTGGACTACAGACACCCTTTGCCTTCCTCTTTGTTTTTCTGCCAGTGCACCAATGGCTCTGAGGAGAACATCTGAGAGGCTAAAGAAATTCACAAAACCTCTTAATGATAATCAGTGACAATGACTGTGTCCACAGAAGATAAACATGCCTCAGATCCTCAGGTCTGTGTACACAACGCTCCTATACACTTTTCCTCATAAACATTCCTGGATGCACGTTTCTATGAGGAACATTCCATCTAATGAGCTTTATTCACCTCCAACACCAATTATGCCAGTGATTCTGCATTGAAATGGTTTCCCCTAACTGCTATGGTCCTTCATCCAGTTACCATCACCCATGGAAATGTAGGCATTAGGGCACATGGGCCTCTGCAAGACCTGGGCAGCAGGTTCCCTTCAAATGTCTTAGTATCCCTTGAAAACAAGAAAAAAATTCACAGTGCTCTCAGACATACTTGAGGTTGTCACAGCTACCCCCTCTTTGGAGTGATCTCTGTGTCTCAAAACATCCATCTTCACATGAGGACTAGAGTCCACAGTGTTTCCTGGGAAATTATGGGCAGTAATGTAAATTAGGCAAAAACTGCTGAGCTAATTTCTGCACCATAATGTTTCCTTCAGGGCAAAGAATGTTTGAGATCTCATAAACGTTTTTCACCTCATCATGCTTGGAGAGCCCAGATCTCCTTATAAACTAACCCACACATTAGACAGAACACCCAAGATTAAAGAAGTCTTAGGAAAACGTCTTCATTTTTTTTACAAACCAAAGACGCATGAGACTGGCAGTTCTCCAACACTCATCAGTTCTACGTGGCAACTCCTGAGAGTGAAAAGAATTAGGAATTCCTAAGAGATCAGCTATTCCTAATTTTCTTCAACAAATCAGACAACAGAGTTAGCTTCCCTGAGCACATGAGGATGGTGATCAATGCCATCTGTAGGGACCTTACAGGAGGTATACGTGAACTACCTTCAGCAACAGAAATATGCAGTGACAACACATCTGTATGTTAGAAAGTGCAACATAGACACATAATGTTCGAATATAAAAAAACAACAGCAGAAACACTTGTGGGGACTTTACATATTGTGTTTAAATATATGAGATAGCCCTAACTGGTTTGGCTCAGTGGATAGAGTGTTGGCCTGCGGACTCAAGGGTTCCGGGTTCGATTCTGGTCAAGGGCATGTACCTGGGTTGTGAGCACATCCCCAATAGGACATGAGCAGGAGGCAGCTGATTGTTTCTCTCCCATCCATGTTTCTGACTCTCTATCTCTCTCCCTTCTTCTGTTAAAAAAATCAATAAAATATATTTTAAAATTTTTTAAAATATATGAGATATAATGCAGACAAATGAGACTTTACAACTTTTTATGCTATTGTTAAGACCTGAGAAACAACATCCTACACATCTAAGGAAAGTATCACACGTGAACACATATGTAAAGAACAAATTTAGAATTTGGATGAGAGATATCTTATGTTAATTGCACTCATAAGGGCTTTCTGCAGTGTGAAGTCTCTGATATTGGGAGACCACTGATACTTGTAAAAGATTTCTCACATTCACTGCTTTTATAAGCCTTTTATCCTGTATGAACTCTCTGATGACTATGAAGATAGGTCTTAAGTGGTAATAGATTTCCCACATTCACTGCATTAGGAAGGCTTCTCTGCAGTGTGAAATTGCTGATGATAGTGGAGGCCATTCCAAGTGGTAAAAGATTTCGTACATTCACTGCATTTATAAGGCTTTTCTCCAGTGTGAACTCTCTCATGACGACGAACCTCACTGCTAGTCATAAAAGATTTTGCACATTCACTGCATTTATAAGGCTTTTCTCCAGTGTGAACTCTCTGATGACAACGAAGATAACTGCTAGTGGTAAAGGATTTCCCACATTGACTGCATTTATAAGGCTTTTCTCCAGTATGAACTCTCTGATGACGACGAAGATCACTGCTAGTGGTAAAAGATTTCCCACACTCACCACATTTAGAAGGCTTTTCTCCAGTATGAACTCTCTGATGACACCGAAGGCAACTACTACTGGCAAAAGATTTCCCACATTGACTGCATTTATAAGGCTTTTCTCCGGTGTGAACTCTCTGATGACGACAAAGATCAGTGCTAGTGGTAAAAGATTTTGGACATTCACTGCACACATAACGCCTTTCTCCAGTGTGTAAACTTTGATGATTACAGAGGCTACTGCTCCGGGTAAAAGATTTCCCACATTCACTGCACTCATAAGGACTTTCTCCAGTGTGAAGTCTTTGATGACAATGAAGGCTATGCATCGTCGTAAAACATTTCCCACATTCACTACATTTGTAAGGCTTTTCTCCAGTGTGAACTCTCTGATGACGATGAAGGGTAGTGATACTGGCAAAAGAATTCCCACATTCACGACACTGATAAGGCCTTTCTGCAGTGTGAATAAGATGATGATCATGAATTGCAGTGTTACTCATAGAAGATTCCCCACATTCACTGCACTCATAAGTCTTTTCTCCATTGTCAACTCTCTGATGACAACAGAGGCCACTGCTATTAGTAAAAGTTTTCCCACATTCACTGCACTCATAAGGGTTTTCTCCAGTGTGAACACTCTGTTGATAATGAAAGCTAGAAAATTTGGTAAAGTAATTTCCACATTCACAGCACAGAAAACATTGACTTCCAGAATGTAAACACTTGTCCTGGATAAACGTGTGATTGCAGCCAATGACTTTGTTATATTCTTTTTGAGTATAGTATTTTCTTCCCCTTTGAAACTTTACCCCACACTTCGAAATACCTTTTGGCCTGTCCCTGGTCTGAGTAGCCATTAGGTGGAGATGTCCTGACCAGGTATGTATACCCTGCCCAACCTCCCCACATGTGAAATGATTCTGAGACAACTTGAAATTGCAGCTGTTTGCAAGTGAAATCCTGTCCACACCTCTAACGGAAGTCTTCTCTCTCACATGTTGCTGGTGAAATTGTGCACTGAAACAAAATTGTTTTCCACATGCCCCACACCTCAACAATATCTGTCTGTATTGTGTTGCCTGCAGCTCCATCACGTGGAAAATATTTCCCAAGACGAGTCCACAACTCTCACAGGGGTGGCTCTTCTGTGAAGACAAGGCAACCTTGGGATTCCTTGCCTGTGATACTCTTACAGAAACCTTCTGTTCAGTCGGGGCCTCCATATTCTCTGCTCCACAGCAGCAGCCTAAATAAAAGAAAACGTTGGTGAAGTACATGCTGACATTATATCTTCACTATAAATGTTTATCTGTCATGACTAGACATGATTCCATAGACTCGGAGGAAATGGCTGTTATACATCTCTTGGCCCCAAAGGTCAGTCAATGGTGAAAATCTCCCCAAGGGAGGGACAGAAGCACAGGATGGGATACAAATAAGAGAGGAAGGGTCTGCTAGTTGTTCCTCCACAAATGGCTTCCATAAGGACTTTCATGCCGGTGACGTGAGTCTGTGTAGAATAATTTGACAAAGACCCATAAAAATCAAACCCATAAAAATCAATTCTATTAGAGCACGTGATGTTCTACCTCAATATAGTAACAGGTGTGCACTCTAAGGCTCTGCAGGTATAGACCAATGGTGGAGGGCACTAAAGAAAGACCAGTGAAAGAGGTGGAGGTGAAAAATTTAGAGAGGTTAGGTTATCCATGGACAGGGAATCCAAGTAGAGTGAGCACTGATCACTATTAAAACTGAGTCATTGGCAGAGTGTCAACAATAAGCAAGAACAAGTAGAATTGGGTGAGGAATGGGCAATGGTAACAAAACACTGTTGAACCAAACGGGTTCCTAGTTATGAATGTAACAAAGTCCAGGTGTAAAAACCTCCCCAACAGCCCTTTACTTAGGCAAGACCGCCTGCCTGTCCACTGTGTCATTCATAAAGTAATGTTTCTACTGTGATGCAGAAATGATTCTTCCGCTTAATTCCCAGTTGAGCCATTGCACGGGATAAAAGATAGAAATCGTAAAAGAAACATTGGAAAGATGGATGGTCAACACTGTGGTACAACAGCACAGCACAGATGAGATCTTAGGCAAAAGAGTTATGTGAATGACATCAGCAGAATCAGAGACACGAGCATCTTCCCCCATCCCAGAGTAAGTAGACAGCTATCCATGAATTAAAAAACCCACAGGAAATGGGAATAAGAGTACAATGAAGACAAACAGTAATATAGAACACCAAATAAGGACAACTGCATAGAACAAATGACTGGAAAGACTAGGTGAACAAACATATTTGAAGATAGCTACAGTCAAAAACAAGGGTCAGAGTTACCTCTATCAACCAATGTGCTTCTGCTATAATTGACCATAGTGGTCTATTATTCGAAAAATACTGCAAATTTTTTTTTTAAAAAACACAGAATGGCCCTAGCCGGTTTGGCTCAGTGGCTAGAACATAGACCTGCAGACTGAAGGGTCCCGGATTGGATTCCAACACTAGGGTCCCAGATTGAATTCCAGTCAAAGGCACATGCCCAGGTTTTGGGCTCAATCCCCAGTACGGGGCATGCAGGAGGCAGCCAATCATGATTCTGTCTCATCACTGATATTTCTCTCTCTCCATCTCCCTTTCTGTCTGAAATCAATAAAAATATATTAAAGAAATAACCAGAGAATACCCTGGCCAGTGTGGCTCAGTTGGTTGGAGTATCGTCCTGTGACCCTAGGGCCGTGGTCGGCAAACTGCGGCTCGCGAGCCACATGGGGCTCTTTGGCCTCTTGAGTGTGGCTCTTCCACAAAATACCATGGCCTGAGCGAGTCTATTTTGAAGAAGTGGCGTTAGAAGAAGTTTAAGTTTAAAAAATTTGGCTCTCAAAAGAAATTTCAATCGTTGTACTGTTGATATTTGGCTCTGTTGACTAATGAGTTTGCCGACCACTGCCCTAGGGGTCTCGGATTCGATTTCCAGTCAGGGCACATATCAGTATGTAGGTTCCATTTCCAGTTAGGACATGTGTGTAGACAACTGATTGATGTTTCTCCCTCACAATGATCTCTCTCTCTCTCTCTCTCTCTCTCTCTCTTTCTCTCTATCTGAAACTGAATATAAAAAATAGTAATTCCAAGGTAGTCAAATAAAAAAGAGAACTCAAAAAGGTCTAGAGACAAAGTAAATCAAAAGACAGCCTACCAAAGCTCATGTATAAAATTCCAAAAATGCAATTCTAAGCCAATTTTATAGGAATAAATGCCTACAATATGAAAAAAGCTCTCAAAAAAATACTGGCACCTCAGAAAACTAGAAACACAACAAGAAAGTAAAACCAAAGGTTGCAAAAGAAGGAAACAATAAATATAAGAACAAACATAAATAAGGACACAAGACAAAATACAAGAATACCTAAAAGGTATTTGAAAGATACAAAATTAGAAAAACTTTAACTACACTAACAGAAAAAAAAGCCTCAAATAAACTGTAAAGAAACACAATGCAATATAAGAGATGTTGTGCCGAAACTGGTTTGGCTCAGTGGATAGAGCGTCGGCCTGCGGACTGAAGGGTCCTGGGTTCGATTCCGGTCAAGGGCATGTACCTTGGTTACGGGCACATCCCCGGTGGGGGGTGTGCAGGAGGCAGCTCATCGATGTTTCTCTCTCATCGATGTTTCTAGCTCTCTATCCCTCTCCCTTCCTCTCTGTAAAATATCAATAAAAATATATATATATAAAAAAATAAGAGATGTTGTTATTAGCAGATGACATGACCCTCCATAGAGATATTTGTCAAGATCCCATATGAGCTTCTGAAATTAATAAACAAATTCAGAGGCCCAGGCAGGTGGCTCAGTTGGTGAGTGTGTGGTCCCTATGCACCAAGGTTGTGGGTTTGATCCTCCATCAGGGCACATGCAGGGGAGAGCCAGTAATTCATAGAGGGTAGAACAGCAGATCAATGTTTGCCTCTTTCTCTTTTGCTGTCTCCCTTCCTGTCTCTAAAATCTATATATATAAAAGCCTAAGTGACTGGCTGACAGGCTGACCAGCTGATACCTATGATGCGCACTGACCACCAGAGAGCAGACACTCAACACAGGAGCGGAAACCACAGGCCTGGAAACATGGAACAGACCGATGAATCACAGAGGGAAGGGGGAGAGGAGAGGGGATGAAGAGATTAATCAAAGATATTTTATGCATATTAGAGGCCCAGTGCATGGATTTGTGCACCAGGAGGATCCCTTGGCCTGGCGTGCAGGGATTGGGCCGAAACTACCTCTCCTACATCCCCTAAGGGGTTCCGGAATGCAAGAGGGTGCAGGCCAGGCCGAGGGACCCCAGCAGTGCACAAATCCATACACCGGGCCTCTAGTAAATAAATAAAGGATGGCTAGTATGGCTCAGTGATTGAGCATCAACCCAATCAATTCACAATTCCTTGTCCAGGCACATGCACAGGTTGAGCTCAATCAGCAGTGTGGGTTTTGCAGGAGGCAGCCCATCAATGATTCTCTCTCATCACTGATGTTTCAATCTCTCTCTCTCTTCCTCTTGATATCTAAAATCAATAAAAACATATATATATATATATTTAGTATAATTTATAGAATAAATAGCCCTGGCCCGTGTTGCTCAGTGGTGAGAGTGCTGGCCTGTGCAATGGAGGGTTAGATTCCCAGTAAAGGGCAAGTCCCTTGGTTGCAATCTGATACCGCTACCAGTATGGGCAAATGTGGAAGGCAACCAATCGATGTTTCTCTCTATCTGTCTGTCTCTCTTTTTCGTCTCTCTGAAAGAAAATCAATGGAAAAAGTATTCACACTACCTGGGTGAAGATAAAAGAATAATAAAGAATTAAATTCAGAAAAGTTACAGGAAGCAAAATAAACATACAAACATCAGTTCCATTTCTACACACTAATAATAAATTCTTTGATAGAAAAATGAAGGGAGTCAAATTTACAATAGTATTAAACTAATAAAAAAAATATGAATACATTTGGCCAAAAGGTGGAACATCTATACATTGAACCCTATAATCTTATATAATAAAGAGCTAATATGCAAATGGTCATCACACTCTCATGTCCTCATGCTGTAAAGGCTCAGACACTAAACAATGGGGAAGGCCAGCAAGGGGTGGCAGTTGGAGGCAATAAGGCCGGCAGAGGGGAGCAGTTGGGGAGGCAGTTGGGGGCAATCAGGCTGGCAGGCAGAATGGTTAGGGGCGATGAGGCAGGCAGGCAGGTAAGCAGTTAGGAGCCAATGGTCCCAATTGGAGAGAGTGCAGGTGGGGCTGGGGGACCCCCAACCCCGTGTCATGCACTGGGCCTCTAGTACAGAGATAAAAGGAATAGAAGAAAACACAAATAAATTAAAAAACATCCTGTGTTCATGAATTTAAGAAATATAGTTAAGAAGATAACTATAGTACACAAAGCTATCTACAGATTAAATGCAATCCTGATGATCACTCCAATGGTATTTTACAAAGAAATGAAGAGAATCTTGAAATATATAGAATGAAAACAGGTCCACTAACAAAAGCAATCTTGAGTGAGAACAAAGCTGGTGGCATCCCACTTCATGACTTCAATTTACTTCAAAGAGAAAGCAAACAAACAGTGTGTTATTGAAGAACCACAGACACAATAGAAAAGAACAAAAAACACAGAAATAAACCCAGGCACATACTTGCAAGTAATCTTTGACAAAGCTGCAAGACACAGAAGAAGGGAAAGATAGTTTCTTCAATGAATGGTGCTGCTAAAAATCAACACTCACATGTAAAGCAACAATACTGGACACCTCTGATAAAATTTAACTCAACCTGCATGACAGTATTAAATGTCAATGCTAGCCCTGACCAGTTTGGCTCAGTGGATAGAGCGTCGGCCTGTGGACTGAAAGTTCCCGGGTTCGATTCTGGTCAAGGGCATGTGCCTTGGTTGCGGGCACATCCGCAGTAGGAGGTGTGCAGGAGGCAACTGATCGATGTTTCTCTCTCATCGATGTTTCTAACTCTATCCCTCTCTCTTCCTCTCTGTAAAAAAATCAATAAAATATATATTTTTTAAATAAATAAATAAATAAATAAATAAATAAATAAATAAATAAATGTCAATGCTATAACTTAAAAGTCCTTCAAGCCAACCTAGAGAAAAAGTTTTGGAGGTTTGTTTTGGACAAGATTTTCCGGATGTGACACCAACCACCACACAAAATAGAGAAAACAAACAGTCCAGATTGCAACAAATAAAGAAAAAAGCTTCTTCACAGTACAAAGCAATAAACAAAATGAAATGAAAGGCAATCTAGAGGATTGGAGGAAATACAGGCAAATCATATGAAGGAATAACTTGGGAGAGATTGTGGATTCAGTTCTGATCAGCATAATAAAGAGAATATTGCAATATAGACAGAAATTCACACAAATAGTTGGGAGTTCCTGGTGAATAATAAAGATATGTTAATACTATACTGCAGGCAATTAACAATGCAATGATTCTGTCTCAAAAACAAACTCAATATATCTTTATTAAAAATACTTTATTGCTAAGCACTAGTAACAAGCATCTGAGCTTGCTGGAAAAATGGTGGCAATGGAGGTGCTGACTGCACTGTTGCCAAAAACGTGGACTTTGTAGTAAAAAAGTGGGCCTGGGAGAGCAGTATCTGTGAAGCACAATTAAGCACAAAAAAAACACACACTGTGTTCCTGTATGTAATAAGCAATTAATATATAAAATATACAAGGTAGTCAAAAGACTCTTTAACCAAAAAAATACAGTTAATAAAAAGGATAAGGATGTAGAGACAATCCTCCAAAAAATATGCACTAATGACCAACAGGAATATAGAAAATGCTTTCCTCGCTGATCAAGGTGGAATCCCTCAGACTTCCTGCAACACTACCAACCACAAGTCCTTCCCTGTGAACTTAGTACAGCGGGGAGAATTGGGACTTCAGGAATAGAAGGGAGCAGTGGAAACAGACCAACCCTCCCCAGGACACCAACTACCCAGGAAACTGGAAAAATCAAGCAGAACCACAGTCTACAGGGGAGGACAGAGCACACCCTGGGAGATGGGGCCTGGGAAATCGCAAAGCCAAGCCCAGGTCACTGGTGAGAGTGAGGGTCTTACCCAGCGAGGATATAAGTTCAAAGTTCTCCAGCATCACATTCAGGTACAGCTGTCTCTGACCCTCATCAAGGAGGCTCCATTCCTCCCTGGAGAAGTACAGGGCAATGTCCTCAAAGGTCACGCCAACCTGTCAGAATGGAGACAATTGAAACCAGAGCTGTCTCTCTGAGAACCCCCAATCCTACTCCTTACACACCTTCCCCGCATCAACCTCCTCCAGGGCACCCGGTTAGTGTGGACACCAGGCCCTAACGCCAGTGCAGGCTGCTCTCTCATCACAGTCCCATTACTCACTGGGATTGCCCTCAGCAGAGCAGCTGGGTTGGGTGGGAAGGATTGGGGGAGGGGAGGGGAAAGAGCAATGCCATTTAAGCTCTAGGCCATGCCTCCCAGGCCCCAGGCAATACCACCTAAGTCTCTAGATCCTGCCTCCAATAAAAAGCCAAGGGCGAGCTTATTCTTCACCTTTAAATCAGCTCACCCTTCCTCCAGATGTGCACACCACTGGGTAATCTTTAACCCCTTCCCATCTTCAGACCCAGGTTCACTCCCTCAGCTCTGCCCCCTTCCCGCTCCAATGCCACTGGGTCTCGCTGGACTCACCCATGAACTTGGCACATGGCATGTAGAGAGCTTGTCTTCCAGCCGGGTCCAGGACCGCCCCAGGCCTCTGATGGACCCCACAGCCCGGAAAACCCCAATGAGTCTGTGACGTCCTCCCTGCAGCCTCTGATCTGTCCGCCAATCCTCACAGCCCACACCCTCAGGGGAACCTCAGATGCAAGTCACCCCTGTCCTCTCTGCCCTGCACCGGCTGTGTCCTCAGAAGCCACAACACTCCTCTCTCCCCTCCTCCTTCCTCACGGTCTTCCATGCGGGGCTGAGCTGGCGGACGTGACAGCCGCCCGCACCCGGGCTGTGGTGTTCGGTGTGAGGAGGCAGTGAGGGCCCGGGGGACAGGAACTCACCTCAGCGCAGCTCCTCAGCGGGGGCGCCGCCATTGCACTCTGTGGGCCGAGCGGGGCGGGAGCAGCGGGAGAAGCAGCCGCCCAGGGAATGGCGGTTCCTGTCCGAGGCCTGGCGCGGTCCACGTAGCGACTGGGAGCTTCAATCCCAAGTGTGAGCTGTGAGCACCCTGCAGGCTCCCACCGTGGGCTGTGAGGCAGGGAGCACCACTCTCCTGCCTTCTCCACTGGCGTCTGCGACCTGAAACTGCTGACCCCCGCGAGACCAAAAGGAGAGAAGACAAAATCCGACTAGGACTTCCGGTCGTCCCGCCCTCCAGAACTGGAAAAACGGAAACGCATTTGCTGAGCTTCCATTGGCTTAGCCTGTTGTCATTCCACGCCCGGCCTTCTGGGTAATGTAGTTCCTATGCTCCAAGGTCATGATCTGGTATTTCCTCAGCTGACTCCAGGCCTGGTTTTGACAGCAAATAGCCCAAGAACACACCAAGTATACTCAGGACCCTCAAGCGCCTTCAGGGGATATGATTTCCAGGGCAAGTTTGTTTCTGAGGCCCCTGCGTGGCTTCCTTTAGCAGCTGGTTTTGTATATTTTTCTTTAGGACCTGGTCTTTCTGAATGGCAGGCATTGTTTCTTCATTCAGGCCATTAGGCATCTGTCTCTTTCAGGCCAAATGTAGCTTGCAGAGGTTGTTCAAGTGTCTCCATTGAATCCATTATACAAAGTTAATGTCACAAAACAGACACTCGTACTTAAGAGCATCTGCTTCTGATGCCATCAGAAGTGTCATCAGCTCTGCCTGGGCTGCAGTGTGGATAAGATGGCCAAGAGACATGGAAAAATGCTCCACTTCACTGATAATCAGAGAGATGCAATTAAAGCAACAATTAGGTACCACCTCACCACTGTCAGAATGGCTGCCATCAACAAAGGACAAGTGCTGGCGAGGATGTGTGTCCCAAGCACATCCCGGGAAAGGATCTGGGGTGTTTATCTATTCTAAGGCGTCCCTTGAGATAAGCTTTAACCATGCAAGTGTGGGACATTCAAGTAATTGCTAGCAAAGAGGCTACTGTACCCAAGCAGGACCGAGGGCAGGCTTAGGACCAAAAAGACCAGAAGCTTTAATTTAAATTTTAAGCCTACACAAAATAATTCAATTAACTGCCAGAGGAATTACACCACATGAAACATACGCAGTTGCAAATCACACAGCACTTTATTACTCACACAAATTCCTGGTGCTGTGGGTACAGGCTTAACTGGGGATCCCGGTGGGGCTGTCCTCTGGGGTCCAGCAGCTGGGCTGGGCTGGTCCGGATGCAGAGGGCCGGTGTTCCTCACCCGAGAGCTAGGGCCAGTCTCAATTGGGAGTTACTAGCTGTTCTTCTGTCGTCTGGCAGGAAGAGGAGCGTGGAGCAGCATCACCTGCAGGACTGACAAAAGGACGTGCCTTTGTGGCTGTCTTAACAGGCAAGCACTGGGCTAGTCAGGATCCCCATTTTTAAAAAAATATATTTTACTAATTTTTTACAGAGAGGAAGGGAGAGGGCTAGAGAATTAGAAACATCGATGAGAGAGAAACATCCATCAGCTGCCTCCTGCACACCCCCTACTGGGGATGTGTCCGCAACCAAGGTACATGCCCTTGACTGGAATTGAACCTGGGACCCTTCAGTCTGCAGGCCGACGCGCCATCCACTGAGACAAACCAGTTAGGGCAGGATCCCCATTTTTAAAGCCTGTACCGCATTTGCAGTAGTCCAGGTGGCTATCAATAAATTACGTCAGTGCACACGTTTATCTCAAACAGGGCGAGGGGCTACCTGTGGTTATCTAGGGAGAGTACATCACTCACTCAAATGGTTATCTTGACAAGTCACTCTGTGTTGGAGACCGGGTGTAAGCTGACAAGGTCCTTGCACCTGAAGGGACTAGCAAGGCTGTCCCCTACCCACACAGTTTTCCCAGGCTTGTTTGGATGGCGGTTATCAGTAGAATGAGAGCAACCTTTCATAGCTTACCAAGAAGTCTGTAACTATTTACTGAGATTTGCTGTACTGAGAATTTGTCCTTCTGCTCTGTCTCTCCCTTAGAGATTAAGAGGAACAAAGAATACATTCCTCTTGACAGACCTCCTATTCAGTGTTTTGTGTATAAAAGGCATTATGCAGTTAATAAACTTGCTGCAGTCTCTCGATGACCTGTAGTCCTCCCGATCCCGCTCTCCTGTCTTTCTTTTCTCAATTCCCACCTCCCTACCTCAGCTCGGTTCAACCTGTCAGGCCGGCCCTGGCAACTCTGAGTTATTTACTGAACTTCAAATCCTTATCTATGAGGGACACACGCTTCACGGCAGTGGGGAATGTGTTCTTAATATCATACTTTAAGTTTCAAGGAAAGTTAATGTAAACATTTTAAAACCTTCTTAATAGCCCTAACTGGTTTGGCTCAGTGGATGGAGCGTCGGCCTGCGGACTGAGGGGTCCCAGGTTCGATTCCAGTCAAGGGCATGTACCTGGGTTGCGGGCACATCCCCAGTGGGGGTCGTGCAGGAGGCAGCTGATCGATGTCTCTCTCTCATCGATGTTTCTAGCTTTCTATCCCTCTCTCTTCCTCTCTGTAAAAAATCAATAAAATATATTAAAAAAAAAACCTTCTTAATATTGTTAGGCATTTTAAAACATTTCTATATATTACTACGACAATGTGGAAAAAGGGAACCCTAATACACTGCTGGTAGGAATGCAGACCGGTGAAGGCATTATGGAAAACATGGAGCTTCCTCAAAAAATTAAGTATAGAACTGCCATTTGAGCCCGTGATCTACTTCTAGGAATATACCCTAAGAAACCCAATACAACAATCAGAAAGAATGTATGCACTGCTATGTTCACAGCAGCACAATTTACAATAGTTAAGATTTAAAAACAGCCCAAGTGCCCATCAGTAGATGAGGGAATAAAAAAGCTGTGGTACATTTATACCAGGGAATACTATGCATCATTAAAAAAAGAAAAATCTCTTGCAGAAACCAGTTTGGCTCAGTGGATAGAGCGTCGGCCTATGGACTGAAGGGTCCCAGGTTCGATTCCGGTCAAGGGCATGTACCTTGGTTGCGGGCACATCTCCAGTGGGAGGTGTGCAGGAGGCAGCTGATCGATGTTTCTCTCTCATCGATGTTTCTAACTCTCTATCCCTCTCCCTTCCTCTCTGTAAAAAATCAATAAAATATATATATATATATTTTTAAATATATTTTATTGATATTTTACAGAGAGGAAGGGAGAGGGATAGAGAGCTAGAAACATCGATGAGAGAGAAACATCGATTAGCTGCCTCCTGCACACCTCCCACTGAGGATGTGCCCGCAACCAAGGTACATGCCCTTGACCGGAATCGAACCCGGGACCTTCAGTCCGCAGGCCGCCGCTCTATCCACTGAGCCAAACCGGTTTCGGCAATAAAATATATTTTTTAAAAATAAATAAATAAAATAAAAAAAGAAAAATCTCTTACCCTTTCACACAGCATGGAGGGACCTGGAGAACATCATGCTAAGTGAAATAAGTCAGTCAGAGAAAGACAAGTATCACTTGATCACACTCACACATGGAACCTAATTAACAAAATTAATTGATGAATGTAGTGGATCCAGAGACATGGAAGCATGGAACAGAATTCGGAATCTCAGACCAAAGGCAAGGGGGGTGGGGGAGAAGAGAAAGAATAAACATCCCCCGGGTGAGGATTAAAGAAACGCACACAACAAACAAAGTCACCTGAGCCTTGAGCATTTCCCTCTGTTCTCTGAAAGCAAAGGGAAAGCTCTAGCTTGCTGGGTTCTGGGTCTGCTCTAAATTTGTGTTTATAAATCTGTCTTCCGTCAGTTGTGTCCCTGGAAGTGCTGATACCCCTCCATGTAACTTCCTCCTGATTCAAATCAGTCAACTGATTTTGGTGTTGTTGTAAGAAATGTCCAAACGTGTGGAGAATTTTTCACAATTTATTTGACCCAAGTCAGTGACATTTGCCAGGAAGCAGATTGAGTAATGTTTGGGAGAATGGCAGTTTTGCACCTTTTTTATACATTAGACTCAAAGGAGAAGACATAAGGGGGTTACATGACACTCACTCGTGATAAATTAGGGGGGAGAGCTAAGGAGGGAAATCTCTGGGATTGGATAAAAAGTTAAAAAAAAAAAGACACAAACTTCTTTTTTAAATGTTATGGAATAGTTAACAGTTAATATTTAACACAATAACAATAATAATTGGGGCTCTATGGTCTTCTGTGTTGGGAGACTGTGCCCCAAGGGGTCGTAAAAAAAGGAAATTCCCCTGAAAATCCAAAGTGATGTTATTCCAGATGCTAAAAGAAATACACTGAGTGGCCAGATTATGATGATCTCTGAACGCATAATAATCTGGCCACTCAGTGTATATATCCTATATAATAAAAGGCTAATATGCAAATTGTCCCCTCGACCAGGAGTTTGACCAGCAGGCAGGCTGGCCAACCGCCCATGTCCGCTCCCCCTGGCCAGGCTGGCCGAATCCCACCAATGTACGAATTCATGCACCGGGCCTCTCTCTCTCTCTCTCTCTCTCTCTCTCTCTCTCTCTCTCTCTCTCTCTCGCTATATATATATGTGTGTGTATACACACACACACACACACACACACACACACACTGATTGGCCAGATTATTATGCATTCAGAGATCATAATAATCTGGCCACTCAGTGTAGACAAACTCAGTAAGGTAAATATTGACCTTTGCAAAAAAACAAAAAACAAAAAACAAAAAAACAAAAGGAGGCTAGGACATAACTACCCTTGTGACTCCCTTTTACTTACAAAGTTTTAACTTCAAACTATTCTGTGTGATTACTTTTAGCCTCGGAGTCTGTAAGATTCACCATGCCATGCCAGGATCCCCGAGCTTGCTAGGGTTAGTAAGTGCCATCATTTTTGTCCATACTGGGGTGTTAAAATCTATGGGTTCAGGAAAAATTTCACTGAGTGGTTTATATCCTTCGGGACCCACTGCTGACATCCTCCTGAACACAATGCCCCCAGTACTGCTAGCGTCTTTTTACTTGGTCTCCTAGAAGTCCTCACTCTTCAGGTCACTAAAGCCTTAGGTTCTAAATGTGGTGGAGGTATTTGTAAGGACAAGAAAAAGGTCTTTTTCTTTGCTGTGGCCTTCCACAATTTATGAGAAGCACCTGCTAATTAAGCACCACGATGATTGGATCCTCTAATTCCAACAGGTCCTCTGTTGGAAAAAAGGCTCACCATAAATTCCTAGAAAAAATACAATAAAACAACAGAAAGGTAAAACGACAAAATTAAAGAATTTGTTTAAATAAGAATGATTGACAAAACAAAGTATTTGTTAGAATGTGTAGAATGTCAATACCTCATACATTGGTGGGAAAATGTCAAAAGGTACAATCAGTTTATTTTTATATTTAAAGAATAGTTTATTGATATTTTAAAAATATATTTATTGACCTCAGAAAGAAAAGCCGAGAGAGAGAGAGAGAGAGAGAGAGAGAGAGAGAGAGAGAGACACAGAGAGAGAAGCACCAGTGATGAGAGGGAATCATTGATGGGCTGCCTTCTGCACACCCCACACTGGGATTTGAGCTGGCAACTTGGGAATCCTCCTTGACCAGGAATCGAACCATGACCTCCTGGTTCATAGGGCAAAGTTCAATGAGTAAACCATGCAAAACGGGCTATTTTGTTAATTTTTGGAGAGAGAAAAAGGGAGAGGGAGAGAAACACGACGTGAGAGTACAACATCGACCAGCTGCCTCCTGCACACCCAATTCCGGGAGCTAGCACACAACCCAGGCACAAGCCCAGGAATCCAACTGGTAACTCTACGGTGCATGGGATCACACCCCAGCAACGGAGCCACAACATCCATGATGGTATATTCAGTTTAGATCACAAAATGCTAATCTTTGTAAATTTAAACATTCAAATACACAATGACCTAGATTATGCATTGAATTTTTCACATAGTTAAATGAAACTCATATCCATACAAAGAATTATACAGAAATGTTTGTACCAGCTTTATTAGAAATAACAAAATATTCATAAAAATGGATAAACTATTGCTGATATAGTCAAAGGTAAGAATGCTATATAATAAAAGCCTAATATGCTAAGTGTCTGATTGTCCGTTCAAACAATCAAAGCATAATATGTTAATGATATGCTAAGGCTGCTCAACTGCTCGCTATAATGCACACTGACCACCAGGGAGCAGACACTCCACCGGTCAACCAGTCGCTATGATGTGCACTGACCACCAGGGGGCAGATTCTATGACTGGTAGGATAGCTTGCTGCTGGGGTCCAGCCGATTAGGACTCAACAAGATGGGCCGGACACGCCCTGGAGCCCTACCGCGGTTCCTACCCAGGTGGCCAACCTCCCGTGTCCCTACCCAAACCCAATCGTGCACTTATGGGGCCCCTCAGCCTGGCCTTCGCCCTCTCGCATTCCGAGACCCTTTGGGGGATGTTGGACAGCTGGTTTTGGCCCGATCCCGCAGGCCAGGCCAGGGACCCCACTGATGCACTAATTCAAGCATCGTGCCTCTAGTGTTTATTTATTTATGTTTTAAATATTTTATTGATTTTTTACAGAGAGGAAAGGAGAGGGATAGAGAGTTAGAAACATCGATG
Source organism: Plecotus auritus (assembly GCF_963455305.1). Taxonomy (NCBI): domain Eukaryota; kingdom Metazoa; phylum Chordata; class Mammalia; order Chiroptera; family Vespertilionidae; genus Plecotus; species Plecotus auritus. The sequence goes on from NC_137785.1 coordinate 8,524,889, forward strand.
AGAGAGAAACATCAATCAGCTGCCTCCCACACACTCCCCGCTGGGCATGTGCCTGCAACCAAGGTACATGCCCTTGACTGGAATCGAACCTGGGACCCTTGAGTCTGCAGGCCAATGCTCTATCCACTGAGCCAAACCGGTTAGGGCACCTCTAGTATTTAGCAGAAAAGAAGACGAGTTGCTAATATATCTCTACTAAATCTCCAAGTATTTATGAAACATAAATTAAAGCAGAAAAATACTTATGACAATGAAGGATAGTGCTCTAGGTAAAAGATTTCCCCCATTCAATGCATTTATAAGGCTTTTGTCCAGTGTGAACTCTCAAATGACAATGACGGTCACTGAGATAGCTAAAATATTTCCCATTTTCACTGCACTCATAAGGCCTTTCTCCACTGCAAAATCCTGGATGACCTCGAAGGGCAGTGTTAGTGGTAAGAAATTTCCCGCATTGACTGGATTTAGAAGGCTTTTCTCCAATGTGAACTCTGATGACAATGAAGGTCATTGCTCTTGCTAAAAGATTTTCCACATTCACTGCACGTACAGGGCCTTTCTCAAGTGTGAACTCGCCGATGATGATGAAGGACAGTGTTCTAGGTAAAAGATTTCCCACATTCACTGCATTTATAATGCTTTCCTTCAGTGTGAACTCTCTGATGACAATGAAGGTCAGTGCTCCTGATAAAAGATTTCCCACATTCGGAGAAACCAAGATGGCGGCATAGGTAAACACCTGAACTTGCCACCTCGCACAACCACTTCAAAACTACAACTAAAAGACAAAACGGACATCATCCAGAACCACAGGAAGGCTGGCTGAGTGGAAATTCTACAACTAGAAGGAAAGAGAAAAGCTCACGGAGATTCAGAGGAGCTGTGGAAGGTAAAGGTACGGAGGCGCGAGCGGAGAGGGCTGGCAACTGAGTACGTGGTTGGCTTTTTCAATCCGCAGGGAGACACAAGCTCCCAACTGCTCTGAACTCCAGTTCCGGGCGAGACTCTGGGGACCCAGACTCATACAGGGAGAAACTGGACTGTCTGGCAGCGGGTGGAACTCGAGGGCAGCTTTCTCTCAGAGGTGCTTGCAGCGATTACCAAGGGACACTGAGACCCAGGGGCTTCTAAGGGGAGGGCTGACAGGAAGCCATTGCTGTTTGCTCCACCCTGAGACTCCGCCCATCCAAGCAGAGGGCAGAGGCTTTTGCATATGAATGTCCTGGTCCTTTGAAATCTAAACTTTCTAACAAACTGCAGCTGAGTCAGTGAGACCCAGAACATCCAAAAGAAGGCCCAAGGCCCCACATCAGCTTGCACGGCTTCACAGCTGGGCCTCATCTGGGCAACTTCAAAACCCAAACAAAGAAGAGGAATCTGCAGATCTCTCCGTAGCTCCTGCTGGGTGGCCTCAGGCAGAGGCTAAATTAGCACCTCCTTGGAGATCCAAGAGCTGGGAATCCGAGTAGAAATGATCACTATTACAGCTGAGGAGTTGGCAAAGTGTCAACAATAAGCAAGAACAAGGAAAAATGGGTGAGGAATGGGTCATGGGAACAAAATACTTTTCAACAAAATGGGTTCCTAGTCAAGACTTTTAACAAAGCCCTGGTGTCAAAACCTTTCCAACAGGCCTTTACCCAGGCAAGACAGCCTCTGGGTCCACCCTGTCCTTCATAAAGTCATGTGTCTTCAAGTGATGCACAAATGATTCTTCCCCATAAATCCCAGTGAGTCAGAACATGAGATTCAGATGATATAAATCCAAAAGAAAAAAATAAAGAGATGTATGGCAAGCACCGTCATAGAACTACAAAGTACAAGAGAGTTCACAGGAAAAAAAATACATGTGAGTGACATCAGCAAGATGTCAGAGTAAGAAATATGATAAGCCTTTCCACTTCCAGAACAAGTAGGCAGCTCTCCATGAACAAAAACAACTACAAGGGGTTAAGAGTAGAAAGAATCCCTAGCTGGTTTTGTTCAAAGGTTAGAGTGTCGTCTGGCACACCGAAGGGCCGAGGGTTCCATTTCTCATCAAGGTCACACACATGGGTTGAGTTTAGCTCCCTGCCCTGTCTGGTTGGGTGGGGGAGGCAATGTGTCTCTCTCACATCAATGTTCCCCACTCTCTCCCCGCTCCCTCCTTTCCACTCTATCTGAAGGGTCCTGGAGGGAAAAAAAAAAAAAAAAGAGAGTGAGGATTTTTATTTTTTTTATATATTTTATTGATTTTTTACAGAGAGGAAGGGAGAGGGATAGAGAGTTAGAAACATCGATGAGAGAGAAACATCGATCAGCTGCCTCCTGCACACCCCCCACTGGGAACATGCCCGCAACCAAGGTACATGCCCTTGACCAGAATCGAACCTGGGACCCTTCAGTCCGCAGGCTGACGCTCTACCACTGAGCCAAACCGGTTTCGGCGAAAGTGAGGATTTTTTAAAAAAAGACAAAAAGGAATTCAGTAGAGCAAGAAAAAGGCTGGATTACAAAGAGCTGACCAGAGTAGGTTATCAAACATATTTGGTTATGATCAATGTGGGGGCCCTGTCCAGAGTACATGGGATGTTCAAGGCCAATCTGAGCATGGGAATCCTAATCAGAGTGTTCAAGGCTAATTTGCTATACACAGTCACAAAAGAAAGGACACAGCAAGCTATACTAGTCACTGTGCAGGCATGCGCGTCTATAACCCAAAGACGAATGTCACTATTTCGAAAGAAGCCTCTTTGGTCTAAGTTGGTATGAAGTATGTTACTGACCACCCAGTATGCACCTCCTTGGTTGGATTGCTGTGTCTGCAATGGCTGCCATGTTAGCAGCGGCTACTTAGTATGGCTCCTGGGCTGGCTCCTACGTTGGGGGCTGCTTCGTAGGGAAGATACAGTGTTAACCAGCCAGCGTGCAGCTCTCTATTTTATAGACGACTGTGTAGGACTTGACCTTGAAGAACTGCTTTCTCTAGTGGCTCCTTGGTAGCAATGGTTACGTGGACTGCAATAAGGACTCCCTTATATACCCACGACTTCCCATATCTCCTCCATCTAATACCCGGCGTCCATAATTGTCCAGTTCCTGGCAGAGAAGGACGTATGCTCTCACAGTCAAAAACGAGGGTCAGGGTTTCCTCTACCAACCACTGCACTTGTACTAATGTTGACCCTATTGGCCTGCTCTGTGAAAAACACTGGAAATGTTTGTATTGAGGAATCACAGAAGTCCATGCATCTGTGAACTCCCCCACAGTCTACTCAATCAGTGGATCCCATAATACTTACCAGCATATGCATCCCAAAAGAAACCCCTTTGGCAACAACCTATCCCAGGAATAAAAATCAATATATCCCAAACAGTATTTGCCACCAAAGACTCTAAAACTGCCACTTCTCATTAAAAAATAAATAAATTTGGCCCTAACCGGTTTGGCTCAGTGGATAGAGCGTCAGCCTGCGGACTCAAGGGTCCCAGGTTCGATTCCGGTCAAGGGCATGTACCTTGGTTGCGGGCACATCCTTAGTGGGGAGTGTGCAGGAGGCAGCTGATCAATGTTTCTCTCTCATTGATGTTTCTAACTCTCTATCCCTCTCCCTTCCTCTCTGTAAAAAATCAATAAAATATATATATTTAAAAAAATAAATAAATAAATAAATAAATAAATAAATAAATAAATAAATAAATAAATTTGACCCTAGCTGGTTTGGTTCAGTGGATAAAGCGTCAGCCTGCGGACTGAAAGGTCCCAGGTTCGATTCCGGTCAAGGGCATGTACCTTGGTTGCAGGCATGTCCCCAGTAGGGGGTGTGCAGGAGGCAGCTGATCGATGTTTCTAACTCTCTATCCCTCTCCCTTCCTCTCTGTAAAAAATCAATAAAATATATTTTTTTAAAAATAAAATAAATAAATAAATAAATAAATTTGACCCTAGCTGGTTTGGTTCAGTGGATAGAGCATCAGCCTGAAGACTGAAGGGTCCCAGGTTCAATTACAGTCAAGGGCACATGCCCAGGTTGCAGGCTTGATCCCCAATAGGGGGTATGCAGGAGGCAGCCGATCAATGATTCTTTCTTATCACTGATGTTTCCATCTCCTCTCCCTCTCCCTTCCTCTCTGAAATCAATAAAAATATATTTTTAAAAAATTGCTGCCAAAGCCCCTGTGGACCCATACCTTTTTTGTTATTCTGACCTCATCTCACGGAGCTTTAAGGAAACTGGGATACTGGGACTTTCTCAAAATTGGAACCACACCCCATGCAGTCAACACCTTTCATTCCACATGCCGATGAATGTATTTCTTGAGCTAGACTTGGTCCAAAACTTGAAAGAAGTCCTTCATCGAATGTGTAGACATCAACACAGGACTAAAAAGGACACCATCAAGACAACATAATAGCCCTGACTGGTTTGGCTCAGTGGATAGAGCATCGGCCTTCGGACTGAAAGGTCCCAGGTTCGATTCCGGTCAAGGGCATGTACCTTGATTGCGGGCACATCCCCAGTAGGGGGTGTGTAGGAGGCAGCTGATCGATGTTTCTCTCTCATCAATGTTTCTAACTCTCTATCCCTCTCCCTTCCTCTCTGTAAAAAATTAATAAAAAAATATATTTAAAAAACAAACAAACAAACAAAAATCATCAAATCACAAAGGACCACCATAAGATAGGAAGACAAACAAAGAAACTACAAAAATGCAGCGACCGTGAAGAAGAGGCAATATAGCTGCTCCATAAACAAGTTCTTCATTCCACATATACGGAGTCACTGAAGGGATAAAAAAACAAAAACACAACATAAACTGGAAGCAACATACGTGGACTACAAGAGACACTAAACCTTTATGGACCCAAATGCGTTGTAACATAAAGAGATGAAAAAAATATTCCATGCAAATTAAACCAAAACAGGGCAGAAGAAGAATTCTATCAGATAAAACATGTCTCCACAAAAAATTTGTCACAAGAAACAAAGTTCATCAAAAAAAGATGTAACAGTCAATTTGTCAAAAAGATAACAATTTAAAATATTAGTCACTAAACAGAGCAACTAAGTATATTAAGCAATTTATATCACATCTGAAGGCAGGGGAACAAAACAATAGTAGTAGGCAACCTCAACAGTTCCCCTTCAACAACAGGTAGACATCCCATCCAAAAGCAATAAGGAGTAATTGAAGTCTGACTAGACTTTAGAGGAAACAGAACAAATAGATACAGAACATGCCATCCAAGGAGATGTATTCTTGTCAAGCGCACATGAAACATTCCCTAAGCAGATCATACGTTAGGTCAGAAAATTTGTCTCAAACTTTGAGAAGAAATCTCATCCAGTACCTTATCTAGTCACAAATGAAACTAGAAATCAGTTTTAGTTTCAAGAAAGCTGGAAAATTCACAAGTAATGTTCAAATTAAACAACACACTCCTGAAGGATCAGTGGGTGAAAGGAAAAATAGAGATCTTAAAAAAACAGAGTTAAGCGGATGCAAATACAATCTACCAAAGCTTATGTAGACAGTGCAGGAAATGCAATTCTAAGAGGAAACTTTAGCGCAGTGAATTCCTACAGGAAGAAAAAAGATCTCAAACGAACAACCTAACCTTGCACCTCAGAAACACAACAAGAAAGGAAATCCAAGTGTCAACTTATGAACCAGGAGGTCACAGTTCAATACCCCGTCAGGTCATAGGCTGGGTTGTGGGCTCCATCCCAGTAGGGGGCATGCAGCAGGCAGCTAATCAATGATTCTCTCTCATCATTGATGTTTCAGTCTCTCTATCCCTCCCCTTTCCTCTCTCTAAAATCAATAAAAATATATTTTAGGAAAAAATACAAAGAATGAAAGTGCACCCAAAGCTAGCAAACAAAGTAAACAATGAATATTAGAATCCTATCTAATAAAAGAGTAATATGCAGATTGACCATCACTCCAACACACAAGATGGCTGCCCCCATGTGGTCAAAGATCCTGCCCCCATGTGGACACAAGATGGCCACCACAAGATGGCCAGCAAGGGAGGGCAGTTGGGAGGGACCAGGTCTCCAAGGGAGGGCAGTTGTGGGCAATCAGGCCAGCAGGGGAGGGCAGTTAGGGGTGACCAAGCCGGCAGAGGAGGGAAGTTGGGGCGACCAGGCCTGCAGGGAAGGGCAGTTAGGGGCAAACAGGCTGGCAGGGGATCAGTTAGGCATCAATCAGGCTGGCAGGGGAGTGGTTAGGGGGTGATCACGCTGGCAGGCAGAAGCGGTTAGGGGCAATCAGGAAGGCAGGCAGGCGAGCAGTTGGGAGCCAGCAGTCCTGGATTGTGAGAGGGATGTCTGACTGCCCGTTTAGTTGGACATCCCTTGAGGTGTCCCAGACTGGAGATGGTGCAGGCTGGGCTGAGGGACACCCCCCCCCCCCCCCGTGCACGAATTTCATGCACCGGGCCTCTAGTAACCATTAATAAACTAGAGACAAGACAAAAGTTTATCATAACTAAGAGCTAACTCTTTTTGTTCTTGTTAATTCTCATCCGAGAATATCTTTTTCATTCATTTTCAGAGACAGTGGAAGAGAGAGAAAGAAATACAAAAAAACATAGATGTGAGAGAGACACATTGGTTGGGTGCCTCCCACATACACCCCAATAGGGGATGAGAATCAAAACTTCAACCCAGGTTCACACACTTCATCAGGAAATGAACTCGTGACCCTTTGGTTCTCGGGCGGACACTCTAACCACCATGCCTTCCAGGCCTAAGAGCTATTTCTTTTAAACATACACAAACCTTGCCCTGACCGGTTTGGCTCAGTGGATAGAGCGTCGGCCTGCGGACTCAAGGGTCCCAAGTTCGATTCCAGTCAGGGGCATGTACCTTGGTTGCGGGCACATCCCCAGTGGGGGGTGTGCAGGAGGCAGCTGATCGATGTCTCTCATCGATGTTTCTAATTCTCTATCCCTCTCCCTTCCTCTCTGTAAAAAAGCAATAAAAAATATATTTTAAAAAAAATAAACATACACAAACCTTGCACTAGCTGGTTTGGCTCAGTGGATAAAGGGTCAGCTTGCGGACTGAAGGGTCCCAGGTTCGATTCCAGGCAAGAGCACATGCCTCGGTTGCAGGCTTGATCCCCAGTAGGAGACCTGCGGGAGGCAGCCAATCAATGATTCTCTCTCATCATTGATGTTTCTGTCTCTCTCTCCTTCTTCCTTCTTCTCTAAAATCAATAAAATATACTTTAAAAAAAAGAAAGAAATGAAAGATAAGAAACTACACCTGACATTGAAGCACAATGCATAAGAGATGTTGCCAAATGACATGAACTTACATGGAGAAAACTGTAAAGAACTCACTATAAACTTCTAAAAATTAATTTTAGCCGAAACCGGTTTGGCTCAGTGGATAGAGCGTCGGCCTGCGGACTGAAGGGTCCCGGGTTCGATTCCAGTCAAGGGCATATACCTTGGTTGCGGGCACATCCCCAGTGGGGGGTGTGCAGGAGGTAGCTCATCGATGTTTCTCTCTCATCGATGTTTCTAGCTCTCTATTCCTCTCCCTTCCTCTCTGTAAAATATCAACAAAATATATTAAAAAAAAAAAAAAAGTCCGGATACAAGGTCCAGGACCATCAGCTACCACTTCCTCCAGATGTGCACACCACTGTGTAATGTCTACCCCATCCCAACTTCAGACCCCAGGGTCACTGCCTCAGCTCTGCCACCTTCCTGCTCCACAGCACAGGACCTCTCTGGACTCACCCATGACCTTGGCATATGGAACCAAGAGAGTGCTTGAGGGGTTTCAGAAGGATCTAGCACAGCCCGATCCCTGGTGGACCCCACAGCCTGGGGAGAGCAGGGCAGGCGGCTCTGAAATCCTCCCTGCCCGTGTCTGACCTTGGAGTCAATCCTCACCACCCACATCCGCAGGGGAATTTCAGATACAAGTCACCCCTGTCCTCTCTGCCCTGCACTTCCTGTGTCCTCAGAACTCACAACACTCCTCTCTCCCCTCCACCTTCCTCAGGGTCCTTGACGGGGACCTGAGCTGCAGGACGTGACAGGCGCCCTGACCCAGGCTGCTGGGTGGAGTGTAAGGAGGCGATGAGACCAGGTATGGAGGGGCGGGGAGATGCGAACGCACCTGAGCTGAGGAATTTAGCAAGGTCACTGCCATTGGACGCTGTGTGCGGATCTAGGCAGGAGAGGCCGGAGAAGCGGATAAGAAGCAGGGGCGGTGGAAGCGGGAGAAAGGGGGTCCCTGTTCCGTCAAGGACATGGGTAATCGGGTGGCTCAGCGACCTTCACCCCCACAGGCGTGCTGAGTGCATAAGGACTCGGCCCCTCCCGCCTCTGAGTTTCTGCATCTGCACCCGCCCATCTGGAGCCTCCGCTCTACTGGAGTAGATCCGGGGTATGGACGAATAGCCGCCTAGAGTGCGCCGGAAGTCCCGCCCCTGCGCGCGGGTGACGCAAGGGAAACGCCTTTTAATTCTTCATTGGCTAAGCTGGCGGTAGTCCTCACAAGGCCTTCTGGGTAATGTGGGGTCCAGAGTCCAAGATGGTGATGGAAGGTTTCCCATATCACTCCAAGGACAACAGCGACATCTGCTGGTAGGGACACTGGGAAATGACCTTCTTCATGAAAGAGACATCTTGCAAATGGATAAAAAAAGTTATTTTTTCCTGGTAAAGGGACTGGAGTCCTTTTTATGAAAACACATTATCTGTGAGACCAATGCAGCTCGTCATAATATAGCGGTATGCCTGCATTACAGTCTGGAGCAGAGGTCCTCAAACTGCGGCCCGCCGAGGTCGTTTATCCGGCCCGCCGGGTGCTGCTGCCTGTCCTGCTTAGCAGCCGACTTGTCCGGGGCCCGCAGTGCGCATAGGAATTTGTTCATAGTTTTTTTTTAAACTATAGTCCGGCCCTCCAACGGTCTGAGGGACAGTGAACTGGCCCCCTGTTTAAAACGTTTGAGGACCCCTGGTTCTGGAGTGTTTTAGGACACAAATGACGTACTTACACCACCATATATGTATGTTACAAATAGTACAGAGAACATCCCACAGACCTATCCAGTTTGGTTAGTGGTGACAGCGCGGACCTGCAGGCTGAAGGGTCCCGGGCTCTGTTCAGCCTGGGCTTGTGCTGATGCTGCTGGCTCTGCCCAGTGAGGTCTGGGTGAGTGCACAGGCCACCTCTCACTGTGTCTCTCACATCTGTGTCTCGCTCTGTCTCTCATGCTCCCTTCCATTCTAACTAAAAAAAAGGGGGGGGGGGTTGGAATGTAGGACATACCTTTGAAGTAAAGAAGAACTAGCATGCATAATATAAACTTTAAATTAAACTCTGTTTAATTTTTACTTGAACATCAATAGAGATAAATACGCTTTTTAAAAATATATATATTTTATTGATTTTTTACGGACAGGAAAGGAGAGGGATAGTTAGAAACATCGATGGGAGAGAAACATGGATCAGCTGCCTCTTGCACAACTCCCACTGGTGCACAACTCCCACTGGTGATGTGCCTGCAACCAAGGTACGTGCCCTTGACTGGAATCGAACCCGGGACCCTCCAGTCCGCAGGCCAACGCCCTATCCACTGAGCCAAACCGGTCAGGGCAGATAAATACACTTTTTAAATAGTGGACAAAGTTACTGGTGTTTTTGTTAATGTGAAAATGTCACTGTAGTGGTGGCGGCGGGGTCGAGCCGCCCCGGTCCCGACCTAGCCGCCCGGGTCCCGGCCTTGCCTCCCTCCCTGGTTCGGCAGCGGGCCCACGATGCTGCGGTTCCAGACCTGGGAGTTCAGTCGCGCAGCCGAGAAGCTCTACCTCGCCGACCCTATGAAGGCACGTGTGGTTCTCAAATACAGGCATTCTGATGGGAGTTTGTGTATTAAAGTAACAGATGATTTAATTGGTTTGGTGTATAGAACAGACCAAGCTCAAGATGTAAAGAAGATTGAGAAATTCCAGTCAACTGATGCGACTTACGGTAGCCAAGGGATCCCGCAGTGTTTCCATGGAAACGGACTGACTGGTTTGAAATGTAGACTGTTTGCCATGTTCTTGAGAAGTAAATATCTTTTGAATTTGAGGCAGTGTTGGGACAGAAAATCCTTACTGTAACTAAGTGGGCTATTGAGAAGCCGAGAGACCATTTTTTTGTACTTTGTTTTTTAATGTTTACTTTAGAGAGCTAGGAATGCAAATACTTTCAGTGAGAAAGCCTTTATTTATTTTTGGAAATGGAACGAGAAATGTGTCTATCTTGGAAACTTTCTGCAGATTATTTGATGCTGGGAAAAATATATAATTATTTCTTTCAGTAAGTTTGTAGCAATAATTTGAAAATGAGATATCAGGAAAAGCCTATTCTTAAGTTTAGTTTGTCTTTTAAAAAAAATTTAAATTTAACCATTTTGCTGGGTTAAAAAAAATGCCACTGTAATTATCATAGTGAAAGATAATTCGTCCCTTACAGACATATTAAAGATGTCAGCAGAGTTGATGTTTCAGGCATTCTCAATGTGGTAAGATTACACAAATATTCACAAATTATACTTAGAGTAAATGAAATACATATTCATACTGAAAGCTGACCTATATATATACTGTATAGCTCCAAAACTTTAAAACCACATGAAATATTATAAACAACAAATAATAATGGGTATGCATATGTGCAGTGAATCTTAAAAATTCATAATTCTGTAAGAAGCTTGTACTACTTAAAATTTAGAACCAAGTCTGCCTGGTGTGGCTTACTGTACGAGCATCAACCTATGAAAGGAGATCAGAGTTTGATATCTGTTTTGGGCAAAAGCCTGAGGTGTAGGTTTGATCCCAAGTTGGTATGCAGGAGGACGCTGATCAATGATCCCCTCTCGTCATTGATATATCTATCACTCTCTCCCTCTCCCTTCCTCTCTGAAATCAATTAAAATCTACTTTTGAAAATTCAGAGCAAAAAACACAGTTAAGTATAAACCCTATTGGAACATGTCATAAAGCATTAAAACTGTAGCAGAGGAGTTGAAAAAAATCTAAAACGGGCTAGGGCTAGAAATAACTTCTAAATGAAACTAACCTCCAGGACTGGCAGAATGATCACAGGAGTGGTCTGACACTCTCAGCAAAGTTCTGACACTGGGCCCTACCTGGCTTGGCTCAGTGAATAGAGTATCTGCTTTGGGACTGAAGAATCCCGGGTGTGATTCAGGCAAAGGGCACATGCCTGGGTTCTGGGCTCCATCCCCAGTAGGGGGAGTGCAGGAGACAGCCCATGCATGATTCTCTCTCATCATTGATGTGTATATCTCTCACCTCTCTTTCTTCCTCTGAAATCAATTAAAAATAAATACATAAAAAGTTAAAAAATCAATAGAAAAATATCCTTTAGTTGAGGATTTATAAAAACAAATAAGAACAACAAACTTCTGACTTATTCTTAGAAAAAATACAATCGAACAACAGTGAGGTAGAATGACAAAATTACAGAATATGTTTATGTAAAGAATGATTGATCAAGCAAAATAATCTCTAGAATGTGTAGAATGTGAACACCTCACACACTGGTGGAAAAATGCAAAAAGGTACAATCAGTTTATTTTTTAAAAACATTTTATTTTTTAAAATGTATTTATTGAGCCAAAACCGGTTTGGCTCAGTGGATAGAGCGTCAGCCTGCGGACTGAAAGGTCCCAGGTTCGATTCCGGTCAAGGGCATGTACCTTGGTTGCGGGCACATCCCCAGTAGGAGGTGTGCAGGAGGCAGCTGATCGATGTTTCTCTCTCATCGATGTTTCTAACTCTCTATCCCTCTCCCTTCCTCTCTGTAAAAAATCAATAAAATATATTTTTAAAAAAAATGTATTTATTGACTTATTAGAGAGAGAGAAAGAAGCACCAGTGCCCTAACTGGTTTGGCTCAGTGGCTAGAGCGTCGGCCTGGGGACTGAGGGGTCCCGGGTTCGATTCCGGTCAAGGGCATGTACCTTGGTTGCGGGCACATCCCCAGTGTGGGGTGTGCAGGAGGCAGCTGATCGATGTCTCTCTCTCATCGATGTTTCTAACTCTCTATCCCTCTCCCTTCCTCTCTGTGAAAAATCAATAAAATATATTTTTTTAAAAAAAGGAAGAAGCACCAGTGATGAGAGAGAATCATTAATTGACTGCCTCCTGCACACCCAACACTGGGATTTAAGCCAGCAACTTTGAAATGGGCCCTGACATGGAATCGAACCATGACTACCTGGTTCATAGGTCAAAGCTCAATGAATGAGCCACACCAGACAGGCAATTTTATTAGCATTTGGAGAGAGAAAAAAGGAGAGGAAGAGAAACACGATTCAAGAGTGCAACACTGACCAGCTGCCTCCTGCACAACCCATTCTGGGGAGCTAACATACAACTCAGGCACAAGCCCAGTAACCCAACTAGTAATCCTACAATGCATGGTATCACACCCCAGCAAGTGAGCTACAGCATCCATGATGGTATATTCAGTTTAGATCACAAAACGTTAATCTTTGTAAATTTAAACGTTCAAATACAAACCGACTCAGATTAGGTACTGAATTTTTCGTGAAGGTAAATGAAACTTCTAGTCATATAAAGAATTATACAGAAACTAGAGGCCCGGTGCACAAATTTGTCCACGATTGGGCTCTTCTGCCTGGTTGGCGATCGGGTCCCATCTGGGCGGTATCACCCAGTCCCTGCGGGAGGTTGGCACCTGGTGAGGCACTGCAGGAGGGTTCCAGGGCATGACTGGCCCTGTCTTGCCAATGTCCTGATCAGCCAGACCCCAGCAGCAAGCTAACCTACTGGTCGGAGCGTCTACCCCTGGTGGTCAGTTTGTGTCATAGCGACTGGTCGATTGAACGACCTCTTGGTCGGACACTTAGCATATTAGGCTTTCATACACATACTAGAGGCCTGTTACACAAAGATTTTTGCAATAGGCCTTCCTTTCCCTGGCTTCCAGCACCAGTTTTCCTCCGGCACCCGGGACCCAGGCCTTCCGCCTTCACTCCGGCCAGAGTCTGCCATCTTCGTCTTTGCTGCAGCTGGAGTACCACTCCTGTAGATCCCTTTGCCCCCCGCCCTCCCTCTCATAGCAGGTGTCCTTCCCCACCTGGCCGCTCTGCGCCTGGGCATCTTTGTCCTAATTTGCATATTCCCTCCAGATTGGCTGGTGGGCATCACGGAGGTATGGTCAATTTGCATCTTTCTCTTTTATTAGTGTAGCCTAGAGGCCCGGTGCATGAAATTTGTGCACGGGGGGGGGTTCCTCAGCCCAGCCTGCCCCCTCTCACAGTCTGAGAGCCCTCAGGGGATGTGCTACTGAGGGCTTAGGCCTAAGCCACAGTCTAGCCTCCCTCTGCGGGCTGAGGGGAAGGCGCCACCCCCATCACCCCACTGCTGCCGCCACTGCTGGCCGCCATGGTGTTTTCATCAACATGGACTCCAGTCCATTCACCACAAAAAAATGACAACTTTCTTTAGGCATTTTCAAGATATGTCATGAGATATGACATTTCTTTCTTTCTTTTTTACCCTCACCTGATGACATTTTTCCATTTTTAGAAAGCATGAAAGAGAGAGGGAAAGACAATCAATGTGAGAGGGACACTTCAATTGGTTGCCTCCTGCATGAGCCCTGATGTGGGCCCTGGCCAGGGAGAAGCCTGAAACCTAAGTACATGCCCTTGATCAGAATCGAACCTGGACCCTGCGGTCCGCAGGCCGATGCTCTATCCACTGAGCAAAACTGGCTAGAGCAGGATATGACATTTCTTAACCCCTATAGCAGCGGACCTTCATTTTTTTCCTCCAGGAGTGAGGTGGAAAAACCCTAGATCACCTTCTTGGATTCTTATTACCCAAGTTATCAAGAACGCTGCCAGTAGCACCGGGAGCTTAGCCAATAAGCAGTCAGAAAAGATGTTTCCTCTGCAGCTCACACACAGAGGTGGGCCAACTGGGGCTGGGCGGCGGCTTGTGCACGCACCCCTGCCTCCGCTTCAGGGTTGTTGGGGCCCAGCGGCAGAGGCGGCTTGGGCACAATACCCTGCTTCTACTCCAGGGCTGCTGGGGCCCAGCGGCAGAGGCGGCTTGGGCACAATACCCTGCCTCCACTCCGGGGCTGCTGGGGCTAGGCGGCGGCGGCCGCTAGAGCACACCCCCCTGCCTCCGCTCCAGGGCAGCACCATCTGTGGCTTGCTCACAGCGCAAGCAGTCCCCTCCTGCCCATCTGTGTATGCAACCTCCTCCTGAGTCCGTCATGACTATTACAGCGTCCCGGCCAATTTGCATATTGCCTTTTAAATATATAGAGACTAGAGGCTCAGTGCACAACATTAGTGCAGTTGGTGGGGGGATCCCTCAGCCCAGCCTGCACCTGTTGCACTCTGGGAGCCCTCGGGAGATGTCCGGTTGATGGACATCCTTAGCGCTGCCACAGAGGCAGGAGAGGCTCTCGCCACTGACTCTGCTCACCAGCTGTGCGCAGGTTTCTGGCCGAGTGGCGCTCCCTCTGTGGGAGTGCACTGACCACCAGGGGGCAGCTCCTGCATTGAGCGTCTGCCCCTTGGTGGTCAGTCCACATCATAGCGACCGGTCTTGCTGCAGTTTGGTTTATTTGCATATTAGCCTTTTATTATATACGATACTTTGTACCAGCTTTATTAGAAATGACCAAATAATCATTTGGATAAACTATTGGTGATATATTCAAAGTAAAAATATTTATCAGAAAAAAGGATGAGTTACTAATATATCTTTAATAAATCACCCAGAATTTATGAAACATAAAGCAGAAAAATACTTAGAAAATGCAAAATGATCTATTGAAATGGAATGTAAATCACTGGTTACTTGTTAATCTGTAAAGCACATGGACACGTTAGAAAAAGTCATGAACCAAGTTCACAGTGACAGATATGGTCAATATCTATGTATATAAAAGCCTAAGCAACCAGTCGCTATGATGCACACTGACCACCAGGGGGAAGACGTTCAATACAGGAGCTGCCACCTGGTGGTCAGTGTGTTCCCAAAGCAGGAGCGCTGCTCAGCTCATCTATGGGGCTAGAACCCAGGAGCCCAGCTGACAAGCACAGGTGCAAAGGCATAAGTCTCTCCCGCGATCACTCCCTCTGCACGCACCTACCCCATCCTGACCAGGATCAACACTGGCATTGAGACTAACTGGGCACGAGCTCACTGCTGCTTCTCAGTCATGGGCATTCCAGTATCACCATAGAATGGGTGCACAGAGACCACAGCGGTGCAGCAACGAACGTACAGAGCGCCAGTGGCAGGGGCAGCAGGACCAGGATGAGTGGGAGCATCATGGCACCTGGCCCTGGCTCAGGCTCCTCCCTGGCTGCATGCCAGTTGGTACTTGGGAGATGTTCAATGCCAGTTTCAGATCAATTCCCGCAGGTCACGCCAAGTGACCTCACCAGTGCATGAATCTGTGCACCGGGCCTCTAGTTATGAGTATAAAGATGGTTTTAGTTTCATGAACACATAATGATTTATGAAACAGTATACATAACCTGTACTTTATTCATTATACCTTTTTAAAAATGATACAAAATTTAAAACCGTGTATGTTCAACTATATTGGAAAAATAGTTGAGGGTAGTGACAAACACTTATGCTCTCTGGGTGAGAGCCTTGTGTCAGTGACAGAAATGTAACAAACAATGAAGAACTTTCACCCAAACCAACAAGAATGCTGGCTGGGTCACAAAAGCCACATCGCTGGACTATAGACACCCTTTGCCTTCGTCTTTGTAATTCTGCCAGCGCACAAATGGCTCTGATGGGAACATCTGCGAAGATACAGGAAGCCACAAAACCTCTTCATTATATTCAATGACAATGACTGAGTCCACAGAAGATAAACATGCCTGGAGATCCTCAGATCTGTGTACTGGTACACACCGCTCCTGTTGACTTTTCCTCAGAAACATTCCTGGATGCACCTTTAGATGAGGAACATTCCATCTAATGGGCTGCAATCCCCAGCAAAATGCATAAGGTCAGTGTTTCTGTAGTGAAGTGGTTTCCTCTAACTACTATTGTATTCCCAACAGTGAAAATCTCCCATGGAATTGTAGGCTTTAGGTCTCATGGCCCTCTACAATAACTGGGCAAGAGATTCCCTTCAAGTGTATGGACATCCCTTGAAAAACAAGAAAAAAATTGATGCTGCTGGAAGGTATACTTGAGGTTGTCACAGCTACCCGCTCTTTATGTCACAAAGAATCCAGAAATAACATGAGGACTAGAGAGTCCATAGTGTTTCCTAGAAAAACATGGGCAGCAATGAAAATTTGGCAAAAACTGCTGTGGAAATTTCTGCACTGTATTGTTCCCTTAAAGAGAAAAATGTTTGAGACCCCATATGTTTTTCACCTCACCATGCTAGAAGAGCCCATATCTCCTTATAAGCTAACTCACATAGTAAATAGCAAACCCAAGATTAAAGAAGTCTTAGGAAAAAGCCTTCATTATTTTACAAACCAAAGAGACATGAGACTGGCAGTTCTTGCATTGATGACTTCTGCACTCAATAAATTCATCACTGGCATCTAGGGAAAGTGTGCTCTTGAGAATGGCAGTATATCTGCAATATTATGGGGCCAACACTAGTAAGTCCTATGTGGCCACTGGTTAGAGGGAAAACAATTAAGAACTAAGGGCTCAGGTATCCCTAATTTTCTTCAACAAACTACACAACAGAGTTAGTTTCCGTGGGCACAAGAGGATGGTGATTGATGCCATCTGTAGGGGCCTTATAGGTGGTTCAGGTGAAATACCTTCAGCAACAGAAATACGTAGTGACATAGACCTGGCAATAGGTCTCTGTTAGAAAGTGAAACATAGATATATATAGTTCCAACATAAAAATAAACACAACAAAAACACTTATGGGGACTTTACATAATGTAGGTGATTACGTGTATGAAATACAATGCAAACAAATGAGACTTCACAAATTTTCTTATATTACTGTTAAGACCTAACTAAGAAACAACATTACGTACACATCTAAGTAATTACTCTCATTTGGACTCATGTGCAAAGGAAATTTAGAAATTTGGCTGAGACATATCTCATGTTATTTGCACCCATAATAGCTTTCTCCAGTGTGAACGCTCTGATGATACTGAAGACCATTGCTACTTTTGAAAGATTTCCCACATTCACTGCATTTATAAGACTTTTCTCCAGTGTGAGAACTTTGATGGTGGTAACAGAAGCTACTCCAATTGGTAAATGATTTCCCACATTCACTGCATTTATAAGGCTTTTCTCCATTGTGAAATCTCTGATGACGACGAAGGGCAGTACTCCAGGTAAAAGATCTTCCACAGTCATTGCATTTATAAGGCTTTTCTCCAGTGTGAATTCTCTGATGACAATAAAGGTACCTGCTACTGGTAAAAGATTTCCCACATTCATTGCATTTACAAGGCTTGTCTTGAGTATGAACTCTCTGATGACAATGAAGGTACCTGCCAGTGGTAAAAGATTTCCCACATTCACTGCATTTACAAGGCTTGTCTCCAGTGTGAACTCTCTTATGACGATGAAGTTCAGAGGTTGTGATAAAAGATTTCCCACATTCACTGCATTTATAAGGTTTTTCTCCAGTGTGAGCACTTTGATGATAATGGAGGCTACTGCAATTGGTAAATGATTTCCCACATTCATTGCATTTATAAGGCTTTTCTCCAGTGTGAAATCTCTGATGACGAAGAAGCTCACTGCTAGTGATAAAAGATTTCCCACATTCACTGCATTTGTAAGGTTTTTCTCCAGTGTGAACTCTCTGATGACGACAAAGCTCACTACTAGTGATAAAACATTTCTCACATTCACTGCATTTATAAGGCTTTTCTCCAGTGTGAAATCTCTGATGACGACGAAGCCCACTACTAGTGATAAAGTATTTCCCACATTCACTGCATTTATAAGGCTTTTCTCCAGTGTGAATTCTCTGATGACAATGAAGGTCACTGCTACTGGTAAAAGATTTCCCACATTCAGTGCATTTATAAGGCTTTTCTCCAGTATGAATTCTCTGATGACAATGAAGGACAGTACTACTGGCAAAAGATTTCCCACATTCACTGCATTTATTAGGCTTTTCTCCAGTGTGAGAACTTTGATGATAACGGAGGCTACTCAAATTGGTAAATGATTTCCCACATTCACTGCATTTATAAGACTTTTCTCCAGTGTGAACTGTCTGATGATGATGAAGATTACTACTGCCAATGTCTTCCTCTAATTCCTTTCTGGTGTAAAAACCTTTTGTCCTTTGAAACGCCGACCCACCCTTTGAAATATCATTTGACCTGTCCCTGGTCTGAGAAACTGTAAGATGGAGATGTCCTGACCAGGTAAGTGTGCCTGCCTCCCCAGAAGTGAAATAATTCTGGTAAACATTGAAATTGCACATGTTTGAAAGTGACATCCTGACCACACCTCCAATCAACATGTTCTCTCTCACATGCTGCTGGTGAAATTTTGCACTGAAATAAAATTGTTTTGCACATGCCCCACACCTCAATAGTACATGGATCTGCTGAGTTTCTTGCCCCTCCATCACGTGGAAAATGTTTCCCAAGACGAGCCCACAACTCTCACAGGGGTGGCTCTTCTGGGAAGACAAGGCTAACCTGGGATTCCTTGCCTGTGACACTCTTACAGAAATGTTCTGTTCTGTTGGTTCCTCCACATTCTCTGCTCCACAGCAGCAACCTGAACAAAAGGAAACGCTGGTGAGGTACATGTTGACCTTATGAAAACAGAATATATTCACTACAAATGTTTATCTGTCATGACTACGCATGATTTCATAGAATAATTTTCAGACAAGTGATTTGGACTGTAAGGAAATAGCTGTTACACATTACTTGGCCCCAAAGATCAGTCAATGGTGAAAATCTCACCAAGGCAGGGACAGAAACAGAGAATGGGAAACACAGAAGAGAAAAAGGCTCTACTCATTGATCCTCTACAAACGGCTTCTTTCAGGACCTTTCATTCTGTTAACCTGAGTCTGGGTAGGAGAATTTGAATGTGCTCAAACCCACAAAAAAACTATTGTATTGGAGCACAAGATGTTCAAGGTCAATACAATAATACGTGTGCACTCTGCAGGCATAGACTAAGGTTGGTTTGCCATAAAGAGAGAACTGTAAACGAGGTAGAGGGGCACTGTTTAGAGAAGTTAAAGTTATCTGTGCACTTGGAATCCGGGTAGAAATGAACACTATTACACCTGAGGAGTTGGCAAAGTGCCAACAATAAACAAGTAAATGTAGAATTGGGTGAGGAATGGGTCATGGCAACAAAATACATTTGAACAAAATGGGTTCCTAGTTATGACTTTAACAAAGCCCTGGTGTCAAAACCTTTCCAACAGACCTTCACCAAGGCAAGACGGCCTCTGGTTCCACTCTGTCATTCATCAGGTCATGTTTCTTCTGTGATGCACAAATGATTCTCCCCCATGAATCCCAATTGATTCAGCACATGGGGTTCAGATTATATAAATCCAAAAGAAAAAAACAAAGAGATGCATGCTGATCATTGTGCAAGAACTACAAAGTGCAACAGTGATCACTGGGAAAAAAAAATCTATGTGAGTGACATCAGCAAGATGGCAGAGTAAGATATATGATAATCCTTTCCATTCTCAGAACAAGTATGCAGCTATCCATGAATAAAAACAACTACAAGGGGTTAAGAGTACAATGAAACTCTGGCTGGTTTTGCTCAATGCTTGGAGCATCGGCTTGAACACCGAAGGGTAGAGGATTGATTCCTTGTCAAGGTCACACACATGGGTGGATGTTAGCTCCTGCCCCTTTAAGTGGGTGTGGGAGGCAACTAGTCAATACGTCTCTCTCACATTAATGTTCCCCAATCTCTCCCTGCTCACTCCTTTCCACTCTCTCTCTCTCTGAAAAGCAGTGGACAAAAGAGTGATGATTAAAAAGAAAAGAGTGCAATTAACACTAAAAGGAATTCAGTAGAGAAAAAAAAAAAGCTGAATTACAAAGAGATGACTAGAGTGGGTTACCAAAGATATTTGGTAGGGTCAATATGGGGGCCCTGTCCAAAGTATACAGGATGTTCAAGGCCAATCTGAGCTTGGGAATCCTTATCAGAGTGTTCAAGGCTAATTTGATATACACAGGCACAAAAGCATGGACACAGCAAGCTATACACTGTGCAGGTGTGCCCTTCTATAACCCAATAACTAATGTCACTATTTCGCAAGAATCCACTTTTGTCTAAGTTGATATAAAGTATGTTACCGACCAGCCAATACACAGCTACTCGTTTGAATTACTGTGTTTGCAATGATTGCTATGTTAGCAGCAGCCACTTAGTATGGCTTCTATGTTGGGGGCTGCTTTGTAGGGAAGATACAGTGTTAACCAGCCAGCATGCAGCTGTCTACTTTATAGACTACTCGTAGGACTTTACTTTGAAGAACTGTTTTGTCTAATGGCTCCTTAGTAACAATGGCTACTTGGATTTCAATAAAGACTCTTTCATATATATACTAGAGGCCCGGTGCATGAAAATTCATGCACTGGAGGGGGGTCCCTCAGCCCGGCCTGCCCCTTCTCACAGTCTGAGAGCCCTCAGGGGCGGGAGGCAACCCAGCAATCAGGGCAAGGCGACGCTCCATCACACCTCTGCTGTTGCCACTGCCGGCAGCGCCTCAGCCGGCCCTGGTCACCTGAGCCTCAGGCAGCCCTGGGCGGCTGGGGAGCTGAGGGGCCTGGGGGACTCCAGAGGTAGGTGTGTGGGGTGGGCCCAGCCTTGCCGCGTGCCTGCCACCCCAGTGGGGTTGAGAAGACTGGGCACTGCCATGTTATGGCTGTGGGCGCTGCCATCTTTGAGGGTGGGACAGTCAATTAGCATATTCCCTCCTTATTGGCTGTGGGCACCCCCATCTTTGAGGGCGGGGCAGTCAATTAACATATTCCCTCCTGATTAGCTGTGGGCACCGCCATTTTTGAGGGTGGGGCAGTCAATTAGCATAGTCCCTCCTTATTGGCTGTGGGTGCTGCCATCTTTGCTATGGCGTGAGGGTCAATTAGCATATTCCCTCTTTATTAGATAGGATGACTTCTCATATCTTCTCCATCTAATACAAGATGTCCATAAAGATCCAGTTCCTGGCAGAGAAGGACCTGCACTCTCACAGTAAAAAATAAAAAAAAAAAAGGTTCAGTGTTTCCTCTATCAACCACTGCACTTGTACTAATGTTGACCTTAGTGGCCTGCTCTGTGAAAAACACTACACATTTTTGTATTTAGGAATCACAGAAGTCCGTGAAACATCTGTGAACTCCCCACAGTCTACTCAATCAGAGGACCCATAATGTTTATCAGCATGCATCCTGAAAGAAATCCCTTTGGCAACAACCTATCCCAGGAATAAAATAAAAATCAACATGTGCCAAACAGTATTTGCCACCAAAGACTCTAAAATCATCACTTGTCATTAAAAAAAATTTGCTGCCAAAGACACTGAGTAACCATACATTTTTTGTTATTCTGACCTCAGCTAATGGAGCTTCAAAAAAACTATGCTACTGGAACTTTCTCAAACCTGAAATAACACCCTTGTGAACACCTTTGCATCCATATGCTGATGAATGTATTTCTTGAGCTAGAATTGGTCCTAGAGTTGAAAGGAGTAACTCCTTCATCGAATGTGTAGACTTCAACAGAGGACTAAAAAGAAGGACACTATCAAGACAACATAATAATTTTCTAATAATCAATACCAAATAAATGGAGATCTACATACAGCCTGATAAAAAATCCAAAATATTTACACTTAAAAATGTTTGTGAGCTCCAAGAGAACACAAATAGAACCAACATAATGAAGACATCAACAGAGAACAAAAGGAGAATATCAGATAGACAGAAATCATAAAAAAATATGAAATAGAAATGTTGCAGTTGCCCAATTACAATGAATAAAATGAAATAATGCCATAAAGAGTATCAAAAGCAGACAGAAAGTATATGTGATGTCCACAACAGGTCACTTGGAATCATCCAGATGGAGAAAATAAAAATAAATTTAAAGAATACAGCAAGTAAAATTAAGTAATACCATAAAGTTTTCCTATATTTGCACTATGGGAATACCAGGAAACACTAAGTGTGCTGGTCATGGAACGAGACAAAGAAAGAGAAAAGGGAAAAAGGAAGAAAAGGGATAGAACTTTGATTTTTCAAAAATAAGCTGAAATCAACTTTCATAATTTGAAAAAACAGATGTGAACAATCAAATTCATGCACTCTCACAGGTCCCTGTACAGATTCAAGACACTAACCGTACTTCATCAAGATACATTATAATAGAACAGTAAAAAAATCAAAAGGCAAAGAGAAATGTGAAAACACAAAGAAATTAGGAACTCCTCTCACACAGGGGAACAACAGATGAAGGGTATCAGTAGATTCCTCTGAAGACACCTTGCATACTAGAAAATAAAATGATGTAATGAAAACCATCAACACTTTATCCAGAAAACCTGATCTTCAGAAATAAGTATTTTCCAAGAAACACAAAAGCTAAGGAAGTTCATTGCCACTCAACCTGACTTTTTAGACATGCTGACAAAAGTTCAAGATAAAAAAAAAATCTAAGTAGAATCATGAATGCATAGGAAACTATAAATATCACTGATAACGGTTGAGAACAGAATCAAATTCACAATACTGTAACACTGCATTTGTGGAATGAACATTATGTAACTCTGTTATAAAAGTTAATAAATTTAAACTAGTAAAAAAGATGAACTTGACATCATGTACCTTAATACCTACACAACATGAAAAAAATTTACTTGAGAAATCATTAATCCATGAAAAAGTGTGTGGTGGAGAGTCAAAGGGGAGAAATATTATATGCAACTGAAGGTGTTATTAATATGACATGGACTGCAAAGAGTATGACTTGTTTTGTGTTAGTGTCTTGAAAATCACAAGCAAACACAATGTTATAGATATACAAAAGAGAAAGGGACCCAATCACTGTACAAAATCATCAAATCACAAAGGACAACAATAAACCAGGCAGACAAAGGAATTACAAAAGTGCCAGAAACCATGAAGAAGTGGCAACAGCTGCTCCATAGACAAATTCTTCATTCAGAATCAGAGTCACTGAAGGGATAAAAGAAAAAGAAACTGGACTCAATATATGCTGACTACAAAGACACTCAACCTTTATGGACCCAAATAGGAAGGGGAAAAAAGATGCAAAAAATATTCCATACAAATGAAACCAAAACAGAGAAGGGATGGGGAAAATTCTATCAGACAAAACAGGTCTCCCCAAAAAATTTGTCACAAGAAAGTTCATCATAAAATGAGCTTTCATATGATGTATGAATCAAATGATGTATCAGTCAATTCATCAAAAGGATAATACTTTGAAGTATTATTCACTAAAAAATAGAGTAATTATATTAAACAACTAATATCAGATCTGAAGGCAGGAAAAAAAAAATACCAATATCAGTAGGCAACTTCAACATTGCCCCTTCAACAATAGGTAGACATCCCATCCAAAAGCAATAAGGAATAATTGAAGTCTGACTAGACTTTAGAGAAAACAGAATAAATACATACAGAACATTCCATCCAAGTGCAGCAAGAGACGCATTCTTGTCAAGCACACATAAAACATTCCCAAGCAGATCACACGTTAGGTCAAAAAATTAGTCTCGCCCTAACCAGTTTGGCTCAGTGGATAGAGCGTTGGCCTGCGGACTCAAGGGTCCCAGGTTCGATTCTGGTCAAGGGCATGTACCTTGGTTGCGGGCACATATCCAGTAGGGAGTGTGCAGGAGGCAGCTGATCGATGTTTCTCTCTCACTGATGTTTCTAACTCTCTATCCCTCTCCCTTTCTCTCTGTAAAAAATTAATAAAATATAATTTTTAAAAAAAATTAGTCTCAAAGTTTGAGAAGAAATCACATCAAGGACCTTATACATTAACAATGTATAAAACTAGAAATCCATTTTAGTTTCAAGAAAACTGGAAAATACACAAATATGTAAAAATTAACACACTCCTAAAGGATCAGTGGGTGAAAGAAAACCCAGAAAAAGAGATCTGAAATAAATAGAGACAAAGTGAATTCAAACACAATCTACCAACACTTATGTATACAATGCAGGAAATGCAATTCTACGAGGAAAATTTAGAGCAATAAATTCCTACATTAATAAAAAAGATCTCAAATAAACAACCTAACCTTGCACCTCAGAAAATTGGAAACAACAAGAAAGTAAACTGGAGTGTCAACCTATGAACCAGGAGGTCACAGTTCAATAGCTGGTCAGGTCATATGCTGGATTGTGGGTCCAATCCGCAGTAGGGGGCATGCAGCAGGCAGCTAAACAATGATGCTCTCTCATCATTGAAGTTTCTGTCTCTCTACACCTCCCCCTTCCTCTCTCTAAAATCAATAAAAATATATTTTAGAAGAAAACAAAAAAGGAAAGTACACCTAAAGCTAGCAAAGAAAACAATCAATGAATATTAGAACAACCATTAATCAACTAGAGACAAGACAAAAGTATATCATAACTGCCCTAACTGGTTTGGCTCAGTGGATAGAGCATCAGCCTGTGGACTGAAAGGTCCCAGGTTCGATTCCAGTCAAGGGCATGTACCTTGGTTGCAGGCACATCCCCAGTAGGAGGTGTGCAGGAGGGAGCTGATTGATGTTTCCCTCTCACTGCTGTTTCTAGCTCTCTATCCCTCTCCCTTCCTCTCTGTAAAAAACCAATAAAATATATTTTTTTAAAAAAGTATATCATAACTAAGAGCTAACCTTTTTGTTCTTGTTAATCCTCACCCCAGACTATATTTTTTCACTTATTTTTAGAGACAATGGAAGGGAGAGAGAGAAACACACAAAAACATAGATGTGATAGAGACACATTGGTTGGGTGCCTTCCACACGTACCCCAACAAGGGAGGGGGATCAAAACGGCAACCCAGTTTCATGCACTTAATCAGGAATCGAAGCCGTGACCCTTTGGTACTTGAGCCTACACTCTAATAACCATCCCTGGCATGGCTAAAAGCTATTTTGTTAAAAGATGCACAAAATTGGCAAATCTTTATCCAAACTAAAACAAAAGAAACAACGCTAAAATGAATTTAAAAAAGAAGTGAAAGATATTACACCTGACACTGAAGCACAACGCAGAAGAGATGTTGCTAAATGACATGAACTTACATGGAGAAAATTGTAAAGAACTCACTATAAATTTCTAAAATTAATTTTAAAAATTCAGAGCCCTAGCTGGGTGGTTCAGTTTGTGAGAGTGTGGTTCTGATGCACAAAGGTAGTGGGTTTGATTTTTCCTCAAGGTACATGCACTGGGCAGCCAATAATACATAGATGGGTGGAAGAGCAGAACAATGTCTCTGTCTCTCTCACTCTAAAAGCAATAAATAAACATTAAATAAAAAATAAATTCAGAAACGTTCCAGAATAAAATATCAAAATACAAACATCAGTTCCATTTCTAAACACTAACAATAAATTCTTTGATAAAGAAAGGGAAAAAGGCCCATTGTCGGTGTTGCTCAGTCGATTGAACATCTTCCCATGAACTGACAGACAAGCAGTTCTTTTGTTGGTCAGGGTGTTACAGAACACCGGAGAGAAACCAAGCAACACTTAGAGAAATGGAGTTACACTTTCAAATTCTGAGCAACAACATGGAGAAAGTTGTCCCTTTTTATTTATTTTTCAGTCCTTTCTCTCCCAAATATGGTGTTTTGCGGTTCCCTTTGCAGTTCTTAAAGAGCCCTATGTGCTGGGGCTTAGGGACCTCAACCAAAGACCTGTCCTGGCACCAGCACTGATAACTTCGTCTGGAGAAGGTTTATGGCCTCTCTAAAATGGGAGTAAACAGGTGTTGCAGGACAAGACAATTAAAGAGGCAGTGACTAGATTCAGATTGCTAGCCCCGAAAAATGTCTCTTTTTCTCCATCAAGGGCACATGCCCAGGTTGTGGGCAAGATTCCAGGTAGGGAGCGTACAGGAGGCAGCTGATCGATGTTTCTCAGATGGATGTTTCACTCTCTCCCTCTCCATTCCTTTCTTTCTAAAAAAATCAACAACAACAACAAAGAAGAAATGAAGAGCCCTAACCGGTTTGACTCAATGGATAGAGTCAGCCTGAACTGAAAGGTCCCAGGTTCAATGCAGGTCAAGGGCACATGCCCAGGTTGCCAGCTCAATCACCAGTAGGGGGTGTGCAAGAGGCAGCTGATCAATGATTCTCATCATTGATATTTCTATCTTTCTCTCCCTCTCCCTTTTGCTCTGAAATCAATAAAAATATATTAAAAATAAATAAATGCATAAATAAATTTTTTAAAAATATATTTTATTGATATTTTACAGAGAGGAAGGGAGAGGGATAGAGAGTTAGAAACATCGATGAGAGAGAAACATCGATCAGCTGCCTCCTGCACACCTCCCACTGGGGATGTGCCCACAACCAAGGTACGTGCCCTTGACCGGAATCGAACCCGGGACCCTTCAGTCCGCAGGCCGACGCTCTATCCACTGAGCCAAACCGGTTTCGGCATAAATAAATTTTTAACAAAAGAAATGAAGTAGTCAAGTTTACAATAGCACTAAAAAGAATAAAATACTCAGGAATAAATTCAACCACAAAGGTGAAAGATCTATACATTGAACACTAGAATACAGTGGTGAAAAAATGGAAGAAACCACAAAAAAGTGGAAAGACATCTGGTGTTGTTAGCTTTGAAAATGTGTTTTCCTTAAAATATCTACACTACCCAAAGCAATCTCCAGATTAAATGTAATCCGGATGGTAATTCCAATATCTGAAACCTCAAATAGCAAAAGTAATCTTTAGCAAGAACAAAACTGGTGGCATCACACTTCCTGCCTTCAAGCTATTACAAAGCCAAAGCCAAACAGTGTGTTACTGAAATACACACAGAAACAAAGACACAAAACCAAAAACCATACACCAGAAAACACAGAAATTAGCCAGGCACATAAGTTCATGTAACCTTTGACAAAAACACAAGACATGTTAAGAAAGGACAGTTTCTTCAATGGGGGGTATTGAAAAAATAGATATTCACATGGAAAACAAGAAAACCACTGATAAACACTTACTCAGATCGCATGAGAGAATTAAATGTCCATGTTAAAACTTTAAGATCCTTCAAGACAACACAGGGAAAATGCTTTGGAGACTTGTTTTGGACATGATTTTTGGGATGTGGCACCAACCACCAGGCAAAAAAAGAAAATCAGTCCAGACAGAAACAAATGAAAGTGCTTTTTCCCAGGACAATAGCAATTAACAAAATGAAATGAAAAGGCAAAGTATAGGAGGATGGGACATGATCAACCAAATAAAGGAAATATTGTGATACAGAGAGAAAGTCATGTTATGTTAACACTATAATGAAGGCTATGAAGAAGACAACAGTGTTGCTGAAAACATTGTACATAAATTAATTAAAAACACTTTATGGGTAAACACTGTTAAGCTGCATCTGAGCCTGCTGGAAAAATAGCCACATTAGACTTTCTGAATGCGGAATTGCCAAAAACATGAAATTTGTACATAAAACAAGAATGTAATATTTGGGAAGCACAATTAAGCAAATGCAAAAGGAGATGTATCTTATTATAAACTAGAAAAATACTCAACACACTCATTAGCCAATAATTATAGTTGAAATTAGGACTAAAGCCCTGGCTGGTTTGCCTCAGTGGTTGAGCATCCATCTATGAACCTAGGAGGTCATGGGTTGGTTCCTGGTCAGAATTCATGCCCGAGTTGCTGGCTCAATCCCCATTAGGGGGGCATGCAGGAGATACCCAATAGATGATTCTCTCTCATCACTGATGTTTCTCTCTCTCTCTCCCCCTCCCTTCCTCTCCAAAATCAATAAAAAAAATATTTACACATAAAATAGGAATAAGGATGGAGTGATACTTTTAAAAACTATACGTACAAATGACCAACAGGAATAAAGAATATGCTTTTGCTCACTACTCAACTGGAATCCATTAGGCTCCCTGTCACACAACCAACCACAAACCCTCCCTACGAGTTCGGTACAGCAGGTGTTGTGTCTAAAGGTATAGAAGGGAGCAGTGCAAACCCTGCCAGCCTCAGCAAGAACCCAGAAAACTGGGAAAAGCTAGCAATGTATATAGTCCACAGGTGAGGACAGAGCACCAGCAGAGATGAGGGGTCTGCGGAAATGCAAAGGCAGGTACCCAGAACCAGCCAGAGTGAGGGTCTTACCCAAGGAGGATACAAGTTCAAAGTTCTCCAGCATCACATTCAGGTACAGCTGTTTCTGACCCTCATCAAGGAGGCTCCATTCCTCCCTGGAGAAGTACAGGGCAATGTCCTCAAAGGTCACGCCAACCTGTCAGAATTGAGACATTTGAAACCAGAGCTGTCTCTCTCAGAACCTACCATCCTGCTCCTTACACATCTTCCCCACCCCTCAACCTCCTCCAGGGCTCCCCAGTTTAGTGTGGACACCAGGCCCTAATGCCACTGCAGGCTGCTCTCTCATCAGTCCCATTAGTCACTGTTATTGCCCTCAGCACAACACATGGGCTGGGAAGGAGGACAGCAGAGAAACACCATCTAAGCCAGGGGTCCTCAAACTTTTTAAACAGGGGGCCAGCCAGTTCACTGTCCCTCAGACCGCTGGAGGGCCGGACTATAGTTTTAAAAAAAAACTATGAACAAATTCCTATGCGCACTGCGAGCCCGGGACAAGTCGGCTGCTAAGCAGGATAGGCAGCGGCACCCAGCGGGCCGGATAAATGTCCTCGGCGGGCCGCATGTGGCCAGCGGGCCATAGTTTGAGGACCCCTGAAAGCTCTGAGCCATGCTTGCTGGGCTCCAGCCTCCCTGCCAAGAAAGACCACTGCAGTCTCCCAGATCATGCCTCCAAGACAAAGAAATACCTGGGCTTATGCTTCACCCTATATCCCAACACCAGCCCGAGCCGGTTTGGCTCAGTGGATAGCACATTGGCCTATGGACTGAAGGATCCCGGGTTCGATTCTAATGAAGGGCACATGCCCGGGTTGCAGACTGGATACCCTGTAGGGGGCACACAGGAGGCAACCTCTGGATGATTCTCTGTCATTACTATTATCTCTCTCTCCCTCTCCCTTCCTCTCTGAAATCAATAAATACACACTGAGTGGCCAGATTATTATGATCTCTGAACGCATAATAATCTGGCCACTCGGTGTATATCCTATATAATAAAAGGCTAATATGCAAATTGCCCCCTAGTCCAGGAGTACGACCTGCCTGATGGCCAACCGCCCATGTCCTCTCCCCCTGGCCAGGCTGGCCGGACCCCACCCATGCACGAATTCATGCACTGGGCCTCTAATGTGTATACACACACACACACACTGAGTGGCCAGATTATTATGCGTTCAGAGATCATAATAACCTGGCCACTCAGAGAGTGTGTGTGTGTGTGTGTGTGTGTGTGTGTATGCGTATGTGTGTGTGCGTATATATATTTTTAAGTCCCAATACCAGGTCTCTGGGACCATCAGCTCACACTTCCTCCAGATGAGCAGACCACCACTGTGTAATGTCTAACACCCCATCCCAACTTCAGACCCCAGGTTCTGCCGCCTTCCTGCTCCACAGCCCAGGACCTCTCTGGACTCACCCATGACCTTGGCGTATGGAACCAAGAGAGTGCTTGAGAGGTTTCAGAAGGATCTAGCACAACCCGATTCCTGGTGGACCCCACAGCCTGGGGAGAGCAGGGCAGGCGGCTCTGAAATCCTCCCTGCCCGTGTCTGACCTTGGATTCAATACTCACCACCCACATCCGCAGGGAATTTCAGATACAAGTCACCCCTGTGCACTCTGCCCTACACTTCCTGTGTCCTCAGAAGCCACCACACTCCTCTCTCCCCTCCTCCTTCCTCAGAGTCCTTGACGGGGACCTGAGCTGCAGGACGTGACAGGCGCCCTGACCCCAGGCTGCTGGGTGGAGCGGAAGGAGGCGGTGAGGCAGGTGTGGCGGGGAGGGAGACGCGAACTCACCTCAGCTGAGCACCTGAGCGAGGCCATTGCCATTGGACGCTGTGCGCGGATCCAGGCCGGAGAGGCCGGAGAGGCCGGGAAGAAGCAGGGGCGGTGGAAGGGGGAGGAAAGGGTCTCTGTTCCGTCACGGACGTGGGTAACCCGGTGGCGTCAGCGAATTTCACTCCCACGTGCGAGCTGAGCCGGCAAGAACTCGGGCCTTCTCCCTCCGAGGATCTGCCACTGCCGCCGCCGCCGCCGCCTGGAGCCTCCCACCCGGTACTGGAGTAGATTCTGGGTGAAGACCAATAGCCGCCAAGAGTGCACCGGAAGTCCCACCCCTGCCCGCGGGTGACGCAAGGGAAACGCCTTTTCTGACATTTCATTGGCTAAGCTGGCGGTATTCCTCACAAGGCCTTCTGGGTAATGTGGGTTCCAGAGTCCAAGATGGTGCTGGAAGGTTTCTCCACATCACTCCAAGGACAACACCGCCATCTGCTGGTAGGGACACTGGGAAATGACCTTCCTCATGAAAGAGACATCTTGAAAATGGCTAAAAAAAAGTTGTCATTTGATCCCCGTAAATGGACTGGAGTCCTTTTTATGAAAACACAATATCTGTGAGCCTAATACTGAGACTCGTTAGAAGGATGCCTGCATTACAGTCTTGACATTTTTTTATTTATTTTTTAATCCTACCTCCAGGATATTTTCCATTGAGTTTTATAGAAAGTGGAACAGATAGGGAGAGATAGGAACATCGATTTTAAGAAAGACACATTGATTGGTTGCCCCTGCACACGTCCCAACCAGGGCCTGGGAGGAGCCTGCCATCCAGGTGGGTGCCCTGGACAGGAATGAACCGGGATCCTTCAGTCCATAGGCGGATGCTCTATCCTCTGAGCCAAATGAATCAGGGTGAGTCTGGAAAGTTTTATCACACAAACCACCTACTTACACCATCATATAGGTATGTGACAAGTATAACACAAGAATGTAGGACAGCCCTATCCAGTTTAGCTCAATGTTTAGAACGAGGACCTGCAGACTGAAGGGTCCTGGGTTTGATTTCAGCCTGTACTAGGTTGCAGGCTCTGTCCCGATGAGGTCTGAGTTAGTGCAGGGGCTAACAGTCGATTTGTCTCTCTCATATCTTTGTTTCTGTCTCTAACTCTCCATTCTCTAAAACAAACAAATCAAAAACAGGTTAAAAAAATCCAGGACATATTTTTGAAATAAAAAAGAACTAAGAAATGCAGGACATATCTTTGAAATAAAAAAGAACTAAGATGCATAATATAAACTTTAAAAGGAACTATTTAATTTTTATTTAAACATCAATAAAGATAAATTTTTGAGAAAGTGGGAGAATTGAATTCTGACAAAGTTATTGGTTTTTGTTAATGTGAAGATGCCACTGTAATTATCACAGTGAACTATATTTTGTCCCTACAGACATATCAAAGATGTCAGCTGAATTGTTTCAGGCATTCTTAATGTGATAAGATTACACAAATATTCACAAATTATATTTAGAATAAATGAAATACATATTCATACTAAAAGCTGACCTATATATTGCTCAAAAACTTTAAAATCACATGAAATATTATAAATTACAATAATGGGTATGCATATGTGCAGTGAATCTTAAATTTCATAATTCTGTAAGAAGCTTGTCCTACTTAAAAATTAGGACCCAGCCCGGTTGTATGAGTATCACCCTATAAAAGGGGGGTCAGGTTTTTTTGTGTGTTTTTTTTAATATACATTTTATTGATTTTTTACAGAGAGGAAGGGAAAGGGATAGAGAGTTAGAAACATCGATCAGCGGCCTCCTGCACACCCCCCACTGGGGACGTGCCCGCAACCAAGGTACATGCCCTTGACTGGAATCGAACCTGGGACCCTTTGGTCCGCAGCCTGACGCTCTATCCACCGAGCCAAACCAGTTTTGGCATTGCGTGTTTTTTTTTAATAATGGAACACTTCACGAATTTGCGTGTCATCCTTGCGCAGGGGCCATGCTAATCTTCACTGTATCATTCCAATGTTAGTATATGTGCTGCCGAAGCGAGCACAGGGGGGTGAGGAGTGGGGGGGGTCAGGTTTTGATTCCAGGTTGAGGCACAAGTCTGGGTTGCGCGTTAGATCCCCAGTGAGGGTATGTAGGAGGCAGCCTATCAATGATTCTCTATTATTATTGATGTTTCTATCTCTCTCTCTCCCTCACTACCTCTCTGAAATCAATGAAAATCTGTTTTTGAAAATTCAGAGCAAAAAGGACAGTGAAGTATAAACCTAAATGTGAACATGTCATAAAGACATAAAGTAAGAAATGAAGCAGAAGTGTTGAAAAAAATCTAAAAACTTATGAGAAATTATATAAATCACTTCTTTAAAAAAAAAAAGATATGGATGGCAGGAAGAAGCTGATCAATGATTCTCTCATTCATGTTTCTATCTTTCCCTCTCCCTTCATCTCTGAAGTCAGTAATAAATCAATAAATTAATTAATTAATTTTATTTTTTTTAAATATATTTTATTGACTTTTTTACAGAGAGGAAGGGAGAGGGATAGAGAGTCAGAAACATCGATGAGAGAGAGACATCGATCAGCTGCCTCCTGCACACCCCCTACTGGGGATGTGCCCGCAACCAAGGTACATGCCCTTGACCGGAATCTAACCTGGGACCCTTCAGTCCGCAGACCGATGCTCTATCCACTGAGCCAAACCGGTTAGGGCTTAATTAATTAATTTTAAAAAATAAATGGAAAAGCCGAAACCGGTTTGGCTCAGTGGATAGAGCGTCGGCCTGCGGACTGAAGGGTCCCGGGTTCGATTCCGGTCAAGGGCATGTACCTTGGTTGCGGGCACATCCCCAGTAGGAGGTGTGCAGGAGGCAGCTGATCGATGTCTCTCTCTCATCGATGTTTCCGGCTCTCTATCCCTCTCCCTTCCTCTCTGTAAAAAAATCAATAAAATATATTTAAAAAATAAATAAATAAAAAAAATAAATGGAAAAAATATCCTGGGGTGAGGACTAAAAAAAAATTAAAAACAAACAAGCCCCAAAATAATTGATGTTTCTATCTCTCTCTCCCTCTGCTTTTATCTCTGAGATCAATAACAAATAAGTAAATAATAAATAAAATAAAGATTTTTTTAATCAATAAAAAATTATCCTGGAGTAAGGATTAAAAGACAAAAACAAACAAACCCCAAAATCTTCTGACTTGGGAACCCTGTATAGCACTCTTATTCATAAAACATATTCTTTTTTTAAAAATATATTTTATTGATATTTCACAGAGAGGAAGGGAGAGGGATAGAGAGCTAGAAACATTGATGAGAGAGAAACATCAATCAGCTGCCTCCTACACACCTCCCACGGGGGATGTGCCTGCAACCAAGGTACATGCCCTTGACCGGAATCGAACCGGGACCTTTCAGTCCACAGGCCGATGCTCTATCCACTGAGCCAAACCGGTTTCGGCCATAAAACATATTCTTGATGAAATCAGATCTCTTTCTCACCTCCTTTAAGTGTGGACTTTAACAACTAATGCTGAGTGCTGCTCATTTCACATCTCCACAGCCCCCGTAACCCAATGACTCACTATCACTTAGAATATTTTCTTTTTGAATGATTGGCTCCTCCTTCAATAAAGCATTTAGACAAGCTTTGTGGGGAAGACATATCTCTATGCACTGCTGTATGACACAGGGCCATTCAGCCTCAGAAGCAGACGAGATCATTAGCAAAGAATTACTGAAGCCATGAAACATCATGTGTGGCTTTCCTTCCACAGTGCTAAATTTTTTGCTCACACCTTACAAATATCTTCTCAGCTCACTTTTTTATTTTTCTTCAAGTTGTCATGAATGAGGAGGCCTTTTGTAGAAAAAAAAAAAAAAAGAATGTCATAGTAGCCAAGTTTCCAGCATAGCCATATCTAAGGTTAATTCTCTCACCTCTTGGTGTCTCTAATTTCCCACCTATTGAGACTTTACCTGTTGGCAGGCTCCATAGAGCCTCTTGTCTTCTAGCTACCTAGGCACTGCTCATTGTATAACTCCATTAGGCCTTTCTGTAGTTTGCTCAAGCAATATTCTCTTCCATCAATAATGTTCATTCCGCATGCTGACACTGTAACTGCATTAACAGGTGAAATAATAATTATTTCTGATCAAAGTGGTGAGATCCTAGGATCCAAAATCTTTGTGACAGGTTCAGATGCCCACTTTCAACACCTTCAATGGTGCCAACATGGTAGCCATCTTGGCAACAAATGTAAATTTGTGCCCTGGTGGTTTAGCTCAATGGATGGAGCCAAACCAGGGGTCATGGGTTACATTCTGGTCAAGGGCCCGTTGCTCAGATGGAGGCTCCATACCTGGCCAGGTCAGAGCATGTGCGGGAGGCCGCCAATCCATTTGTCTCTCACACATCGATGTTTCTCTCTTTGTGTTCCTCTCCCCCTCCTTCCATTCTCTCTAAAAATCAATGGAAAAATCACCTCAGGTGAGGATTTAAAAAAAAGTAAAATGTAAACTGCTAGGTAAACTTATTTCCAGATACATGTTAGAGTCTTAGGAAAAACATACAATATCACAGAAAATACAATAAGCAATGTCATGTAAAGTATTTTGGGGGTGCAGAACACTAGTGAGAACAGAGAGCTCGATGGGATAAATTCTGACAAACAGAAAGACATGGTCTCACACCATCTATTTGCTTCAGGACTGCCTAGTATATCACCGTCGTGTTTCCTCTGGACCTGTCTGGAGGATTGTTCTTTCATCACTGACTGAACACACTGGGCCTCCTGATGCTCATTTTAAGAGATTTGCTCCCGCCCTGACCGGTTTGGCTCAGTGGATAGAGCGTCGACCTGAGGACTGGAGGGTCCCAGGTTCGATTCCGGTCAAGGGCATGTGCCTTGGTTGCGGGCGCATCCCCAGTGGGGAGTGTGCAAGAGGCAGCTGAATCGATGTTTCTCTCTCATCGATGTTTCTCACTCTCTGTCCCTCTCCTTTCCTCTCTGTAAAAAATCAATAAAATGTATTTAAAAAAAAAAGAAAAAGAAAAAGAGATTTGCTCCCCATGAATTGAAGAGTATGAAGACGGTGAATCTTGTTAAGTATTTGCATCCACCTTAGTGTCTGTATAGCAATTGGTGACTATGCACTTTTGGCCTTTTAGGACCATGAATTACAAGTGCATGTTGCAGAAGTATCTAACAAGTTTCTGATGAAAGTACCTGTTAAAACTAACTACTAGAGTGGCCGGTGTGGCTCAATGGTTGAGCATCCACCTCTCAACCAGGAGGTCACCATGTGTAGATAGGGGAAGACTGCAAAGGACAAGATACGTTCAGAATATGGTCTGTGCTGCAGGGAAGACATGGTGAGCACAGTGGTCTCATACAGCCCCTCTGGACAGAGGGGGCAGAATAGTGTGAGTAGTGGGGGCCTGTGCATATAGGAGACTTGAGTGCTCACACAATCAGACCAGGATGCTGCAGGTCTCCAGGGTCACTTCTGAATATGAGGTTCCAAAATTCACATCCTGACTTCCCCTCTCTTTCAGCGAGAATGTCAGAGCCATGTACCAACACTGTAAGAAACAGATTGCGGTATGGAAGTTACCTCAGTGGATGGGGCCACAGCCTGTCAGCCAAAAGGTGGGTGAGGGTGCAGAGATCCCGCCCATATCACTGGGGCTTCCCCAAGGTGACATCAAAGGGAGACAAAGTGCAGGTCGGACTCAATAAAGATTCCCCTAAAAACCCACTCCAGCTGACAGATGATGGTATTCCAGTGAGGACCGAGGGACAGGGCAGGAGAGCTCTGATATGTTACAAAAATTGGGGAGGAATCATTTCAACAGTGGAAACAGCAGCTACACCTGAGCCACCCTGGTCACCAGTGTCCCGACCCAGAGGGCTTCACCAGCACTGGTAGACGTTGCCCTTGGCTCTGGAGCCAGAAGCTTGGGATGCAATCCAGCCTTCTTATCTCTGACGCTTGTTTGCTGAGTAAACTTGGAGAACCTACTTCCGTTCTGTAATCGTGGATTTTCCCAGCAATTCCATATTCGTTTCGAATTCCCAGGTTGTGAGAATGAAAAGAGGAAATCCTCAAAAGGGAACACCGGTCCCTAAACGGTTTGGCTCAGTGGATAGAGCGTCAGCCTGGGGACTCAAGGGTCCCAGGTTCGATTCCGGTCAAGGGCATGTACCTTGGTTGCGGGCACATCCCTAGTAGGGGGTGTGCAGGAGGCAGCTGATTGATGTTTCTCTCTCATTGATGTTTCTAACTCCCTCTCGCTTTCCCTTCCTCTCTGTAAAAAATCAATAAAAATATATATTTTTTAAAAAACTGAAAAAAAAAAAAAAGGAACACTGGAATCTTGGTACAGGAAAGTACTCAGTTTGTTACTGTAATTGGTCCTCAGAGTCCTTCATGCCACTTTTCGCTACCTGAGATGCAGGGAGCTTTAGCGAGTGGGCAGGAGATTTCTGGTTGGAGACCCTACAACTGAGAACTGAAGTGCCCACAGTACCTGCCTCCCTGCACGTAAGTAAACGTGTACTGAGAAGCGCCCTTTCTTTGTCAAAAGCCCTTAAAAACAAAAGTGCTTGTTCGCATTGGGGAACTGAAGGGTTCCTTTCCCGGGAATGTCGCTTAAGGCAAAGGCTGGTGTTCCAGAAGCCCAGACGGGCTGCAGACACACCTGCTGCACTGCAGGTGGGCACCATAACTCTGAATCTCTTCTCACAGCTTCGGGATGAAGACATACCTCCTACCCATTTTACGGAAAAGACAGTGGACATACTAACCTACGAAGAGAAGACCTTGTCAGCCCTCTTGAGAATATGTAGCAGTGGTCTTGTCAGATTGTGGAGCTCTTTGACCCTGTTAGGATCCTATAAAGGCAAGAAATGTGCCTTCAGAGTGATTCAGGTTTCTCCATTTCTCCTCGCATTATCTGGTAATAGTAGGGAACTAGTATTGGATTGAATAGTCTTCAATTTCAGAAACATTCTCTGCTCTCAAAACTATCTTTTGGTGCCAGCATAATGCTTGATGACTGAAACAGGCTCAGCGCTCCTGTTGATGGAATTTGAGGGTGCCGAAGATGTTCCCCGTAATTTCCAGCCATCGTCTCTGGTGGTGTAGCCTTCAGAGGAGAATCTGCCTGAACCAACCAGTTGTAAGCAGGCAGCACTTTGAGCATATGCACATCCGAGTTGGAGACCCGGCTGAACCCAGCAGAGCCTTCACACAAAGGGATGTGGTTGCCTTCTCAGAACTAACAGGGGATGTCGATCCTTTGCATTTAAATGAAGATCTTGCAAAACACACCAAGTTTGGAAAGACAATTGTGCATGGAGTTTTGATCAATGGACTTATTCCAGCTCTCCTGGGTACTAAAATGCCAGGCCCAGGCTGTGTATTTATTTCCCAGGAAATTCACTTTCCAGCCCCTTTATACGTTGGAGAAGTTGTGGTAGCTTCTGCAGAAGTGAAAAGGCTGAAGCGGTTCATTGCCGTTATTGCTGTGTCATGCTTTGTAAGAGAAAGTGAAGAGACTGTTATGGAAGGCTGCGTTAAAGTTATGGTCCCAGAAGCTCCCAACCCCTGAAATAGGTGTTTAAAGACGCAAGTTCAGGCATCAGTGTTACTGTTATTGAAGAGCCTCTGAGGAAAACGGATTGGTGCTCTTCAACAAGGAGTGGCCAGCAGACCCAGCAGACCACAGTGGGGGAGGGCAGCAGGTAGCGAGGTGTTCACATGTCCACTTTCTATTTTGGCCTTAGGCTTCATACAGACGAGTCTATCATCTAAGTTTGTAAACTTGAAAAAATATGGGGAAAGTTACTTAGCTCAAAGTTCTAATTTTAGGATTTTAAACCAAGTTAAATTTGCATTTGGATAACAAACTTACCTATATCTGTGTAGAATAAATTTCTCAGTGAATTTATAGCTAGGTAGCATTTTAATTTTTGATGGCAACTAGAATAGAAGTTGGGTCATCTTTGAACACCTGTCTTTTACCAATAAATATTCTTAGATACTGTTCTTCAGTAGTTTCTGGGTCAGAGTGTTGTGTAATTTGTTACTCTTTATACCAAGATGGCATCTTGCTTAACCTTCAAGTGGTACATGCCTCTCAGATGGTTTCTTGTTATCAGAGAAAGATTTAAATTCAGTTATGTAAACTCTTGGTCTAATCTATAAAATGGGGGTAATAACACCTACCACAGGATTGTTGGAGATACAAATAGCAAAGCACCTAGCCTGTAAACAGTAGCTACTATTGTTCCTTCTCCACTGTGAATGAGGTTAGAGCAGGGGTGGGCAAACTTTTTGACTCGAGGGCCACAATGGGTTCTTAAACTGGACCGGAGGGCCGGAACAAAAGCATGGATGGAGTGTTTGTGTGAACTAATATAAATTCAAAGTAAAGGAGCGGAGGGGAGAGCAAGAGAACCAGATAGAACAGCCGGATCCGGCCCGCGGGCCGTAGTTTGCCCACGGCTGGGCTAGAGGTTTTCCTGAGTTTAAAGCTAACTGGCCCGCAGGTAAACAGGCCAGTCTTTCATGATGTCAACCAATCTCTTGGTATTGTAAACCTGGAATAGCTCTTGAGTGTAAAATTTCTATTTTAGCAATTCTGATTATTTCCTCCCTTCCTTGATAATGTGGGTCCCCCCCTGTATATAAATAATATATACTTACTGTAAAAAATTTTATAAGAAATAAAAAGTGTAAGGAAAAAAAAAAAGATACAGACACAGAAAATACACATCTGACAAAAGATTCACCATAAATTTCTAGAAAAAAATACAACCACACAGTGAGGTAGCAGGACAAAGTTACGAAAAAAAAAATTGTTTACCTAAACAATGATTTACCAAACAAAAGATTCTCTAGGATGTGAATGTGTATCCCTCACACACTGTTTAGAAATGCAGAAATGTACAATCAGTTAATTCTTATTTTTTATTCTTAAAGAAGAGTTTACTAATTTTTATTTTTTTAAATATATTTTATTGATATTTTACAGAGAGGAAGGGAGAGGGATAGAGAGCTAGAAACATCGATGAGAGAGAAACATCGATCAGCTGCCTCCTGCACACCTCCCACTGGGGATGTGCCTGCAACCAAGGTACATGCCCTTGACCGGAATCGAACCCGGGACCCTTCAGTCCGCAGGCCAACGCTCTATCCACTGAGCCAAACCGGTTTCGGCAGAGTTTACTAATTTTTAGAGAGAGAAGGGAGAGGAAGAGAAACATTGATGGAAGAGTGCCATATTGGCCAGCCACCTCCTGCACACCAACTTCTGGGATCTATCGCACAGGCCAGGCACATATCCCCAACAGCAATCAAATCCATAACCCTGTCGAGTATGGGAAGATGCCCAAGCACTGAGTCACACCAGACTGAGTGGTATATGCAGTTTAGATGACAATTTGCTAATCTCTGCAAATGTAAACATTCACCCACCCAGCAACTCAGATTATACACCAAATATCTGACAAAAGTCAATAACACTTATCCTATATAATAAAAGCCTAAAATGCTAAGTGTCTGGTCAGCAGTTCAACCAATCAAAGTATAATATGCTAATGATATGCTAAGGCTGCTCAACCACTCGCTATGATGTGCACTGACCACCAGGGAGCAGACTCTCCAACCGGTAGGTTAGCTTTCAGCTGGTCTGGCAAATCAGGACTGAGCAAGACAGGTCGGACAAGCCCTGAAGCCCTCCCCAAGTCCCTCACTGGCTAGCCAATCTTCCGTGTCCCTCCCCAGTCCCGATCATGCACTGGTGGGGTCCCTTGGCCTGGCCTGCACCTTGTAGCAATCCAGGACCCCTCGGGGGATATCGGTGAGCTGGTTTCAGCCTAATCCCACAAGACAGGCTGAGGCACTCCCCTGGTGCATGAATTCACGCACCTGGCCTCTAGTACTCTATAAAGATTTTGACAGAAATATTTGTATCAGCCTTATTAGAAATAACCAAATACTTATAAAAAAAAATGGATAAACTGTTGGTGGTAAATTCAAAGATATGATTATTTCTCAGGAAAAAAAAGATGAGTTACTAATATATCTTTAATAAATCTCCAAGTGTTGATGAAACATAAATTAAAGCAGAAATATATTTAGAAAATATAATCTATTAAAAAGGAATGCAAATCCATGGTTACTAGGAAAGCTGTAAAGAACAGGGACAGATTAAAAGAGGTCATGAAGTGCCGAAACCGGTTTGGCTCAGTGGATAGAGCGTCGGCCTGTGGACTGAAAGGTCCCGGGTTCGATTCCGGTCAAGGGCATGTACCTTGGTTGCGGGCACATCCCCAGTGGGAGGTGTGCAGGAGGCAGCTGATCGATGTTTCTCTCTCAACGATGTTTCTAGCTCTCTATCCCTCTCCCTTCCTCTCTGTGAAATATCAATAAAATATATTTAAAAAAAAAAAAAAAAGGGGTCATGAAGTTCACAGTGACAGACATAGTCAGAATTATGTGTATAATGATGGTTTCAGTTTCACACACGTTAAGATTTATGAAACAATATACTTCACAAAAGCGAAATCCCTGGACTAAAGACATCCTTTGTCTTTGTCTTGGTTTTGATGC
Organism: Plecotus auritus; assembly: GCF_963455305.1. Classification (NCBI taxonomy): domain Eukaryota; kingdom Metazoa; phylum Chordata; class Mammalia; order Chiroptera; family Vespertilionidae; genus Plecotus; species Plecotus auritus. The sequence continues at coordinate 8,565,713 of NC_137785.1, forward strand.
CAGCACACCAATGGCTCTGATGGGAACATATGGGAGGGGACAGGAAGCCACAAATCCTCGATTATATTCAATGACATTGATTGCTCTACAGAAGATGAACATGCCTGGAGTCCCTCAGATCTGTGTACACACCGCTCCTATAGTCTTTTCCTCAGAAACATTCCTGGATGCACATTTATATGAGGACCATTCCACTTGATGGGCTGCAGTCTCGTCCAACAACTATTAGGTTAGTGTTTCTGCAGTGAAAGGGTTTCCTCTCACTGCGATGGTCTTCCAACCAGTGACGATCACCCATGGAATCGAAGGCATCAGGGCACATGCCCTCTGCAAGACCTGGGCTGGAGGTTCCCTTCAATTGTCTTATTATCCCTTGAACAAAAGAAAAAAATTCACGCTGCTCCCAAACATACTTGAGACTGTCACAACTACCCCCTCTTTGGAGTGATCTCTGAGTCTCAAAGCATCCGTCTTCACATGAGGACTAGAGTCCACAGTGCTTCCTAAGAAAATATGGGCAGGAATGTAAATTTAGAAAAAACTACTGAGTTAGCCGAAACCGGTTTGGCTCAGTGGATAGAGCGTCGGCCTGCGGACTGAAGGGTCCCGGGTTCGATTCCGGTCAAGGGCATGTACCTTGGTTGCGGGCACATCCCCAGTGGGAGGTGTGCAGGAGGCAGCTGATCGATGTTTCTCTCTCATCGATGTTTCTAGCTCTCTATCCCTCTCCCTTCCTCTCTGTAAAAAATCAATAAAATATATTTTAAAAAAAATACTGATAGGGCACCTCTATAGGACATCTGCCAGACTATCTCCTGGAAAGTAAACAAACTAAATTTTAAAGACAGCCCCTCATTCTACTCAACTTCAGCACAGCCCCAGGCCCCTGCATTCCTTGTGAAACAGGAATTTTGGGGGTTGAAAAAGGCAGATTTTAGGAAATGTTAGAAATTAAGGGGACCACGGAAGCAACACAGAGCCGAAGGGCAGCAGAAGGTATTTCCATAGAATAGGGAAGCTGAAAAGCTGCAACAGGTCCATTTCCATAGAATGAGGGAGGTGGAAACAGCCAAAGGTCTATATTTACAAAATAAAGAAAAGGAAGCCCTTCATCCAGAAGGAAAGAAAAAAAGCCAAAAGGGAACAGGAAAACAATAAGGAGTGGGGAGAACCTCCCATGTCCCACGTGAGGTTCAAGCTTTGAGCCCAGGAGTTACTATAGGAACCAATCTAAGGGGAATAGTGACCAATCAGAAGGGATATCAACACACAAGGGTCTGTAGCCTTTATAAGCCATAGGGAAAAGGACCTCTGTGGGAACCTTTCCCTCCTCCCCTCGTAGGAGTCTGGATTTGTTTTTCAAGGAATCGCCACCTTTTCTATACCACCTTCTGTCTGTGGATTCATTCTTTGACTCCAGTGGACAATGAATCCGGGTTCCAGTCCAAAAATTCCCTCTCACTTGTCCCTTAGCAACAGCCACTGCTGAAAAGCAGAAGCCACCCTTTATCCCTGCCCTGTAGTGACTAGCAACACTTGGCCCTTTCCTCTCTTGGAAAGTAAAATACACTTCCTTTCTGCATGGCTTCTTGTAGCTGTGAATTCTTCCACAGCCCGCATCACCGGCCAAACCCTAAAAGTGTTCCTTTAGAGTTCAGTGAGTGAAAATGAGGGCAATGACATTGTAGAGGCAAAATAATATTTCCTCCTTCTTTTCTTGGTTTTTTGGTTGGCCTAGTAATTAAATTGATATAACATAGATTGAGGGGAATAGGATAAAAAAGTTATTAACATGTATACCTCCATATACATGGAAACGACTTAGAGTAACTGGCCAAAATGGCAAACACCATCATCTGAAAAGCCACCTTCACCTACAGTCAGAAAATGTGGTGTGTGGAGAGTCAGTTAGGGTATCAGGCGTCCTCAAACTACGGCCCCCGGGCCACATGCGGCCCACCAAGGACATTTATCCGGCCCGCTGGGTGCCGCTACCTGTCCTGCTTAGCAGCCGACTCGTCCCGGGCCCACAGTGCGCATAGGAATTTGTTCATAGTTTTTTTTTGTGTTTTTTTTTAACTATAGTCCGGCCCTCCAACGGTCTGAGGGACAGTGAACTGGCCCCCTGGAGATTGTCCGGAAAAGCACAGTAAGGACCTCAGTTGTGGCCCAGTGTGCTATGCACTGTGGTGAGGGCTTGTATTCAAAAGGACTCTGTTCCAACCCAAAGACCCAGGGTGCAGGCACAGGAGGCTGGGAAGAACAAGGCTCCAGAAGATGATCCGGGCTGCAGGGAAAACAGGGTGAGAGCCATTGTCTCATTCAGCCAGTAGGGATATAGAGGACAGAGTCACATGGGCAGTGGGTCCTATGCATGAATAGGAGGTGAGAACCTGTCCAATGAGACCAGGATCATGTAGGACTCCAGCATCACTTCCAAATATTAGGTCCCCAAATTCATGTCCAATTGTATCCACTCCTGCAGGGTGAATGTCAGTGCCACATAGGAACATCATGTGAAGGGTCAAACTGAGGGAAGAGATTCATAAAAATAAATGGGGCCACAGGATAATATCCAACATGTGGGTGAAGGGGCAGAGACCCAGCCCTAATTACCGAGGTCTCCTGTGGGTTAAACTCTGTGCTGGGACCTAAGGGGAGGCAGACAAACAGCAGCTCACTCTGAAAGCAGGTTCCCCTGGAGAAACCACTGCAGCTGAGAAATGATGGCGTTCCCCTGAACACGGGGAGGCCAAGGGTAAGGGCTCTGAGATGTAGAGGGAATGGGAGGAAACGCTTAACTGCAACCATGGAAACAGGAACTGCAGCTGTGCCACCCTGGTCCTCATGCTGTACCTGCTCCAGTGAGGGCTGCACATCAGTGGTAGAGACTGTGTCTGACGCTGGGGAAAATCATGGTTAAAATCCAGCCCCTTGAATCTAACACTTGTCTGTGGTGTAAACTTGGGGAGCTGACTTCACTTCTCTAATACTGAATTTTGACAGCAATTTGATATGTTTCTACTTGTTCAAGTTGTTGTGAGAATTAAAACAGAAACTGCTCAAAAAAATCGAACCCTGGAATCCTGTCAACAAGTACTCAGCTTGTTATTTTATTGATCTTGGGAGGCCAGAGTAAGCGCCATCAATCATCTGCATGTCACATTCAGCCAACTGAGATTCAGGGAGCTCTAGTGAGTCTGCTGGAGATTCCCAGGTGGGGTGCACCACAATGAGACCTGAGTGCCCACAGCACCTGCCTCCCTGCAGCAGTCAGTGGCTTCTTATAGGTCCCATTTCTTACTAAAATGCACCCAAAGTCAAAGGTGATTGGGGGCATTGGAGAGTGAGAAGTGCCTGGCCTGGGAACGTCTCTGCAGGAGAGGCTGGGGTGCCAGGAGAGGAACAGAGAGAGAAACATCAATGCTGAGAGAGAATCATTGCTCAGCTGCCTCCTGCATGCCCCACACTGGGGATCTATCAGCCGAGGGCCCAGGCATGTACCCTGACCAGGAATGGAACCGTGACTTCCTGGTTCATAGGTCCATGTGGAACTACTGAGCCACAGTGGCTGGGCTTTCATCATTTACGTTTCTCTCTCTCCCTCTCCCTTGCTCTATGAAATAAAAAAAAATATTTAAAAATCAATTAAAATATTTATTAAAAGGTAAAAAATACTAAACGTGTTATTCCAATACAAAAAAATTTACTTCATAAAGCGAAAAAGGCACAAAATGAGTAAAATTCCGACATCCATCTTTGTTGTTATACTATCTTTTTGCTAAAGAAAATTGCCAAAATTCAAAGCATATTAGACAGAACATAGGATGTTTTAACAAAGATACAGACTCAATAAATACACTTCTGAGAAAAGGCTCACCGTAAATTCCTAGAAAAAATACAAACAACAGTGAAATAGACTGACAAAATTACAGACTTTGTTTAAATAAAGAATGATTAACCAAACAAAATATTTTCTAGGATGTGGAGCATGTGAATACCTCACACACTGGTGGAAAAATGCAAAAAGGTACAATCAGTTTATTTTTATTTTTAAAGAATAGTGCATTGATTTTTTAAATATATATTTATTGACTTCAGGAAGGGAGAAAGAGATAGAAGCACCAAGGATGAGACAGAATCATTGACTGGCTGCCTCCGGCACACCCCACACTGCAACTCGGGAATGTGCCTTGACCGGGACTCGAACCATGACCTCCTGCCTCATAGGTTGAAACTTAAGGACTGAGCCATGCCAGACAGGCAATTTTATTAATTTTGGGGGAAGAGAGAAGAAGAGAGAGGGAGAGAAACACAATGCAAGAGTCCAAAATCAACCAGCTGCCTCCTGCACACCCCATGCCGGGGACCTAGCCCACAACCCAGACACAGGCCCAGCAAACCAACAAATAACCCTTTGGTGCACGGGATCACAACATCCATGATGCTGTATTCAGTTTAGATCACAAAATGCTAATCTTTGTAAATTTAAACATTCAAATACCCAGTGACAGAAATTATGCACTGAACTTTTGACAAAGGCAAATAACACTTATATCCATATAAAGTATTATACAGAAATGTTAGTACCAGCTTTATTAGAAATGACCAAAAACTCATAAAAAATGGATAAACTATTGGTGATATATTCAAGGGAAAGAATATTTATCAAAAAAAGATGAGTTACTAATGCATCTTTAATAAATCTCCAAGTATTTATGAAACATAAATTAAAGCAGAAAAATACTTAGAAAATGCAAAGTGATCTATTAAAATGGAATGGAAGCCCTGGGTGGTTTGCCTTGATGGATAGAGCCTCGGCCTGTGGACTGATAGGTCACAGGTTCGATTGCAGTAAGGGCACATGCCCGGGTTGCGGGACTCAATCCACAGTAGAGGGTATGCAGGCGGCAGCCAATGAATGATTATCTCATCATTGATGTTTCTATCTCTCTCTCCCTTTCCTTTCCTCTCTAAAATAAATAAAAAAATATTTTTAAAAAATGGAATGTAAATCAATGGTTACCTGGAAAACTGTGAAGAACAGGAACAAATTAAAAATGGTTGTGAATGCCGAAACCGGTTTGGCTCAGTGGATAGAGCGTCGGCCTGCGGACTGAAAGGTCCCAGGTTCGATTCCGGTCAAGGGCACATACCTTGGTTGTGGGCACATCCCCAGTGGGAGGTGTGCAGGAGGCAGCTGATCGATGTTTCTCTCTCATCGATGTTTCTAGCTCTCTATCCCTCTCCTCTCTCTTCCTCTCTGTAAAAAATTAATAAAATATATTAAAAAAAAAAAAATGGTTGTGAAGCCCTAACCGGTTTGGCTCAGTGGACAGAGCGTCGGCCTGCGGACTCAAGGGTCCCAGGTTCGATTCTGGTCAAGGGCAAGTAGCTTGGTTGTGGGCACATCCCCAGTGGGGGGTGTGCAGGAGGCAGCTGATCAATTTTTTTCTCTCATCCGATGTTTCTAACTCTCTATCCCTCTCCCTTCCTCTCTGTAAAAAATCAGTAAAAGTATAAAAATAAAATAAAAAAAATAAAAGTAGCCCTGAAGCAACTTCACAATGACAGATATGGTCAATTAAGGGTATAATAATGCTTTTAGTTTCATGCACACATCAAGATTTATGAAACATTATACTCAACATGTAATTTATTCATTATTGCCTTTTAAAAATGTAAAGATTTTTAAAGATTTAAAAACATGTATGTTCAACTATATTGGAAAAATAGGTTTGGAAACAGTATATAAAATCCACCTTTTTATGCCCTCTGGGCAACTGTCCTTCCTCAGTGACAGAAAATGTAACCAACAATGAAGAACTTTCACCCAAACCAACAGAAATGCTGGCTGAATCAAAAAAGCCACATCCATGGACTACAGACACCCTTTGCCTTCGTCTTCGTTTTTCTACCAGCGCACCAGGCTTTGAGGGGAATATCTGAGAGGATGTAGAAATCCTCTTCATGATAATCAATGTCAATGACTGTTTCTACAGAAGATAACATGCCTGCAGATCCTCAGGTCTGTGTACACATCCTCAGGATGTTTACTCAGAAACATCCTTGCATGCACGGTTAGATGAGGAACATTCCATCTAATGAGCTGCAGTCCCTTCCAAAACCCAATAGGCCAGTGTTTCTACAGTGAAAGGGGTTCCCCTCACTGTGATGGTCCTCCAACCAGTGACCATCACCCATGGAATTGTAGGCATTGGGGCACACAGTCCTCTGCAAGACCTGGGCAGAAGGTTCCCTTCAAATATCTTAGCATCCCTTGAAAACAAGAAAATAATTCACACGGCTGCCAGACATACTTGAGATTATCACAGCTACCCACTCTTGGCAGTGATCTCTGTCTCAAAGTGTGCATCTCCACATGAAGGACTAGAGGGTCCACAGTGTTTCCTAGGAAAATATGGGCAGCAATGTAAATTAGGCAAACACTGCTGAGCTAATTTCTGCACCATACTGTTCCTCAAGGGCAAAGAACGTTTGAGGCCCCCTAAGAGCTTTTGACCTCATCAGGCTTGCAGAGCCCAGATCTCCTTATAAACTAACCCAGTGGTCGGCAAACTGTGGCTCGCGAGCCACATGCAGCTCTTTGGCCCCTTGAGTGTGGCTCTTCCACGAAATACCACGGCCTGGGAGAGTCTATTTTGAAGAAGTGGCGTTAGAAGAAGTTTAAAAAATTTGGCTCTCAAAAGAAATTTCAATCGTACTGTTGATATTTGGCTCTGTTGACTAATGAGTTTGCCGACCACTGAACTAACCCATAGAGTCAATGGAACACCCAAGATTAGACAAGTCTTAGGATAAAGCCTTCATTATTTTACAAACCAAAGAGACCTGAGACTGGCAGGTCTCCCATTGATGACTTAGGCCCTCAATAAATTCATCACTGGCATCTAGGGAATGTGTGTCCCTGAAAATGGCAGTCTCTCTGCAACATTATGGTTTCTGGGGCCAACAGTCATCAGTCCTATGTGGCAATGCATGACAGGGAAACAAGAACTAAGGGCTCAGGTATTCCTGATTTTCTTCAACAAATTAGACAACAGAGTTAGCTTCCCTGGGCACATGAGGATGGTGATTGATGCCATCTGTAGGGGCCTTATATGTGGTTCAGGTGAAATACCTTCAGGAACAGAAATATGCAGTGACATAGACCTGGCAACACGTATCTGTATATTAGAAAGTGCAACACAGATACATAGGATACCAACATAAAACCAAACAAACACAACAACAAAAACAGTGGGGAGGATGTTACGTAACGTAGGGGATTAAATGCATGAGATGTAATTCAGACAAATGAAACTTCACAAATATTCTTATTCTATTGTTAAATCCTAACTAAGAAACTACATTTCCTATACATCTAAGAAATTTCTCACATTGGGCTCTTTTGTGCAGAGCAAATTTAGAAATTTGGCTGCGAGAGATCTCACATTAATTGCACTCATAATGGCTTTCTCCAGTCTTTTTTTTTTAAATATATTTTATTGATATTTCACAGAGAGGAAGGGAGAGGGATAGAGAGCTAGAAACATCGATGAGAGAGAAACATCGATCAGCTGCCTCCTGCACACCTTCCACTGAGGATGTGCCCGCAACCAAGGTACATGCCCTTGACCGGAATCGAACCCGGGACCTTTCAGTCCGCAGGCCGACGCTCTATCCACTGAGCCAAACCGGTTTCGGCGGCTTTCTCCAGTCTTAACTCTCCGATGATATTGGAGACCATTGCTCCTTGAAAAAGATTTCTCACATTCACTTCATTTATAAGGCTTTTCTCCTTTATGAACTCTCTGATGACGACGCAGGGCAATGCTCCAGGTAAAATATATCCCACATTCACTGCATTTATAAGGCTTTTCTCCAGTGTGAATTCTCTGATGACAATGAAGGGCAGTGCTACTGCTAAAAGATTTCCCACAGTCACTGCATTTATAAGGCTTTTCTCCTGTGTGAATTCTCTGATGACAATGGAGGTCACTGCTAGTGGTAAAAGATTTCCCACACTCACTGCATTTATAAGGCTTTTCTCCAGTGTGAACTCTCTGATGACGACGAAGGTCAGTGCTTCTGGGAAAAGATTTCCCACATTCATTGCATTCATAAGGCCTTTCTCCACTGTGAACACTCAGATGATAATGGAGGCCATTTCTACTGGTAAAAGCTTTCCCACATTCACTGCACTCAAAAGGCTTTTCTCCACTGTGACCTCTCTGTTGATAATGAAAGCAAGAAAATTTGGTAAAATATTTTCCACGTTCAGAGCACATAAAACACTGACTTCCAGCATGGACACTCTTTTCCTGAATAAACATGTGGGTGCAACTAATGTCTTTCTTACATCCTTTACTGGTGTAATAATTTTTTCTCTTTTGAACCGTCATCCCACGTGTCGAAATAGCATTTGGACTGTCCCTGGTCTGAGCAGCCTTTAGGTGGACAGGTCCTGACCCGGTAAGGACACCCTGCCCAACCTCCCCGCATGTGAAACGATTCTTGGACACATTGAAATTGCAGCTGTTTGCACGTGAGATCCTGTCCACACCTCTAATGAAAGACTTCTCTCTCACATGCTGCTGGTGAAATTCTGCACTGAAATAAAACTGTTCTGCACATGCCCCACACCTCAACAGTATCTGTGGGTGCTGTGTTCCCTGCAGCTCCATCACGTGGATAATGTTTCTCAAGACGAGCCCACAACTCTCACAGGGGTGGCTCTTCTGGGAAGACAAGGCTAACTTCGGATTCCTGGCCTGTGACACTCTTACAGAATTGTTCTTCTCAGGTGCTGGCTCCACATTCTCTGCTCCACAGCAGCAACCTGAACAAAAGGAAACGCTGGTGAAGTACATGTTGACCTGATAAAAACAGATTATCTTAACCAGAGATGTTTATCTATCATGACTGGACATGATTCCACAGAAAGATTTTCAAGATGAGTGAGTTACACTCTCAGGAAATGGCTGTTACACTTTTCTTGGCCCCAAAGGTCAGTGGATGATGAAAATCTCACCAAGGGAGGGACAGAAGCACAGGATGGGACACAAAGAAGAGAGGAAGGTCCTTTGATGCTGGTGACGTGAGTCTGTGTAGAACAATTCGAATGTGCTCAAACCTACAAAATCAATTCTATTAGAGCACGTGATGTTCTACCTCAATGTAGCAATAGGTGTGCACTCTAAGGCTCTGAAGACATGGACCAACGGTGGAGGGCACTAAAGAGAGACCGGTGAAAGAGGCAGAGGTGCAAAGTTTAGAGAGGTTAGGTTATCCATGGGCTGGGAATCCAAGTAGAGTGAGCACTGATCACTATTAAAACTGAGTCGTTGGCACAGTGTCAACAATAAGCAAGAACAAGTAGAATTGGGTGAGGAATGGGCAATGGTAACAAAACACCTGTTGAACCAAACGGGTTCCTAGTTATGAATGTAACAAAGCCCAGGTGTAAAAACCTCCCCAACAGCCCTTTACTCAGGCAAGACTGCCTGCATGTCCACTGTGTCATTCATAAAGTAATGTTTCTACTGTGATGCAGAAATGATTCTTCCGCTTAATTCCCAGTTGAGCCATTGCACGGGATAAATGATAGAAATCGTAAAAGAAACACTGAAAAGATGGATGGTTAACACTGTGGTACAACAGCAAGCACAGATGAGATCACAGGCAAAAGACCTATGTGAGTGACATCAGCAAGATGACAGAATCAGAGATACGAGCATCTTCCCCAATCCCAGAGTAGGTAGACAGCTATCCATCAACAAAAACCCCATAGGAAATGGGAATAAGAGTACCATGAAGACGAACAGTATTACAAACACAAATAAAGGAGAACTGTACAGAAAGGATGAGTGGAAAGACTGGGTGAGCAAACACATTTGCAGACACCTACAGTCAAAAACAAGGGTCAGAGTTATTTCCATCAAGCAATGTGCTTCTGCTATCACTGACCATAGTGGCCTGTTATTCGAAAAATCCTGGAAATTTTGTTTTTAAAAACCATAGAATGGCTCTGGCCGGTTTGGCTCAGTGGATAGAGCATAGGCCAGCAGACTGAAGGGTCCAAGGTTTGATTCCAACTGTAGGGTCCCAGGTTCAATTGCGTTTAAGGGCACATGCCTGGGTTTTAGGCTTGATCCCCAGTACGGGGCGTGCAGGAGGCGGCGGAGAAATGGTTCTCTCTCATTAGTAATGTTTCTATCTCTCTCTCCCTCTCCCTTCCTCTCTGAAATCAATAAAAATATATACTTTAAAATACCCACAGAATACCCCGGCCTGTGTTTCTCAGTTGGTTGGAGCATCATCCTATGACCCTATGACCCTAGGGGTCTTGGATTCAATTCCCAGTCAGGGCACATATCAGCATGTAGGTTCCATTTCCAGTGTGTAGACAACCGATTGATGTTTCTCCCTCACACTGATGTTTCTCTCTCATCTCTCTCTCTCTCCATCTCCATCTCCCTCTTTCTTTCTCTATATCTGAAACTGATCATAAGTAAATAAATAAATAAATAAGAAGTCCAGGGTAGCCAAACAAAAAGGAGACCTCAAAAAATCTAGAGAGCCCTGGCTGGTTTGGCTCAGTGGATAGAGCTTTGGCCTGTGAACTGAAAGGTCCCGGGTTCAATTCTGGTCAAGGGCACATGCCGGGCTTGTGGGCTCGATCTCCAGTGGGGGACTTATAGGAGGCAGCCGATCCACCATGATTCTCTCTCATCATGGATGTTTCTATCTCTCTCTCTCCCTCTCCCTTCCTCTCTAAAATAAATAAAAATATGCTAAAAAATAAAAAAAGACTGCCCTGGAAAGAAGGTCATATTATTCCCTTCCATGTGTGACTATTCATGAGAAAATATGTAGGGTGGGGCAAAAATAGGTTTACAGTTGTTCATTTGGAAAATCTAATAATAGGGTAATATGCAAATTGGTCAGGACGCCGTCACAGTAACGATGACCAATGAGCAGGCTGCGTGCGTGCCAGGCATGGGTGTGCAGGGCCTGACAGCGTTGGGACGGAGGCGGGCCTGTGGCGGAGGCCTCTGTCTCTGTGCACCTGAGCGGGGGGTTAGGCCTCCGCCATGGCACCACCCCCAGGGGTCCGCAGGCCTCCGCTGTGACCAGGCCCAGGGTCCGCAGGTCTCCCCTGGCTCTGGACTTCCTCTTTGCGGCAATCCATCGAGGAGACCCGGATGGGTGAGCGTGGCCTACCTCTTTGGCCGATGGATCGTGGGGCTCCTGCACTGTCACAGGGCACAGGCCAGGCTGGGGGATTCCTCCACCCCAGGAGTACAGAAATTTCGTGCACTGGGCCACTAGTAATATAATAATTAATAAATAGTAACAGGTATTCTAATTCCTCCCATTTTTCCCATTTAATAAGAGGTTTTAAATTGTAAAAAAATAATAAAACCTAAGAATACACCCTAACCGGTTTGGCTCAGTGGATAGAGCGTCGGTCTACAGACTGAAGGGTCCCGGGTTTGATTCCAGTCAAGGGCATGTACCTTGGTTGCGGGCACATATCCGGTGGGGGGTGTGCAGGAGGCAGCTGATCGATGTTTCTCTCTCATCGATGTTTCTAACTCTCTATCCCTCTCCCTTCCTCTCTGTAAAAAATTAATAAAAAATACGTTTAAAAAAACCCCAAAACTAAGAATACAAGAAGAAACCCGCGTTTCACTTACAACTTTAAGCATACTTTCTCCCTGCCCTGTATACACAGTATATTTCCTATCGTAAAGTGTAACCTGTTGTGTAGGTGGTTTCTAGCTCCTCCTCCATAAGACACAGCTGGTAGATTTTGTAATTTACACAGGCCACAAGCTCTGCATTTAGAAATGTGTATGTCCACCTCTTGATGATAGTCACTGACCAAATCCCATGCACAGGAAGACATTTTGGGGACATTCAGTTTGATTTTTTTTTTTTAATACATCTTATGTTGCAGATTACGATCATTTTCTGCATTCATTAGTTCTTGTGGAAGGTGATACAGTGTGAGGAGTCATGTACATGTTTATGCAAAAATGTTTATTGAAGTGATTCCATTAGTACTGTGGTCTAATACTTGGAGAATGACCTTCATTTTTATAACTTTCTTTTTTTTAACTGCACAACTATAAAACCAAGAAATGTTCTCCCCTGCCTTTTAAAAAAGAAACTCAATTTTTATTCTAAAGTATTTGTAATACAGCAAAGGTGAATCCTATCCATGTGCAATAAAAATATCATAAAGTTTTAAAAAATGTATTTTACTGCTAAGCACTACCATGTTTCCCCGAAAATAAAACATCCTCCGAAAATAACACCTACTTACAGGTTTCCTTCTGAGTGAAATATAAGGCATCCCCGAAAATAAGGCCCCAGGCTCTGTCTCAGAATGAAAATTAATTTACCGTAAACTGGTCGCTAGGGCCGCCCCGACTGGTGTCTAGCAACCAGTGACATTACGCGGAGTCCTGACGTCACTGCTGTGTGGAGGCGGAGCGGAGGTCGGAGTGAGCGGTGAGTGTGGGGCGGGAGAGAGGTGGAGACTTTCGCAGATGCGTGTAGAAGGACAGGAGGATTAGAGCAGACGGGACGCGGCGAAGGTGGTGAGTGCTGGTCTGTCTCTGGTGACACTACCTGATGCTCGCAGCTGCCTTCATGATGACTGAAGGTTCTCAGTCAGTGGCAGACCCTGCTCCAGCCCAGATCCAGGCCCCAGCAAGCCCAGTGACAGTCCCCAGGCAGGTCCCAGGGGGTAAATGTCTGATAAAGGGGTAGGGGGGATGTCTGGTGAAGGTGTTCAGTAGCACAGGGGTGGGGGGAGGGGGATCACTTAAAATGACACAGGAGGATCAGAGGGGGCAATCAAAATGACACAGGAGGATCAAAAGGGGTTACTAAAATGGTAATCCCCCCTCTGATTCTCCTGTGCCATTTTGATTCCCCTCTCTGATCCCCCGTGTCATTTTGAGTGATCCCCCTCCCCTCACCTTGATACCCCAATTCCTTTTTTTTACCCCTAGAAATGAGCTCAAAAAGAAAAAGCTACTCCGTGGAGTACAAGAAAGGAATCGTGGAAGACTCTTGGGGCCAAAATCTTACTGCTTTCTGCAAAGAGAAGATGTTGAGTATCCGATTGGTCCGAAAATGGTGAGCAGAGTATGGTAACCTCATTGAACAAGTGGACAAGGGAAATGCTAAAAAGCGCAAGTGTGGATCAGGTCAGCAACCATTATTTTCCGAGCTGGAAGACCGATCTGTGAATGGGTTGTTGACAGGAGAGCAAAGGCTTTGGTTGTGAATAAGGCTCAGATTCAAGAATTTGCCCTTGCAATGGCACCACAGTTTGACATAGCCCCCGAAGACTTCAAAGCATCACAACACTCGCTGGATAATTTCCTTCAGCGAAGTGAACTGTCTTTAAGAAGATCTACAACAGGCTCTGGTTGGAGAAACCAAGATGGCGGCATAGGTAAACACCTAAACTGCTGCCTCGCACAACAATTTCAAAACTACAACTAAAAGACAGAACGGACACCATCCAGAACCACAGGAAAGCTGGCTGAGTGAAAATTCTACAACTAGAAGGAAAGAGAAAAGCTCACAGAGAATTGGAGGTACGGCAAAGGGTCTTTGTGCGCGCAGAGAGGAAGGGCGGCTGAGAGCCTGGCTGACTTTCTCTGGCGGAAGGGGGAAGGAAGCCTCCCACCGCACTGAACCCCAGTTCTGACTGCACTGAACCCCAGTTCCGGGCGAACCCCTGGGGACCCACGCTCTTACGGGGGGAGTCTGGACTCTCGGGCGGAGACTCGAGCTGGGAAAGGCAGAAGTCTGAAGGCGCGCGCGGGCCAGTGCGCACAAAGGCTGCGGAGGTTGCCACAGGCTTTCCCTAGTGGAAGGGAGTCAGAGGATCCTGACTGCACTGAGCCCCAGTTCTGACTGCAGTGAACCCCAGTTCCAGGCGAGCCCCTGGGGACCCACGCTCTTGTGGGGGGAGTGTGGACTCTCGGGAGGAGACTCGAGCTGGGGAAGGCGGAGGACTGAAAGCGCACATGCGCGCAAGGGCAAAGCTGACAGGAAGCCAAGACTGAGACTCCACCCAATCCAAGCTGAGCACAGAGGCTATTGCAATTTGGCAAGTCTAATCCTATAAGGCTGTCTCCAGCACCGAACTTCTCCCAGCATAGACACAGCTGATCCTTACAGCCAACTGGCCCGGAGGTCAATTCTTCCCAGTGATACCAACAACAATAAAGACTTAATTACAACAAGGCTGTACACACAGTCCACAAAGGGGTGCACCAAGAGTGTCCACCTCAGGTTAACTGGGGAGGCAGACCCACTGGGCCATATTGGAAACCTAGCACACAAATCTACCTTACCAACTCAGGGAAGCAGTGAAAATGCGGCGTCAAAGAATCAGATCACAAACGAAAGAAATGGAGGAAAACAAACGACTGGATATAGAATTCAAAACCACGGTTATAAGGTTTTTTAAGAATATCCTAGAAAAGGCCGATAAATATAACGAGACCCTCGAAGATATGAAAAAGGACCAACTAGAAATTAAACATACACTGACTGAAATAAAAAATATTATACAGAGACCCAAAAACAGAATAGAGGAACACAAGAATCAAGTCAAAGAATTGAAATACAAAGAAGCAAAAAACACTCAACCGAAAAAGCAAAAAGCAAAAAAAAAAAATCCAAAAAGTTGAAGATAATGTAAGAAGACTCTGGGACAACTTCAAGCGTACCAACATCAGAATTATGGGGGTGCCAGAAGAAGAGAGAGAGCAAGATACTGAAAACCCATTTGAAGAAATAATGACTGAAAACTTCCCCCACCTGGTGAGAGAAATAGACTTACAAGTCCAGGAAGCCCACAGAACCCCAAACAAAAGGAATCCAAAGAGGACCACACCAAGACACATCATAATTAAAATGCCAAGAGCAAAAGACAAAGAGAGAATATTAAAAGCAGCAAGAGAAAAACAGTTAATTACCTACAAGGGAGCACCCATACGACTGTCAGCTGACTTCTCAACAGAAACTATGCAGGCCAGACGGGAGTGGCAAGAAATTTTCAATGTGATGAATAGCAAGCAAGAACCTACAACCAAGATTACTCTACCCAGCTAAGCTATCATTCAGAATTGAAGGGCAGATAAAGAGCTTCACAGATAAGAAAAAGCTGAAGGAGTTCATCACCACCAAACCAGTATTATATGAAATGCTGAAAGGTATTCTTAAAGAAGAGGAAGAAGAAAAAAGTAAAGAGAAAAATTATGAACAACAAATACATATCTATCAACAAGCGAACCTAAAAATCAAGTGAATTAAAAACCTGAGGAACAGAATAATCTGGTGAATATAATAGAATCAGGGGCATAGAAAGGGAGTGGACTGATAATTCTCAGGGGGAAAGGGGTATGGGGGGTTCATGAAGAGACTGGACAAAAATCATACACCTATGGATGAGGACAGTGGTGGGGAGGTAAGGGCAGAAGGTGGGGTGGGAAATGGGTGGAGGGGAGCTATGGGGGGAAAAAGGAGAAATAATTGTAATAATCTGAATAAAGATTTATTTTTAAAAAAAAGAAGATCTACAACATTGTTTAGGTTGGAAGATACTCAAGTTATTAAGCGAGCACTTGCATTCAAATCCTTTATTGATGATGCTGACTTCTCTAAATACAGTCTTTCCAACATGATTGCTATGGATGAAACTGCAGTGTTTATGGGCCAATCATCTCAAACAACAATTGAACAGTGGGGTGCCTCCTTAGCATACATTCCCTCCACTGCTTACGAAAGTGCACGTGTTTCCTGTATTTTGGCAATTCGTCTGGATGGCACTAAAATCCCACCTTTAATCATTTCTAAGGGCAAGAAGGAAAAGATTGAACGTGTTTTGGGCGTTTTTTGTTGTTTTTTTTTAAGTATTTTTATTTTTTTTTTAATATATTTTATTGATATTTTTACAGAGAGGAAGGGAAAGGGATAAAGAGTTAGAAACATCGATGAGAGAGAAACACCGATCAGCTGCCTCCTGCACACCTCCCACTGGGGATGTGCCCACAACCAAGGTACGTGCCCTCGACCGGAATCGAACCTGGGACCCTTCAGTCCGCAGGCTGACGCTCCATCCACTGAGCCAAACCGGTTTTGGCGTTTTGGGCGTTTTTATTCTTGAAACTGAAAAAGCCTGGGCCACACAAGCAGTTATAAGGAAGCGGGTCGATTTAATGCTGCCACTTGTTATGCGAGGGAGCCAAAGAGTTCTGCTAGTCTGGGATGCAGCCAGCACTCACCACGCTAAAGACATGAAGACATTTCTTCACGAAAGAAAAATAGATCAATAATGATTCCCGCAGGAATGACGGCCTATCTCCAGACTCTTGATATTGCAATAAACAAGCCATTCAAAGACAATTTGCACATGGAAATTAATGACTACATTGAAAATAGAATGGAGAGAAATCAGCGTGGAAACTTTGTGAAACCTAAACTGCAAGAAGTTGTGACTTGGGTGAAGAATTCATGGGAGAAAATCAATGACAGTTGCATTGCAAATGCAGTGCGAGCAGGCTACCTTGACAAGAAGTACTCATTTAGAGACAGTGCTATTGCTAAACATGAGAGATTTGGTCCACTGATTCTGAAAGAAATGGAGTCACAAGAAATTCACCAGGAAATTCAGGAATTGGATTGTTATGATGATGTTCCAAAAGATGATGACATGATTGTCATTGAATAAATGAGTAAATTCTTGATACTGTAGGATTCACAGTTTGTCTGGTTTGTGTTGACAACTACCGTACTACCGTACCGTATACAGGTAATAAATTTCCTTTATTTTCATTTAACAATAAATGTGTACCGTATTCTTCTTCATGGAAAAATAAGACATCCCCTGAAAAGAAGACCTAGCATGTGTTTGGGGGCAAAAATTAATATAAGACACTGTCTTATTTTCGGGGAAACACGGTAGTAACAAGCATCTGAGCTTGCCAGAAAAATGGTGGCACTAGACTTGCTGAATCCAGGGTTGCCAAAAACATGGAATTAATAAAAAAGGGGGTGTGGGAAAGCAATATCTGCAAAGCACAATTAAGCACATGCAAAAATATGTGTTCCTGTACATAATAAGCAATTAATATATAAAATAAACAAGGTATTCAAAATATTCTTTAACCAAAAAATACAGTTAATAAGCAGGATGAGGATGTAGAAACAATTCATCAAAAACTATATACACATGACCAACAGGAACATAGGAAATGTTTTCCTCACTGATCACGGTGGAATCCCTCAGGCTTCCTGCAACACTACCAACCACAGTTCCTTCCCTGTGAATGTAGTACAGCGGGGAGAATTGGGACTTCAGGTATAGAAGGGAGCAGCGGAAACAGACCAACCCTCCCCAGGACAGCAACTACCCAGGAAACTGGAAAAATCAAGCAGAACCACAGTCTACAGGGGAGGACAGAGCACACCCTAGGACAGTGTTCGGCAAACTGTGGCTCGCGAGCCACATGTGGCTCTTTGGCCCCTTGAGTGTGGCTCTTCTACAAACTACCACGGCCTGGGAGAGTCTATTTTGAAGAAGTGGCGTTAGAAGAAGTTTAAAAAATTTGGCTCTCAAAAGAAATTTCAATCGTTGTACTATTGATATTTGGTCTGTTGACTAATGAGTTTGCCGACCGCTGCCCTACGACAAGCATGTCAAACTCTCGGCCCACGGTCTGCATGCAGCCCACAAAGAATATTTTTTCGGCACAGCCAATATAACCGTATGTAAGAAACGTTTTAATAAAAATTTTGTAACTTCGTTTTTACAATATCCTGTTATACATAATTATTAATAACGAAGTACAACGTTCACTAATGAGTGATTAATCGTGTTGCATTCACTTCCCTTACTCACCTTATATGCAGGCGCATCATTTCTCTCCACTAACACTAGCAGCGAATATTTTAGCAACCTATTGACATATCATTAGCCTTGTACTGACTTGTTTGGTGTGAAAAACAGGAAATATTTCGCTTTTGGAGAATAAGAAAAACAGGTTTATTTGTCTTAGTCTTATTAATTTGTGCAGTTATTCAGTGTCTGGTATATTAATGTTCAAGAAAAAATATTAATTTTTATTAAAATGTTCGAATATTTTATGTTAAAGATTACTCATTTATTTCAGCCTTTGTATTCAGCATGTGTCTATCAAAATAAACCTACATTTCTATGAAAATTATAGCTCTTGTTTTTTTGCGGACCACATGAACTTAAAACTGTTTACTTGGCCCGTGTTAGCCTTTGAGTTTGATATGCTTGCCGGATGGGGCCTGGGAAGTCGCAAAGACAAGTCCAGGTCACGGTGAGAGTGAGGGTCTTACCCAGCGAGGATATAAGTTCAAAGTTCTCCAGCATCACATTCAGGTACAGCTGTCTCTGACCCTCATCAAGGAGGCTCCATTCCTCCCTGGAGAAGTACAGGGCAATGTCCTCAAAGGTCACGCCAACCTGTCAGAATGGAGACAATTGAAACCTGGGCTGTCTCTCTGAGAACCCCCACTCCTACTCCTTACACACCTTCCCCCCCCTCAACCTCCTCCAGGGCACCCGGTTAGTGTGGACACCAGGCCCTAATGCCAGTGCAGGCTGCTCTCTCATCACAGTCCCATTACTCACTGGGATTGCCCTCAGCAGAGCAGCTGGGTTGGGTGGGAAGGGTTGGGGGAGGGGAGGGGAGAGAGCAATGCCATTTAAGGTCTGGGTGATGCCTGCAGGGCCCCAGCCTTCCTGCCAAGCAATACCACCACAGTCTCCTAGATCATGCCGCCAAGACAAAGCCAAGCCTGGCTTTTTATGCTTCGCCTTTAAGTCCCCACACCAGGTCCCGGGGACCATCAGCTCACACTTCCTCCAGATGTGCACACCACTGGGTAATCTTTAACCTCTTCCCATCTTCAGACCCAGGTTCACTCCCTCAGCTCTGCCCCCTTCCTGCTCCAATGCCACTGGGTCTCGCTGGACTCCCCCATGAACTTGGCACATGGCATGTAGAGAGCTTGTCTTCCAGCCGGGTCCAGGACCACCCCAGGCCTCTGATGGACCCCACAGCCGGGAAAGCCCCGATGAGTCTGTGACGTCCTCCCTGCAGCCTCTGATCTGTCCGCCAATCCTCACAGCCCACATCCTCAGGGGAACCTCAGATACAAGTCACCCCTGTCCTCTCTGCCCTGCACCGGCTGTGCCTCAGAAGCCACAACACTCCTCTCTCCCCTCCGCCTTCCTCACGGTCCTCCATGCAGGACTGAGGTGAGGACGTGTCAGCCGCCCGCACCCGGGCTGTGGTGTCTGTGAAAAGAGGCGCTGAGGACCCGGGGGACACAAACTCACCGCAGCCACACGCCTCCACACGGGGGACGCCATTGCACTCTGTGGGCGCAGCGGGGCGGGAGCGACTGAAGGAGAAGCTGCTCCGGGAACGGCGGTCCCAGTCCCGGCCCAGGCGCGTGTGGTGCGCGAGCTGTGAGCCCCAGTGGAGGCTCCGACCATGGGCTGTGAGGCGGGGAACACCGCCCTCCGCCTTCTCCACCGGACTCTGCGACCAGGAACTCCTGACCGTTTGACACAAAACCGAGAGAAGACAAAATCCCGCCCGCCACACTACGGCTCCTCCCTACGGAACTGGAGAACGGAAATGCCTATTCTGAGCCTCCATTGGCTCAGCCTGGTGGCAGTCCATGCATGGCCTTCTGGGTAATGTAGTTCCTATGCTCCGAGGCCAGGATCCTGCATTTCCTCTGCTGACTCCAGGACTGGATTTAAGTGCAAATAGCCCAAGAACACAGCAAATATACTCAGGGCCCTCCAGCGCCTTCAGGGGAGGTGATTTCTAGGGTAAGGTTGTTTCTGGAGCACCTGCGTGGGTGGTTTTGCATATCTTTCTTCCAGGACCTGCTCTTCCTAAATAACACGCATTGTTTCTTCATTCAGGACATTAGCCAGGTGTCTCCTTCAAGCCTAATGTAGCTGGGGGAGGTTGCCCAAGTCTCTAATTCTCTAACTTGCCTCCATTGAATCCATTATACAAAGTTAATGTCACAAAACAGACACTCATACTGAAGAGCATCTGCTTCTGACGCCATCCGAAGTGTCAGCTCTGCCTGGGCTGCAGTGTGGATAAGATGGCCAAGAGACAAATGAAAAGATGCTCAAAGTCACTGATCATCAGAGAGATGCAAATTAAAGCAACAATTAGATATCACTTTGAGAAGGAAAACCCCTATTTTGTAAAAACTGCTGTTTGGAATACTCTGCTGTTTTTCTTAGACGGCCTCTTATTCTAAAAAGGGAACTTTGCTTTCTAGCCTGCTTTAGCCTGCTTGACTAATGAGGACCATAAACTTAGCTGTCTGACCTTGAAGGCCAGAGACTAGATGTGCCCATAATTTTTAGAACTGTGTTTGTTTTCAAAGCCAGCAGCAAGATAACCACTAATTGCACAGAGGACTGGCTCCTTAATAAAAAGGGAAGTCCTGCTTGTAGCTTTGCTTAGAATTTGAATTCATTTTCTCTAAGCCCACCGCGGTGAATAAAGTGTAACTCCAAACTCTCCTGCATTGTTTGATTATTCTGGTTTTCTGCAACAAGTTCACCACTGTCAGAATGGCTGCCATCAACAAATCAACAAAGGGCAAGTGCTGGGGAGGATGTGGAAAAAAGGGAACCTTAGTACACTGCTGGTGGGAATACAGATTGGTGCAGACATAATGGAAAACATAGGAAGTTTCCTCAAAAAAATTAAATATGGAACTGCCATTTGACCCCGTGATCCACTTCTAGGCATATATCCTACGAAACCAGAAACAATGATCAGAAAGACTGTATGCACCGCTATGTTCATAGCAGCACAATTTTAAGATCTGGAAATGGCTCAGGTGGCCATTCATAAATGAGTGGATAAAAAAGCTGTGGTACATTTATACCCTGGAATACTATACAGCAGTAAAAAAGAAGAATCTCTTACCCTTTCACCCAGCATGGAGGGACCCAGAGAGCATCATGCTAAGTGAAATAAGTCCGTCAGAGAAAGACAGTATCACTTCATCTCACTCATATATGGAATCTAATTAACAAAATAAACTGATGAGTGGAGTGGATCCAAAGTCATGGAAGCAAGAAATGTCCAAACTTGGGGAGAATATTTCTAATTTCATTTGACCCAACCTGGCGACAAATGTCAGGATGCAGAATAACAACACATTGAGTAATGCTCCAGATTATGGCAGTTTTGCACGTTTTTTATACACAGACTCAAAGGAGACGATCTAAGGGGGTTACATGACATTCACTGGTGATAAATTAGGGAGTGGGAAACTAAAGAGGGAAATCTCTGGGATTGGATACAAAGTGAAAAAATACACAAACTTCTTTTTATTTTTTTTTATTTTATTTTTTTAAATATATATTTTATTGATATTTTTACAGAGAGGAAGGGAGAGGGATAGAGAGCTAGAAACATTGATGAGAGAGAAACATCGATCAGCTGCCTCCTGCACACCTCCCACTGGGGATGTGCCCGCAACCAAGGTACATGCCCTTGACCAGAATCGAACCTGGGACCCTTCAGTCTGCAGGCCGACGCTCTATCCACTGAGCCAAACTGGTTTCAGCAACTTCTTTTTAAATGTTACCAAATAGTTAACACTTAGTATTTAACACAATAACAGTAATAATTGGGGCTCTGTGGTCTTCTGTGTTGGGAGACTGTGCCCTTAGGATTATGTAAAAAAAGACATTTCCCTGAAAATCCAAAGGTATGTTATCCTAGATGCAAAAAGACAACAGACAGGATCAATAAGGTAAAGATTTACCTTTGCAACACACACACACACACACACACACACACACACACACACACACACAAAAACAAACAAAAAAAAAAACCAAGGCTAGGACATGACTAAGCTGTGACTCAGTTCTTTTTTACTTAGACAGTTTTACCTTGAAACAATCCGACATGGTGACTTTTGGCCTGTGAGTTTGTAAGATTCACCAAGCCATGCCAGGCTTCCTCAGCTTGCTAGGTTTACTATGGGCCATCATTTTTGTCCATACTGAGGAGTTAGAACCTGTGGCTTGCGGAGAAATTTCACTCAGTGTTTTATTTACTTCGACACCCATTGCTGATGCCCTCCTGAACACAATGCCCCCAGTCTTGCTGGTGTCCCTTTATTTGGTCTCCTAGAAGTACTCACTCTTCAGGTCACTAAAGCCTTAGGTTCTAAATGTGGTGGAGGTATTTGTAAGGACAAGAAAAAGGTCTCCGATTGCTCAGCACCGCACCATCAGCAGGTGTGAGCAGTGACTGCCGGGCCTGATCACCCCTCAGGGCTTCTCCACTTCCCGCTGCTCCAGAGGAGTAATATATTTAGAGATTTTTTAAATATTTTTTTATTGATTTCAGGGAAGGGAGAGGGAGAGATAGAAACATCAATGAGGAGAGAGAATCATTGATGGGCTGGCTACCTCCTGTACTCTGCTACTGGGAATGGACCCCACAATACAGGCATATGCTCTGACCAGAAATCAAATGGGGGACCTCTTTGTGCATGCACCGATGCTTACCCACTGAGCCCACCAGCTGGGATTTTTTTAAAGTTTTTAAATGCTATTCACAATGCAATGAACACTTTTTTAAAAAATATATATTTTATTGATTTTTACAGAGAGGAAGGGAGAGGGAAAGTTAGAAACATCGATGAGAGAGAAGCATCGATCAGCTGCCTCCTGCACACCTCCTACTGGGGATGGGCCTGCAACCAAGGTACATGCCCTTGACCGGAATCGAACCTGGGACCTTTCAGTCCGCAGGCCGACGCTCTATCCACTGAGCCAAACCGGTCAGGGCCAATGAACACTTTTATATTTAACCTGCACTACTAACATTCTCCATCACCCCTGGGAGTAATCTTTCTCATGAAATTCCAGGAAGTATATATATATATATATATATATATATATATATATATATATGCTATAAGATCAACTGTTATTCTTGTTGTGTTCATACAATCAGAACAAATGGTCACTAGACTTAATTCAGTAAATAAATTGGTCTTAATTTGGCTCTTCAATAAGAATAAGGGTAATTCTAGGGAAAGAAATTGTGTTTCAATAGGAAATTATTAGAACTGAAATATTTTTCCTGCCACCAGACCATTTGTCAAAATTCTTACTATTCTCACTTTTGCCCAATCACACTAAGTTTCACAGTACACTGTGTCTCCACCAGGTCACAAACCCTACTTGCACCTCGGGAATACCACCTCAGGCACCACTGCCATCTCCTTCCAGCCCAGGCCTCTTCGTCCCTCTGACAGAGAACAAAGACCTCTTGGCTCCAAGAGAAACCTGCAACCCCTTGTCAGCAGGAAGCAGTTTCAGAAAAAATTTGGCGTCCCCTTTCCCTGAAAAGAATTCAGAGCCAAGATCCTTGAGGGGGATATCGTCGGCAGTTAGACAGACATGAGCAGAGCAAGGACTGGAGGAGAGATGGACCCTGAGATGTACTTCTCACCACTGCAACTGCTCTGAAGCTGGCAATGGAGGAACCGGTGTAGAATTGACATTTAATTCTAACCAATTAGAAAGAAGGTAGAGATAGTTTTGATATAATAGAGGGTAGAGAGATAAAGGAAAAAGAAAGTAAATTGACAAACTAAAGGGTTTGTGTAAGTAGCAGAGGATCTGTAAAGAATTAAGAGTTGAGGGAATAATAATAGTGAGAAGGGGTATAAGGAAAGGAATATAACAGGAAGAAAATTTATTGGAGTAGGAATACTTAAGAATCATTCTGAAAGTTGTAAGAATGTTTGTGAAAGTCATAAAAGGGTTATGAAGAGAAATCTTAAAAGAAAATTGTAAATATACTGAATAATATATCTTATAGATCACGAATTTAAAAATAATTATTTTAAATCTTAGAACACATATACTTATGTGAATAAAGGGTAAAGTTTCTCATATGTGAATAGAGGGTTAATTTTTCCTTAAAGTTTTCAAGGCCTGTGTGAAGTAATGAGGGAGGTGACACAGCTGTGCATCCAGCAAGCAGAACCCAAAAGCAGTGTCAGACCAACTCACTGGAAGTCAAAACATTATCTCATCAACATGGTCTCACTGCCTGGTGACTAATAATAATAGCTCACGTCTACAAACCTCCAGGCCTGCATGTAGCTACATTCCTCACCCCAGGCTCTTCCTCATTATAAACCTGTTCCCTACACTTGCTAGAAGGCAGGATCTAATGGTGGCAAGCACCTGTCTTCTTAATGGGACTATCCATTGGTGTCATTATAATTCTTTTTTGTTTTTCTTATAGTCTACAAAAATGCAACTTGAGAAGTAAATACGATTTGAGGACCCTGACATTCCAAGCAGAAAGTTCGCCGCCTCCCTCTGTCTTCTGCATCCAGCAAAACAACATAGGGGGAGATGTAAGGAAGCAAGTCTGTGTACGTGAAAACACCTGGGTGTTCACTAGAATCTTTATGTTTAGTCTTGAGAGTCTTTGCTTAAAGGACACTGCAGACGCATGGGTCTTCTCAAGGATGCTTACCCTCATGATAGTATCTAAAAGTTAATTTTAGCTCAAGCTGTTACAAGAAAAACCTAAGGAGGCAGGCGAATGGGGCTGTTTGGCTCCTATAGACAAGCAGTCCCTTAGCCCTCTCTGCTACATAAACGAGTGTCAGAGTAATCATTCACCCGTCACTCGGGGTCTGCCAGTCAGCCCTGGCGTTGTTTGTTCAGTAAATTTGGAAAATCTTCTTCATTTCTGTAACTGAGGATGTTCCCAACAGTTCAATATCAGTTTAGATTTCCCAGGGTTTTGTGAGAATTAAAAGAGAAAATGCTCAAAAAGCAAACCCTGGAATCCTGGCACAGACAAGTACTAAGTTCATCACTTTTATTGATGCTTAGAGTCATGGGTTAGCCCCGTCATCACCTTCATGTCACATTTAGCCAACTGAGGTGCAGGGAGCTGTAGTGAGTGTCCTGGAGATTCCAGGTTGGAGGCCCAACACTGAGACCTTAGCGCCCACAGTACTGCCTCCCTGCAGGTGGGTCAGCGCGTTCAGAAAGGCCCCAGTTCTTTCTCAAAAGCCCTTAAACACAAAGGTGCGTGTTGGCCCTGGGGAAGTGAAGGGTTCCTGTCCTGAGAATGTTTTTTAAGGTTGCTCTTCTGAAGGTGGTGGAGAATGTTAGTAGTGGGGGTTAAAATTAACTGTTTTCACTGTATTCTGCATAGCATTTAAAAACTAAAGAATTACAAGCTGCTGTGGCTCAGTGGTTAAAGCATCGACGCAGCAAAAAAAGGTCCCCAGTGGATTTCTGGTCAGGGCACATTCCTGGGTTGAAGGCTCCATTCCCAGTAGCCGTGTGCAGGGGTTAGCCTACCAATGCTTCTCTCTCTCCATGGATGTTTCTATCTCTCCGTCTTCCTTCCTCTCTGAAATCAATAAAAAAATATTTTAAAAATCTCTCATCCTCTGGTTTCTCTTCAGATCACAAAAATCTTTCACCTTTTAAGAATCTCTAAAAATACATATATTTTAAAGGTATAAAATCGTAAAACACATTATTCCAATCCAAAAAAAAATTTATTCTCTAAATCAGAAAAGGCACAAAATGAATGAAATTCCAACATCCATCTTTGTTATTCCATTGTCTTTTTGTTCAACAAAATTGCCAAAACTCATAAAACATTAGGCAGAACATATGACCAGCGGTTTTAACAAAGATACAGACACAGCAAATATACATCTGAGAAAAGACTCAACCATAAATTTGTAGAAAAAATACAATCAAACTGAGGTAGCACGATAAACTTACAAAAAAAAAAAAGTTTAAATAAATAATGATTGACCAAATTAAATATTCTCTAGGATATGGAGAATGTGAATCCTTCATACACTGCAAGAAAAATGCAAAAAAAAAAAAAAAAAAAAAGGACAATCATTTAAGCTTTATATTTTATTTTTAAAGGATACTTGACTAATTTTTAGACAGAGAACAAGAGGGAGAGAAATATTGATGGAAGAGTACCATACTGGCCAGCCGCCTCCTGCACACCCACTTCTGTGGATCTAGCCCACAACCCAGGCACATATCCCCACCGGCAATCAAATCCACAACCTTGTGCTCACAAGATGATGCCCAAGCACTGAGCCACACTGGCCCTGCTGATACATTCAATTTAGATCACAATTTGCTAATCTCAGTAAATTTAAACATTCACCTACTGAAAAACTCAGATAATGCCATGAATTTGTGACAAAAGGAAATAACACCAATCTTATATAATAAAGAGGTAATACGCAAATTGACCATCACTCCAACACACAAGATGGCCACCCCTATGTGGACTCAAGATGGCTGCCACAAGATGGCCAGCAGGGGGGGACAGTTGGGGGGGACCCAGGCCTGGAGGGGAGGGTAGTTGGGGGTGACCAGGCTGGCAGGGGAGGGCAGTTAAGGGTGACCAGGCTGGCAAGGGAGGCCAGCAAGGGAGGGCAGTTGGGGACAACCAGGCCTGCAGGGGGAGCAGCTAGGAGCAATCGGGCAGGCAGGGGAGCAGTTAAATATCGATCAGGTTGGCAGGGGAGTGCTTGGGGGGGGGGAGGGATCAGGCTTGCAGGCAGAAGGGGTTAGGGGCAATCAGGCAGGCAGGCAGGTGAGCAGTTGGGAGCCAGCAGTCCGGGATTGTGAGAGGGTCTTCTCTCAAGGGTTCCCAGATTGGAGAGGGTGCAGGCTGGGCTGAGGGACACCCCCCCCCATGCACGAATTTCGTGCACCCGGCCTCTAGTATCCATATAAAGAATTATACAGGAATGTTTGTACCAGCTTTATTGGAAATAACCAAATATTTATTAAAATGGACAACATGATGGTAATATTTAAAGATAAGAATATCTAGCTGGTTTGGCTATGCATAGAGCATAGGCCTGCAGACCAAAGTGTCCCGGGTGTGACTCCGGTCAAAGGCACGTACCTTGGTTGAAGACTCCTTCCCGGTCCAGGCCCTGGTAAAAGCTCGTGGAGGAGGCAACCAATCGATGTGATTCTCTCA
Organism: Plecotus auritus; assembly: GCF_963455305.1. NCBI lineage: Eukaryota > Metazoa > Chordata > Mammalia > Chiroptera > Vespertilionidae > Plecotus > Plecotus auritus. Next base: position 8,592,865 of record NC_137785.1, read on the forward strand.
CATCAATGTTTCTTTCTGTCTTTCCCTCTCTCTTCCACTCTCCAAAATAATCAATGGAAAAATATCCTTGGGTGAGGATTAACAACAACAACAAAAAGAATATCTACCAAAAAAAAAAAGAGGTGAGTTACTAATATATCTTTAATAAATCTCCAAGAACTTATGAAATATAAATTAAAGCAGAAAAATACTTAGAAAAAGCAAAGTTCTCTAGTAAAATGGAATGTAAATCCATGGTTGCAAGTAAAGCTGTGAAGAACAGGGACAGATTAAATGAGGTCATGAAGCAACTACACAGTGACAGATATGGTCAGCATTATGAGTGTAATGATGGTTTCAGTTTCATGCACACGTCAAGATTTATGAAACACTATACTTAAGGCATGTAATTTACTCATTACAGCTGTTAAAAGAATGGTTCAAGATAAAACAAATGTACGTTCACCTATTTTGGAACAACAGGTTTGGCAACTCTATATTCAATCCACATTCTTTTTTTTTTTTTTAATATATTTTATTGATTTTTAACAGAGAGGAAAGGAGATGGGTAGAGAGTTAGAAACATCAATCAGCTGCCTCCTGCATACTCCCTACTGGGTAGGTGCCTGCAACCAAGGTACATGCCCTTGGCCAGAATCGAACCTGGTACCCTTGAGTCCACAGGCCGACGCTCTATCCACTGAACCAAACCAGTTAGGGCTCAATCCACATTCTTATGCCCTCTGAGCAAGTCTCATCTCAGTGACAGAAAATGCAACAAACAATGAAGAACTTTCACCCAAACCAACCAGAATGCTGACTGGGTCACAAAAGCCACAGCCCTGGACAAAAGATACCCTTTGTTTTCCTCTTAGTTTTGCTGCCAGAGCACCAATGGCTCTGATGGGAACATCTGAGAAGCTACAGGAAGCCACAAACCTCTTCATTATAATCAATCACAATAACCGCTCCTCAGACAATAAACATGCCGGGAGTCCCTCAGATCTGTGCACACACAACTCCTGTAATTTTTTCCTCAAAAAAATTTCTGGGTGCAGGTTTAGATGAAGACCATTCCATCTACTGGGCTGCAGTCTGGTCCAACAACAGCTAGGTCAGTGTTTCTGCAGTGAAAGGGGTTCCCCTCACGGAGATGGGCCTCCAACCAGTGACCATCACCATGGAATTGAAGGCATTGGGGCACCTGGCACTCTGCAAGACCTGGGCTGGAGGTTCCCTTCAAATGTCTTAGCATCCCTTTTTTTTTTTTTTTTTTTAATATATTTTATTGATTTTTTACAGAGAGGAAGGAAGAGGGATAGAGAGTTAGAAACATCGATGAGAGAGAAACATCGATCAGCTGCCTCCTGCACACCTCCTACTGGGGATGTGCCTGCAACCAAGTTATGTGCCCTTTACCGGAATCGAACCTGGGACCTTTCAGTCCGCAGGCCAACGCTCTATCCACTGAGCCAAACCGGTTTTGGCTTAGCATCCCTTTTAAAAAAGAAAAAAATTAATGTTGGCACAAGACATATATGAGGTTGTCACAGCTACCCCCTCTTTGGAGTGACCTCTATGTCTCACAGCATCAAGACATCATATGAGGACTAGAGTCCACAGTGTTTCCTGGGAAATTATGGGCAGCAATGTAAATTTGGCAATAACTGGTGCACTATTTTCTGCAACATAGTTTTCCCCCAAGAGCAAAAATGTTTGAGACCCCATAGAAGTTTTTCACCTCATCATGCTTGGAGAGTCCAGACCTCTTTATAAACTAACCAAGAGAGACAAATAGAACACCCAAGAGTAAAGAAGTCTTAGGAAAAAGCCTTCATTATTTTGCAAAGAAAGAAACCTGACACGGGCAGTTCTCCCACTGATGACCTAGGCACTCTATAAACCCATCATTAGCATCTAGGGAAAGTGTGTCCTTGAAAATAGCAGTCCCTCTGCAACATTCTATTTACTGGGGCCAACAGTCTTCAGTCCTATGTGTTAACTCAAGACAGGGAAACAAGAACTAAGGGCTCAGGTATTCCTAATTTTCTTCAACAAATCAGACAACAGAGTTAGCTTCCCTGGGCACATGAGGATGGTGATTGATGCCATCTGTAGGAGCCTTATAGGTGGTTCAGGTGAAATACCTTCAACAACAGAAATATGCAGTGACACAGACCTGGCAAGACAGCTTTATATGTTAGAAAGTGAAACATAGATACATAGAGTTCAAACATAAAAACAAACACAACAGCAGAAATAGTTGCAGGGACGTTACATAATGTAGGTGATTAAATGTATGAGATATAATTCATACTAATGAGACTTCACATATTTTCTTGTAATATTGTTAAGTCCTAACTAAGAGTACACATCTAGGAAATTTTTCACATTTGGACTCTTTTGTGTGGAGTGAATTTACATATTAGACTGAGAGATATCTCACATTAATTACACTAGTAACAGCTATCTATTTCCAGTGTGAGATCTCTGATGACGAAGAAGGTGAGAGTTAAATGCAAAAGATTTCCCACATTCACTACATTGATAAGGATTTTGTCCAGTGTGAACTCTCTGATGATATTGGAGACCAGAGCTACTTGTAAAAGACTTTCCACATTCACTGCATTTATAACGGTTTTCTCCAGTGTGAACTCTCCGATGACTACGAAGGTGGGTCTTAGTGGTAAAAGATTTCCCACATTCACTGCACTTATAAGGATTTTCTCCAGTGTGAACCCTCTGATGACGATGAAGGGCAGTGTTCCAGGTAAAAGACTTCCCACATTCACTGCATGTATAAGGCTTTTCTCCTGTATGAATTCTTTGATGATTACGAAAATGGGTGCTACTGGTAAAAGATTTCCCACAGTCACTGCATTTATAAGGCTTTTCTCCAGTGTGAATTCTCTGATGACGACGAAGGTGGGTGTGAGTGGTAAAAGTTTTCCCACATTCACTGCATTTATAAGGCCTTTCTCCAGTGTGAACTCTCTGATGACGACGAAGTTCAGTGCTTCTGGGGAAAGATTTCCCACATTCACTGCACTCATAAGGCCTTTCTCCACTGTGAACACTCAGATGATAATGGAGGCCATTTCTACCTGTAAAAGCTTTCCCACATTCACTGCACTCATAAGGCTTTTCTCCACTGTGACGTCTCTGTTGATAATGAAAGCTAGAAAATTTGGTCAAATATTTTCCACGTTCAGAGGAAACAAAACACTGACTTCCTGCATGGACACTCTTTTCCTGAATAAACGTATGGTTGCAACTAATGTCTTTCTTACATTCTCTTCTGGTGTAATAATTGTTTCTCCTTTTAAACGTCATCCCACGTGTCGAAATAGCATTTGGACTGTCCCTGGTCTGAGTAGCCTTTAGGTGGACAGGTCCTGACCCGGTAAGGACACCGTGCCCAACCTCCCCACATGTGAAACGATTCTGGGACACACTGAAATTGCAGCTGTTTGCACGTGAGATCCTGTCCACACCTCTAATGAAAGACTTCTCTCTCACATGCTGCTGGTGAAATTTTGCACTGAAATAAAACTGTTCTGCACATGCCCCACACCTCAACAGTATCTGTGGGTGTTGTGTTCCCTGCAGCTCCATCCCGTGGATAATGTTTCCCAAGACGAGCCCACAACTCTCACAGGGGTGGCTCTTCTGGGAAGACAAGGCTAACTTCGGATTCCTGGCCTGTAACACTCTTACAGAATTGTTCTTCTCAGGTGCTGGCTCCACATTCTCTGCTCCACAGCAGCAACCTGAACAAAAGGAAACGCTGGTGAAGTACATGTTGACCTGATAAAAACAGATTATCTTAACCAGAGATGTTTATCTATCATGACTGGACATGATTCCATAGAAAGATTTTCAAGATGAGTGAGTTACACTCTGAGGAAATGGCTGTTACACTTTTCTTGGCCCCAAAGGTCAGTGGATGATGAAAATGTCACCAAGGGAGGGACAGAAGCACAGGATGGGACACAAAGAAGAGAGGAAGGGTCTGCTAGTTGTTCCTCCACAAATGGCTTCCGTTAGGTCCTTTGATGCTGGTGACGTGAGTCTGTGTAGAACAATTCGAATGTGCTCAAACCTACAAAATCAATTCTATTAGAGCACGTGATGGTCTACCTCAATGTAGCAATAGGTGTGCACTCTAAGGCTCTGAAGACATGGACCAACGGTGGAGGGCACTAAAGAGAGACCAGTGAAAGAGGCAGAGGTGCAAAGTTTAGAGAGGTTAGGTTATCCATGGGCTGGGAATCCAAGTAGAGTGAGCACTGATCACTATTAAAACTGTGTCGTTGGCACAGTGTCAACAATAAGCAAGAACAAGTAGAATTGGGTGAGGAATGGGCAGTGGTAACAAAACACTGTTGAACCAAATGGGTTCCCAGTTATGAATGTAACAAAGCCCAGGTGTAAAAACCTCCCCAACAGCCCTTTACTCAGGCAAGACTGCCTGCATGTCCACTGTGTCATTCATAAAGTAATGTTTCTACTGTGATGCAGAAATGATTCTTCCGCTTAATTCCCAGTTGAGCCATTGCATGGGATAAATGATAAAAATCGTAAAAGAAACATTGAAAAGATGGATGGTCAACACTGTGGTACAACAGCAAGCACAGATGAGATCTCAGGCAAAGGACCTATGTGAGTGACATCAGCAAGATGGCAGAATCAGAGATACGAGCATCTTCCCCCATCCCAGAATAAGTAGACAGCTATCCATGAACAAAAACCCCCACAGGAAATGGGAATAAGAGTATCATGAAGATGAACATAAAGAACTGTACAGAAAGAATGACTGGAAAGACTGGGTGAGCAAACATATTTGTAGTTAGCTACGGTCAAAAACAAGGGTCAGAGTTATTTCTATCAACCATTGTGCTTCTGCTAACATTGACCACAGTGACCTGTAATTCGAAAAATACTGGAAATTTTGTTTTTAAAAACCACAGAATGGCCCTAACCAGTTTGGCTCAGTGGATAGAGCGTCGGCCTACGGACTGAAAGGTCCCAGGTTCGATTCCGGTCAAGGGCATGTACCTTTGTTGCAGGCACATACCCAGTAGGGAGTGTGCGGGAGGCAGCTGATCAATGTTTGTCTCTCATCAATGTTTTTAACTCTATCCCTCTCCCTCCCTCTCTGTAAAAAATCAATAAAATTTATTTTTTAAAAATTGGAGAAACTTTAGCTGCACTACCGGAAAAACAAAACCAAGCCTCAAATAAATTAAAAAGAAAAGAAAGATAAGACATTACACCTGATATTATGAATCACAAAGCAACATAAGAGATGTTGATGAGGAGAAACCAAGATGGCGGCATAGGTAAACACCTGAGCTGCTGCCTCGCACAACAACTTCAAAACTACAACTAAAAGACAAAAGGGACATCATCCAGAACCACAGGAAGGCTGGCTGAGTGGAAATTCTACAACTAGAAGGAAAGAGAAAAGCACACTGAGACTCAGAGGAGCTGCGGAAGTGCAGAGGTACAGAGGCGGGCGTGCGGAGAGAACTGGCAACTGAGTACCCGGCTGGCTTTCTCAATCGGGAGGGAGACAAAAGCTCCCGACAGCTCTGAACTCCAGTTCCAGGTGAAACAATGGGGACCCAGACTCATAAGGGGAGAAACTGGACTGTCTGGCAGCAGGTGGAACTCGAGGGCGGCTTTCTCTGAGAGGTGCTTGCAGTGATTACCGGGGGACACTGAGACCCAGGGGCCTCTTAGGGCAGGGCTGACAGGAAGCCACTGCCGTTTGCTCCGCCCTGAGACTCCACCCCATCCAAGCAGAGCACAGAGGCTTTTGCATATGAATGTCCAGGTCCTTTGAATTCTAAACTTACCTAACAAACTGTACCTGAGTCAGTGAGACCCAGAACATACAAAAGGCGGCACAAGGCCCCACAGCAGCTTGCATTGCTTTACAGCTGGGCCTCATCTGGGCACCTTCAAAACCCAAACGAAGAAGAGGAATCTGCAGAGCTCTCCGTAGCACCTGCTGGGTGGCCTCAGGCAGAGGCTAAATTAGCACCTCCTTGGAGATCCAAGATCCAGTGTACCCAGGGGTCAGAGTAAGACCATCCAGATTACAATTCCTCAGATCCATAAGGCACACTCTCAGGGGGCAGACTCAGTGAGCACCAAAGCCCCACTGAAGCAAGTCTTGCCCCATAAGGGTGTCTCCAGCACAGAAGTTCTCCCATCGTAGACACCACTGATCCTCACAGCCAATTGGCCTGGAGGTCAAATCCTCCCAGTGATACCAACAACAATCAAGGCTTAACTACAACAAGACTGTGCACACAGCCCACAAAGCGGTGCACCAAGAGTGTCCACATCAGGTAACTGGGGAGGCTGAGCCACTGGGCCCTATAGGACACCTAGCACACAAAGCCACTCTATCAACTCAGGGAAGCAGCCAAAATGCGGAGACAAAGAAACAGGTCACAAATGAAAGAAATGGAGGAAAACAAACGACTAGATATAGAGTTCAAAACCACGGTTATGAGGTTTTTCAAGAATTTTCTAGAAAAGGCCTATAAATTTAGTGAGACCCTTGAGGATATGAAAAAGGACAAACTAGAAATTAAGCATACACTGACTGAAATAAAAAATAATATACAGAGATCCAACAGCAGACTAGAGGATCATAAGAATCAAGTCAAAGATTTGAAATACAAAGAAGCAAAAAATACAACTGGAAAAGCAAAAAGAAAAAAGAATCCAAAAATATGAAGATAGTGTAAGGAGCCTCTGGGACAACTTCAAGTGTACCAACATCCGAATTATAGGGGTGCCAGAAGAAGAGAGACAGTAAGATACTGAAAACCTATTTGAAGAAATAATGACTGAAAACTTCCCCCACTTGGTGAAAGAAATAGACTTACAAGTCCAGGAAGCACACAGAACCCCAAACACAAGGAATCCAAAGAAGACCACACCAAGACACATAATTAAAATGCCAAGAGCAAAAGATAAAGAGAGAATATTAAAAGCAGCAAGAGAAAAACAGTTAGTTACCTAAAGGGAGCACCCATATGACTGTCAGCTGATTTCTCAACAGAAACTATGCAGTTCAGACGGGAGTGGCAAGAAATATTCAAGTGATGAATAGCAAGAAACTACAACCAAGATTACTCTACCCAGCAAAGCTATCATTCAGAATTGAAGGTCAGATAAACAGCTTCACAGACAAGAAAAAGCTAAAGGAGTTCATCACCGCCAAACCAGTATTATATGAAATGCTGAAAGGCATTCTTTAAGAAGAGAAGAAGAAAAAAGGTAAAGATAAAAATTATGAACAACAAATACATATTTATCAACAAGTGAATCTAAAAATCAAGTGAATAAAAAATGTGACGAAAAAAAAAAACAAAAAAAAAACAAGAAAAGAAAAACAAAAAAAAAAATATGAATAGAATAAACTGGTGAATATAATAGAATCAGGGGCATAGAAAGGGAGTGGACTCACAATTCTCGGGGGGAAAGAGGTGTGGGGGGTGCAGGAAGACACTGGACAAAAATCATACACCTATGGATGAGGACAGTGGGGGTCGGGGTAAGGGCCAGAGGGTAGGGTGGGAACTGGGTGGCATGGAGGTATGGCGGGAAAAAGAGGAACAATTGTAATAATCTGAACAATAAAGATTTATTGAAAAAAAATAAGAGATGTTTATGTTAGTAGATGACATGACCTCCCTAGAGAAATTTGTCAAGATGCCACTATGAGCTTGTGAAATTAATAAAGAAATTCAGAGGCCCGGCCAGTAGCTCAATTGGTTAGTGTGTGGTCCCGATGCACCAAGGTTATGTGGTTGATCTCCCATCAGGCACTGAAGTATGGTAGCAACCATACTTGGGTAAAAATTACTGTTTAATATTTTAACCTTGCTGTTTTGGGTTCTGTACTCATTTAAAAGTTATTTTGATTTTCTGAACTTATGTATGATTGAAAACTCCATTGATGGTGGTTTGAATATCCCATTGATTGTGATCTCACTGGTCATCGAAGCACATTCCTCTGAGACCCAGGACAGATTGTGATCTTAAATTGTCTCAGTAGCTACAGATAACTGAGTTCAGTTGACTCAGTGGTCCTGGAATCTGGACAGCACAATTATTCTAAATTGTCCAGGTGGTCCCAGAAAATGCGTTTCTGTTGATTCAGTGATTCGTAGATACTTTAGATAACTAAGTTGCTTAAATTCTGCTTCTGTAAAAATGCTTTTTCGCGAAACAGGTTCCTCATTCCAGACCCAAAGATGTAATCAATACTTTTGTGATATTCTGCATATAAGCCAGAAGTGGCAAACTGTTCGGGGTTGCAAGGTCTGGAGTGCTTTTGCTCCCTCGTATGCCGCTGGCTTTTAATAAATGACTCCATAATTCCACCTTTTTTTTTTTTAAAATATATTTTTATTTATTTATTTATTTATTTTTAAAATATATTTTATTGATATTTTACAGAGAGGAAGGGAGAGGGAAAGACAGCTAGAAACATCGATGAGAGAGAAACATCGATCAGCTGCCTCCTGCACAACCTCCACTGGGGATGTGCCCGCAACCAAAGTACATGCCCTTGTCCGGAATCGAACCCGGGACCCTTCAGTCCGCAGGTCGACACTCTATCCACTGAGCCAAACCGGTTTCGGCTCTTTCATTGATGTTTCTTACTCTCTATCCCTCTCCCTTTCTTTCTGTAAAAAAATTAATAAAAAATATGTTTAAAAAAACCCAAAAACTAAGAATACAATTAGAAACCCGTGTTTCACTTACAACTTTAAGCCTACTTTCTCCCTGCTCTGTATACACAGTATATTTCCTATCGTAAAGTGTAACCTGTTGTGTAGGTGGTTTCTAGCTACTCCTCCATAAGACACAGCTGGTAGATTTTGTAATTTACACAGGCCACAAGCTCTGCATTTAGAAATGTGTATGTCCACCTCTTGATGATAGTCACTGACCAAATCCCATGCACAGGAAGACATTTTGGGGACATTCAGTTTGATTTTTTTTTTTAATACATCTTAGGTTGTGGATTGCGTTCGTTTTCTGCATTCATTTGTTCTTGTGGAAGCTGATACAGTGTGAGGAGTCATGTACATGTTTATGCAAAAATGTTTATTGAAGTGATTCCATTAGTATTGTGGTCTAATACTTGGAGAATGACCTTCATTTTTATAACTTTCTTTTTTTTAACTGCACAACTATAAAACCTAGAAATGTTCTCCCCTGCCTTTTAAAATAGAAACCCAATTTTTTATTCTAAAGTATTTGTAATACTGCAAAGGTGAATCCTATACATGCTCAATAAAAATCATATCGTAAAGTTTTTAAAAATGTATTTTACTGCTAAGCACTAGTAACAAGCATCTGAGCTTGCTAGAAAAAGGGTGGCACTAGAACTGCTGAATCCAGGGTTGCCAAAAACATGGACTTAATAAAATATACAAAAGTGTGTTCCTGTACATAATAAGTAATTAATATATAAAATAAACAAGGTATTCAAAAGATTCTTTAACCAAAAAATAGTTTATAAGCAGGATGAGGATGTAGAAACAATTCATCAAAAACTATGTACAAATGACCAACAGGAATATAGAAAATGATTTCCTCACTGATCAAGGCGGAATCTCTCAGGCTTCCTGCAACACTACCAACCACAAGTCCTTCCCTGTGAACTTAGTACAGCGGGGAGAATTGGGACTTCAGGAATAGAGGGAGCAGTGGAAACAGACCAACCCTCCCCAGGACAGCAACTACCCAGGAAACTGGAAAAATCAAGCAGAACCACAGTCTACAGGGGAGGACAGAGCACACCCTGGGAGATGGGGCCTGGGAAATGGCAAAGCCAAATCCAGGTGACTGGTGAGAGTGAGGGTCTTACCCAGCGAGGATAGAAGTTCAAAGTTCTCCAGCATCACATTCAGGTACAGCTGTCTCTGACCCTCATCAAGGAGGCTCCATTCCTCCCTGGAGAAGTACAGGGCAATGTCCTCAAAGGTCACTCCAACCTGTCAGAATGGAGACAATTGAAACCAGAGCTGTCTCCCTGAGAACCCCCAATCCTACTCCTTACACACCTTCCCCCCCCTAAACCTCCTCCAGGGCACCCGGTTAGTGTGGACACCAGGCCCTAATGCCAGTGCAGGCTGGTCTCTCATCACAGTCCCATTACTCACTGGGATTGCCCTCAGCAGAGCAGCTGGGTTCGGTGGGAAGGATTGGGGGAGGGGAGGGTAGAGAGCAATGCCATTTAAGGTCTGGGCGACGCCTGCTGGGCCCCACCCTTCCGGCCAAGCAATACCACTGCAGTCTCCTAGATCATGCCTCCAAGACAAAGCCAAGCCTGGGTTTATGCTTCACCTTTAAGTCCCCACACCAGGTCCCTGGGACCATCAGCTCACACTTCCTCCGGATGTGCACACCACTGGGTAATGTTTATCCCCTTCCCATCTTCACACCCCACCTTCACTCCCTCAGCTCTGCCCCCTTCCTGCTCCAATGCCACTGGATCTCGCTGGACTCCCCCATGAACTTGGCACATGGCATGTACAGAGCTTGTCTTCCAGCCGGGTCCAGGACCACCCCAGGCCTCTGATGGACCCCACAGCCCGGAAAGCCCCGATGAGTCTGTGACGTCCTCCGTGCAGCCTCTGATCTGTCCGCCAATCCTCACAGCCCACATCCTCAGGGAACCTCAGATGCAAGTCACCCCTGTCCTCTCTGCCCTGCACCGGCTGTGCCTCAGAAGCCACAACACTCCTCTCTCCCCTCCGCCTTCCTCACGGTCCTCCTCGCGGGACTGAGTTGAGGACGTGACAGCCGCCCGCACCCGGGCTGTGGTGTCTGCGAAAAGAGGCGCTGAGTACCCGGGGGACACAAACTCACCGCAGCCACACGCCTCCACACGGGGGACGCCATTGCACTCCGTGGGCGCAGCGGGGGGGGAGCGACTGGAGGAGAAGCTGCTCCGGGAACGGCGGTCCCAGTCCTGGCCCAGGCGCGTGTGGTGCGCGAGCTGTGAGCCCCAGTGGAGGCTCCGACCATGGGCTGTGAGGCGGGGAACAGCGCCCTCCGCCTTCTCCACCGGACTCTGCGACCAGGAACTCCTGACGGCCTGACACAAAACCCAGAGAAGACAAAATCCCGCCTGCCACACTACGGCTCCGCCCTACGGAACTGGAGAACGGAAATGCCTATTCTGAGCCTCCATTGGCTCTGCCTGGTGGCAGTCCACGCATGGCCTTCTGGGTAATGTAGTTCCTATGCTCTGAGGCCAGGATCCTGTATTTCCTCTGCTGACTCCAGGACTGGATTTAAATGCAAATAGCCCAAGAACACAGCAAATATACTCAGGGCCCTCCAGCGCCTTCAGGGAGGTGATTTCTAGGGTAAGGTTGTTTCTGGAGCACCTGCGTGGCTGGTTTTGCATATCTTTCTTCCAGGACCTGCTCTTCCTGAATAACAGGCATTGTTTCTGCATTCAGGACATTAGCCAGGTGTCTCCTTCAAGCCAAAGGTAGCTGGGGGAGGTTCTTCCAGTTTCTAACGAATTTTAACCTGCCTTCATTGAATCCATTATACAAAGTTTATGTCACAAAATAGACACTCAGAGCATCTGTTTCTGATGCCATCCGAAGTGTCAGCTCTGCCTTGGCTGCACTGTGGATAAGATGGCCAAGAGACATGTGAAAAAATGCTCAATGTCACTGATCACCAGAGAGATGCAAATTAAAGCAACAATTAGGTATCACCCCACCACTGTCAGAATGGCTGCCATCAACAAATCAACAAAGGACAAGTGCTGGGGAGGATGTGGAAAAAAGGGAACCCTAGTACACTGCTGGTGGGAATGCAGATTGGTGCAGACATAATGGAAAACATAGGAAGTTTCCTCAAAAAAATTAAATATGAAACTGCCATTGGACCCCGTGATCCACTTCTAGGCATATATCCTACGAAACCAGCAACAATGATCAGAAAGACTGTATGCACCACTATGTTCATAGCAGCACAATTTTAAGATCTGGAAACAGCTCAGGTGGCCATTCATAAATGGCGTGGATTAAAAAGCTGTGGTACATTTATACCCTGGAATACTATGCAGCAGTAAAAAAGAAGAATCTCTTACCCTCTCAGACAGCATGGAGGGACCCAGAGAGCATCATGCTAAGTGAAATAAGTCCGTCAGAGAAAGACAGTATCACTTCATCTCACTCATATATGGAATCTAATTAACAAAATAAACTGATGAGTGGAGTGGATCCAAAGACATGGAAGCAAGAAATGGCCAAACTTGAGGAGAATTTTTCTAATTTTATTTGACCCAATCCGGCGACAAATGTCAGGATGCAGAATAACAACACATTGAGTAATGCTCCAGATTATGGCAGTTTTGCACGTTTTTTATACACAGACTCAAAGGAGACGATGTAAGGGGCTTACATGACATTCACTGGTGATAAATTAGGGAGTGGGAGACTAAAGAGGGAAATCTCTGGGATTGGATACAAAGTGAAAAAATACACAAACTTCTTTTTAAATGTTATCAAATAGTTAACACTTAGTATTTAACACAATAACAGTAATAATTGGGGCTCTGTGGTCTTCTGCGTTGGGAGACTGTGCCCTTAGGATTATGTAAAAAAAGACATTTCCCTGAAAATCCAAAGGTATGTTATCCTAGATGCAAAAAGACAATAGACAGGATCAATAAGGTAAAGATTTACCTTTGCAACACACGCACACACACACACACACACAAAAAAAAAAACACAACAAAACAAACAAACAAACAAAAAAAAACAAGGCAAGGACATGACTAAGCTGTGACTCAGTTCTTTTTTACTTAGACAGTTTTACCTTGAAACAATCCGACATGGTGACTTTTGGCCTGTGAGTTTGTAAGATTCACCAAGCCATGCCAATGCCAGGCTCCCTCAGCTTGCTAGGTTTACTATGGGCCATCATTTTTGTCCATACTGAGGAGTTAGAACCTGTGGCTTGAGGAGAAATTTCACTCAGTGTTTTATTTACTTCGACACCCATTGCTGATGCCCTCCTGAACACAATGCCCCCAGTCTTGCTGGTGTCCCTTTATTTGGTCTCCTAGAAGTACTCACTCTTCAGGTCACTAAAGCCTTAGGTTCTAAATGTGGTGGAGGTATTTGTAAGGACAAGAAAAAGGTCTCCGATTGCTGAGCACCGCACCATCAGCAGGTGTGAGCAGTGACTGCCGGGCCTGATCGCCCCTCAGGGCTTCTCCGCTTCCCGCTGCTCCAGAGGAGTAATATTTTTAGAGATTTTTAAAATATTTTTTTATTGATTTCAGAGAAGGGAGAGGAAGAAGACAAAAACATTAATGAGCCCTAGCTGCTTTGGCTCAATGGATAGAGAGTTGGCCTGTGGAGTGAAGGGTCCCAGGTTCGATTCTAGTCAAGGGCATATGCCTGGGTTGCGGGCTTGATCCCCAGTAGAGGGTATGAAGGAGGCAACCAATCAATGATTCTCTCTCATCATTGATGTTTCTATCTCTCTCTCCCTCTCCCTTCCTTTCTGAAATCAATAAAAATATATAAAAAAGCCCTGGCCGGTTTGGCTCAGTGGATAGAGCGTCGGCCTGCGGACTCAAGGGTCCCGGGTACAATTCTGGTCAAGGGCATGTACCTTGGTTGCGGGGACATCCCCAGTGGGGGGTGTGCGGGAGGCAGCTGATTGATGTTTCTCTCTCTCATCGGTGTTTCTTACTCTTTCTCCCTCTCCCTTCCTCTCTGTAAAAAATTAATAAAATATATATTTAAAATATGTATATATATATATATATATATATATATATATATATATATATACACACACACATACATCAATGAGGAGAGAGAATCATTGATGGGCTGGCTACCTCCTGCACGCTGCAACTAGGAATGGACCCCACAATACAGGCACATGCTCTGACCAGAAATCAAATAGGGGACCTCTTTGGGGATGAAGCGATGCTTACCCACTGAGCCCACCAGCTGGGATTTTTTAAGTTTTTAAATGCTATTCACAATGCAGTGAACACTTTTATATTTAACCTGCACTACTATCATTCTCCATCACCCCTGGGAGTAATCTTTCTCATGAAATTCCAGGAAGTGTATATATATATATATATATATATATATATATATATATATGCTATAAGATCAACTGTTATTCTTGTTATGTTCATACAATCAGAACAAATGGTCACTAGACTTAATTCAGTAAATAAATTGGTCTTAATTTGACTCTTCAATAAGAATAAGGGTAATTTTAGGGAAATTGTGTTTCAACAGGAAATTATTAGAACTGAAATATTTTTCCTTCCACCAGTCCATTTGTCAAAATTGTTACTATTCTCACTTTTGCCCAATCACACTAAGTTTCACAGTACACTGTGTCTCCACCAGGTTACAAGCCCTACTTCACCTGGGGAATACCACCTCTAGGCACCATTGCCGACTCCTCCTATGCCCAGGCCTCTTCGTCCCTCTGACAGAGAACAAGGACCTCTTGGCTCCAAGAGAAACCTGCAACCCCTTGTCAGCAGGAAGCAGTTTCAGAAAAAATTTGGCGTCCCCTTTCCCTGAAAAGAATTCAGAGCCAAGATCCTTGAGGGGGATATCGTAGGCAGTTAGACAGACATGAGCAGAGCAAGGACCGGAGGAGAGATGGGCCCTGAGACGTACTTCTCACCACTCCAACTGCTTTGAAGCTGGCAATGAAGGAACCGTTGTAGAACTGACATTTAATTCTAACTAATTAGTCATAAAAGGGTTATAAAGAGAAATCTTAAAAGAAAATTGTAAGTGTACTGAATAATATACCTTATAGATCACTTGAATTAATCTAAAAAATAATTATTTTAAATATTAGAACACATATACTTATGTGAATAAAGGGTTAAGTTTCTCATGTGTGAATAGAGGGTTAATTTTTTCTTAGAGTTTTCTAGGCCTGAGTGAAGTAATGAGGGAGGTGACACAGCTGTGAATGCAGCAAGCAGAACCCAAAAGCAGTGTCAGACCAACTCACTGGAAGTCAAAACATTATCTCATCAACGTGGTCTCACTGCCTGGTGACTAATAATAATAGCTCACGTCTACAAACCTCCAGGCCTGCATGTAGCTACATTCCTCACCCCAGGCTCTTCCTCATTATAAACCTGTTCCCTACACTTGCTAGAAGGCAGGATCTAATGCTGGCAAGCACCTTGTCTTCTTAATGGGACTACCCCTTGTGTCATTATAATTCTTTTTGTTTTTCTTTCTTTTTTAAAAAAAATATTTTATTGATTTTTTACAGAGAGGAGGGGAGAGGGATAGAGAGTTAGAAACATCAGTGAGAGAGAAACATTAATCAGCTGCCTCTTGCACACCCTCCACTGGGGATGTGCCCACAATCAAGTTACATGCCCTTGACCGGAATCGAACCTGGGACCCGTTAGTCCACAGGCTGATACTCCATCCACTGAGCCAAACCAGTTAGGGCTCTTTTTGTTTTTCTTATAGTCTACAAAAATGCAACTTGAGAAGTAAATACGATTTGAGGACCCTGACATTCCAAACAGAAAGTTCGCCGCCTCCCTATGTCTTCTACATCCAGCAAAACAAAATAGGGGGAGATGTGAGGAAGCAAGTCTGTGTACATGAGAGCCCCCGGGGGGTTTACTAGAATCTCTATGTTTAGTCTTGAGATGTCTTTGCTTACAGGACACTGCAGACGCATGGGTCTTCTCAAGGATGCTTACCCTCCTGATAGTCTCTAATAGTTAATTTTAGTTCAAGCTGTTACAAGAAAAACCTACAGAAGCAGGCGAATGGGGCTGTTTGGCTCCTATAGACAAGCAGTCCCTTAGCCCTCTCTGCTACATAAACGTGTGTCAGAGTAATCATTCACCCGTCACTCGGGGTCTGCAGTCAGCCCTGGCATTGTTCGTTAAGTAATTTTGGAAAATCTTCTTCATTTCTGTAATCAAGGATGTTCCCACAGTTCGATATTAGTTTAGACTTCCCAGGGTTTTTTGAGAATTAAAAGAAAATGCTCAAAAAGCAAACCCTGGAATCCTGGCACAGGCAAGTACTAAGTTCATCACTTTTATTGATTCTTAGAGTCATGGATAAGCCCCGTCATCACCTTCATGTCACATTTAGCCAACTGAGATGCAGGGAGCTGTAGTGAGTCTCCTGGAGATTCCAGGTTGGATGCCCAACACTGAGACCTTAGTGCCCACAGTACTGCCTCCCTGCAGGTGGGTCAGCGGGTTCAGAAAGGCCCCAGTTCTTTCTCAAAAGCCCTTAAAACAAAGGTGAGTGTTGGCCCTGGGGAAGTGAAGGGTTCCTGTCCTGAGGATGTTTCTTAAGGTTGCTCTTCTGAAGGTGGTGGAGAATGTTAGTAGTGGGGGTTAAAATTAACTGTGTTCCCTGTATTCTGCATAGCATTTAAAAACTAAAGAATTACAAGCTGGTGTGGCTCAGTGGTTAAAGCATCAACACAGCAAAAAAGATCCCTCAGTGGATTTCTGGTCAGGGCACATTCCTGGGTTGAGGGCTCCATTCCCAGTAGCCGTGTTAGGAAGTAGCCTACCAATGCTTCTCTCTCTCCATGGATGTTTCTATCTCTCCGTCTTCCTTCCTCTCTGAAATCAATAAAAAAATATTTTAAAAATCTCTCATCCTCTGGTTTCTCTTCAGATCACATAAATCTTTCACCTTTTAAAAATCTCTAAAAATACATATATTTTAAAGGTATAAAATACTAAAACACATTATTCCAATCCAAAATAATTCATTCCTTAAATCAAAAAAAAGGCACAAAATGAATGAAATTCCAACATCCATCTTTGTTATTCCATTGTCTTTTTGTTAAAGAAAATTGCCAAAACTCATAGCGTATTAGGCAGAACATATAAGCAGCGGTTTTAACAAAGATACAGACACCGCAAATATACATCTGAGAAAAGACTCAACCATAAATTTGTAGAAAAAATACAATCAAACAGTGAGGGAGCCTATTAAACTTACAAAAAAAAAAAGTTTAAGTAAATAATGATTGACAGCCGAAACCGGTTTGGCTCAGTGGATAGAGCGTCAGCCTGCGGACTGAAGGGTCCCGGGTTCGATTCCGGTCAAGGGCATGTACCTTGGTTGCGGGCACATCCCCAGTGGGGGGTGTGCAGGAGGCAGCTGATCGGTGTTTCTCTCTCATCGATGTTTCTAGCTCTCTATCCCTCTCCCTTCCTCTCTGTAAAATATCAATAAAATATATTAAAAAAATAATAATGATTGACAAAATAAACTATTCTCTAGGATATGGAGAATGAATCCTTCATACACTGCTAGAAAAATGCAAAAAAAAAAAGGACAATCAGGAGAGAACCACCAAGATGGCGGCCTCGGTAAACACCTGTGCTTGCTGCCTCTCACAACCACATCAAAACTGCAACTAAAGAACAAGACAGGTATCATCCAGAACCACAGGAAAGCTGGCGGAGTGGAAGTTATACAAAAAGGAAAAAAAGTGCATTGAGATTGAGAGGAGGTGCCGCAGGAGGGCGGAGTGGAGGTGCGGAGACACGGGTGCCCAACGGGCTGGCAACTGGGTGCGCTGTTGCTATTTCCAATCGGGAGGGGGATACAAGCTCTGAACTCCAGTTCTGGGTCAGACTCTGGGGACCCAGACTCATCCGGGGAGAAACCGGGCTGTCTGGCATCAGGCTGGAACGCCAGGGCGGCTTGCTCTCAGAGGGGCTCCCAGCGATCATTGTTCCTGCACAGCCACGGGTTGCGAACGCCGGGGAACCTCTCAGGGGCAGGGCTGACTGGCAGCCATTGCTTTTAGCTCCGCTGTGGTGTTTCCCTGAGACCCTGCCCCATCCAATCTACAACGCCAACTAAATGGTGCGCGGCAGCTTCAGCATATTAACGGCCTGGCCTCTTGCAACCCAAAATCTAACCAACTGCAGCTGGGACAGAAAGCGCCAAAGCTTCCAAAAGGAGGCCTAAGGCCTGGCCGCAGCAGCCTGCATTGTGTCACAGCTGGGCCTCATCTGGGCACCACCAAACCCCAAACAAGGAAGAGGAATCTGCAGATCTCTCTGTAGCTCCTGCTGGGTGGCCTCAGGCAGTGGCTGACTTTGCACCTCCTTGCAGATCCAAGAGCCAGGGTACCCAGTAATCAGTGTGAGACCAAACCAGATTAAAACTCTTCACATCCATGGGCGACACACTCAAGAGGCAGACTCAGTGAGCACCAAAGCCCCACTGAAGCAAGTCTTGCCCCATAAGGGTGCCTCCAGCACAGCAGCCTCCCACTATAGACACAGCTGGTCCTCACAGCCAATTGGCCTGCAGGTCAATTCCTCCCAGTGATACCAAAAACAATCAAGGATTAACTACAACAAGACTGTGCACACAGCCCACAAAGGGGTTCAAGAGTGTCCACCTCAGGTAACTGGGGAGGTTGAGCCACTGGGCCCTATAGGACACCTAGCACACAAGCCACTCTATCAACTCAGGGAAGCAGTGAAAATGCGGAGACAAAGAAACAGGTCACAAATGAAAGAAATGGAGGGAAGCAAATGACTGGATATAGAGTTCAAAACCATGGTTATAAGGTTACTCAAGAATCTCCTAGAAAACTCCGACAAATTTAGTGAGTCACTTGAGGATATGAAAAAGGACCAAATAGAAATTAAGCATACACTGACTGAAATAAAGAATAATATACAGAAATCCAACAGCAGATGAGAGGTTCCTAAGAATCAAGTCAAAGATTTGAAAATACGAAGAAGCAAAAAGAAAAAAGAATCCAAAAATGTGAAGATAGTGTAAGGAGCCTCTGGGACAACTTCAAGCGTACCAACATCCGAATTTTTGGGGTGCCAGAAGAAGAGAGAGAGCAAAATATTGGAAATCTATTTGAAGAAATAATGACAGAAAACTTTCCCTACCTGGTGAAAGAAATAGACTTATAAGTCCAGAAGTGCAGAGAACCCCAAACAAGAGGAATCCAAAGAGGACCACACCAAGCCACATCATAATTAAAATGCCAAGGGCAAAAGACAAAGAGAAAATCTTAAAAGCAGCAAGAGAAAAACAGTTAGTTACCTAAAGGGAGCACCCATATGACTGTCAGCTGATTTCTCAACAGAAACTATGCAGGCCAGAAGGGAGTGGCAAGAAATATTCAAAGTGATGAATAGCAAGAAACTACAACCAAGATTACTCTACCCAGCAAAGTTATCATTCAGAATTGAAGGTCAGATAAAGAGCTTCACAGATAAGAAAAAGCTAAAGGAGTTCATCACCACCAAACCAGTATTATATGAAATGCTGAAGGGTATTCTTTAAGAAGAGGAAGAAGAAGAAAAAAAGGTAAAGATAAAAATTATGAACAAAGTGACAACAAATACCAAGTGAAACTAAAAATCAAGTGAATAAAAAATCTGATGAACAGAATAAACTGGTGAATATAATAGAATCAGGGGCATAGAAAGGGAGTGGACTGACAATTCTCAGGAGGGAGGGGGTGTGGTGGGTGCGGGAAGAGATTGGACAAAAATCTTACACCTATTGCCAAAACCGGTTTGGCTCGGTGGATAGAGCATCGGCCTGCGGACTCAGGGGTCCCGGGTTCGATTCCGGTCAAGGGCACGTAGCTTGGTTGCGGGCACATCCCCAGTGGGAGGTGTGCAGGAGGCGGCTGATCGATGTTTCTCTCTCATCAATGTTTCTGACTCTCTATCCCTCTTCCTTCCTCTCTGTAAAAAATCAATAAAATATATTTAAAAAAAAAATCTTACACCTATGGACGAGGTCAGAAGGGGTGGGGAGGTGGAGAGCATAAGAGCATGGGGCGAGGTGGGAACCAGGTAGAGGGGAGCTATAGGGGAAGGGGGGGGGGGAAGAGGAACAACTGTAATAATCTGAGTAATAAAGATTTATTTATTTATTTTTTAAATATATATTTTATTGATTTTTTTACAGAGAGGAAGGGAGAGGGAGAGAGAGTTAGAAACATCGATGGGAGAGAAACATCCATCAGCTGCCTCCTGCATGCCCCCCACTGGGGATGTGCCCGCAACCAAGGTACATGCCCTTGACCGGAATCGAACCCGGGACCCTTCAGTCCGCAGGCCGACACTCTATCCACTGAGCCACACCGGCCAGGGCTAAAGATTTATTTTAAAATATAAAATAAAAAGTACAATCAGTTAAGCTTTATATTTTATTTTTAAAGGATACTTTACTAATTTGTAGAGAGAGAAGGAAGAGGGAGAGAAACGTTGATGGAAGAGTGGCATATCGGCCAGCCACCTCCTGTACATCCACTTCTGTGGATCTAGCCCACATCCCCGGCACATATCCCTACCGGATATCAAATCCACAGCCCTGTGCTCACGAGATGATGCCCAAGTACTTAGTAACCTCAACCCTGCTGGTACCTTCTATTTAGATCACAATTTGCTAACCTAAATTTAAACATTAATCTACCCCAAAACTCAGATTATAGCCTGAATTTTTGACAAATGGAAATAACACTTATATCCATATAAAGAATTATACAGGAATGTTTCTACCAGCTTTATTAGAAATAACCAAATATTTATTAAAATGCACAACACGATGGTGATGTATTTAAAGATAAGAATATCCAGCTAATTTGGCTCTGGATAGAGCATAGGCCTGCAGACCAAAGGGTCCCAGGTTTGACCCCAATCAAAGGCATGTAAGTTGGTTGAAGACTCCTTCCCAGCCAGGGCCCTGGTCACGGCTCATGCAGGAGGCAACCAATCGATGTGTTTCTCTCCCATCAATGTTTCTATCTGTCTTTCCCTCTCCAAAATAATCAATGGAAAAATATCCTTGGGTGAGGATTAACAACAACAAAAAGAATATGTAGCAAAAAAAAGAAATGAGTTACTAATATATCTTTAATAAATCTCTAAGAACTTATGAAATATAAATTAAAGCAGAAAAATACTTAGAAAAAGCAAAGTTCTTTAATAAAATGGAATGTAAATCCATGGTTGCAAGTAAAGCTGTGAAGAACAGGGACAGATTAAATGAGGTCATGAAGCAACTACACAGTGACAGATATGGTCAGCATTATGAGTGTAAAGATGGTTTCAGTTTCAGGCACATGTCAAGATTTATAAAACACTATACTTAACACATGCAATTTACTCATTACAGCTGTTAAAAAAATGGTTCAAGATAAAAGAAATGTATGTTCACCTATTTTGAACAACAGTTTTGGTAATGCTATATTCAATCCACATTCTTATGCCCTCTGGGAGAGAGTCTCATCTCAGTGACAGAAAATGCAACAAACAATGAAGGACTTTCACCCAAACCAACTAGAATGCTGACTGAGTCATCATAAAAACCACAACCCTGGACAAAAGACACCCTTTGTTCTCCTGTGTTTGCTGCCAGAGCACCCATGGCTCTGATGGGAACATCTGAGAAGATACAGGAACCCACAAAACCTCTTGATTATGATCAATGACAATGACCGCTCCACAGAAGATAAACATGCCTGGAGTCCCTCAGATGTGTGTGCACACCGCTCCTGGAGTATTTTCCTCAAAAAAATATCTGGGTGCAGGTTTAGATGAAGACCATTCCATCTAAAGGGCTGCACTCTGGTCCCACAACAATTAGGTCAGTGTTTCTGCAGTGAAAGGGGTTCCCCTCACTGTGATGGTCCCCCAACCAGTGACCATCACCCATGGAATTGAAGGCATTAGGGCACACAGTCCTCTGCAAGACCTGGGCAGGAGGTTCCCTCCAAATGTCTTAGCATCCCTTAAAAACAAGAAAAAATTCACGCTTCTAGAAGACATACTAGAGATTGTCACAGCTACCCCCTTTGGAGTGATCTCTGTCTCAAAGTATCCATCTTCACTTGAGGACTAGAGAGTCCACAGTGTTTCCTAGGAAAATTATGGGCAGCAATGTAAATTTGGAAAAGACTGCTGAGCTAATTTCTGCACCATAGTCTTCCTCCAAGGGCAAAAATGTTTGAGACTGCATAAAAGTTTTTCACCTCGCCCTGACCGGTTTGGCTCAGTGGATAGAGCGTCGGCCTGCGGACTCAAGGGTCCCAGGTCCGATTCCGATCAAGGGCATGTACCTTGGTTGCTGGCACATCCCCAGTGGGAGGTGTGCAGGAGGCAGCTGATCGATGTTTCTTTCCCATCGATGTTTCTAACTCTCCCTCTCCCTTCCTCTCTGTAAAAAAATCAATTTAAAAAAATATATTTTAAAAAAAGTCTTTCATCTCATCATGCTCGGAGAGTACAGATCTCTTTATAAACTAACCCATAGAGTCAATAGAACACCCAAGATTAAAGAAGACTTAGGAAAAAGGCTTCATTATGTTACAAACCAAAGAGACCTGAGACTGGCAGT
The DNA here is from genome assembly GCF_963455305.1 of Plecotus auritus. Taxonomy (NCBI): domain Eukaryota; kingdom Metazoa; phylum Chordata; class Mammalia; order Chiroptera; family Vespertilionidae; genus Plecotus; species Plecotus auritus. The sequence goes on from NC_137785.1 coordinate 8,615,301, forward strand.
TCTCCCATTGGTGACTTAGGCACTCCATAAACTCATCATTACATCTAGTCAAAGTGTGTCCCTGAAAATGGCAGTTCTTCTGCAACATTGTTTACTGGGGCCAATAGTAATCAGTCCTATGTGGCAACTCATAACAGGGAAACAAGTAAGAACTAAGGGCTCACGTATTCCTGATTTTTTTTTTTTGCATTTTAATTTCTTTATTGGTTAAGGTATTACATATTTGTCCTCATCCCATTACCTTCCCAAACCGCCCCCCCCCCACTCATGCCCTCACCCCGCTGTTGTCTGTGTCCACTGGTTAGGCTTATATGCATGCATACAAGTCCTTTGTTTGATCTTTCCCCCTTACCCCCACCCTCCCCTACCTTCCCTTATTCCTAATTTTCTTCAACAAATTAAGACAACAGAGTTAGCTTCCGGGGGTACATGAGGATGGTGATTGAGGCCATGTGTAGGAACCTTATAGGTGGTTCAGGTGAAATACATTTAGCAACAGAAATACGCAGTGACATACACCTGGCAAGACATCTCGGTATGTTGGAAAGTGCAACATAGGTACATATGGTTCCAACATAAAAACAAACAAACAGAACAGCAAAAATAGTTGCGAGGACGTTACATGATGTAGGTGAATAAATGTATGAGATATAATTCAGACTACTGAGACTTCACATATTTTCTTACAACTGTTAAATCCTAACTAAGAAATTACATTTCCTACACATCTAAGAAATTTTTCATGCCAAAACCGGTTTGGCTCAGTGGATAGAGCGTCGGCCTGCAGACTGAAAGGTCCCAGGTTCGATTCCGGTCAAGGGCACGTAACTTGGTTGCGGGCACATCCCCAGTAGGAGGTGTGCAGGAGGCAGCTGATCGATGTTTCTCTCTCATCAATGTTTCTAACTCTCTATCCCTCTTCCTTCCTCTCTGTAAAAAATCAATAAAATATAATTAAAAAAAAAAGAAATTTTTCACATTTGGACTCTTTTGTGCAGAGCTAATTTACAACTTGGAATGAGAGCTATTTCACATTAATTGCACTCATAACGGCTTTCTCCAGTGTGACCTCTGATGATATTGAAGACCATTGCTACTTTTAAAAGGTTTCCCACATTCACTGCATTTATAACGCTGTTCTCCAGTGTGAACTCTCTGATGATTACGAAGGTTAGTGCTGCAGGTAAAAGATTTCCCACATTCACTGCATTTATAAGGCTTTTCTCCTGTGTGAACTCTGTGATGATATTGGAGACCAGGGCTAGTTACAAATGACTTTCCACATTCACTGCATTTATAAGGTTTTTCTCCTGTATGAAGTCTCTGATGACGACGAAGGTCAGCACTCCAGGTAAAAGATCTGTCACATTCACTGCATTTATGAGGTTTTTCTCCTGTGTGAACTCTCTGATGACGACAGAGAGCAGCTCTCAAGGTAAAAGATTTCCCACATTCACTGCATTTATAAGGCTTTTCTCCAGTGTGAACTCTCTGATGAAAACCAAGGGTAGTGTTCCAGGTAAAAGATTCTCCACATTCACTGCATTTGTACGGCTTTTCTCCTGTATGAACTCTCTGATGACTACGAAGGTTGGTTTTAGTGGTAAATGATTTCCCACATTCACTGCATTTATAAGCCTTTTCTCCTGTATGAACTCTCTGATGTCTACGAAGGTGGGTCTGAGTTTTAAAGGATTTCCCACATTCACTGCATTGAAAAGGGTTTTCTCCAGTGTGAACTCTCTGATGATATTGGAGGCCATTGGTACTTGTAAAAGTTTTCCCACATTTACCACATTGATAAGGCTTTTCTCCTGTGTGAACTCTCTGATGATATTGGAGACTAGTTCTCCTTGTAAAAGACTTTCCACATTCACTGCATTTATAAGGCTTTTCTCCTGTATGAACTCTGTGATGATAATGAAGGTGAGAGATAGTTTTAAAAGATTTTCCACATTCACTGCATTTATAAGGCCTTTCTCCAGTGTGAATTCTTTGATGACAACGAAGGTCACTGGTAGTGATAAAAGACTGCCCACATTCACTGAAGTGATAGGGCCTTTCTCCAGTGTGCACTCTCAGACAACGACAAACTTTAGTGCTACTGCTGTAAGCTTTCCCACACTCACTACATTTAAAAGGCTTTTCTCCAGTGCGAACCCTCTGATGACAATGAAGGTTAATGCTATTGGTAAAAGATATCCCACACTCATTGTACTCAAAAGGCCTTTCTCCTGTGTGAACTCTCTGATCATAATGGAGGGCACTGCTACTGGTAAAAGCTTTTCCACATTCATTGCGCTCATAAGGCCTTTCTCCGGTTTGCAAACCTTCCTGATCACCTAGGCTGTTACTACTGCTAAAAGCTTTCCCATATTCACTGCACTGATAAAGCCTTTCTCCAGTGTGACCTCTCTGTTGATGATGAAAGCTAGAAAATTTGGTAACATTTTTTCCACATTCAGAGCACACAAAACACCAACTTCTAACATAGATATCTGTTTCCTGAATAAATGTGTGGGTGCAACTAATGTCTTCCTTACATGCTTTTCTGGTGTAATAATTTTTTCTCCTTTGAAACGTCATCCCACATGTCGAAACAGCATTTGGAATGTGCCTCGTCTGAGTAGCCTTTAGGGGGAGATGTCCTGACCCGGTAAGGACACCCTGCCCAACCTCCCCGCATGGGAAATGATTCTGGGACACATTGAAATTGCAGCTGTTTGCAAGTGAGTTCCTTCCCACACCTGTATTGAAAGTCTTCTCTCTCACATGCTGTTGGTGAAATTTTGCACTGAAGTAAAACCGTTTTGCACATGCCCCACATCTCAGCAACATCTGTCTGTGTTGTGCTCCCTGCAGCTCCATCATGTGTATAATGTTTCCCAAGACGAGCCCACAACTCTCACAGGGGTGGCTCTTCTGGGAAGACAAGGCTACCTTGGGATTCCTTGCCTGTGACACTCTTACAGAAACCTTCTGCTCAGCCAGAGCCTCCACATTCTCTGCTCCACAGCAGCAACCTGAACAAAAGGAAACGAAGGTGAAGCACATGTTGACCTGATAAAAACAGATTATCTTCACCACGAATGTTTATTTGTCCTGAATAGACCTGAATCCATAGAAAGATTGTTAAGACAAGTGAAGAAAACTCTGAGGAAATGGCTGTTCTACATAATGTGGCCCCAAAGGTCAGGCGATGAGGAAAATCTCACCAAGAGAGGGACAGAAGCACAGGATGGGATACAAAGAAGAGAGGAAGGCTCTACTCATTGTTCCTGCACAAAGGGCTTCCTTTAGAACCTTACATGCTGGCCATGTGTGTCTGTGTAGAATAATTTAAAGGTGTTCAAAGCCATAAAAATTAATTTCATTAGAGCACATGAAGTTCAACGTCAATATAATTATACGAGTGCATTCCAAGGTGCTGCAGGCATGGACCAATGTTGGTTGCAGTTAAGAGAGACCTTTGAAAGAGGCAGAGGTGCAAAGTCCAGAGGGGTTAAGGTTATCCGTTTGCTGGGAATCCGAGTAGAAATGAGCACTATTAGAACTGAGTAGTAGGCAAAGTATCAACAATAAGCACAAACAAGCATAAGTGGGTGAGGATTGGGACACTGTAAGAAAACACGGCATTTCTAGCTGTGAATGTAACAAAGGCCAGCCGTGAATTCCTCCCCAATGACCCTTCTTCACCAAGGCAAGACCTTCTGTGGGTCCACTGTGTCATTCATAAAGTTGTGTTTTTTCTGTGATGCACAAATGATTCTTTCCCACAAATCCCATTTGAGTCATTGCATGGGATAAATGATGCACATCTTCAAAGAAAAGCAGAAAAGTTGGATGGTCAACACTGTGGTAGAACAACAAAGGACAAATGAGGTCACAGACAAAACCTATGGAGTGACATCAGCAAGATGGCAGGATCAGAGATATGAGCATCTTCCCCCATCCCAGTGTAAGTAGACAGCTATCCATGAACAAAAATCCCATAGGAAATGGGAATAAAAGTACCATGAAGACAAACAGTATTGCCCTGACCGGTTTGGCTCAGTGGATGGAGCGTCGGCCTGCGGACTGAGGGGTCCCGGGTTCGATTCGGTCAGGGGCATGTACCTTGGTTGCGGGCACGTCCCTGGTGGGAGGTGTGCAGGAGGCAGTTGATTGATGTTTCTCTCTCATCGGTGTTTCTAGCTCTCTATCCCTCACCCTTCCTGTAAAAAATCAATAAAATATATTTAAAAAAAAAAAAAAAAAAAAAAAAGACAAACAGTATTACATACACAAAGGAGAACTGTACAGAAGGAATGACTGGAAAAGACTGGGTGAACAAAGATATTTGAAGACACCTACAGTCAAAAACAAGGGTCAGAGTTACCTCCAGCAGCCACTGTGCTTCTGCTATCATTGACCCTAGTGGCCTATTCTTCAAAAAATACTGGAAATTTTTGTGTTTAAAAACCACAGAATGGCCCTGACCAGTTTGACTCAGTGGATAGAACCTTGGCCTGTGGACTGAAGGGTCCCAGGTTCGATTCCAATAAAGGGCATGTACCTTGGTTGTGGGCACATTCCCAGAAGGAGGTATGCAGGAGGCAGCTGATGGATGTTTCTCTCTTATCGATGTTTCTAAGTCTGTAACGCTCGCTCTTCCTCTCTTTAAAAATATCAGTAAAATATATTTTAAAAAATAAAAAACACCGAATGCCTTGTCCAGTGTGGCTCAGTTGGTTGGAGCATTGTCCAATGTACCTAAGGGTCGAGGATTCAATTCCCAGTCAAGGCACATGTCAGTATGTGGGTTCCATTTCCAGTTAGTTTGTGTGTAGAAGGCAGCCGATTGATGTTTCTCCCTCACACTGATGTTTCTCTCTCTCTCTCTCTCTCTCTCTCTCTCTCTCTCCCTCTCTCTCTCTCTGTCTCCTCATCTCTCTTCCTCTCTATCTGAAACCAATAATGAATAAATAAGAATTTCAAGGTAGCCCAACACAAAAGAGAACTCAAAAAAGTCTAGAGACAAAGTAAATACAACCTATCAAAAATCAGGTATAAAATTCAGAAAATGCAACTGTAAGAGGAAATTATATAGGGATAAATGCCTACATTATGAAAAAAGATCTCAAAAAACCTAACCTGCCATCTCAGGAATCTGGAAACAAAACAAGAAAGTAAACCCAAAGGTAGAAAAGGAACGGAACAATAAAAATTTGAACAAGTATTAATAAAACGGAGATCAGACAAAATAAAAGAATACCTAACAGGTACTTTTCTAAAAAATAAAAAAAAATTGGCAAACCTTGAGCTAGACTAAGCAAAAAACAAAAACAAAGAAAAACAAGCCTCAAAGAAATGAAAGGTAAGACATTACACCTGACACTGTGAACCACAAAGCATCATAAGAGATGTTGATGTTAGGAGACGACATGACCCTCCATAGAGAAATTTGTCAAGATCCCATATGAGCTTCGGAAATTAATAAACAAATTCAGAGCCCTGGCCAGGTAACTGATCTTGTTGAGTGTGTGCTCCTGATGCACCACGGTTGTGGGTTTGATCCCCCATCAGGGCACATGTAGGGGACAGCCAATAAATGCTTAGATGGGTAGAACAGCAGATCAATGTTTCCCTCTCTTTCTGTCCCCCTTCCTGTCTCTAAAATCAATAAATAAAGGCTGCCCAGTACAGGTCAGTGATTGAGCATCGACCCATGACCTAGGAGATCACTATACCATTCCTTGTCAGAGGACATGCACAGATTGCCAGCCCAATCTCCAGTGGGGGGTGTGCAGAAAACAGCTGGTCAATGACTCTCTCTCATTATTCATGTTTCTATTTCTCTCCTTCTCTTCCTTTCTGAAATCAACACAGTATATTTTAAAAATAAAGAAATATATAATTTAAAGAATAAATAAATAGCCCTGGCCGTGTCGCTCAGTGCTGAGAGTGCCTGCCTATACACTGAAAGGTCATAGGTCCGACCCCCAGTAAGGGGCAGGTACGTGCGTTTCAGGTTCAATCCCCGCTCTTAGTGGGAGCACATGTGGGAGGCAACCAATTGATGTTTCTCTCTCTCTCTGCCTCTCCCTTTCTCTCTCTCACTAAGAAAAAAAAAATCAATAGAAAACATTCTCACTATTCAGGTAAAGATAAAAGAAGAATAAAGAACTAAATTCAGAAAAGTTACAAGAGAGTAGATCCAAGATGGCTGTGTAGGCAAAAGCCTATACTGTCTGCCTCCCACAACCACATCAAAATTACAACTAAAATGCAGAACAACCATCAGCCAGAACCGCTGGAAAACTGGTTGAATGGAAGTCTTACGACTAGAGAAGTAAAGAAGACAGCACACTGAGACTGGTAGGTGGTACAGAGGCATGGAAGGTGCTGGTTCTGTACTCATTTGGGCCACGTTATTTTCTGGGAGGGAGGTCGTCTCTGCCAAGGTCACCTGGAAGAGCAAGGGGTCCCAGTCACACAGCAGACGCCCAGCCCAGGGTCCCAGAGCTGGGAAAGAAAGTCCCTAGGGCAGTAAGAACTACGGGCTGTAAAAACCAGTGTGGACTGGGGCTGAGTGACACCGAGGCCGTAGGAGACCCAGCTACTCCTATTACAATGCCAGCACCATGAACTGAAATTATAAGCTCCCGCTTCCTCTGTCCTCCCGGGCCAGGCGAGCCTAAGGGGGAGGAGGGACGGGTCAAGACACATAGGAGAAGAAAGTGGACTGACTGGCATGGGGGAAGGAACTCGAGGGCGGCTTTCTCCCAGACGGAGGTGCTCGCAGAGGTCATTATACCTATGCCGGGACATCCCATGTCACAGGTCTGACTGACAACCATTTCAGTTTGCTCCGCCCTGGTGATTCCCTGAGACCTCACCCCATCCAATTTACAACCCCACCCAAGCTGTGTGCAGCAGCTTTTGTGTATGCATGGCCTGCCCTTGCTCAGGCTGAAACCTGTCAAACAAATTGCAGTTGGGTCAGGGAGCCCCCAACCTGTCAATAAAAGGCCTGAGACACGACACCCAGCACGAGCCTTCCTTGATTCACAGCTGGGCCTCATCGGGACTCTTCTAAACCTGATACAAAGATGAGAATCTGCAGATCTCTCTGTAGATCCAGCTTGGTGGCTCCAGGCAGAGGCGGACTTTACACCTCCCTGGAGACCCAAGAGCCAGTGTACGCAGTGTCATACCATACCGGCTCACAACTCTTCACATCCATAAGCGACAAACTCAAGGGGCAGACTCACTGACCACCAAAGCCCCACTAAAGTAAGTTCTGCTCCACAGGGGTGTTTCCTACTCTTCAGCTCTCCCACTGTCGTTGCAGTGACCCCCATAGATGCTAAAAGTCTCAACAAAATTCTAGCACATCGGATCCAGCATTACATTAGGAAGATCATACAACATGACCAAGTGGATGTATTCCGGGGATGAAATGCCGGTACAATATCCGCAAAACAATAAACATGATGCATCAAGTAAACAAACTGAAGGACGAAAATCACATAGTCATATCAATCGATGCAGAAAAAAGCATTTGACAAAATCCAACACCCTTTCTTGATAAAAACTCTCAGCAAAGTGGGGAGTACAGGAATCATACCTCAAAATAAAAAAAGCCTTATATGACAAACTTACAGCCAACATCATACTCAATGGGCACTAACTAAAACCGTTTTCCCTACTCACAGGAACATGACAGGGATGCGCATTTTCACCTCTCCTGGTTGATATAATACTGGAAGTGCTAGTCATAGCGATCAGACAAGAAGAAATGAAAGGCATCCAAATTGGAAAAGAAGAAGTAAAACTGTCATTATTCGCAGATGACATGATATTGTACAAAGAAAACCCTAAAAACTCCATCAAAAAACTACTAAATATAATAAATGCATTCAGCAATGTAGCAGGATACAAAATTAACACCCAGAAAGCAATGGCTTTTTTTTATACATTAATAATGAACTCAAAGAAAGAGAAACAAACAAAGAAACAATCCGATCTACCACTGCAACAAAAAAATTAGGACACCTAGGAATAAATTTAACTAAGGAGGTAAAAGACCTGTACTCAGAAAACTACAGGAAGTTGAAAAAAGAGATAGAAGAAGATATAAACAAATGGAAGAATATACAATGTTCATGCATTATTAGAATCAACTTCATTAAAATGTCCACACTACCCAAAGCAATCTATAGATTAAATGCAATACCCATTAAGACACCAAGGGCATATTTCAAAGGCCTAGAACAAACTCTCCAAAAATTCATATGGAGGGGAAAAAAAACAAAAACCTCCAATAGCCGCAACAATATTGAGAAAGAAGAACAAAGTAACAAAGTTGGAGGGATCACAATAACAGATACCAAGCTATATTATAAAAATGCCTGGTACTGACACAACAATAGACATTCAAAACAATGCAACAGAATAGAGACCCCAGAAATCATCCCAAGCCATTATTCTCAATTAATATTTGACAAAGAAGTCAGGAGGATACAATGGAATCAAGACAGTCTCTTTGAAAAATGGTGTTGGGAAATTTGGTCAGATACCTGCAAAAAAAATTAAACTAGATCACCAACTTACACCATACACAAAAACAAACTCAAAATGGCTAAAGGATTTAAATGTAAGACAGGAAACCATAAAAATCCTACAAGACTCTATAGGCAGTAAAATACCATGCATATGTCGTAGCAATATCTTTTTTTTTTTTTTTTTTTCAAATTTTTATTAAGGTATTATATGTGTACATATCTTACCATTGCCCCCCACCCCCACCCCACTCCCATACATGCCCTCACCCCCCAATGTTTTGCATCCGTTGGTTACTCTTATATACATGCATATAAGTCCTTCTGTTGATCTCTTATTTCCCCCACCTCTCCCTAACCTTACCACTGTAATTTGACAGTCTGTTTGATGCTTTACTGCCTCTGTAACTATCTTTTTGTTCATCAGTTTATAATGTTTTTCATTATCCCCAAATGAGTGGGATCATGTGGTATTTTTCTTTCATTGACTGGCATATTTCACTTAGCATAATGTTCTCTAATTCCATCCAAGTGCCTACAAATGGTAGTAATTCCTTCTTTTTTACGGCAGCATAGTATTCCATTGTGTAGATGTACCATAGTTTTCTGATCCAGTCATCTGCTGATGGGCACCTAGGCTGTTTCCAAATCTTAGCTATTGTAAATTGTGCTGCTATGAACATAGGGGTGCATATATCCTTTCTGATTGGTGTTTCTGGTTTCTTAGGATATATTCCTAGGAGTGGGATTACTGGGTCAAATGGGAGTTCCATTTTCAGTTTTTTGAGGAAACTCCATACTGTTCTCCACAGTGGCTGCACCAGTCTGCATTCCCACCAGCAGTGCACGAGGGTTCCTTTTTCTCCGCATCCTCGCCAACACTTGTCGTTTGTTGATTTGTTGATGATAGCCATTCTGACAGGTGTGAGATGGTATCGCATTGTTGTTTTGATTTGCATCTCTCGGATAATTAGTGACTTTGAGCATGTTTTCATGCGTCTCTTGGCCTTCCTTCTGTCTTCTTTCGAAAAGCTTCTATTTAGGTCCGTTGCCCATTTTTTTATTGGATCATTTATCTTCCTTTTATTAAGTTGTATAAGCTGCCTGTAGATGTTGGAAATTAAACCTTTATCAGTGATACCATTTGCAAATATGTTCTCCCAGTCGTAGCAATATCTTTACAGTCACAGTTTCTAGGGCAATGGAGACTAGGGAGAAAATAAACAAATGGACGACATCAAAATAAAAAGCTTTGGCACAGCAAAAGAAACCATCAACAAAACAACAAGAAAGCCCACTGCATTGGAGAACATATATGCCAATGATGTTTCTGGAAAATGTATAGAGAACTCATAAAACTTAACAAAAGGAAGATAAACGATCCAATCGAAAAATGGGCAAAGGACCTAAATAGACACTTTTCGAAAGAGGTCACACAGAAGGCAGAGTGACATATGAAAACATGCACAAAGTCACTAATCATCCAAAAGATGCAAATCAAAACGACAATGAAAACACAACAATCCAAAATCTAAGGGACACAGCAAAAGCAGTCTTGAGTGGGAAGTTCATAGCTCTACAAGCCTACTGCAAAAAACAAGAAACAATGGTAATAAATTACCTAACCCTACACCTCAAAGAGTTAGAAAGAGAGCAACAAGAAAAGGCCAGTGTAAGCAGAAGGAAGGAAATAATAAAGATCAGAGGAAAGATAAATGACAGAGAGACCAAAAAACAATACAAAAGGTCAACAAAACCAAGAGCAGGTTCTTTGAAAGGATAAACAAGATTGATGAACCTCTAGCCAGGCTCACCAAGAAGCAAAGAGAGAGGACCCAAATAAACAAAATCAGAAATGAAAGAGGAGAAATAACAACAGACCCCACCGAAATACAAAGGATTGTTAAAAAACACTATGAACAACTCTATTCCAATAAACTGGACAACCTGGAGGAAATGGACTTATTCCTAGAAAAATACAACCTTCCAAAACTCAATCAGGAAGAATCTAAACATCTCAATAGGCCAATAACTATGGAAGAAAGTGAAGCAGTCATCAAAAAGCTTTCAGCAAACAAAAGCCCGGGGCCAGACGGCTTCACAGGGGAGTTTTACCAAACATTCAAGGAAGAACTAAAACCTATCCTCCTCAGACTATTCCAAAAAATTCAAGAGGAAGGAACACTTCCAAGCTCCTTCTATGAAGCCAGCATCGCCCTAATACCAAAACCAGATAAAGACACCACAATGAAAGAGAATTACAGGCCAATATCCCTCATGAACATAGATGCCAAAATCCTCAACAAAATTCTAGCAAATCAGATCCAGCAGGACATCAGAAAGATCATACACCATGCCAAGTTGGATTTATCCTGGGGATGCAAGGATGGTTCAATATCCACAAATCAATAAACGTGATACATCACATAAACAAATCCTATCTAATAAAACAGTAATATGCAAATTGACCGTCACTCCAACACACAAGATGGCTGCCCGCATGTGGAAACAAGATGGCCACCACAAGATGGCCAGCAGGGGAGGGCAGTTGTGGGTGATCAGGCCAGCAGGGGAGGACAGTTGGGAGGGCCAGGCCTGCAAGGGAGGGGAGTTGGGGGCAATCAGGCCTGCAGGGGAGGGCAGTTAGGAGTGACCGGGCCAGCAGAGGAGGGCAGTTGGGGTTGACCAGGCCTGCAGGGGAGGGCAGTTGGGGGGGACCCAGGCCTACAGAGGAGGGCAGTTGGGGGGACCATGTCTGAAGGGGAGGGCAGTTGGGAGCGACCAGGCCAGCAGGGGAGGGCCGTTAGGGGCAACCAGGCCTGCAGGGGAGCAGTTAGTCATCAATCAGGCTGGCAGGGGAGTGGTTAGGGTGGATCAGGCTAGCAGGCAGAAGCAGTAAGGGGCAATCTGGCAGGCAAGCAGGCGAGGGGTTGGGAGCCAGCAGACCTGGATTGTGAGAGGGTTGTCCGACTGCCCTCGAGAGGTCCCAGAGTGGAAAGGGTACTGGCTGGGCTGAGTGACACCCCCCCACTGTGAACGAATTTCGTGCACAGGGCCTCTAGATGAAAGATAAAAATCACATAGTCATATCAATTGATGCAGAAAAAGCATTTGGCATAACCCAACCCCCTTTCTTTTTTTAATATATATATTATATTGATTTTTTTACATAGAGGAATGGAGAGGGATAGAGAGTTAGAAACATCGATCAGCTGCCTCCTGCACATCCCCCACTGAGGATGTACTCACAAGCAAGGTACATGCCCTTGACGGGAATTGAACCTGGGACCCTTTAGTTCCAAAGGCTGACGCTCTATCCACTGAGCCAAACTAGTCAGGGCTCCAACACCCTTTCTTGATAAAAACTCTCAGCAAAGTGGGAATAGAAGGATCATACCTCAACATAATAAAAGCCATATATGACAAGCCCACAGCCAACATCATACTCAATGGGCAAAAACTAAAACTATTTCCCCTAAGAACAGGAACAAGACAGGGAAGCCCACTCTCACCACTCCTATTCGACATAGTACTAGAAGTACTAGCCTTTGCGATCAGACAAGAAGAAGAAATAAAAGGCATCCAAATTGGAAAAGAAGAAGTAAAACTGTCCTTATTTGCACATGACAGGATATTGTACATAAAAAACCCTAAAGACTCCATCAAAAAATTATTAGACTTAATAAATGAATTCGGCAATGGAGCAGGATACAAAATTAACACCAAGAAATCTATGGCATTTCTATACACTAATAGTGAACTTACAGAAAGAGAGACTAAAAAAGCAATCCCATTTACCATCGCACCAAAAAAATTAAGATACCTAGGAATACACTTAACTAAGGAGGTAAAAGACATACGGGGAAAACTATAGGACACTGAAAAAAGAGATAGAGGAAGACATAAACAGATGGAAGAACATACCGTGTTCATGGATTGGTAGAATCAAGATCATTAAAATGTCCATACTACTCAAGCAATCTATAGATTCAATGCAATCCCCATTAAAATACCAATGGCATATTTCACAGACCTAGAAAGAACTCTCCAAAAATTCATCTGGAATAAAAAGAGACCCCGAATAGCTGCAGCAATCCTGAGAAAGAAGAACAAAGTAGGTGGGATTTCAATACCAGATTTCAAGCTGTACTACAAAGCCACTGTTCTCAAAACAGCCTGGTACTGGCACAAGAACAGACATATAGACGAAGGGAATAGAATAGAGAACCCAGAAATCAACCCAAACCACTATGCTCAATTAATATTTGACAAAGGAGGCATGAACATACAATGGAGTCAAGACAGTCTCTTCAATAAATGGTGTTGGGAAAATTGGACAGATACATGCAAAAAAATGAAACTAGACCACCAACACCATACACAAAAATAAACTCAAAATGGATAAAGGACTTAAACATAAGACGGGAAACCATAAAAACACTAGAGAAATCCACAGGCAGCGAAATCTCAGACATATGCCAAAGCAATTTCTTCACCAATACCGCTCCTAGGGCAATGGAAACTAAAGAAAAAATATACAAATGGGACTACATCAAAATAAAAAGCTTTTGCTGGCAAGGATGCAGAGAAAAAGGAACCCTCGTGAACTCCCGGTGGGAATGCAGACTGGTGCAACCACTGTGGAGAACAGTATAAATGGAACTCCCATTTGACCCAGTGATCCCACTTTTAGGAATATATCCCAAAAAACTAGAAACACCAATCAGAAAGGATATATGCACCCCTATGTTCATAGCAGCACAATTCACCATAGCTAAGATTTAGAAACAGCCTAAATGACCATCAGCAGATGAGTGGATTAGAAAACTAGGGTACATTTATACAATGGAATACTACACTGCTATAAAAAAGAAGGAATTCTTACCATTTGCAGCAGCATGGATGGAACTGGAGAGCATTATGCTAAGTGACATAAGCCAGGCAATGAAAGAAAAATACTACATGATCTTACTCATTTATGGAGAGTAAAGAACATTATAACCTGATGAATAAAAAGATAGATACAGAGGCAGTGAAGCTTCGAACAGCCTGTCAAATTACAGCGGGAAGACTGGAAAGTGTTGGGGAGAAGGGGGGGAAGATATCAACTGAAGGACTTGTATGCATGCATATAAGCACAAACAATGGACACAAGACACTGGGGGTTGGGGGGTGGAAAGAGGGCATGTGCCAGGGGGTAGGGGTGGCTGGGGCAAGGTCAACAGCAGAAAAAAGAAGATATATGTACACCTATTTATAACTAGAGGCCCGGTGCACGAAATTCGTGCACGGGGGTGTGTGTCCCTCAGCCCAGCCTGCACCCTCTCCAATCTGGAACACCTCTAGGGATGTCTGACTGCCCTCTCACAATCCAGGACTGCTGGCTCCCAACTGCTTGCCTGCCTGCCTTCCTGATTGCCCCTAACTGCTTCTGCCTTCCAGCCTGATCACCCCCTAACCACTCCCCTGCCAGCCTGACTGATGCCTAACTGCTCCCCTGCCAGCCTGATTGCCCCTAACTGCCCTCCCCTGCAGGCCTGGTCACCCCTAACTGCCCTCCCCTGCTGGCCTGATCGCCCACAACTGCCCTCCCTTGCAGGCCTGGTTCCTCCCAACTGCACTCCCCTGCAGGCCATCTTGTGGTGGCCATCATGTCTCCACATGGGGGCAGGATCATTGACCACATGGGGGCAGGATCTTTGACCACATGGGGGCAGCATCTTGTGTGTTGGAGTGATGGTCAATCTGCATATCACTATTTTATTAGATAGGATAGAGGACTGGTGCACGGGTGGGGGCCAGCTGGTTTGCCCTGAAGGGTGTCCCGGATCAGGATGGGTGTTCTCTTAGGGCATATGGCGGCCTGGGCGAGGGGCCTGTGGTGGTTTGCAGGCCGGCCACGCCCCCTGGAGACCCAAGCGGAGGCCCGGGGATCTGGGGTTTATTTATCTTCTACAATTGAAACTTTGTAGCCTTAAGCAGAGGCCTGGGCTGGCCAGGGTGTGCGGAACCCTTGGCTTCCTCCATCACCGGGACAACCCTAGCCTCCTGCTCTTTCCAGCTCCGTGGCTGCCGCCATTTCTGTTTGGTTTCATGTATTTTCTATCATGAAGCTTTGTAGCCTTGAGTGGAGGCCTAGGCCGGCAAGGGCAGGCGGAAAGCTTGGCTTCCTCCATTGCTGGGGAAACCCAAGCCTCCCTCCTGCTCTTTGTGGCCGTAGCCATCTTGGTTGGGTTTATTTGCATATTTGCTCCTGATTGGCTGGGGGGTGTGGCTTGTGGGTGTAGCGGAGTAATGGTTAATTTGCATATTACTCTTTTATTAGATAGGATACTTTCAACAATATAATAAAAAAATACTATACTGCAGGCTAATAATGCAATGACTCTGTCTCAAAAGAAAACTGTATATAACTTCATTAACAATACTTTATGGCTAAGCACTAGTAACAAGCATCTGAGCTTGCTACCCACATGGTGGCACTAGACCTGCTGAAGGCAGGGTTGCCAAAAACATGGACTTTGTAGAAAAGTGGGTGTGGGGAGCAATATCTGCAAAGCGCAATTAAGCACATGCAACAATATGTGTTCCTGTATGTAATAAGCAACTAATATATAAAATATACAAGGAAGTCAAAAGACTTTAACCAAAAATACAGTTATTAACCAGAATAAGGATATGGAAACAAATCTTCAAAAACTATGTACAAATGACCACCAGGAATATAGAAAATGCTTTCCTCCCTGATCAAGGTGGAATCCCTCAGGCTTCCTGCAACACTACCAATCCCAAGTCCTTCCCTGTGAACGTAGTACAGCGGGGAGAATTGGGACTTCAGGAAAGAAGGGAGCAGCGGAAACAGACCAACCCTCCCCAGGACAGCAACTACCCAGGAACCTGGAAAATCAAGCAGAACCACAGTCTACACGGGAGGACACAGCACACCCTGGGAGATGGGGCCTGGGAAATGGCAAAGCCAAGTCCAGGTCACTGGTGAGAGTGAGGGTCTTACCCAGCGAGGATACAAGTTCAAAGTTCTCCAGCATCACATTCAGGTACAGCTGTCTCTGACCCTCATCAAGGAGGCCCCATTCCTCCCTGGAGAAGTACAGGGCAATGTCCTCAAAGGTCACACCAACCTGTCAGAATGGAGACAAATGAAACCAGAGCTGTCTCTCTGAGAACCCCCACTCCCACTCCTTACACACCTTCCCCACCTCAACCTCCTCCAGGGCACCCGGTTAGTGTGGACACCAGGCCCTAATGCCAGTGCAGGCTGCTCTCTCATCACAGTCCCATTACTCACTGGGATTGCCCTCAGCAGAGCAGCTGGGTTGGGTGGGAAGTATCGGGGGAGGGGAGGGTAGAAAGCAATGCCATTTAAGCTCTAGACCAGCCGTGGGCAAACTACGGCCCGCGGGCCGGATCCGTTCGGCTGTTCTATCCGGCCCGCAGAGCCGAAAGAGCGGAGGGTTCTCTTGCTCTCCCCTCCGCTCCCTCACCAGCAGCAGTGTTAACATGGCAACGTGGGGAAAGGGCCGCAGCTCCTTCTTCTGAGTGGGCGGATTTATATCCCCCATTCAGTAGAAGGAACAACCTCTCCATCTTCCAGAGGCTCCTTGTAATGCCCGCAGACGCATCCCCGGACATCACCCTGGGAATGCGTACACACGTTATCGTGGTGATGTAGGGAGACACGCCCCTGGAGAGCACAGTATCAGAGCATTAGCTAAAAAGGAGACCAACAACACTCTTCCCACTGAAGTGGATGTTTTAAAGACCAAAAACCTTTCAATCCAGTCTACACTGCCATCTACATCTCCGTCCCGGGCATAATTTGGAAGTTGCACTAAAGAAAATGTTTAATTTACTGTTTACACATTTTGTTGTTTTCTATTTGTTTTAGTTTTAAATGATTTTATTATATTTAAGTTTAATTTGAAAGGCTTTTGTACATTTCCTTTGTTAGGCATTTTATTTTGCCTTTGCCATCTTCAATATAAGGTATGTTATTGTGCTATGATTCCTCCATTTTTTGAAGTTTCAAATTATAATAATTAGTGTTTACATTCTTCTTGTTAAAATGTTTGAAATGAATAAAACTATTGAAATAAAAAAAAAAGACCGTACCCTTTTATGTAATGATGTTTACTTTGAATTTATATTAGTTCACACAAACACTCCATCCATGCTTTTGTTCCGGCCCTCCGGTCCAGTTTAAGAACCCATTGTGGCCCTCCAGTCAAAAAGTTTGCCCACCCCTGGGCTAGACTCTCGATTCTAATAATTACAGGCTGTTGTCGTTCCTTGGGATTGAGTCCCTATCGGACCTAGATCATGCCTCCAAGACAAAGCCAAGCCTGGGTTTATGATTCGCCTTTAAGTCCCCACACCAGGTCCCGGGGACCATGAGCTCACACTTCCTCCAGATGTGCACACCACTGGGTAATCTTTAACCCCTTCCCATCTTCAGACCCAGGTTCACTCCCTCAGCTCTGCCCCCTTCCTGCTCCAATGCCACTGGGTCTCGCTGGACTCCCCCATGAACTTCGCACATGGCATGTAGAGAGCTTGTCTTCCAGCCGGGTCCAGGACCACCCCAGGCCTCTGATGGACCCCACAGCCGGGAAAGCCCCAATGAGTCTGTGACGTCCTCCCTGCAGCCTCTGATCTGTCCGCCAATCCTCACAGCCCACACCCTCAGGGGAACCTCAGATGCAAGTCACCCCTGTCCTCTCTGCCCTGCACCTGCTGTGTCCTCAGAAGCCACAGCACTCCTCTCTCCCCTCCGCCTTCCTCACGGTCCTCCACGCGGACTGAGCTGAGGACGTGACAGGCGCCAGCACCCGGGCGGAGAGGAACTCACCTCAGCGAAACTCCTCGGCGGGGGAGCCGCCATTGCACTCCTTGGGCCGAGCGGGGCGGGAGCAGCGGGAGAAGCAGCCGCTAAAGGAATAGCGGTCCCTGTCCGAGGCCTGGCATGGGTCCAGGTAGCGACTCGGAGCTTCAATCCCAAGTGTGAGCTGTGATCACCCTGCAGGCTCCCACCATGGGCTGTGAGGCGGGGAGCACCACTCTCCTGCCTTCTCCACGGGACCCTGTGACCAGGAACTCCTGACCGCCTAAGGCCGAACTTAGTACCCAAAACCCGCCAGGAGGACTAGTCCCGCCCACAGAAATGGACAAAGGAAACTGCCTTCCCTGCGCCCCCATTGGCTCAGCCTGGTGACATTCCACGCCCGGCCTTGCGGGTAATGTAGTTCCTATGCTCCGAGGCTAGGATCCTGTATTTCCTCAGGGAACTCCAGGACTGGATTTGGGGACAAATAGCCCAAGAACACACCAAGTATACTCAGGGCCGTCCAGCGCCTCCAGGGGAGGTGATTTCTAGGGCAAGTGTGTTTCTGGTGTACCAGCTGGCTTCCTTTAGCTGTTGGTTTTGGATATCTTTCTTCAGGACCTGCTCTTCTTGAATGGCAGGCATTGTTTCTTCATTCAGGACATTTGGCATGAGTCTCATTCAGACCATATGTAGCAGGGGGAAGTTTCTCAAGTCTCTTAACTCTCTAACTTGTCTCCACTGAATCCATTATACAAAGTTAATGTCACAAAACAGACACTCATACTTAAGAGCATCTGCTTCTGATGCCACTGGAAGTGTCAGCTCTGCCTGGGCTGCAGAGTGGATAAGATGGCCAAGCACATGTGAAAAAATGCTCAAAGTCACTAATCATCAGAGAGATGCAAATTAAAGCAACAATTAGGTATCACCCCACCACTGTCAGAATGGTTGCCATCAACAAATTAACAAAGGACAAGTGCTGGGGAGGATGTGGAAAAAACGGAACCCAGTTTACTGCTCCTGGGAATGCAAACTGCTACAGCCATTATGGAAATCAGTTTGGAATTTTCCCCCAAAATTTAATATGGAACTGACATTTGACCCATTGATTCTACTTCTGGGAATATATCTGAAGAAACCTGAAACAATCACATAGAATGTATGCACCCCTCTGTTCATAGCAGCACAATTTACAATAGCTAAGATTTGGAAACAGCCTAAGTGCCCATCAGCATATGAATGGATTAAAAAACTGTGGTACATCTACACAATGGAATACTACACTGCTATAAAAAAGAAGGAACTTTTACTATTTGCAGCAGCATGGATGGACTGAGAGAGCATCATGCTAAAAGCAAAAGTAAATGTCATATGATCTCACTCATTTGTGGAATGTAATGAACAACGTAAACTGATGAAGAAAAATAGAGCCAGACGGGAAAAAATATTCTAGAAGTAATCCCGTATTTGCAGAGTTTTAATATTTCCTACAAATTTTGTGATATCCTACTAGGTTAGTACAGTTTGGGCAATATTATTATACTTACAATCCTTTTATTCTTGAAATGTTAATGTTTATTGGATATAATATTATTATATGAAACATCATTTTCCTTGAATTGATGTTTATTGCATGTAACATCATCATATTTTAAATCAATTTTATTTATTTATTTTTTTTATATATTTTATTGATTTTTTACAGAGAGGAAGGGAGAGGAATAGAGAGTTAGAAACATCGATGGGAGAGAAACATCGACCAGCTGCCTCCTGCACACCTCCTACTGGGGATGTGCCCGCAACCAAGGTACATGCCCTTGACCGTAATCGAACCTGGCGCCCTTGAGTCTGCAGCCCGATGCTCTAGCCACTGAGCCAAACCGGTCAGGGCTGAAATCAATTTTCTTGAGATATTAATGTTTAGTGCATGTAACATATGTAAGATGGTTTTTCTTGAAATATTAAGAAAAAATCTCTATGTATAAAAGCCAAGTGACCACACAGCAGAATGACCAGAATGACCGGTGGCCATGAAGCACACTGCAGCAGCCAACGGCCCTCAGGCTCTCCATCCTGCGCACCTACCACAGATCAGCACCCCCCACCCCGATCACCAAAGTATGACCTTCAGTAACTCCAACTAAACACTCTCCAGCCTTCGTAGACCAAGAAACTGAATGACGAGCGATCAAGAGGAAAACTGCTCACAGTCTAGACCAGTGGTTGGCAAACTCATTAGTCAACAGAGCCAAATATCAACAGTACAACAATTAAAATTCCTTTGGAGAGCCAAATTTTTTAAACTTAAACTTCTAACGCCACTTCTTCAAAATAGACTCGCCCAGGCCATGGTATTTTGTGGAAGAGCCACACTCAAAGGGCCAAAGAGCCACATGTGGCTCGCGAGCCGCAGTTTACCGACCACTGGTCTAGACCAGGGGTCCTCAAACTTTTTAAACAGGGGGCCAGTTCACTGTCCCTCAGACCGTTGGAGGGCCAGAATATAGTTTAAAAAAAAAACTATGAACAAATTCCTATGCGCACTGCGGGCCCGGGACAAGTCGGCTGCTAAGCAGGACAGGCAGCAGCACCCGGCGGGCCAGATAAATGTCCTAGGCGGGCTGCATGTGGCGCGCGGGTCATAGTTTGAGGACAACTGGTCTAGAACTTCAGTCAGGTGTTCAGGAGAGGTGCTCAGCACAACCACCATCTTCCTGTGTTCTCTCTCCACTGTCTACTACCGAAGAGGGCAGCCACATCAAACCACGGCCTCTATTTAGAGTTTGTCACTATGGAACTAAACCGCATTCCCTGTCTCGGGAGAGGCTTAGAAAGGGAAGCTGTAAGTGTCCCTGACACTAAAGCGCCTTTGAAGCTTCAACTCATCCGAAAGCCAACAGCAAACGTGTATACACCCTACAAAGATCTTTGAGGCTAATAACTACCCCAGGCTAGCCACAACCCTGGTCAGCAACCCCCTGATGAGCTCCCGCACAATAATCAGGGATGGGGTTGGCTGGCCAACTGCCCGAGGCCCCTCCTCCTGGCCAGCCCGCCCCTGATTAGCACCTCCGACCCCAATCAGGGGTGGACAGCCAGACCGTACCCATGCATGATTTTGTACACCAGGCCTCTAGTACCTACACTAATAAAAGAGAAATATGCACCTAAGCGACACCCATCAGCCAATCAGGAGTGAGTATGCAAATTAATCCAACAAAGATGGAAGGTTAATTTGCATACGCAGGCACGGAGTGAAGACTGAAGACTGAAGAGGCTTGGCTTTTCCACTGCGGCCAAAGTGGAGAAGCCTCGAGGATTGGCTTCTCCGCTGTGGCAGGAGCAAAGGCCTGGGTCCGAGGGGCCGAAGGAAAACCGGTGCCGGCAGCCAGGGGAAGGAAGGCCTATGGCACGAATCTTGATGCAACGGGCCTCTAGTACATATATAAAAAAGAAAAAGAAAAAAAAAAGAAATAAAATTGCCAAAAACCCATAGCACATTAGGCCGAACATATGATCAGATGTTTAACAAAGATACAAATTCAACAAATGCACTTCTGAGAAATAACTCCCCATAAATTCCTGGAAAAAATACGATCAAACAACATTGAGGTAGAATGAAAAAATTATGGAATATCTATTTACATATCTATCTATATAAGATGTCAATATGCTAAGTGTCCAACTCTCTGGGTAAAGAGACACCTGCCTTCCTCTCCCTGGCAACAACTAGCCTCAGGTGGAAACACTTTACACTGTAACCAAATGTCTGTGAAGCTTTTCCTGTGCCTCATCTCATTTGATCCTCACAGAAGTCCTGGAGTAGGTAGATAGCACACTCAGTGGAATCCTATTTTGTTTTCATTAGCCGGAAAACGGAGATTTAGAAAGCTTAGACACTTGACCCGACTGAAAAGAAGATTTGGTGGACCTTGAAAATGACTTCAGATTTTTTTCCACTGCACAGAATATAGTCAAACACTGCTGCAGTTAAAATTCTACCCTTTGTTCTCCCTGTGTGATCTACAATATTAATAATGTGCTTCGTGTTGATATTTACTGCTGTGTTGGTGACAATTAACTGAAAGAGAAGTTGGGGTGTTTCACTGGGCTGGAAAAAGTTTAGCTACATCAGAAACCAGGTCTAATTAAGCAACTTTATACTATATCTATACAAGGCTAAGGTTCGGGCATGCACGGTACATATAAATCTCTCCCTGGTGCCATTCGCATGTGTGTGTGTTTGTATCTGTCATTGTCTATCGTGAATTTGGTTGTTTTTGTTGACATTCTGAAGCTGAAAGTAAGTGGTGGCCTCGCATGGAAGTAACAGTGGTGATTAAATTCGATCATAATAGTGATCTGGGTAGATATAATTATCCAGAAACGAAGATGAAGGACCTCCTTTTGAAAGGGACTTGCTCATCCATTGTAAACCAGATCCCAATAGTCTGAATGACACTAAAATGAAATCAGTATCCTGTTTCCTACATTAGATGCAATGACGTATCCTATTCTTTTCCTACATGGTGAAGAGCTGGGGAAAGATATTGCATTAAGACTCAGAGACCACAGTGTAATTGACAATAATATTAGGTTCAAAGTTTGATGCCGAAAAGGAAAAATTTCCTATCGAATTTCTTAAAAGTATTATTCCTTCGGCAATGCCGTGTCATAAATTAGAATTGAAAGTAGGTTCAATCATCATGCTAATGAGAAATCTTAATAATAAATGAGATTTTTGTGCCCTAACTGGTATGGCTCAGTGGATAGAGCGTCGGCCTGCGGACTGAAGGGTCCCAGGTTCGATTCCAGTCAAGGGCATGTGCCTGGATTGCGGGCACACCCCCAGTGGGGGGTGTGCAGGAGGCAGCTGATCAATGTCTCTCTCTCATTGATGTTTCTGGCTTTCTATCTCTCTCTCCACCGCTCTGTAAAAAAATCAATAAAATATATTTAAAAAATAATAATAATAAATGGGATTTTTGTAATGGTACTAGATTTATTATCAGAAGATTGGGGCCTAGGAGAAACCATGCTGGCGGCATAGGTAAGCACCTAAACTGCTGCCCTGCACAACAATTTCAAAACTACAACTAAAAGATAGAACAGACGCCATCCAGAACCACAGGAAAGCTGGCTGAGTGGAAATTCTACAACTAGAAGAAAAGAGGAAATCTCACGGAGAATCAGAGGAGTGGCAAAGGGCTGAGGTACGGAGACACGCACGCGCAGAGAGGAAGGGCGGCGGAGTGCGTGGCTGGCTTTCTCTGGCGGGAGTGGGAAGGAAGCCCCCGACTGCACTGAACCCCAGTTCCGACTGCACTGAACCATAGTTCCGGGCGAAACCCTGTGGACCAAGCTCATACAGGGGGAATTTGGACTGTCAGGTAGAGAGAAAGGCACTCGGAGATTTGGAGACTCAGGGGAGCTGCAGCGACAGGGGTCCGGAGGCGCCAGTGTGCACAAAGACTGACTGCGGAGGTTACCACAGGCTATCCCAGGGGTGGGCAAACTTTTTGACTCGAGGGCCACAATGGTTTCTTAAACGGGACCGGAGGGCCGAAACAAAAGCATGGATGGAGTGTTTGTGTGAACTAATATAAATTCAAAGTAAAGGAGCGGAGGGGAGAGCAAGAGAACCCTCCGCTCTTTCAGCTCCGCGGGCCGGATAGAACAGCCGAACGGGCCGGATCCGGCCCGCGGGCCGTAGTTTGCCCACGACTGGGCTATCCCTAGCGGAAGGGAGTCGAAAGCTCCTGACGGCACTGAACCGCAGTTCTGAGTGCACTGAACCGCAGTTCCGGGCGAGCCCCTGAGGCCCCACGCTCTTACCGGGGAAATCTGGACTGTAAGGTGGAAACTTGGGAACCGCGGAAGGCAGAGGTCTGGAGACTCTTCCAGGGTTGACTGGAAGCCAAGACTGTCTGCCCCGCCCTGAGACTCCACCCCTTCCAAGCTGAGCAGAGGCTTTTGCAATCTGGCAAGGCTAATCCTATAAGGCTGTCTCCAACACCGAACTTCTCCCAGTGTAGACACAGCTGATCCTTACAGCCAACTGGCCTGAAGGTCAATTCCTCCCAGTGATACCAACAACAATCAAGAATTAACTACAACAAGGCTGTATACACAGTCCACAAAGGGGTGCACCAAGAGTGTCCACCTCAGGTTAACTGGGGAGTCCGACCCACTGGGCCATATAGGACACCTAGCACACAAAGCTACTCTACCAACTCAAGGAAGCAGTGAAAAATGGGGAGACGAAGAAAACAGATCACAAACGAAAGAAATGGAGGAAAACAAACGACTGGATATAGAATTCAAAACCACGGTTATAAGGATCTTCAAGAATATCCTAGAAAAGGCCGATAAATATTATGAGACCCTCGAATATATGAAAAAGGACCAACTAGAAGTTAAACATACACTGACAGAAATAAAAAATATTATACAGACCCAACAGCAGACTAGAGGAATAAAAGAATCAAGTTAAAGATTTGAAATACAAAGAAGCAAAAACCACTCAACCGGAAAAGCAAAAAAAAGAAAAAAGAATCCAAAAAGTTGAAGATAGTGTAAGAAGCCTCTGGGACAACTTCAAGCGTACCAACATCAGAATTATGGGGGTGACAGAAGAGAGAGAGCAAGATACTGAAAACTTATTGGAAGAAATAAAGACAGGAAATTTCCCCAACCTGGTGAAAGAAATAGACTTACAAGTCCAGGAAGCACACAGAATCCCAAACAAAAGGAATCCAAAGAGAACCACACCAAGACACATCATAATTAAAATGCCAAGAGCAAAAGACAAAGAGAGAATATTAAAAGCAGCAAGAGAAAAAGTTAATTACCTACAAGGGAGCACCCATACGACTGTCAGCTGATTTCTCAACAGAAACTATGCAGGCCAGATGGGAGTGGCAAGAAATATTCAAAGTGATGAACAGCAAGAACCTACAACCAAGATTACTCTACCCAGCAAAGCTATCATTCAGAATGGAAGGGCAGATAAAGAGCTTCACAGATAAGAAAAAGCTAAAGGAGTTCATCACCACCAAACCAGTATTATATGAAATGCTGAAAGGTATTCTTTGAGAAGAGGAAGAAGAAAAAAGTAAAGATAAACATTATGAACAACAAATACATATCTATCAACAAGTGAACCTAAAATTCAAGTGAATTAAAAACCTGAGGAACAGAATAAACTGGTGAATATAATAGAATCAGGGGCATAGAAAGAGAGTGGACAGATAATTGTCAGGGGGAAAGGGGTATGGAGGGTGCAGGAAGAGACTGGACAAAAATCGTACACCTATGGATGAGGACAGTGTGGGGGGAGGTAAGGGCAAAGGGTGGGGTGGGAACCGGGTGGAGGGGAGCTATGGGGGGAAAAAGGAGAAACAATTGTAATAATCTGAACAATAAAGATTTATGAAATTTTTTTAAAAAAAGAATAAAGTTAAAGGTCTTTGTCATAATTTAAAAAAAAAAGATTGCGGCCTAACATAATCGAAGCTGAAGTATTAACAGGATCTGCGGAGAAGAGGTTGTTCTGATTCTAAGAATTGATTTGTCCCCATCTGACACTGGCCTCAGTGTTAGAATAAGTTTAATCAATTTATCAGTCATTGTTTTCTTTATCAATATTGTGTTTTTATATCATGCTTTTGTTTTTATATCATGTTTTTGTTATTTTTATATCATGTCTTTGTAGTTATATCATGTTGTATTATTAATCAATTTATATATTATTTTGATGTACACTTTACTAATTTTCTTTCATCTCTGACACTTCTATTATGGAGAAAGGGCAAACAGCAATATTAAAATATTTCTTCTAATTATTTTCCTTTCAATGTGCATGAATTTGTACACCAGGGGACTAATTTTTAAAATAAAAAATTACTGACCAAAGAAAATATTCTCTAGGACAATGGGTGCTAACCTTTCAAACCTAACAGACCACCAGTGGTTCACCTACCCGTGGTTGTCAACCGCTACTCCAAGGGTTTCCTTAAACCAGTGATCACCAACCTTTTGGATCTCAAGTACCACCAGTGGTTCGCGGATCACCAGTTGTCAACCGCTGATCTAGGATGTGGAGAATGTGAATACCTCATATATATATATATATTTTTTAAACATATTTTATTGATATTTCACAGAGAGGAAGGGAGAGGGATAGAGAGCTAGAAACATCGATGAGAGAGAAACATCGATCAGCTGCCTCCTGCACACCCCCCACTGGGGATGTGCCCGCAACCAATGTACATGCCCTTGACCGGAATCGAACCCGGGACCTTTCAGTCCGCAGGCCGACGCTCTATCCACTGAGCCAAACCGGTTTCGGCTGAATACCTCATATATTGGTGGAAAAATGCCAAAAGGAACAGTTTATTTTAAAGGAATAGTTTATTGACTTTAAAAATATACATTTTTTAACTTCAGAAAGGAAGGGAGAGATGAAAGAACCAATGATGAGAGAGAATCACTGACAGGCTGCCTCCTGCACACCCCCCACTCAGTTTGAGCCGGCAACTCAGGAATGTGCCCTGACCTGGAATCGACCCATGACCACCTGGTTCATACGTCAAAGCTCAATGACTGAGCCATGCCAGACAGGCAATTTTATTAATTTTTGGAGAGAAGAAGGGTGAGGGAGAAACACAATGCAAGAGTGCAACACAGACCAGCCAGCTCCTGCACACCCCATTCCAGGAAGCTAGCCCACCAACCAGACACACGCCTAGCAATTTATTTATTATTATTTTTTTAAATAAATCTTTATTCAGATTATTACAGTTGTTTCTCCTTTTTCCCCCCCATAGCTCCCCTCCACCCGGTTCCCACCCCACCTTCTGCCCTTACATCCCCCCCACTGTCCTCATCCATGTGTGTATGATTTTTGTCTAGTCTCTTCCTGAACGCCCCCGTACCCCTTTCCCCTGAGAATTATCAGTCCACTCCCTTTCTATGCCCCTGATTCTATTATATTCACCAGATTATTCTGTTCCTCAGGTTTTTAATTCCCTTGATTTTTAGGTTCATTTGTTGATAGATATGTATCTGTTGTTCATAATTTTTTTCTTTACTTTTTTCTTCTTCCTCTTCTCAAAGAATACCTTTCAGCATTTCATATAATACTGGTTTGGTGGTGATGAACTCTTTTAGCTTTTTCTTATCTGTGAAGCTCTTTATCTGCCCTTCAATTCTGAATGATAGCTTTGCTGGGTAGAGTAATCTTGGTTGTAGGTTCCTGCTATTCATCACTTTAAAAATTTCTTGCCACTCCTGTCTGGCCTGCATATTTTCTGTTGAGAAATCAGCTGACAATCGTATGGGTGCTCCCTTGTAGGTAATTAACTGTTTTTCTCTTGCTGCTTTTAATATTCTCTTTGTCTTTTGCTCTTGGCATTTTAATTATGATGTGTCTTGGTGTGGTCCTCTTTGGATTCCTTTTGTTTGGGGTTCTGTGGGCTTCCTGGACTTGTAAGTCTATTACTTTCACCAGGTGGGAGAAGTTTTCTGTCATTATTTCTTCCAATAGGTTTTCAATATCTTGCTCTCCCTCTTCTTCTGTCACCCCCATAATTCTGATGTTGGTACGCTTGAAGTTGTCCCAGAGGCTTCTTACACTATCTTCAACTTTTTGGATTCTTTTTTCTTTTTCGGTTGAGTGTTTTTTGCTTCTTTTTATTTCAATTCTTTGACTTGATTCTTGTGTTCCTTTAGTCTGTTGTTGGGTCTCTGTATAATATTTTTTATTTCAGTCAGTGTATGTTTAATTTCTAGTTGGTCCTTTTTCATATATTCGAGGGTCTCATTATATTTATCGGCCTTTTCTAGGATATTCTTGAAAAGCCTTATAACCGTGGTTTTGAATTCTATATCCAGTCGTTTGTTTTCCTCCATTTCTTTCGTTTGTGATCTGTTTCTTTGACGCCGCATTTTCACTGCTTCCCTGAGTTGGTAGGGTAGATTTGTGTGCTAGGTTTCCTATATGGCCCAGTGGGTCGGCCTCCCCAGTTAACCTGAGGTGGACACTCTTGGTGCACCCCTTTGTGGACTGTGTATACAGCCTTGTTGTAGTTAAGTCTTGATTGTTGTTGGTATCACTGGGAGGAATTGACCTGCAGGCCAGTTGGCTGTAAGGATCAGCTGTGTCTACACTGGGAGAAGTTCGGTGTTGGAGACAGCCTTATAGGATTAGACTTGCCAAATTGCAATAGCCTCTGTGCTCAGCTTGGATGGGGTAGAGTCTCAGGGCGGAGCAGACAGTCTTGGCTTCCAGTCAGCCTTGCCCTTGCGCGCGTGCGCGCGTGCGCGCCTGCAGACCTCTGCCTTCCCCAGCTCCCGAGTCTCCGCCCGAGTCCAGATTCCCTCCCGTAAGAGTGCGGGTCCCCAGGGGCTCGCCTGGGAATGGGGTTCAGTGCAGTCAGAATTGGGGTTCAGTGCAGTCAGGAGCTTCGGACTCCCTTCTGCTAGGGAAAGCCTGTGGCAACCTCCGCAGCCCTTGTGCACACTGGCACGCGCGCCTCCGGAACCCTGCCTGCGGGGGCTCCCCCGTTTTTCAGAGTCTCCGGGTGCCTTTGTCTCTACCTGACAGTCCAGACTCCCCCTGTATGAGCCTGGGTCCACGGGGTTTCGCCCGGGACTGGGGTTCAGTGCAGTCAGAACTGGGGTTCAGTGCGGTTGGGGGCTTCCTTCCCCCTTCCGCCAGAGAAAGTCAGCCAGGCTCTCAGGCACCCTTCCCTCTGCGCGCACAAAGACCCTTTGCTGTACCTCCAATTCTCTGTGAGCTTTTCTCATTCCTTCTAGTCGTAGAATTTTCACTCAGCCAGGTTTCCTGTGGTTCTGGATGGTGTCCGTTCTGTCTTCTAGTTGTAGTTTTGAAATTGTTGTGCGAGGCAGCAGTTTAAGTGCTTACCTATGCCGCCATCTTGGTTTCTCCACGCCTAGCAATATAATGGGAAATCCTTCTGTACATGGGATCACACCCAAAAAAATGAACCACAACATCCATGATGATATATTCAGTATAGACCACAATATGCTAATCTTTGTCAATATAAACATTGAAATACTCAACAACTGAGATTATGCACTCAATTTTTGACAAAGGTAAATAAAACTTATATCCATATAAAGAATTATACAGAAATGTTTATCCAACTTTATTAGAAATAACCAAATATTCATAAAATTAGACAAGCTATTGGTGATATATTCAAAGGTAAGAATATTTATCAGAAAAAAGATGAGTTACTAATATATCTTTAATGAAACTCCAAGTATTTATGGAACATAAAATAAAGCAGGAAAAACTTAGAAAAAGCAAAGTTCTCTATTAAAATGGAAAGTAAATCCATGATTACTGGGAAAGCTCTGAAGAACAGGGACAGATTAAATGTGGTCATAAAGGAACGACACAGTGACAGATATGGTCAGCATTATCACTATAATGATGTTTTCAGTTTCATGCACACATGAAGAATTATGGAATACTATACTAAACATGTGTTTTACTTATTATAGCTTTTAACATTGGTTCAAAATTTAAAAATGTGTAAGTTCAAATATACTGAAAAAATAGGTTTGGCAAATCTATTTTCAATCCACCTACTTATGCTCTCTGGGTGACACTTTTGTCTCAGTGACAGAAAATGTAACAAGCAATGAAGAACTTTCACCCAAACCAACAAGAATGCTGGCTGGATCAGAAAAGCCACATCCCTAAATGAGAGACACCCTTTGCCTTTGTCCTTCCTTTCCTGCCAGCTCAGCAATGGCTCTGAGGTGAACATCTGAGAGGATACAGGAAGCCACACAACCTCTTAATTATATTCAATGACAATGACTGTGTCCACAGAAGATAAAAATGCCTGGAGATCCTCAAATCTGTGTACACAACGCTCCTATATTCTTTTTCTCAGAAACATTTCTGGATGCACGTTTAGATGAGGAAGAGTCCATCGAATGGGCTGCAATTCCCTCCAAAACTCATTAGGTCAGTGTTTCTGCAGTGAAAGGGTTTCCCCTAACAGCGATGGTTCTCACACCAGTGACCATCGCCCATGGAATTGTAGGCATTAGGGCACATGGCCCTCTGGAAGTCCTGGGCAAGAGATTACCTTCAAGTGTATGGGCATCCCTTGAAAACAAGAAAAAATTCACACTGCTGGAAAACATACTTGATGTTGTCACAGCTACCCACTCTGTGGATTGATCTCTGGGTCCCAAAGCATCCATCTGCACATGAGGATTACAGAGGCCACAGTATTTCCTAGGAAAATATGGGCAGCAATGTGAATTTGGCAAACACTGCTGAGCTAATTTCTGCACCATATTGTTCCCTGAAAAGCAAAGAATGTTTGAGAACCCACTAAAGTTGTTCACCTCATCATGCTTGGAGTGCCCCAATCTCCTTATAAGTTAAACCACATAGTAAATAGAAAACCCAAGATTAAAGAAGCCTTAGGAAGAAGCCTTCATTATTTTACAAAGAAGAGAGACATGAGACTGGCAATTCTTGCATTGATGAGTTATGCACTCAATAAATTCATCACTGGCATCTAGGAAAAGTGTGGTCTTGAGAATGGCAGTCCCTCTGCAATACTATGTTTTCTGGGCCAACACTAATCAGTCCTACGTGCCAACTGGTGAGAGGGAAAACAATTACCAACCAAGGGCTCAGGTATTCCTAATTTTCTTCAACAAATTAGACAACAGAATTAGCTTTCTCTGGGCACCTGAGGATGGTGATTGATGCCATCTGTAGGGGCTTTAAACATGGCTCAGATAAAATACCTTCAGCCACAGTAATATGCAGAGACACAAATCTTATAAATGGGGCAACACGTCTCTGTATATTGGAAAGTGCAACATAGATACATAAGGTTCCAACATATAAACAAACAAAATAGGAAAAACACTTACAGGAGTGTACATAATCTGGGTGATTAAATGTATGAAATACAATTCAGACACAAGGGACTTCACAAAATTTCTTCCATGATTGCTAAGACCTAAGAAACTACATTTCCTATACATCTAAGAAATTTCTCACATTTGGACTCATAAATGCAGAGTATATTTAGAAATTTGCCTGAGAGATATCTCACATTAATTACACTCATAATGGCTTTCTCCTGTGTGAACTCTGATGATATTGGAGACCAGTGCTCCTTGGAAAAGACTTACCACATTCAGTGCATTTATAAGGCTTTTCTCCTGTGTGAATTCTCTGATGACAATGAAGGTCACTGCTACTGGTAAAAGATTTCCCACATTCACAGCATTGATAAGGCTTTTCTCCTCTGTGAACTCTCTGATGATATTGGAGACCAGTGCTCCTTTTAAAAAACTTACCACATTCAGTGCATTTATGAGGCTTTTCTCCTGTGTGAACTCTCTGATGAGAGTGGAGACCAGTGCTCCTTGTAAAAGACTTACCACATTCAGTGCATTTATAAGGCTTTTCTCCTGTGTGAATTCTCTGATGACAATGAAGGTCACTGCTACTGGTAAAAGTTTTCCCACAATCACTGCATTGATAAGGCTTTTCTCCTCTGTGAACTCTCTGATGATATTGGAGACCAGTGCTCCTTGTAAAAGACTTACCACATTCAGTGCATTTATGAGGCTTTACTCCTGTGTGAACTCTCTCATGAGAGTGGAGACCAGTGCTCCTTGTAAAAGACTTACCACATTCGCTGCATTTATAAGGCTTTTCTCCTGTGTGAACTCTCTCATGATATTGGAGAACAGTGCTACTTGTAAAAGACTTAACACATTCAGTGCATTTATAAGGCTTTTCTACTGTGTGAACTCTCTCATGATTTTGGAGACCAGCGCTACTTGTAAAAGATTTCCCACATTCACTGCATTTATACGGCTTTTCTCCTGTGTGAACTCTCTGATGATATCGCAGACCATGGTTACTTTTGAGAAATTTCCCACATTCACTGCATTTATAAGGCTTTTCTCCAGTATGAACTTTCTGATGACGAAGAAGGCCAGTGCTCCAGGTAAAATATTTCCCACATTCACCGCATTTATAAGGCTTTTCTCCAGTGTGAATTCTCTGATGACAATGAAGGTCACTGCTACTGGTAAAAGATTTCCCACATTCACTGCATTTATAAGGCTTTTCTCCAGTGTGATATCTCTGATGACAATGAAGGTCACTGCTACTGGTAAAAGATTTCCCACATTCACTGCATTTAAAAGGCTTTTCTCCAGTGTGAACTCTTTGGTGATATTGGAGACTCTGAGTATATGTAAAAGTTTTCCCACAGTCACTGCATTGATAAGGCTTTTCTCCTGTGTGAACTCTCTGATGATATTGGAGACCAGTGCTCCTTGTAAAAGACTTACCACATTTAGTGCATTTATAAGGCTTTTCTCCTGTGTGAACTCTGTCATGACAATGAAGGTTACTGCTCCTGGTAAAAGATTTCCCATCCTCATTGGACTCAAAAGGCCTTTCTCCTGTGCGAACTCTCTGATCATAAAGGAGGGCACTGGTACTGCGAAAAGCTTTTCCATAGTCACTGCACTCATAAGTCCTTTCTCCAGTGTGACCTCGATGTCGATAATGAAAACTAGAAAATTCGGTGAAATATTTTCCACATTCAGAGAACACAAAACACTGACTTCCAGCATGGACACCCTCTTCCTGAATAAACGTGTGGTTGCAATTAATGTCTTTCTTACTTTCTTTTCTGGTGTAATCACTTTTTCTCCTTTGAAATGTCATCCCAGGCGTTGAAATAGCATTTGGACTGTCCTTGGTCTGGGTAGCCTTTAGGTGGAGATGTCCTGACCCGGTAAGGACACCAGGCCCAACCTCCCCGCATTTGAAATGATTCTGCGACACATTGAAATTGCAGCTGTCTGCACGTGAGATCCTGTCCACACCTGTATTGAAAGTCTTCTCTCTCACATGCTGCTGGTGAAATTTTACACAGAAGTAAAACCGTTTTGCACATGCCCCACACCTCAATAGTATCTGTCCGTGTTGTGTTCCCTGCAGCTCAGTCAAGTGGAAAATGTTTCCCAAGACGAGCCCACAACTCTCACAGGGGTGGCTCTTCTGGGAAGACAAGGCTATCTTGGGATTCCTTGCATGTGACACTCTTACAGAAACGTTCTCTTCAGTGTGTGCCTCTACATTCTCTGCTCCACAGCAGCAACCTATACAAAAGAAAACGAAGGTGAAATGCATGTTGCCCTTATGAAAACAGAATATCTTCACCACAAATGTTTATCTGTTATGACAAGGCATGATTCCTTACAAAGATTTTCAAGATGAGTGAGTTATACTCTATAAATTGCTGTTATACGTAACGTGGCCCAAAAAGTCAGTCGATAATGAAAAACTCACCAAGAGAGGGACAGAATCACAGCATGGGATACAAAGAAGAGAGGAAGTCTCTACTCATTATTCCTGTATAAACGGCTTACTTAGGAACTTACATGCAGGCCATGTGAGTCTGTGTAGAATAATTTAATGCTGCTCAAAGCTATAAAAATTAATTATATTAGAGCACATGATGTTCAACATCAATATAATAATACGAGTGCACTCCAAGGCGCTGCAGACATGGACGAACGTTGAAGTGCAGTAAAGAGAGACCTTTGAAAGAGGCAGTGGTGTGAAGTCCAGAGCGGATAAGTTTATCTGTTGGCTGGGAATCTGAGTAGAAATTATCATTATGATATCTGAGAAGTTGGCAAAGTATGAACAGTAAGCACAAACTAGCATAATTGGGTGAGGAATGGGCAATTGCAACAAAACACAGGGTTTCTAGCTATGAATGACCCTTCAACAAGGCAAGACTGCCTGTGGGTCCACTGTGTCATTCATGAAGTCGTGTTTCTTCTGTGATACACATATTATTCTTCCCCTTAAATTCCATTAGAGCCATTGCATGGGATAAATTATGCAAATCTTCAAAGGAAAACAGAAAAGATGGATGGTCAACACTGTGGTAGAACAACAAAGGATAAATGAGATCACAAACAAAAGACCTATGGAGTGACATCAGCAAGATGGCAGGGTCAGAGAAATGAGCATCTTCGCCCATCCCAGTGTAAGTAGACAGCTATCCATGAACAAAAACCCCATAGGAAATGGGAATAAGAGTACCATGAAGACAAACAGTATTACAAAACACAAATAAAGCAGAACTGTACAGAAAGGATGAGTGGAAAGACTGGGTGAACAAACATATTTGAAGATACCTACAGTCAAAAACAAGGGTCAGAGTTACCACCAGCAGCCACTGTGCTTCTGCTATCATTGACCATAGTGGCTTCTTCAAAAATACAGGAAATCACTGTGTTTAAAAACCACAGAATGCCTTGACCAGTATGGCTCAGTTGTTTGGAGCATTGTCCTGTATACCAGCAGTTGAAGATTCAATTCCCAATCAAGGCACATATCAGTATGTGGGTTCCATTTCCAGTTAGCTTGTGTGCATAGGGCAGATGATGGATGTTTCCCCCACACACTGATATTTCACTTTCTCTCCCTCTGTCCCTCTCTCTCTCTTTCTCTCTGTCTCTCTCTCTCTTCATCTCTCTTCCTCTCTATCTGAAAATAATCCTATCTAATAAAAGAGTAATATGCAAATAGGCCATCAGTCCAACACACAAGTTGGCTGCCCCCATGTGGTCAAAGATGGCCACCACAATATGGCCAGCAGGGGAGGGAAGTTGGGAGGGTCCAGGCCAGCAAGGGAGGGCAATTGTGGGGGACCATGCCTGCAAGGGAGGGCAGTTGTGGGCGATCTTGCTAGGAGGGGAGAGCAGTTGGGGGGGGACCAGGCTTGCAGGGTAGGGCAGTTTGGGGCGATCAAGCCTGCAGGGAAGGGCAGTTAGGGGTGACCAGGCGAGCAGAGTTGGGCAGTTGAGGGTGACCAGGCCTGTAGGTAAGGGTAGTTGAGGGGGACCCAGGCTTGCAGGGGAGGGCAGTTAGGGGTGACCAGGCCTGCAGCGGAAGCAGATAGGGGTTATCAGGCCATCAGGGGAGGTCAGGTAGGGGTGAACACACTGGCAGGAAAGGGCATTTAGGGGCAATCGGGCTGGCAGGGGAGCAGTTAGGCATCTATCACACTAGCAGGGGAGTGGTTAGGGGTGATCAGGGTGGCAGGCGGAAGCAGTTAGGGGCAATCAGAAAGGCAGGCACGCGAGGGGTTGGGAGCCAGCAGTCCTGGATTGTGAGAGGGATCCCAGATTGGAGAGGGTTCAGGCTGGCCTGTGGGGACCCCTCCCCCCGTGCACAAATTTTGTGCACCGGGCCTCTAGTAATAAATAAATAAAAATTTCAAGGTAGCCAAACACAAAACAGAACTAAAAAAGGTCTAGAGTCAAGGTAAATAAAAAGAGAACCTACCAAAAATCATGTATAAAATTCAGAAAATACAATTCTAAGAGGAAATTTTATAGGGATAAATGCCTATATTATGAAAAAGGATCTCAAAAACCTAACCTGCAATCTCAGGAAATAAGAAACAAAACAAGAAAGTAAACCCAAGGCTGCAAAGAAAGAAAACAATAAATATTTGAACAAGCATCAATAAAATTGAGCAGGACAAAATTATAGAATACCTAACAGGTATTTTTCGGGGGAAAAAAATACAAAAATTAGCAAACTTCGAACTAGACTACAGGAAAAATAAAGAAACAAGCCTCAAATAAAGGAAAAAGAAATGAAAGATAAGACATTACACCTGATACTATGAACCACAAAGCCTCATAAGAGATATTGATGTCAGGAGACAACATGACCCTCCATAGAGAAATTTGTCAAGATCCCATATGAGCTTCTCAAATTAATAAACAAATTCAGAGCCCTGGCCAGGTAGCTCAGCTGTTGAGTGTGTGGTCCCAATGCACCATGGTTGTGGGTTTGATCCCCCATCAGGGCACATGTAGGGGGCAGCCAATAAATGCTTAGATGGGTAGAACAGCAGATCAATGTTTCCCTCTCTTTCTCTGTCTCCGTTCCTATCTCTAAAATCAGTAAATAAAGGCTACCTAGTATGGATGAGTGATTAAGCATCGACCCATGATGTAGGGGACATGCACACATTTCAGGTCCAATCTCCAGTGGGGGTGTGCAGGAAGCAGCTGGTCAATGACTCTCTCTCATTATTCATGTTTCTGTCTCTACTCTTCCACTATGAAATCAATGAAATATATTTTAAAAATAAATAAATATATACTTTATACAAGAAATAAATAGCTGTGGCCAGTGTCGCTCAGTGCTGAGAGTGCCTGCCTGCACATTGGAAAGTCATGGGTTTGATTCCCAGTAAGTGGCATTTACCTTGATTTCAGGTTCAATTCCCCCTCTAACTGGGGGCATATCTGGGAGGCAATCAATTGATATTTGTCTCTCTCTTCTGCCTCTACTCTCTCTCCATCTCCCTCTCTCTCTCTCTCTTTGTCTCTAAGAAAAAAAATCAATGGGAAAAATATTCTCACTATTCAGGTAAAGATAAAAAAGAATAAAGAATTTAATTCACAAAAGCTATAGGAGAGTAGATCCAAGATAGCGGTATAGGCAAAGGCCTGTACTTGCTGCCTCCCACAAACACATCAAAATTACAACTAAAATACAGAACAACCATCAGCCAGAATCGCTGGAAGCTGGCTAAATGGAAGTCTCACGACTACAGAAGTAAAGAAGACAGCACACTGAGACTGGTGGGAAGTGAGGAGGCACAAAAGGTCCTGTACCCATGAGGGCCACTTTTTAAATTGGGATGGAGGTCGTCTCTGAAGAGTTCACCTGGCGGAGGAAGGGGTCTCAGACCCACAGCTGATGCCCAGCCCAGGGACCCAGAGCTGGGAAAAGAAGTCCCCACAGGCAGTAAGAACTAAGGGCTGTAAAAACCAGGGCGGATTGGGTCTCAGGGACACAGAGGCTACAGGAGTCCCAGCTGCTCCTCTTACAATGCCAGCACCATGAAATGAACTTACAAACTCCCGCTTCCTCTAAGCTCCAGTGCCAGGTGAGGCTTGAGAGGGGGCAGGTGGAGGGGCGTCAAGACACATAGGAGGAGAAACTGCACTGACTGGCATCAGGGCAGGAACTTGGGGGCGGCTTTATCCTAGACACAGGTGCTTGCTGCAGTCATTATACCTATTATGGGACCTCCTGGGTGGCACGGCTCACTGGCAACCATTGCTGTTTGCTCCACCCTGGTGATTCTCTGAGACCTCACCCCATCCAATTTAAAACCCCACCCAAGCTTGGTGCAGCAGCTTTTACATATGAACTAGAGCCCCGGTGCACGAAATTCATGCACAGGGGGGAGGGGGTCCCCTCAGGCCAGCCTGCACCCTCTCCAATCTGGGATCCCTCTCACAATCCAGGACTGCTGGCTCCCAAGTGCTCGCCTGCCTGCCTTTCTGATTGCCCCTAAC
The DNA here is from genome assembly GCF_963455305.1 of Plecotus auritus. NCBI lineage: Eukaryota > Metazoa > Chordata > Mammalia > Chiroptera > Vespertilionidae > Plecotus > Plecotus auritus. Next base: position 8,652,123 of record NC_137785.1, read on the forward strand.
CGCTTCCGCCTGCCAGCCTGATCACCTCCTAACCTCTCCCCTGCCAGCCTGATAGATGCCTAACAGCTCCCCTGCCAGTCTGATTGCCCCTAACTGCCCTCCCCTGCCCTGTGGTCACACCTAACTGACCTCCCCTGAAGGCATGATAACCCCTATTTGCCTTCCCCTGCAGGCATGGTCACCCCTAACTGCACTCCCCTGTAGGCCTGGTCACCCCCAAATGCCCTCCCCTGCAGGCAGGGTCCCCCCCATTGCTCTCCCCTGCAGGCCTGGGTCGCCCCCAACTGCCCTCCTCTGCTGACCTGGTCACCAATAACTGCCCTTCCCTGCAGGCTTGATCGCCCCCAATGCCCTACCCTGAAGGCCTGGTCCCCCCCAACTGTTCTCCCATCCTGGCCTGATCGCCCACAACTGCCCTCCCTTGCAGGCCTGGACCCTCCCAACTTCCCTCCGCTGCTGGCCATTTTGTGGCAGCCATCTTGTGTCCACATGGGGGCAGCCATCTTTGACCACATGGGGGCAGCCATCTTGTGTACTGGAGTGATGGCCAATTTGCATATTACTCGTTTATTAGATAGGATGGCCTATACATGCTCAGGTTAAAATCTGTCATACAAGTTGCAGTTGGGTCAGGGAGCCCCACACATATCATTAAAAGGCCCAAGACCTGGCTCCAGCATTATCCTTACTTACTTCACAGCTGGGCCTCATCATGGCACTACCAAACTCGATACAGAGAGGAGAATCTGCAGATCTCTCTGTACATCCTGCTGGGTGGCCCCAGGCTGTGGCTGAACTTACACCTCCCTGGAGACACAAGAGCCAGTGTACCCAGTGGTCAGTGTCATACCATACCAGCTTACAACTCTTCACATCCATAAGCAACACACTCAACGGGCAGACTCACTGAGCAACAAAGCCCCACTTAAGCAAGTCCTGAGTGGCAGTGATTCCCATAGATGCCAAAAGCCTCAACAAAATTCTAGCAAATCGGATCCAGCATTACGTTAGAAAGGTCATACAGCATGATCAAATAGGATTTATTCCACAGATAAAAGGATGGTATAGTATCCACAAATCAATAAACATGATACATCACATAAACAAACTGAAAGAAAAAAATCACACCATCCTATCAATTGATGCAGAAAAGGCATTTGACAAAATCCAACACCCTTTCTTGATAAAAACTGCCAGCAAAGTGAGAGTACAGAGATCATACCTCAAAATAAAAAAAGCCCTGCCCTAGCTGCTTTGGCTCAGTGGATAGAGCATCGGCCTGCAGACTGAGGGGTCCCAGGTTCGATTCCGGTCAAGGGCACATGCCTGGGTTGCAAGCTTGATCCCCATAGGGGGACATGCAAGAGGCAGCCAATCAATGATTCTCTCTCATCATTGATCTTTCTATCTCTCTTTCCCTCTCCCTTCCTCTCTGAAATCAAAGATATATTAAAAAAAAAAAAAAAGCCCTATATGACAAACCTACAGCCAGCATCATACTCATTGAGCAAAAACTACAACCATTTTCCCTAAGAACAGGAACAAGACAGGGATGCCCACCTTCACCTCTCCTGTTTGATATAAAACTGTAAGAGTCAGCCATAGCGATCAGATAAGAAGAAGAAATGAAAGGCATCCAAATTGAAAAAGAAGCAAAACTGTCATTATTCACAGATGATATGATATTGTACCTAGAAAATTTTAAAGACTCCATCAAAAATGTACTAAATATATTAAATGCATTCAGCAATGTAGCGGGATACAATAGTAACACCCAAATTCTATGGCTTTTTAAAAAAATATATTTTATTGATTTTTTTACAGAGAGGAAGGGAGAGGGATAGAGAGTTAGAAACATTGATGAGACAGAAACATCGATCACCGTCCTCCTGCACATACTGGGGATGTGCCTGCAACCAAGGTACATGCCCTTGACCAGAATTCAACCTGGGACCCTTCAGTCCGTAGGCCGATGCTCTATCCACTGAGCCAAACCGGTTAGGGCTCTATGGCTTCTTTATACCCCAATAATGAACTCACAGAAAGAGAAACAAACAAACAATCCTCTGTACCATTGCAACAAAAATATTAGGATACCTACGAGTAAACTTAACTAAGGAGGTCAAAGACCTGTACTCGGAAAACTACAGGAAGTTGAAAAAAAGAGTTAGAAGAAGCTATAAACAACTCCAAGAATATACCATGTTCATGGATTGGTAGAATCAATGTAAGTAAAATGTCCATACAGCCTAAAGCAAGCTATAGGTTCAATGCAATCCCCATTAAGATACCAACGGCATATTTCACAGACCTATAATAAATTCCCCAAAAATTCATGTGGAATAAAAACAAAAAACAAATAGCTGCAGCAATCTTGAGAAAGAAGAACAAAGTTGGAGATATCAAAATACCAGATACCAAGCTATATTATAAAAATATCTGGTGCTGGCACAACAACAGACATGCAGAACAATGCAACAGAAGAGAAAACCCAGAAATTGATCCAAGCCATTATGCTCAATATTGGACAGCGGAGACAACAGCATACAATGGAGTCAAGATAGTCTCTTCAATAAACGGTGTTGGGAAAATTGGACAGATACATGCATAAAATGAAACTAGACCATCAAATTACAACATATACAAAAATAAACTCAAAATGTTTAAAGGACTTAAACGTAAGAGGTGAAACCATAAAAATTTTAGAAGGATCCATAGGCAGCAAAATATCAGACATATGTACTAGCAATATCTTTACCGATATAGCTCCGAGGGCAATGGAAACTAAGGAAAACATAAACAAATGGGACTACATCAAAATAAAAAGCTTCTGCACAGCAAATGAAACCATCAACAAAAAAAAAAGAAAGCCCACTGCATGGGAGAATATATTTGCCAATGTAATCTCCGATAATGGTTTACTCTACAAAATTTACAGGGAATTCATACATCTTAAGAAAACGAAGATAAACAATCCGATCAATAAATAGACAAAGGACCTAAAAAGACACTTTTCGAAAGGGGATATACAGAAGAGTCAGAGACTATGAAAATATGCTCAAAGTCACTAATCATCTGAGAGATGAAAACCAAAACAATGAGATACCATCTCACACCTGTCAGGATGGCTATCATCAAGTATTCGACAAGCGACAAGTGCTGGAGAGGATGTGGAGAAAAAGGAACCCTTGTGCAAAGCTGGTGGGAATGCAGACTGGTGCAGACACTGTAGAAAATAGTACATAGTTTTCAAAAAAAATATATATGGAACTCCCATATAAGCCAGTAACCCCACTTCTAGGAATATATCTCAAGAAATCAGAAACACCAATCAGAAAGGACATATGCACCCCTATGTTCATAGCAGCACAATTTACAATAGCTAAGATTTGGAAAAAGCCTAAGTGCCCATCAGCAGTTTAGCGGATTAAAAAACTCTGGTACATCTACACAATGGAATACTATGCTGCTGAATAAAAGAAGGGATGCTTACTATTTGCAACAGCATGGATGGTCCTGGAGAGCATTATGATCAGCAAAATAAGCCCGTTGGAAAAAGATAAATATCAAATGATCTTACTCATTTGTGGTCAATGGTGGAAAGAGGAGACATATATAATACAATATATAATACTTTAAACAATAAATAATTTTTAAAAAGTAAATATAGTGATGATAGCCATAGCACACAACGCAATCTACAGATTAAATGCAATCCTGAGGATAATCTTTATGGTATTTTACAAGAAATGAAAAGAGAATCTTGAAATGTATGGAATTAACAAACTCGAATAGCAAAAACAAACTTGAGCCAGAACAAAGCTGGTGGCATCACACTTTCTGACTTCAATTTATTACCAAGAGAAAGCAAGCAAACGGTGTGTTGCTGGCGAAACGCAGACACATACATCAACAGAACAGAACAGAACAGAATTAAACCCAGGCACATACTTAAAATAATCTTTGACAAAGCTGTAAGACACAGAAAAAAGGAAAGAACGTTTCTTCAATGATTGGTGCTGCTAAAAATCAATACTCACATGTAAAAACAACAATACTGGACACTGCTGATAAAATTTAACTCAACCTGCATGACAGAATTGAATGTCAGCGCTAAAACTTAAAACTCCTCAGGACAAACTAGAGAAAAAGCTTTGGAGATTTGTTTTGGACAGGATGTTCTGAATGTGACACCAACCACCACACATAATAGAAAAAACAAACAGTCCTCATTAGAACAAATAAAGAAAAAAAGCTTCTTCACAGCACAACAGCAATAAACAAAATGAAATGAAAGGAAATCTAGAGAATGGAAGGAAATACTCCCAAATTATATGAGGGAATCGATTGGAGAGATTGTGAATTTGACTCTAATCAGCACGATAAAGAGAATATTGCGATATAGACAGAAATTCACACAAATGGAGTTCCCAGGGAATAGTAAAGGTATGTAAATACTATACTGCAGGCAAATAATGCAATGACTCTGTCTCAAAAGCAAACTCTATATGCACATTGAGTGGCCAGATTATTAAGATCTCTGAAGGCATAATAATCTGGCCACTCAGTTTATGTCCTATGTAATAAAAGGCTAATACGTAAATTGTCCCCTCGACCAGGAGTTCAACCAGCAGGCAGGCTGGCCATCCGCCCATGTCCTCTCTCCCTGGCCAGGCTGGCCGAACCCCACCCATGCATGATTTCATGCACTGGGCCTCTAAAATAATCTGGCCACTAAGTATATATATATATGTATATAGAAACTTATATATATATATATATACACACACACAAACTTAGTGGCCAGATTATTATGCATTCAGAGATCATAACAATCTGGCCACTCAGTGTATAACTTCATTAAAAATACTTAATTGCTAAGCACTAGTAACAAGCATCTGAGCTTGCTAGAGAAATGGTGGCACTAGACCTGCTGAATGCACTGTTGACAAAAACATGGACTTCGTAGAAAAGTGGTCCTGGGAGACCAGTATCTGAGAAGCACAATTAAGCACACACAAATATAGGTGTTGTGTATGTAATAAGCAATCCTATATAATAAAGAGGTAATATGCAATTTGACCATCACACCCCCACAAGATGGCCTCCCACATGTGGTCACAAGATGGCTGCCCCCATGTGATCACAAGATGGCCACCCCCATGTGATCACAAGATGGCTGCCACCATGTTGTCACAAGATGGCTGGCAGGTGAGGGCAGTTGTGGGCGATTAGGAAATCAGGGGAGGGCATTTGGGGGAGATTGTGCTGGAAGGGGAGGGCCGTTGGAGGGGAATAGGCCTGCAGGGGAGGGCAGTTGGGTGGGACCAGGCCTGCAGGGAAGGACAGTTGGGGGAGAGATCAGGCCCACAGGGGAGGGCAGTTGAGGGAAATTGGGCCGGCAGGGGAGGGAAGTTGGGGGCAATCGGGTCGGCAGGGGAGGGCACTTGGGGTGAGCAGGCCAACAGGGGAGCAGTCAGGCATCAATCACGCTGGCAGGGGATTGTTTAGGGGGTGATCAGGCTGCAGGCAGAAGTGGTTAGGGGCAATAAAGCAGGCAGGCATGCGAGAGGTTGAGAGTCAGCAGTCCTGGAATGTGATAGGGATGTTCGAATGTCCACAGGGATCGGGCCTAAACCAGCAGTGGGACATCCCCTGAGGGCTCCCAGATTGGAGAGGGTGCAGGCTGGGCTGAGGGACACGCCCACCCCCACCCGCACCCCCAGTGCACGAATTTCATGCACCTGGCCTCTAGTTAATATATAAAATATACAAGTTATTCTAAAAAATCATTAACCAAAAAACACAGGTAATAAACAGGATAAGGTTGTAGAGACAATTCTTCAAAAAATACATACACATGACCAATAGGAATATAGAAAATGCTTTCCTCCCTGATCAAGGTGGAATCCCTTAGGGTTCCTGCACCACTACCAACCGAAAATCAAGCAGAACCACAGTCTACACGGGAGGACAGAGCACACCCTGGGAGATGGGGCCTGGGAAATGGCAAAGCCAAGTCCAGGTCACTGGTGAGAGTGAGGGTCTTACCCAGCGAGGATACAAGTTCAAAGTTCTCCAGCATCACATTCAGGTACAGCTGTCTCTGACCCTCATCAAGGAGGCTCCATTCCTCCCTGGAGAAGTACAGGGCAATGTCCTCAAAGGTCACGCCAACCTGTCAGAATGGAGACAATTGAAACCTGGGCTGCCTTTCTGAGAACCCCTACTCCTACTCCTTACACATATTCCCCCCCCTCAACTGTTATGCCCAGATTTCGTGATCCCCAAAGAGCACCAGGGAGCCGAGTCCGATGCAAAAGCAAAGAGCCTTTATTCGAGCTAGCTGGAGCTCAGTCCCCCCACACACACACAGGTGCAGCGGCAAGGTGGAGAGAGAGAGAGAGCTTCAACAGGACAAAGGTTTTATAGGGGTCTGGGGCAGGGGGAGGGTCCCCTGAGTTGGCTGACCCCGATTGGTCAGTTCCAGGTCACCTGAAGGGACTAGCAAGGCTGTCCCCTACCCACACAGTTTTCCCAGGCTTGTTTGGATGGCGGTTATCAGTAGAATGAGAGCAACCTTTCATAGCTTACCAAGAAGTCTGTAACTATTTACTGAGATTTGCTGTACTGAGAATTTGTCCTTCTGCTCCGTCTCTCCCTTAGAGATTGAGAGGAACAAAGAATACGTTTCTCTTGACAGACCTCCTATTCAGTGTTTTTTGCACAATAGGCATTACGCAGTTAATAAACTTGCTGCAGTCTCTCGATGATCTGTCGTCCTCCCGGGATCCCGCTCTCCTGTCTTTCTTTCTTTTCTCAATTCCCACCTCCCTACCTCAGCCCGGTTCAACCTGTCAGGCTGGCCCTGGCACCTGATGGGTGAAGGAGCATGCTACCGTATAGCCCAATTTGGGCCTAGCTGCTTTCTTGTAGTTTTTCTCGGAAGGGAGGTTATTCTGGGGACAGAATGAAGGGACTAGTACAAAAATGGAGTCTCTGCCCTTTCACAACCTTCTTTCTCCAGGGCACCTGGTTAGTGTGGACACCTAGCCCTAATGCCAGTGCAGGCTGCTCTCTCATCACAGTCCCATTACTCACTGGGATTGCCCTCAGCAGAGCAGCTGGGTAGGGTGGGAAGGATTGGGGGAGGGGAGGGGAGAGGGCAATGCCATTTAAGCTCTGGGCGATGCCTGCAGGGCCCCAGCCTTCCTGCCAAGCAATAGCACTGCAGTCTCCTAGATCATGCCTCCAAGACAAAGCCAAGCCTGGGTTTATGCTTCACCTTTAAGTCCCCACACCAGGTCCCGGGGACCATCAGCTCACACTTCCTCCAGATGTGCACACCACTGGGTAATCTTTAACCTCTTCCCATCTTCAGACCCAGGTTCACTCCCTCAGCTTTGCCCCCTTCCTGCTCCAATGCCACTGGATCTCGCTGGACTCCCCCATGAACTTGGCACATGGCATGTAGAGAGCTTGTCCTCCAGCCGGGTCCAGGACCACCCCAGGCCTCTGATGGACCCCACAGCCGGGAAATCGCCAATGAGTCTGTGACGTCCTCCCTGCAGCCTCTGATCTGTCCGCCAATCCTCACAGCCCACACCCTCAGGGGAACCTCAGATGCAGTCACCCCTGTCCTCTCTGCCCTGCACTTGCTGTGCCTCAGAAGCCACAACACTCCTCTCTCCCCTCCGCCTTCCTCACGGTCCTCCACGCGGACTGAGCTGCAGGACGTGACAGGCGCCAGCACCGGGGAGGACAGGAACTCACCTCAGCGAAACTCCTCGGCGGGGGCGCCGCCATTGCACTCTGTGGGCCGAGCGGGGCGGGAGCAGCGGGAGAAGCTGCCGCCCAGGGAATGGCGGTAGCGACTGGGAGCTTCAATCCCAAGTGTGAGCTGTGAGCACCCTGCAGGCTCCCACCACGGGCTGTGAGGCGGGGACCACCACTCCCCTGCCTTCTCCACGGGACCCTGTGACCAGGAACTCCTGACCGCCTGAGGTGGAACTTAGAACCCAAAACCCGCCAGGAGGACTAGTCCCGCCCACAGAAATGGACAAAGGAAACTGCCTTCTCTGAGCCCCCATTGGCTCAGACTAGTGTCATTCCACGCCCGGCCTTGTGGGTAATGTAGTTCCTATGCTCCGAGGCGAGAATCCCTTATTTCCTCAGCTGACTCCAGGAGGGAATTTAGGGTCAAATAGCCCAAGAACACACCAAGTACACTCAGGGCCCTGCAGCGCCTCCAGGGGAGGTGATTTCTAGGGCAAGGGTGTTTCTGGTGCACCAGCTGGCTTCCTTTAGCTGTTGGTTTTGGATATCTTTCTTCAGGACCTGCTCTTCTTGAATGGCAGACAGTGTTTCTTCACTCAGGACATTTGGCTGTGTCTCCTTCAGACCATATGTAGCAGGGGAAGTTTCTCAAATCTCTAACTCTCTAACTTGCCTCCATTGAATCCATTATACAAAGTTAATGTCACAAAACAGACTCTCATACTTAAGAGCATCTGCTTCTGATGCCACTGGAAGTGTCAGCTCTGCCTGGGCTGCAGTGTGGATAAGATGGCCAAGAGACATGTGAAAAAATGCTCAAAGTCACTAATCATCAGAAAGATGCAAATTAAAGCAACAATTAGGTAAAACCCCACCACTGTCAGAATGGCTGCCATCAACAAATCAACAAAGGACAAGTGCTGGGGACGATGTGGAAAAAAGGCAACCCTAGTACACTGCTGGTGGGAATGCAAACTGGTACAGCCATTATGGAAATCAGTATGCACTTTCCTCAAAAATTTTAGTATGGCCGAAACCGGTTTGGCTCAGTGGATAGAGCGTTGGCCTGCGGACTGAAGGGTCCTGGGTTCGATTCCGGTCAAGGGCATGTACATTGGTTGCAGGCACATCCCCAGCGGGAGATGTGCAGGAGGCAGCTGATCGATGTTTCTCTCTCATCGATGTTTCTAGCTCTCTATCCCTCTTCCTCCCTCTCTGTAAAATATCAATAAAATATATTTAAAAAAAAAAATTTAGTATGGCCTTGACTGGTTTGGCTCAGTGGATAGAGCGTCACCCTGGGGGACTGAAAGGTCCCAGGTTGCATTCCAGTCAAGGGCATGTACCTTGGTTGCGGGCACATCCCCAGTAGGGGGTGTGCAGGAGGCAGCTGATCGATGTTTCTCTCTCATCCATGTTTCTAACTATCTCTCTCCCTTCCTGTGTAAAAAATCAATAAAATATATATTTTTTTAAAATTTAGTATGGAACTGCCATTTGATCCAGTGATTCCACTGCTAGGAAAACATCGTAAGAAACCTGAAACAATCAGAAAGAATGTATGAACTCTTATGTTCATAGCAGCACAAATTACAATCACAAAGATCTGGAAACAGCCCAAGTGTCCATCATTAGATGAGTGGATTAAAAAGCTATGATACAGCCATAGCTGGTTTGGCTCAGTGGATAGAGCGTCACACTACAGACTGAAGGGTCCCAGGTTCGATTCAGGCCAACGGCACATGCCCAGGGTGCAATCTTGATTCCCAGTAGGTGGTTCGCAGGAGGCAGCTAATCAATAATTCTCTCTCATCCTTGATGCTTCTCTCTCTCCTTTACATTTCTTCTCTGAAATCAATAAAAATATATTTTTTGAAAAAACCTGTGGAACATTTATAACATGCAATAGTAAGCAGTAGTAAAAAAGAAGAATCTGTACCCTTTCAGACAGCAAGGAGGTACCTGGAGAGCATCATACCAAGTGAAATAAGTGAGTCAGAGAAAGACAAGTATCACTTGATCTCACTCATATATGGAATCCAATTAACAAAATGAGGTGTTGAATGGAGTAGATTCAGAGACATGGAAGCATGGAATGGAGTACAGAATCTCAGAGGGAATGAAGGGGAGGGTAAAAAAATAAAGAAAAAAAAAAACAGCCTCTGGTTAGGATTAAACACACACACACAAAAACAAAGTCACCTGAGCCTTGAGCATTTCCTTCTGTTCTCTGAAAGCAATGGAAAAGCTCTAGCTTGTGGGTTCTGAGTCTGCTCTGAATTTTGTGTTTATAAATCTGTCTTCAGTCAGTTGAGTCTCTGGAAATGCTGATACCTTTCCATGTAACGTTCTCCTGCTTCACAAGAGTCAATTGCTTTTGGTGATGTTTTAAGAAATGTCCAAACCTGTGGAGAACTTTTCTAAGTTTATGTGACCCAAGCCGGCAACGGTGCCGGGAAGAAGAATAACAACAGATTGAGTAATGCATGGGAGAATGGCAGTTTTGCACTTTTTTTTAAATATATTTTTTATTGGTATTTTACGGAGAGGAAGGGAGACGGATAGAGAGCTAGAAACATCGATGAGAGAGAAACATCGATCAGCTGCCTCCTGCACACCTCCCACTGGGGATGTGCCCGCAACCAACGTACATGCCCTTGACCGGAATCGAACCCGGGACCCTCCAGTCCGCAGGCTGACCCTCTATCCACTGAGCCAAACTGGTTTCGGCAGTTTTGCACTTTTTATATACATTAGAGTCAAAGGAGAAGACATCAGGGGGTTACATCACATTCGCTGGTGATAAATTAGCAGGGAGAGCTAAGGAGGGAAATCTCTGACACTGGATAAAAAGTAAAAAAAAAAAAAAAAATAGACATCAACTTCTTTTTAAGTTTAACGAATTGTTAACAGTCAATATTTAACCTAAGAACAATAATAAATGGGGCTCTGTGATCTTCTGTGCTGGGAGACTGTGCGCTTAGGAGTCTGTGAAACAGAAATGTTCCTGAAAATCCAAAGGTCTGTTATCTCAGATGCAAAAAGGCGACAGGCTATTAATGTAAAATTTCCCTTTGCAAAAAAAGAAAAAACACAGTAGGACGTAACTACCCCTGTGACTAGCTTTTACTTGGAAAGTTTTAACTTCAAAGCGTCCTATATGGCTGCTTTTAGCCTCTGAGTTTGCAAGATGAGGCTGTGCCATGCCAGGCTCCCTCAGCTTGCTAGGTTTACTCTGTCATCATTTTTGTCCATACTGGGGAGTTAGAGCCTGTGGGTTGAGGAGAAAATTCAGTGAGTGGTTTATTAACTCCGGGACCCATTGCTGATGTCCTCCTGAACACAATGCCCCCAGTATCGCTGGTGTCCCTTTATTTGGTCTCCTGGAAGGAGTCACTCTTCAGGTCACTAAAGCCTTAGGTTCTAAATATGGTGGAGGTATTTGTAAGGACAAGAAAAAGGTCTGTTTCTTTGCTGTGGCCTTCCACAATTTAAGAGAAGCGCCTGCTAATTAAACCCCAAGATGGCTGGCTCCTCTAATTCAAACAGCTCCTGTGTTCAAACTGCTGAACAAGATAAGCTCCTCTCAATGTTCCAGTCTTACACACCCCTCCTTCCTGCTGTGGTCACACCTCCGGGATATTTTGCGCCAAGGGGTCTCTAGTCTGTAGAAAGTTTCCTCCCATCAACAAATCAACAAAGGACAAGTGCTGGGGAGGATGTGGAAAAAAGGGAACCCAGTTCACTGCTGGTCTGAATGCAAACTGCTACAGCCATTATGGAAATCAGTTTGGAATTCTCCCCCAAAATTTAATATGGAACTGACATTTGACCCATTGATTCTACTTCTAGGAAGATATCTGAAGAAAGCTGAAACAATCAGATAGAATGTATGCACCCCTCTGTTCATAGCAGCACAATTTACAATAGCTAAGATTTGGAAACAGCCTAAGTGCCCATCAGCATATGAATGGATTAAAAAACTGTGGTACATCTACACAATGGAATACTACACTGCTATAAAAAAGAAGGAACTTTTACTATTTGCAGCAGCATGGATGGACTGAGAGAGCATCATGCTAAAAGCGAAAGTAAATGTCATATGATCTCACTCATTTGTGGAATGTAATGAACAACGTAAACTGATGAAGAAAAATAGAGCCAGACGGGAAAAAAATATTCTAGAAGTAATCCTGTATTTGCAGAGTTTTAATATTTCTAACAAATTTAGTGATATCCTACTATGTTAGTACAGTTTGGGCAATATTATTATACTTACAATCCTTTTATTCTTGAAGTATTAATGTTTATTGGATATAATATTACTATATGTAACATCATTTTCCTTAAATAATTGATGTTTATTGCATGTAACATTATCATATTCGAAATCAATTTTATTTATTTTTTTATATATTTTATTGATTTTTTACAGAGAGGAAGGGAGAGGAATAGAGAGTTAGAAACATCGATGGGAGAGAATCATCGACCAGCTGCCCCCTCACACCTCCTACTGGGGATGTGCCCGCAACCAAGGTACATACCCTTGACCGTAATCGAACCTGGGACCTTTCAGTCCACAGGCCGACTCTCTAGCCACTGAGCCAAACCGGTCAGGGCTGAAATCAATTTTCTTGAGATATTAATGTTTATTGCATGTAACATATGTAAGATGGTTTTTCTTGAAATATTAAGAAAAAATCTCTATGTATAAAAGCCAAGTGACCACACAGCAGAATGACCAGAACGACCGGTGGCCATGAAGCACTCAGGCTCTCCACCCTGCGCCCCTACCACCGATCAGCACCCCCCACCCTGATCACCAAAGTATGACCTTGAGTAACTCCAAGTAAACACTCTCCAGCCTTCATAGACCAAGAACCTGAATGACGAGTGATCAAGAGGAAAACTGCTCACAGTCTAGACCAGTGGTCGGCAAACTCATTAGTCAAAAGAGCCAAATATCAACAGCACAATGATTGAAATTTCTTTGTAGAGCCAAATTTTTTAAACTTAAACTTCTTCTAACGCTACTTCTTCAAAATAGACTCGCCCAGGCCATGGTATTTTGTGGAAGAGACACACTCAAGGGGCCAAAGAGCCGCATGTGGCTCGCGAGCCGCAGTTTGCCGACCACTGGTCTCTAGACCTTCAGTCAGGTGTCCAGGAGAGGTGCCCAGTACAACCACCATCTTCCTGTGTTCTCTCTCCACTGTCTACTACCGAAGAGGGCAGCCATATCAAACCACGGCCTCTCTTTAGAGTTTGTCACTATGGAACTAAACCGCATTCCCTGTCTCGGGAGAGGCTTAGAAAGGGAAGCAGTAAGTGTCCCTAACACTAAAGTGCCTTTGAAGCTTCAACTCATCCGAAAGCCAACAGCAAACGTGTATACACCCTACAAAGATCTTTGAGGCTAATAACTACCCCAAGCCAGCCACAACCCTGGTCAGCAACCCCCTGAAGAGCTCCCGCACCCTAATCAGGGATGGGGTTGGCTGGCCAACTGCCCGTGGCCCCTCCTCCTGGCCAGCCTGCCCCCGATTAGCACCTCCGACACCAATCAGGGGTGGACAGCCAGACCGTACCCATGCATGATTTTGTACACCAGGCCTCTAGAACCTACACTAATAAAGGAGAAATATGCACCTTAGTGACACCCATTAGCCAATCAGGAGTGAGTATGCAAATTAATTCAACAAAGATGGAAGGTTAATTTGCATACACAGGCACGGAGTGAAGACTGAAGACTGAAGAGGCTTGGCTTTTCCACTGCGGCCAAAGTGGAGAAGCATCGAGGATTGGCTTCTCCGCTGCGGACGAAGCAAAGGCCTGGGTCCAAGGGGCCGAAGGAAAACTGGTGCCGGCAGCCAGGGGAAGGATGGCCTATGGCACGAATCTTCATGCAACAGGCCTCTAGTACATATTTAAAAAAGAAATAAAATTGCCCAAAACCCATAGCACATTAGGCCAAACATATGATCAGATGTTTAACAAAGATACAAATTCAACAAATGCACTTCTGAGAAATAACTCCCCATAAATTCCTGGAAAAAATATGATCAAACAACATTGAGGTAGAATGAGAAAATTATGGAATGTCTATTTACATATCTATCTATATAAGATGTCAATATGCTAAGTGTCCAACTGTCTGGGTAATAACGTCCAGTAGTAACACCTGCCTTCCTCTCCCTAGCAACTATTAGCCTCAGGCGGAAACACTTTACACTGTAACCCAATGACTGTGAAGCATTTTCCTGTGCCTCATCTCATTTGATCCTCACAGAAGTCCTGGAGTAGGTAGATAGCACACTCAGTGGAATCCTATTTTCTTTTCATTACCCAGAAAACGGAGATTTAGAAAGCTTAGAAACTTGACCTGACTGAAAAGAAGATTTGGTGGACCTTGAAAATGACTTCAGATTTTTTTCCACTGCACAGAATATAGTCAAACACTGCTGCAGTTAAATATTTTACCCTTTGTTCTCCCTGTGTGATCTACAATAATAATAATGTGCTTCGTGTTGATATTTACTGCTGTGTTGGTGACAATTACCTGAAAGAGAAGTTGGGGTGTTTCACTGGGCTGGAAAAAGTTTAGCTACATCAGAAAGCAAGTCTAATTAAGCAACTTTATACTATATCTATACAAAGCTAAGGTTTGGGCATGCACGGTACATATAAATCTCTCCCAGGCACCAATCGCATGTGTGTGTTTGGATCTGTCATTGTCCATCGTGAATTTGGTTGTTTTTGTTGACATTCTGAAGCTGAAAGTAAGTGGTGGCCTCACATGGAAGTAACAGTGGTGATTAAATTCAATCATAATAGTGATCTGGGTAGATATAATTATCCCCATATTCTGAATGTGATGGTAACTAAAGTTGCCATCATATTCAGAAACGAAGATGAAGGACCTCCTTTTGAAAGGGACTTGCTCATCCATTGTAAACCAGATCCCAATAATCTGAATGACACTAAAATGAAATCAGTATCCTGTTTCCTACATTAGATGCAATGATGTATCCTATTCTTTTCCCACATGGTGAAAAGGGCTGGGGAAAGTATATTGTATTAAGACTCAGAGACCACAGTGTAATCGACAATAATATTAGGTTCAATGGTTGATGCCGAAGAGGAAAAATTTCCTATCGAATTTCTTAATAGTATTACTCCTTCGGCAATGCCGTGTCATAAATTAGAATTGAAAGTAGGTTCAATCATCATGCTAACGAGAATTTTTTTTAAAATATATTTTATATTTTATTGATTTTTTACAGAGAGGAAGAGAGAAGGATAGAGAGCCAGAAACATCGATGGGAGAGAAACATCGATCAGCTGCCTCCTGGACACCTCCCACTAGGGAAGTGCCCGCAACCAAGGTACATGCCCTTGACTGGAATCGAACCCGGGACCCCCCCAGTCCACAGGCCGACGCTCTATCCACTGAGCAAAACCAGTTAGGGCATGCTAACGAGAAATCTTAATAATAAATGGGATTTTTGTAATGGTACTAGATTTATTATCAGAAGATTGCAGCCTAACATAATCAAAGCTGAAGTATTAACAGGATCTGCAGAGAAGAGGTTGTTCTGATTCCAAGAATTGATTTGTCCCCATCTGACACTGGCCTCAGTGTTAGAATAAGTTTAATCAATTTATCAGTCATTGTTTTTTTTTTTTTTTTAAATATATTTTATTGATATTTTACAGAGAGGGAGGAAGAGGGATAGAGAGCTAGAAACATCGATGAGAGAGAAACATCGATCAGCTGCCTCCTGCACACCCCCTACTGGGGATGTGCCCGCAACCAAGGTACATGCCCTTGACCGGAATCGAACCCGGGACCCTTCCGTCCACAGGCCGACGCTCTATCCACTGAGCCAAACCGGTTTCGGCAGTCATTGTTTTTTTATCAATATTTTTTTAATATCATGCTTTTGTTTTTATATCATGTCTTTGTTATTATATCATGTTGTATTGTTTATTTATTAATCAGTTTATATATTATTTTGATGTACACTTTACTAATTTTCTTTCATCTCTGACACTTCTATTATGGAGAAAGGGCAAACAGCAATATTAAAATATTTCTTCTAATTATTTTCCTTTCAATGTGTATGAATTTGTGCACCAGGCCACTAATTTTTAAAATAAAAAATTACTGACCAAAGAAAATATTCTCTAGGAGAGTGGGTGCTAACCTTTCGAACCTAACAGACCACCAGTGGTTCACCTACCCCTGGTTGTCGACCACTGCTCCAAAGGTTTCCTTAAACCAGCGATCACCAACCTTTTGGACCTCAAGTACCACCAGTGGTTCACTGATCACCAGTTGGCAACCGCTGATCTAGGATGTGGAAAATGTGAATACCTCATACATTGGTGGAAAAATGCCAAAAGGTACAATCAGTTTATTTAAAAGGAATAGTTTATTGACTTTTAAAATATACATTTTTTAACTTCGAAAGGAAGGGAGAGATGAAAAACCAATGGTGAGAGAGAATCATTGACAGGCTGCCTCTTGCACAACCCCCACTCAGTTTGAGGCAGCAACTCAGGAATGTATCCTGACCTGGAATCCACCCATGACCACCTGGTTCATACGTCAAAGCTCAATGATTGAGCCATGCCAGACAGGCAATTTTATTAATTTTTGGAGAGAAGAAGGGTGAGGGAGAAACACAATGCAAGAGTGCAACACAGACCAGCCAGCTCCTGCACACCCCATTCCAAGAAGCTAGCCCACAACCCAGAAACACGCCTAGCAATTTGATGGGAAACACTTCTGTACATGGGATCACACCCAAAAAACTGAACCACAACATCCATGATGGTACATTCAGTTTAGACCACAATATGCTAATCTTTGTCAATATAAACATTCAAATACTCTACGACTCAGATTATGCACTCAATTTTTGACAAAGGTAAATAAAACTTATATCCATATAAAGAATCATACAGAAATGTTTATCCAACTTTATTAGAAATAACTAAATATTCATAAAAATGGATAAGCTATTGGTGATATATTCAAAGGTAAGAATGTTTATCAGAAAAAAGATTAGTTACTAATATATCTTTAATGAAACTCCAAGTATTTATGAAACATAAAATAAAGCAGGAAAATACTTAGAAAAAGCAAAGTTCTCTATTAAAGTGGAAAGTAAATCCATGATTACTGGGAAAGCTCTGAAGAACAGGGACATATTAAATGAGGTCATAAAGGAACTACACAGTGACAGATATGGTCAGCATTATCACTATAATGATGTTTTCAGTTTCATGTTTACATGAAGATTTACGAAATACTATACTAAACATGTATTTTACTTATAGCTTTTAACATTGGTTCAAAATTTAAAAATGTGTAAGTTCAAATATACTGAAAAAATAAGTTTGGCAAATCTATTTTCAATCGACCTACTTATGCTCTCTGGGTGACACTTTCACCTCAGTGACAGAAAATGTAACAAGCAATGAAGAACTTTCACCCAAAACAACAAGAATGCTGACTGGATCACAAAAGCCACATCCCTAAACTACAGACAACCTTTGCCTTTATCCATCCTTTCCTGCCAGCTCACCAATGGCTCTTAGGTGAACATCTGAGAGGATACAGGAAGCCACACAACCTCTTGATTATATTCAACGACAATGACTGTGTCCACAGAAGATAAACATGCCTGGAGATCCTTAGATCTGTGTACACAACGCTCCATAGTCTTTTTCTCAGAAACATTTCTGGATGCCCGTTTAGATGAGGAAAAGTCCATCAAATGGGCTGCAATTCCCTCCAAAACTCATTAGGTCAGTGTTTCTGCAGTGAAAGGGTTTCCCCTAACAGCAAAGGTTATCACACCAGTGACCATCGCTCATGGAATTGTAGGCATTAGGGCACATTGCCCTTTGGAAGTCCTGGGCAAGAGATTACCTTCAAGTGTATGGGCATCCCTTGAAAACAAGAAAAAATTCACACTGCTGGAAAACATACTTGATGTTGTCACAGCTACCCACTCTGTGGATTGATCTCTGGGTCCCAAAGCATCCATCTGCACATGAGGACTACAAAGGCCACAGTATTTCCTAGGAAAATATGGGCAGCAATGTGAATTTGGCAAACACTGCTGAGCTAATTTCTGCACCATATTGTTCCCTAAAAAGCAAAGAATGTTTGAGAACCCACAAAAGTTGTTCACCTCATCATGCTTGGAGAGCCCCGATCTCCTTATAAGTTAAACCACACAGTAAATAGAACACCCAAGATTAAAGAAGCCTTAGGAAGAAGCCTTCATTATTTTACAAAGAAGAGAGACATGAGACTGGCAGTCCTTGCATTGATGACTTAGGCACTCAATAAATTCATCACTGGCATCTAGGAAAAGTGTGGTCTTGAGAATGGCAATCCCTCTGCAATACTACGTTTTCTGGGCCAACACTAATCAGTCCTACGTGCCAACTGGTGGGAGGGAAAACAATTACCAACCAAGGGCTCAGGTAATCTTAGTTTTCTTCAACAAATAAGACTACAGAGTTAGCTTTCCCTGGGCACGTGAGGATGGTGATTGATGCCATCTGTAGGGGCTTTAAACATGGCTTAGATAAAATACCTTCAGCCATAGAAATATGCAGTGACATAGATCTTATAAATGCGGCAACACGTCTTTGTATATTGGAAAGTGCAACATAGATACATAAGGTTCCAACGTAAAAACAAACACAAAAGGAAAAACACTAAGGGGAGTGTACATAATCTGGGTGATTAAATGTATGAAATACAATTCAGACAAAAGGGACTTCATACAATTTTTTCCATGATTGCTAAGACCTAACTAAGAAACTACATTTCCTATACATCTAAGAAATTTCTCACATTTGGACTCATAACTGCAGAGTATATTTAGAAATTTGCCTGAGAGATATCTCACATTAATTACACTCATAATGGCTTTCTCCTCTGTGAACTCTCTAATGATATTGGAGACCAGTGTTACTTTTGAAAGATTTCCCACATTCACCGCATTTATAAGGCTTTTCTCCAGTGTGAATTCTCTGATGACAATGAAGGTCGCTGCTTCTGGTAAAAGATTTCCCAAAATTCACTGCATTGAAAAGGCTTTTCTCCTGTGTGAACTCTGATGATATTGGAGACCAGTGCTCCTTGTAAAAGACTTACCACATTCAGTGCATTTATAAGGCTTTTTTCCTGTGTGAACTCTCTCATGATATTGGAGACCAGTGCTACTTGTAAAAGATTTCCCACATTCACTGCATTTATAAGGCTTTTCTCCTCTGTGAACTCTCTGATGATATTGCAGACCATTTCTACTTTTGAGAAATTTCCCACATTCACTGCATTTATAAGGCTTTTCTCCAGTATGAACTTTCTGATGACGAAGAAGGCCAGTGCTCCAGGTAAAATATTTCCCACATTCACTGCATTTATAAGGCTTTTCTCCAGTGTGAATTCTCTGATGACAATGAAGATCACTGCTACTGGTAAAAGATTTCCCACATTCACTGCATTTATAAGGCTTTTCTCCAGTGTGAATTCTCTGATGACAATGAAGGTCACTGCTACTGGTAAAAGATTTCCCACATTCACTGCATTTATAAGGCTTTTCTCCAGTGTGAACTCTTTGATGATATTGGAGACTCTTAGTATATGTAAAAGTTTTCCCACATTCACTGCACTGATAAGGCTTTTCTCCTGTGTGAACTCTCTGATGATATTGGAGACCAGTACTAAATGTAAAAGATTTACCACATTCACTGCATTGATAAGGCTTTTCTCCTGTGTGAACTCTCTCATGATATTGAAGACCAGTGCTACTTGTAAAAGATTTCCCACATTCACTGCATTTATAAGGCTTTTCTCCTGTATGAACTCTCTGATGACTACGAAGGTGGGTGTTAGTGGTAAAAGATTTCCCACACTCACTGCATTTATAAGGCTTTTCTCCAGTGTGAACTCTCTGATGACTGCGAATGTGGTGGTTAGTGGTAAAAGTTTTCCCACATTCACTGCATTGATAAGGCTTTTCTCCTGTGTGAACTCTCTGATGATATTGGAGATGAATGCTACTTGTAAAAGACTTTCCACATTCACTGCATTTGTACGGCTTTTCTCCTGTATGAATTCTCTGATGACAACTAAGGGCAGTCCTCCAGGTAAAAGACTTCCCACAGTCACTGCATTTATAAGGCTTTTCACCTGTATGAACTCTCTGATGATAATGAAAGTAAGACTTAGTTGTAAATGATTTTCGACATTCGCTGCACTCATAGGGCCTTTCTCCGGTGTGAACTCTCTTATGACAATGAAGTTCGTTGCTAGTGATAAAAGACTTCCCACATTCACTGCAGTGATAAGGCCTTTCTCCAGTGTGCACTCTCTGATGTCGACAAAGATTAGTGCTACTGGTGTAAGCTTTCCCACATTCACTACATTTATAACGCTTTTCTCCAGTATGAACTCTCTCATGACAATGAAGGTTACTGCTCCTGGTAAAAGATTTCCCATAGTCATTGGACTCAAAATGCCTTTCTCCTGTGCAAACTCTCTGATCATAAAGGAGGGCACTGCTACTGCTAAAAGCTTTTCCATAGTCACTGCACTCATAAGTCCTTTCTCCAGTGTGACCTCGATGTCGATAATGAAAACTAGAAAATTTGGTGATATATTTTCCACATTCAGAGAACACAAAACACTGACTTCCAGCATGGACACCCTTTTCCTGAATAAACGTGTGGTTGCAATTAATGTCTTTCTTACTTTCTTTTCCGGTGTAATAATTTTTTCTCCTTTGAAATGTCATCCCTGGCGTTGAAATAGCATTTGGACTGTCCTTGGTCTGGGTAGCCTTTAGGTGGAGATGTCCTGACCCGGTAAGGACACCAGGCTCAACCTCCCCACATGTGAAATGATTCTGCAACAAATTGAAATTGCAGCTGTCTGCACGTGAGATCCTGTCCACACCTGTATTGAAAGTCTTCTCTCTCACATGCTGCTGGTGAAATTTTACACGGAAGTAAAACCGTTTTGCACATGCCCCACACCTCAAGAGTATCTGTCCGTGTTGTGTTCCCTGTAGCTCAGTCAAGTGGAAAATGTTTCCCAAGACGAGCCCACAACTCTCACAGGGGTGGCTCTTCTGGGAAGACAAGGCTATCTTGGGATTCCTTGCATGTGACACTCTTACAGAAACGTTCTCTTCAGTGCGTGCCTCTACATTCTCTCCTCCACAGCAGCAACCTGTACAAAAGAAAATGAAGGTGAAATGCCTGTTGCCCTTATGAAAAAAGAATATCTTCACCACAAATGTTTATCTGTTGTCACTAGGCATGATTCCATAGAAAGATTTTCAAGATGAGTGAGTTAGACTCTATAGAAATTGCTGTTATACGTAACGTGGCCCCAAAAGTCAGTCGATAATGAAAAACTCACCAAGAGAGGGACAGAAGCACAGCGTGGGATACAAAGAGGAAAGGAAGTCTCTAATCATTATTCCTGTATAAAAGGCTTCCTTTAGAATCTTACATGCAGGCCATGTGAGTCTGTGTAGAATAATTTAATGCTGCTCAAAGTTATAAAAATTAATTATATTAGAGCACACGATGTTCAACATCAATATAATAATACGAGTGCACTCCAAGGCGCTGCAGACATGGACGAACGTTGGAGTGCATTAAACAGAGACCTGTGAAAGAGTTAGAAGTGCAAAGTCCAGAGCAGTTAAGTTTATCAGTTGCCTGGGAATCTGAGTAGAAATTATCATTATGAGATCTGAGAAGTTGGCAAAGTATGAACAGTAAGCACAAACTAGCATAATTGGGTGAGGAATGGGCAATTGCAACAAAACACTGGGTTTCTAGCTATGAATGACACTTCAACAAGGGAAGACTGCCTGTGGGTCCACTGTGTTATTCATGAAGTCGTGTTTCTTCTGAAATACAAAAATTATTCTTCCCCTTAAATTCCATTAGAGCAGGGGTGGGCAAACTTTTTTTTTTTTTTTAATATATTTTATTGATATTTTACAGAGAGGAAGGGAGAGGGATAGAAAGTCAGAAACATCGATGAGAGAGAAACATCGATCAGTTGCCTCCTGCACACCCCCCACTGGGGATGTGCCCACAACCAAGGTACATGCCCTTGACCGGAATCGAACCCGGGACCCTTGAGTCCGCAGGCCGACGCTCTATCCACTGAGCCAAACCGGTTTCGGCTGGGCAAACTTTTTGACTCGAGGGCCACAATGGATTCTTAAACTGGACCGGAGGGCCGGTACAAAAGCATGGATGGAGTGTTTGTGTGAACTAATATAAATTCAAAGTAAAGGAGCAGAGGGGAGAGCAAGAGAACCGGATAGAACAGCCGGATCCGGCCCGCGGGCCATAGTTTGCCCAAGGCTGCATTAGAGCCATTGCATGGGATAAATGATGCAAATCTTCAAAGAAAAACAGAAAAGATGGATGGTCAACACTGTGGTAGAACAACAAAGGACAAATGAGATCACAGACAAAAGACCTATGTGAGTAACATCAGCAAGATGGCAGGATCAAAGAAATGAGCATATTCCCCCATCCCAGTGTAAGTAGACAGCTATCCATGAACAGTAACCCCATAGGAAATGGGAATAAGAGTACCATGAAGACAAACACTATTACACAACACAAATAAATCAGAACTGTACAGAAAGGATGAGTGGGAAGACTGGGTGAACAAACATATTTGAAGATAACTACAGTCAAAAACAAGGGTCAGAGTTACCACCAGCAGCCACTGTGCTTCTGAATATAATAGACCATAGTGGCTTCTTATAAAATACAGGAAATCACTGTGTTTAAAAACCACAGAATGCCTTGACCAGTATGACTCAGTTGGTTGGAGCTTCGTCCTATATACCAGCAGTTGAGGATTCAATTCCCAGTCAAGGCACATATCAGTATGTGGGTTCCATTTCCAGTTAGCTTGTGTGCATAGGGCAGACGATGGATATTTCCCCTGCAAACTGATATTTCACTTTCTCTCTCTCTCTCTCTCTTTCTCTCTCTCTCTCTCTCTTTGTCTGTCTCTCTCTCTTCATCTCTCTTCCTCTCTATCTGAAACTAATCCTATCTAATAAAAGAGTAATATGCAAATTGACCATTACTCCAACACACAAGATGGCTGCCCCCATGTGGTCAAAGATGGCCGCCACAAAATGGCCAGCAGAGGAGGTAAGTTGGGAGGGTCCAGGCCTGCAAGGGAGGGCAGTTGTGGGGGACCACACCTGCAAGGGACGGCAGTTGTGGGGGACCACACCCGCAAGGGAGGGCAGTTGTGGGGGACCACGCCTGCAAGGGAGGGCAGTTGGGGGCGATCAGGCCTGCAGGGAAGGGCAGTTAGGGGTGACCAGGCAAGAAGAGGAAGGCAGTTGGGGGTGACCAGGCCTGTACAGAAGGGCAGTTGAGGGGGACTCAGGCCTGCAGGGTAGAGCATTGGAAGGTCATGGGTTTGATTTGCAGTAACTGGCATTTACCTTGGTTTCAGGTTCAATTCCCCCTCTAACTGGGGGCATATCTGGGAGGCAATCCATTGATATTTCTCTCTCCCTTCTGCCTCTCCTCTCTCTCCCTCTCCCTTTCTCTCTCTCTCTCTGTCTCTAAGAAAAAAATCAATGGGAAAAATATTCTCACTATTCAGGTGAAGATAAAAAAATAAAGAATTTATTTCAGAAAAGTTACTGGAAAAGAGATCCAAGATGGCGGTGTAGGCAAAGGCCTATACTCGCTGCCTCCCACAACCACATGAAAATTACAACCAAAACACAGAACAACCATCAGCCAGAAATGCTGGAAAGCTGGCTGAATGGAAGTCTTACAACTAGAGAAGAAGACAGCACACTGAGACTGGAAGTGAGGAGGCACAAAAGGTCCTGTACCCATGAGGGACACTTTTTAAATAGGGATGGAGGTCGTCTCTGAAGAGTTCACCTGGCGGAGGAAGGGGTTCCAGACCCACAGCTGATACCCAGCCCAGGGACCCAGAGCTGGGAAAAGAAGTCCCCACAGGCAGTAAGAACTAAGGGCTGTAAAAACCAGGGCGGATTGGGTCTCAGGGACACAGAGGCTACAGGAGTCCCGGCTCCTCCTCTTACAATGCCAGCACCATGAACTGAACTTACAAACTCCCGCTACCTCTAAGCTCCAGTGCCAGGTGAGGCTTGAGAGGGGGCAGGTGGAGGGGCGTCAAGACACATAGGAGGAGTAACTGGACTGACTGGCATCAGGGCAGGAACTCGAGGGCGGTTTTATCCTAGACACAGGTGCTTGCAGCGGTCATTATACCTATTCTGGGACCTCCTGGGTGGCACGGCTCACTGGCAACCATTTCTGTTTGCTCCGCCCTGGTGATTCCCTGAAACCTCACCCCATCCAATTTAAAACCCCACCCAAGCTTGGTGCAGCAGCTTTTACATATGAACTAGAGGCCCGGTGCACAAAATTCGTGCACGGGGGGGAAGGGTTCCCTCAGGCCAGCCTGCACCCTCTCCAATCTCGGATCCCTCTCACAATCCGGACTGCTGGCTCCCAACTGTTCGCCTGCCTGCCTTTCTGATTGCCCCTAACCGCTTCTGCCTGCTAGCCTGATCACCCCTAACCACTCCCCTGCCAGCCTGATAGATTCCTAACTGCTCCCCTGCCAGCCTGATTGCCCCTAACTGCCCTCCCCTGCCAGTGTGGTCACCCCTAACTGACCTCCCCTGAAAGCCTGATAACCCCTATTTGCCTTCCCCTGCAGGCATGGTCACCCCTAACTGCCCTCCCTTGCAGGCCTGGTCTGCCCCAACTGCTCTTCCCTGCAGGCCGTGGTCTCCCTCAACTGCCCTTCCCTACAGGCATGGTCGCCCCCAACTGCCCTCCTCTGCTGGCCTGGTCACCCCTAACTGCCCTTCCCTGAAGGCTTGATCACCCCAAACTGCCCTACCCTGCAGGCCTGGTCCCCCCCAACTGCTCTCCCTCCTGGCTTTATCGCCCACAACAGCCCTCCCTTGCAGGCGTGGTTCCCCACAACTGCCCTCCCTTGCAGGCCTGGACCCTCCCAACTTCCTTCCCCTGCTGGCATTTTGTGGCGGCCATCTTGTGTCCACATGGGGGCGGCCATCATTTTTTTTTTTTTTAAATATATTTTATTGATATTTTACAGAGAGGAAGGGAGAGGAACAGAGAGCTAGAAACATCGATGAGAGAGAAAAATCGATCAGCTGCCTCCTGAACACCTCCCACTGGGGATGTGCCCCCAACCAAGGCACATGCCCTTGACCAGAATCGAACCCAGGACTTTCCAGTCCGCAGGCCGACACTCTATCCACTAAGCCAAACCGGTTTCGGCTGCCATCTTTGACCACATGGGGGCAGCCATCTTGTGTGTTGGAGTGATGGCCAATTTGCATATTACTCTTTTATTAGATAGGATGGCCTATCTATGCTCAGGTTAAAATCTGTCATGCAAGTTGCAGTTGGGTCAGGGAGCCCAAAACCTATCATTAAAAGGCCCAAGAACCGGCTCCAGCATTAGCCTTACTTGCTTCACAGCTGGGCCTCATCATGGCACTACCAAACTCGATACAGAGAGGAGAATCTGCAGATCTCTCTGTACATCCTGCTGGGTGGCTCCAAGAGGAGGCTGACCTTACACCTCCCTGGAGACACAAGAGCCAGTGTACCCAGTGGTCAGTGTCATACCATACCAGCTTACAACTCTTCACATCCATAAGCAACACACTCAAGGGGCAGACTCACTGAGCAACAAAGCCCCACTGAAGCAAGTCCTGAGTGGCAGTGATTCCCATAGATGCCAAAAGCCTCAACAAAATTCTAGCAAATCGGATCCAGCATTACGTTAGAAAGGTCATACCGCATGATCAATTAGGATTTATTCCACGGATAAAAGGATGGCATAGTATCCACAAATCAATAAACATGATACATCACATAAACAAACTGAAAGAAAAAAATCACATCATCATATCAATTGATGCAGAAAAAGCATTTGACAAAATCCAACACCCTTTCTTGATAAAAACTGTCAGCAAAGTGAGAGTACAGAGATCATACCTCAAAATAAAAAAAGCCCTGCCCTAGCTTCTTTGGCTCAGTGGATAGAGCATCGGCCTGCAGATTGAGGGATTCCAGGTTCGATTCCGGTCAAGGGCACATGCCTGGGTTGCAAGCTTGATCCCCATTGGGGGACATGCAGGAGGCAGCCAATCAATAATTCTCTCTCATCATTGATCTTTCTATTTCTCTTTCCCTCTCCCTTCCTCTCTGAAATCAAAGATATATTAAAAAAAAAAAAAAAAAAAGCAGCCCTATATGACAAACCTACAGCCAACATCATACTCATTGGGCAAAAACTACAACCATTTTCCCTAAGAACAGGAACAAGACAGGGATGCCCACCTTCACCTCTCCTGTTTGATATAAAACTGTAAGAGCCAGCCATAGCGATCAGATAAGAAGAAGAAATGAAAGGCATCCAAATTGGAAAAGAAGCAAAACTGTCATTATTCACAGATGATATGATATTGTACCTAGAAAATCTTAAAGACTCCATCAAAAGAGTACTAAATATATTAAATGCATTCAGCAATGTAGCAGGATACAATAGTAACACCCAAATTCTATGGCTTTTTTAAAAAATATATTTTATTAATTTTTTTACAGAGAGGAAGGGAGAGGGATACAGAGTTAGAAACATCGATGAGAGAGAAACATCGATCACCTTCCTCCTGCACATACTGGGGATGTGCCTGCAACCAAGGTACATGCCCTTGACCAGAATTCAACCTGGGACCCTTCAGTCCGTAGGCCGATGTTCTATCCACTGAGACAAACCGGTTAGGGTTCTATGGCTTTTTTATACCCCAATAATGAACTCACAGAAAGAGAAACAAACAATCCTATGTCCCATTGCAGCAAAAATATTAGGATACCTACGAGTAAACTTAACTAAGGAGGTCAAAGACCTGTACTCGGAAAACTACAGGAAGTTGAAAAAAGAGTTAGAAGAACCTATAAACAACTCTAAGAATATACCGTGTTCATGGATTGGTAGAATCAACATAAGTAAACTGTCCATACTGCCTAAAGCAAGCTATAGATTCAATGCAATCCCCATTAAGATACCAACGGCATATTTCACAGACCTATAATAAATTCTCCAAAAATTCATGTGGAATAAAAACAAAAAACGAATAGCCGCAGCAATCTTGAGAAAGAAGAACAAAGTTGGAGATATCAAAATACCAGATACCAAGCTATATTACAAAAATATCTGGTGCTGGCACAACAACAGACATACAGAACAATGCAACAGAAGAGAAAACCCAGAAATTGATCCAAGCCATTATGCTCAATATTGGACAGTGGAGACAACAGCATACAATGGAGTCAAGATAGTCTCTTCAATAAATAGTGCTGGGAAAATTGGACAGATACATGCATAAAATGAAACTAGACCACCAAATTACAACTTATAGAAAAATAAACTCAAAATGTTTAAAGGACTTAAACGTAAGAGTTTGTAAAACAATAAAAATTTTAGAAGAATCCACAGGCAGAAAAATATCAGACATATGTCCTAGCAATATCTTTACCGATATAGCTCCGAGGGCAATGGAAACTAAGGAAAACATAAACAAATGGGACTACATCAAAATAAAAAGCTTCTGCACAGCAAATGAAACTATCAACAAAACAAAAAGAAAGCCCACTGAATGGGAGAACATATTTGCCAATGTAATCTCCGATAACGGTTTACTCTCTAAAATTTACAGGGAACGCATACATCTTAACAAAAGGAAGATAAACAATCCAATCAATAAACAGACAAAAGGACCTAAAAAGACAGTTTCAAAAGGGGACATACAGAAGACCCAGAGACTATGAAAATATGCTCAAAGTCACTAATCATCTGAGAGATGGAAACCAAAACAATGAGATACCATCTCACACCTGTCAGGATGGCTATCATCAACTATTCGATAAAGGATAAGTACTGGCGAGGATGTGGAGAAAAAGGAACCCTTGTGCAAAGCTGGTGGGAATGCAGAATGGTGCAGACACTGTGGAAAATAGTATAGAGTTTTCAAAAAAATTATATATGGAACTCCCATATAAGCCAGTAACCCCACTTCTAGGAATATATCTCAAGAAATCAGAAACACCAATCAGAAAGGACATATGCACCCCTATGTTCATAGCAGCACAATTTACAATAGCTAAGCTTTGGAAAAAGCCTAAGTGCCCATCAGCAGTTTAGTGGATTAAAAAACTGTGGTACATCTACACAATGGAATAATATGCTACTGAAAAAAAGAAGGGACGCTTACTATTTGCAACAGCATGGATGGACCTGGAGAGCATTATGATCAGCAAAATAAGCCCGTTGGAAAAAGATAAATATCAAATGATCTCACTCTTTTGTGGTCAATGGGGGAAAGAGGAGACATATATAATACAATATATAATACTTTAAACAATAAATAATTTTTAAAAAGGAAATATAGTGAAGATAGCCATAGCACACAACACAATCTACAGATTTTAAATGCAATCCTGAGGATAATCTTTATGGTATTTTACAAGAAATGAAAAGAGAATCTTGAAATGTATGGAATTAACAAACTCGAATAGCAAAAACAAACTTGAGCCAGAACAAAGCTGATGGCATCACACTTTCTGACTTCAATTTATTACCAAGAGAAAGCAAGCAAACCGTGTGTTGCTGGAGAAACGCAGACACATACATCAACAGAACAGAACAGAATTAAACCCAGGCACATACTTAAAATAATCTTTGACAAAGCTGTAAGACACAGAAAAAAGGAAAGAACGTTTCTTCAATGATTGGTGCTGCTAAAAATCAATACTCACATGTAAAAACAACAATACTGGACACTGCTGATAAAATTTAACTCAACCTGCATGACAGAATTGAATGTCAGCGCTAAAACTTAAAACTCCTCAGGACAACCTAGAGAAAAAGCTTTGGAGATTTGTTTTGGACAGGATGTTCTGAATGTGACACCAACCACCAGACAAAAGAGAAAACACAAACAGTCCTCATTAGAGCAAATAAAGAAAAAAAGCTTCTTCACAGCACAACAGCAATAAACAAAATGAAATGAAAGGAAATCTAGAGAATGGAAGGAAATATTCCCAAATCATATGAGGGAATCGATTGGAGAGATTGTGAATTTGACTCTAATCAGCACGATAAAGAGAATATTGCGATATAGACAGAAATTCACACAAATGGAGTTCCCAGGGAATAGTAAAGGTATGTAAATACTATACTGCAGGCAAATAATGCAATGACTGTCTCAAAAGGAAACTCTATATGCACATTGAGTGGCCAGATTATTAAGATCTCTGAACGCATAATAATCTGGCCACTCAGTGTGTAACTTCATTAAAAATACTTAATTGCTAAGCACTAGTAACAAGCATCTGAGCTTGCTAGAGAAATGGTGGCACTAGACCTGCTGAATGCACTTGTTGACAAAAACATGGACTTCGTAGAAAAGTGGGCCTGGGACACCAGTATCTGAGAAGCACAATTAAGCACACGCAAATATAGGTGTTGTGTATGTAATAAGCAATCCTATATAAGAAAGAGGTAATATGCAATTTGACCTTCACGCCCCCAAAAGATGGCCTCCCCCATGTGGTCACAAGATGGCTACCCCCATGTGATCAAAAGATGGCTGCCACCATGTTGTCACAAGATGGCCGGCAGGGGAGGGAAGTTGGGGGTGATCGGGTGGGCAGGGGAGGGCACTTGGGGTGAGCAGGCCCGCAGGGGAGCAGTCAGGCATCGATCACGCTGACAGGGGAGTGGTTAGGTGGTGATCAGGCTGCAGGCAGAAGTGGTCAGGGGCAATAAGGCAGGCAGGCATGCGAGTGATTGAGAGTCAGCAGTCCTGGAAGTTGATAGGGATGTTCGAATGTCCACAGGGATCGGGCCTAAACCAGCAGTGGAACATCCCCTGAGGGCTCCCAAATTGGAGAGGGTGCAGGCTGGGCTGAGGGACACGCCCACCCACACCCACACCCCCAGTACACGAATTTCATGCACCTGGCCTCTAGTTAATATATAAAATATACAAGTTAATCTAGAAAATCATTAACCAAAAAACACAGGTAATAAACAGGATAAGGATGTAGAGACAATTCTTCAAAAAAGATATACACATGACCAATAGGAATATAGAAAATGCTTTCCTCCCTGATCAACGTGGAATCCCTTAGGCTTCCTGCACCACTATGTACCACAAGTCCTTCCCTGTGAACTCAGTACAGAGGGGAGAATTGGGACTTCAGGAATAGAAGGGGCAGTGGAATCAGACCAACCCTCCCCAGGACAGCAACTACCCAGGAAACTGGAAAATCAAGCAGAACCACAGTCTACATGGGAGGACACAGCACACCCTGGGAGATGGGGCCTGGGAAATCCCAAAGCCAAGTCCCGGTCACTGGTGAGAGGAGGGTCTTACCCAGCGAGGATACAAGTTCAAAGTTCTCCAGCATCACATTCAGGTACAGCTGTCTCTGACCCTCATCAAGGAGGCTCCATTCCTCCCTGGAGAAGTACAGGGCAATGTCCTCAAAGGTCACGCCAACCTGTCAGAATGGAGACAATTGACACCAGAGCTGTCTCCCTGAGAACCCACACTCCTACTCCTTACACATCTTCCCCCCCTCAACCTCCTCCAGGGCACCCGGTTAGTGTGGACACCAGGCCCTAATGCCAGTGCAGGCTGCTCTCTCATCACAGTCCCATTACTCACGGGATTGCCCTCAGCAGAGCAGCTGGGTTGGGAGGGAAGGATTGGGGGAGGGGAGGGGAGAGAGCAATGCCATTGAAGGTCTGGGCGATGCCTGCAGGGCCCCAGCCTTCCTGCCAAGCAATACCACCGCTGTCTCCTAGATCATGCCTCCAAGACAAAGCCAAGCCTGGGTTTATGCTTCACCTTTAAGTCCCCACACCAGGTCCCGGGGACCATCAGCTCACACTTCCTCCAGATGTGCACACCACTGGGTAATCTTTAACCTCTTCCCATCTTCAGACCCAGGTTCACTCCCTCAGCTCTGCCCCCTTCCTGCTCCAATGCCACTGGGTCTCGCTGGACTCCCCCATGAACTTGGCACATGGCATGTAGAGAGCTTGTCTTCCAGCCGGGTCCAGGACCACCCCAGGCCTCTGATGGACCCCACAGCCGGGAAAGCCCCAATGAGTCTGTGACGTCCTCCCTGCAGCCTCTGATCTGTCCGCCAATCCTCACAGCCCACATCCTCAGGGGAACCTCAGATGCAAGTCACCCCTGTCCTCTCTGCCCTGCACTGGCTGTGTCCTCAGAAGCCACAACAGTCCTCTCTCCCCTCCGCCTTCCTCACGGTCCTCCATGCGGACTGAGCTGCAGGACGTGACAGGCGCCCGCACCCGGGCTGTGGTGTTCGGTGTGAGGAGGCGGTGAGGGCCCGGGGGACAGGAACTCACCTCAGCGAAGCTCCTCAGCGCGGGCACCGCCATGGCACTCTGTGGGCCGAGCGGGACGGGAGCAGCGGCCCAGGGAATGGCGGTCCCTGTCCGAGGCCTGGCGTGGGTCCACGTAGCGACTGGGAGCTTCAATCCCAAGGGTGAGCTGTGAGCACCCTGCAGGCTCCCACCAAGGGCTGTGAGGAGGGGAACACCACTCTCCCGCCTTCCCCACCGGACTCTGCGACCAGGAACTCCTGACCGCCTGAGGCGGATGGGAGAGAAGACAAAACCCCGCAAGGACTAGTCCCTCCCACAGAAACTGCCTTTTCTCAGCCTCCATTGGTTCAGCCTGGTGTCAGTCCATACATAGCCTTCTGGGTAATGTAGTTTCTACGCTCCAGGTCCGGAATTCTGCATTTCCTCAGAGCTGACTCCAGGACTGGATTTAGGGTCAAATAAATAGCCCAAGAACACACCAGGTATACTCAGGGCCGTGCAGCGCCTTCAGGGGAGGTGACGTCAGGGGCAAGTTTGTTTCTCCTGCACCTGCGTGGCTGGTTTTGCATATCTTTCTTCAGGACCTGCTCTTTCTGAATGGCAGGCATTGTTTCTTCATTCAGGACATTAAGCATGTCTCTCCTTCAGGCCATATGTAGCTGGGGGAGATTGCTCAAGTCTCTAACCTGCCTCCACTGAGTCCATTATACAAAGTTAATGTCACAAAACAGACATTCATACTTTTTTTAAAAATATATATTTTTTGCCGAAACCGGTTTGGCTCAGTGGAAAGAGCTTCGGCCTGCGGACTGAGGGGTCCCGGGTTCATTTCCGGTCAGGGGCATGTACCTTGGTTGCGGGCACATCCCCAGTGGGAGGTGTGCAGGAGGCAGCTGATCGATGTTTCTCTCTCATCGATGTTTCTAGCTCTCTATCCCTCTCCCTTCCTCTCTGTAAAATATCAATAAAATATATATTTTATATATATATATATAATTTTTTTTAATTAATTTTTTACATAGAGGAAGGAAGAAGGGTAGACAGTTAGGAACATCAATCAGCTTCTTCCTGCACACCCCCTACTGGGATGTGCCTGCAACCAAGGTACATGCCCTTGACTGGAATCGAACCTGGGACCCTTCAGTCCGCAGGCCGACGCTCTATCCACTGAGCCAAACCAGCCAGGGCAACAGACATTCATACTTAAGAGCATCTGCTTCTGATGCCATCTGAAGTGTCACCTCTGCAGAGACAAAACCCTAATTACCAAGATCTCCTCTGGGTCAAACTCTGTGCTGGGATCAAAGGGGATGCAGACAAACAGCAGCTCACTCTGAAAGAAGGTTCCCCTGGAGAAACCACTGCAGCTGAGAAATGATGGCGTTCCCCTGATCACGGGGAGGCCAAGGGTAAGGGCTCTGAGATGTAAAGGGAATGGGAGGAAACGCATAACTGCAACCATGGAAACAGGAGCTGCAGCTGAGCCACCCTGGTCCTCATGCTGTACCTGCTCCAGTGAGGGCTGCACATCAGTGGTAGAGACTGTGTCTGATGCTGGAGAAAATAATGGTAAAACCCAGCCCCTTAAATCTGACACTTGTCTGTGGAGTAAACGGGGGAACTGACTTCATTTCTCAGATACTGTATTTTGACAGCAATGTGATATGTTTCCACTTACCCAGGTTGTTGTGAGAATTAAAAAGAAAATGCTCAAAAATCCAACCCTGGAATCCTGGCAACAAGTACTCAGCTTGTTATTTTATTGATCTTGGGAGGCAAGAGTAAGCGCCATCAATCATCTGCATGTCACATTCAGCCAACTGAGATTCAGGGAGCTCTAGTGAGTCTGCTGGGCATTCCCAGGTGGGCCACACCACAATGAGATCTGAGTGCCCACAGCACCTGCCTCCCTGCAGCAGACTCAGTGGCTTCTTAAGGGTCCCACCTATAGCTATAAAGAGCCAGGGGCCATCGCAATCAAACGGATGACCGAACAAGCTGAGTGGGCGACAAGGGCGGTAGGTGAGTTAGTGAGGTACGACCAAATGACCGACCATCAGGTTATGTGCGGCGACCATGCCGGAGGGGGGATTAGCAAGGCACAACAAATCGACAGACCAGCAGGCTGCGTGGGGCAACCAAACGACCGAACAGCACATTGTGTGTGGTGACCAGGCTGGCGGGGGGTGGGGGGGCCAGTTAGGGGTGTCCAGGTTGGCGTGTGGGGGGGGGGGGCACTTGGTGGCAACCAGGTTGTCAGCGGGGGGCAGTTGGGGGCAACCAGACTGGCAGGCAGAGGTGGTTAGGGGTGATCAGGCAGGCAGAGGGGCCTGTAGGGGCAATCAGGCAGGCAGGCAGTTGAGCAGTTAGGAGCCAGCGGTCCCGGATTGTGAGAGGGATGTGCGACTGCAGGTTTAGGCCCCATCCTAAGGACATCCCCCAAGGGGTCCAGGATTGGAGAGGGTGCAGGCTGGGCTGAGGGGACCCCACTTCTGTGCACAAATTTTGTGCACTGGGCCTCTAGTTTCTTAATACAATGCACCAAAACACAAAGGTGCATGTGGGTATTGGGGAGTGAGAAGTGTCTGTCCTGGGAATGTCTCTGCAGGGTGGGCGGGAGTTCAAAGGAGACGGAGACAGAAAGAGAGAAAAATCAATGCTGAGAGAGAATCATTGATCAGGTGCCTCCTGCATGCCCCACACTGCGGATCTCCCCAGAATGTGAATGGAACCGTCACCTCCTGGTTCATGGGTCCACAGGGAAACAATGAGCCATGCCAGCTGTGCTCTCAACAATCATGTTCCCATCTCTCACTCCCTCTCCTTTGCTCTATGAAATCAATGGAAATGTTTTTAAAAATAAATTATTTATTAAAAAGGAAAAATTATTAAAACATATTATTCTAATACAAAGAAAGCATATAACACTTCTGAAATAAGGCTAACCATAAATTCTTACAAAAAAGTACAATCAAACAACAGTGAGGTAGAATGACAAAATTACAGAATATGTTTAAACTAGAGGCCTGGTGCACAAAACTCACACACTCAGGGGTGATCCCTCAGCCCAGTCTGTGCCCTCTTGCAGTTCGGGAGCCCTCGGGGAATGTTCAACTGACAAAGGTAAGTAACACTTATCCTATCTAATGAAGAGGGAATATGCTAGTTGACCATCACACCCTCACAAAATGGCGGCACCCACAGCCAATAGAGGGAATATGCTAATTGAATACCACGCCCTCAAAGATGGTGCTGCCCACAGACACATGAATGCGGCGCCCAGTTCCCTCAGTCCCCTGGGGTGGCAGGCGCGTGGCACTGCTGGGCCCGCCCATTCTGCGCACCTGCCTCTGTAGTCCCCCAGTCCCCAAAGCCCCCAGCAGCCCAGGGCCGGCCCGAGGCACAGGAAAGACTCGGATGTCAGCTGCCCAGCTGCCCAGGGCCACCTGAGGCTCAGGTACCCAAGGCCATCCGAGGCTTGCGCTGCCAGCAGTGGCAGCAGCATGACGGGGGCATCGCCTTCCCAATTGCCGGGTCGCCTTCCGCCCCTGAGAATTCCTGGACTGTGAGAGGGGGCAGGCCGGCCTGAGAGACCCACCCATCAGTGCATGAATTGTCATGCACCTGGCCTCTAATATTCATATAAGGAATTATAAAGAAACTAGAGGCCCAGTGCACGAAATTCGTGCACTTGGCAAGGTGTCCCAGAAGCCCAGCCTGCACCCTCTCCAATCTGGGACCCCTTGGGGGATGTCCGACTGCAGGTTTCGGCCCGATCCCATGCCGGCCTGATTGACACCTAACTGTTCCTCTGCTGGTCTGATTGCCTTCAACTACCCTCCCCTGCTGACCGATCATCCCCAAGGCTTTTATTAGTATAGATATTTGTACCAGCTTTATTAGAAATAACCAAATATTTATTAAAATGGACATGATGGTGATATATTCAAAGATAAGAATATCTACTAGAGCCCTAGCTGTTTAGGCTCTGGATAGAGCATAGGCCTGCAGACCAAAAGGTCCCAGGTTCGATTCTGGTCAAAGGCAAGTACCTTGGTTGAAGACTCCTTCCCAGCCTGGGCCCTGGTCACAGCGAATGCAGGAGGCAACCAATCAATGTGTTTCTCTCACATCAATGTTTCCGTCTGTCTCTTCCACTCTTGCTGAAAAATCAATGGAAAAATATCCTTGGGTGAGGATTAACAAGAAGAAAAAGAATATCTATAAAAAAAAGAGATGAATTGCTAATATATCTTTTTTTTTTAATATATTTTATTGATTTTTTACAGAGAGGAAGGGAGAGAGATAGAGAGTTAGAAATATCGATCAGCTGCCTACTGCACACTCCCTACTGGGGATGTGCCCACAACCAAGGTACATGCCCTTGACCGGAATCAAACCTGGGACACTTGAGTCTACAGGCCAACGCTCTATCCACTCAGCCAAACCGGATAGGGCACTAATATATCTTTAATAAATCTCCAAGAATTTATGAAATATAAATTTAAGCAGAAAAATACTTAGAAAAAGCAAAGTACTTTAATAAAATGGAACGTAAATCCATGGGTACTGGGAAAGCTGGGAAGAACAGGGACAGATTAAATGACGTCATGAAGCAACTACACAGTGACTGATATGGTCAGTATTATGAGTGTAATGATGGTTTCAATTTCATGCACATCTCAAGATTTATGAAACACTATACTTAACACATGTAATTTCCTCATTACAGCTGTTAACAATGGTTCAAGATAAAACGAATGTACATTCACCTATTTTGGAAGAACAGGTTTGGCAACTATATTCAATCCACATTCTTATGCCCTCTGGGTGAGAGTCTCACCTCAGTGACAGAAAATGCAACAATGAAGAACTTTCACCCAAACCCACTGGAATGCTGGCTGGGTCACAAAAGCCACATCCCTGGATTAAAGACAGCCTTTGTCTTCATCTTTGTTCTCCTGCCAGAGCACCAATCGCTCTGATGGGAACACCTGAAAAGCTACAGGAACCCACAAAACCTCTTGATTATAATCAATTACAATGACAGCTCCAGAGAAGATAAACATGCCTGGAGTCCCTCAGATCTGGATAATACCGCTCCTGTAGTTTTTACATCAAAAAAATATCTGGGTGCAGGTTCAGATGAGGACCATTCCATCTAATGGGCTGCAGTCTGGTCCAACAACAATTAGGTCAGTGTTTCTGCAGTGAAAGGGGTTCCCCTCACTGCAATGGTCCTCCAACCAGTGACCATCACCCATGGAATTGAAGGCATTAGGGCCCATCTCCCTTTGCAACACCTGGGCAGGATGTTCCCTTCAAATGTCTTAGCATCCCTTGAAAACAAGAAAAAACAAACACGCTGCTCCCAGATATACTTGAGGTTGTCACAGCTACTCCTCCCGCGCCTTTGAAGTGATCTCTATGTCTCAAAGCATCCACCTTCACTAGAGTCCACAATGTTTCTTGGGAAATTATGGGCAGCAATGTAAATTTGGCAAAAACTGCTGAGCTAATGTCTGCACCATAGTCTTCCCCAAATGACAAAAATTTTGGAGAGCCCATAAGTTTTTCACCTGATCATGCTTAGAGAGCCTGGATTTCTTTATAAAATAAACCATAGACTCAATAGAACACCCAAGATTAAAGAAGTCATAGGAAAAAGCCTTCATTATTTTGCAAAGAAAGAGACCTAAGACTGGCAGTTCTTTCACTGGGGACAGAGGCACAAAATAAATTCATCACTGGCATCTAGAGAAAGCATGTCCCTGACAATGCCTTCTGCAACATTATGGTTACTGGAGCCAACAGTCATCAGTCCTATGTGGCAACTCATGACAGGGAAACAAGGAAGAACCAAGGGCTCAGGTATTCCTAATTTCCTTCAACAAATTAGACAACAGAGTTAGCTTCCCTCAGCACATGAGGTTGGGGATTGATGCCATCTGTAGGAGCCTATGGGTGGTTCAGGCGAAATACCTTCAGCAACAGACCTGGAAAGACATCTCCGTATGTTAGAAAGTGCAACATAGATACATATGGTTCCAACATAAATACTAACAAACACAACAACAAAAACAGTTGAGGGGATGTTATAACATGTAGGTGATGAAATGTATCAGATATAATTCAGACTGAGACTTCACAAATTTTCTTATACTATAGTTCAGTCCTAACTAAGAAAATACATTTCCTACACTCCAAGAAATTTTTCACATTTGGACTCTTTTGTGCAGAGCGAATTTACAAATTTGGCTGAGAGATATCTCACATTAATTACACTCATAACGGCTTTCTCTAGTGTGAGCTCTCTGATGATATTGAAGACTATTGCTCCTTGTAAATGATTTTCCACAATCACTGCAATTATAAGCCTTTTCTCCTGTATGAACTATGTGATGAATACGAAGGTGCGTCTTAGTGCGAAAAGATTTACCACATTCACTGCATTTATAAGGCTTTTCTCCAGTGTGAACTCCTTGGTGATACTGGAGACCACTGGATTGTGTAAAAGTTTTCCCACATTCACTGCATTGATAAGGCTTTTCTCCAGTGTGAATTCTCTGATGACGACGAAGGGCAGTGCTCCAGGTAAAAGATTTCCCACATTCACTGCATTTATAAGGCTTTTCTCCAGTGTGAACTCTCTGATGAATACGAAGGTTGGTGTTAGTGGTAAAAGATTTCCCACATTCACTGCATTTGTAAGGCTTTTCTCCAGTGTGAACTCTCTTATGAATACGAAGATGGTTGTTAGTGGTAAAAAATTTCCCACATTCACTGCATTGATAAGGCTTTTCTCCTGTATGAACTCTCTGATGATTATGAAGGTGAGAGTTAGTTGTAAAAGATTTTCCACATTCACTGCACTCATAAGGCCTTTCTCCAGTGTGCAAAGCTTCATGACCACCTAGGCTTTTACTACTGCTAAAAGCTTTCCCATATTCACTGCACTGATAAGGCCTTTCTCCAGTGTGACCTCGTTGTTGATCATGAAAGGAAGAAAATTTGGCAAAATATTTTCCACATTCAGAGGAAACAAAACAGCGACTTCCTGCATTGACGCCCTTTTCCTGAATAAACATGTGGGTACAACTAATGTCTTCCTTACATTCTTTTCTGGTGTAATCATTTTTCCTCCTTTGAAATGTCATCACACATGCTGGAATAGCATTTGGAATGTCCCTGGTCTGAGCAGCCTTTAGGTGGATATGTCCTGACCCGGTAAGGACACCCTGCTGAACCTCCCCGCATGTGAAATGATTTTGGGACACATTGAAATTGCAGCTGTTTGCAAGTGAGATCCTGTCCACACCTATATTGAAAGTCTTCTCTCTCACATGCTGTTGGTGAAATTTCACACTGAAATAAAACTGTTCTGCACATGCCCCACACCTCAACAGTATCTGTCCGTGTTGTGCTCCCTGCAGCTCCATCCCGTGGAAAATGTTTCCCAAGACGAGCCCACAACTCTTACAGGGGTGGCTCTTCTGGGAAGACAAGGCTACCTTGGGATTCCTTGCCTGTGACACTCTTACAGAAACCTTCTGTTCTGTTGCTTCCTCCACATTCTCTGCTCCACAGCAGCAACCTGAACAAAAGGAAACGCTGGTGAAGTACATGTTGACGTTATGAAAACAGAATATCTTAACCAGAGATGTTTATCTGTCATGACTAGACATGATTCCATACAAAGATTTTCAAGATGAGTGAGGTAGACTCTGAGGAAATAGCTGTAATACATAACGTGGCCCCAAAAGTCAGTCGATGATGAAAATCTCACCAAGAGAGGGACAGAAGCAAAGGATAAGATATAATGAAGAGAGGAAGGCTCAACTCATTGTTCCTGCACAAAGGGCTTCCTTGAGGACCTTACATGCTGGCCATGTGTGTCTGTGTAGAATAATTTAAAGCTGCTCAAAGCCATAAAAATGAAGTGTATTAGAGAACATGATGTTCATCGTCAATATACTAATACTTGTGCACTCCAAGGTGCTGCAGGCATGGACCAACGTTGGTTTGCAGTAAAGAGAGACCTTTGAAAGAGGCAGAGGTGCAAAGTCCAGAGAGGTTAAAGTTATCTATGGGCCAGTAAACCAAGTAGAAATGATCACTATTAGAACCGAGTAGTAGGCAAAGTATCAACAATAAGCACAAACAAGCATAACTGGGTGAGGAATGGGCAACTGTAACAAAACACTGGGTTTCTAGCTATGAATGTAACAAAGGCCAGCCGAGAATTCCCCCCCCCAACGACCCTTCACCAAGGCAAGACAGCCTGTGGGTCCATTGTGTCAGTCATAAAGCATGTGTCTTCTGTGATGCACAGATGATTCTTCCCCTTAAATCCCATTTGAGTCACTGCAAAAACAAGGGTCTGAGTTACCTCCAGCAGCCATTGTGCTTCTGCTATCATTGACCCTAGTGGCTTGTTCTTTAAAAAATACTGGAAATTTTTGTCTTTAAGAAACACAGAATGCCTTGGCCAGTGTGGCTCAGGAGGTTGGAGCATCGTCCTGTGTACCAAAGGTTCAAGGATTCAATTCCCACTCAAGGCACCTATCAGTATGTGGGTTCCATTTCCAGTTAGCTTGTGTGCAGAAGGCAGCCGGTTGATGTTTCTCCCTCAAGTGATGTCTCTATCTCTCTTTCTCTCTTTCTGTCTCTCTCTCTCTCTCTCTCCTCTCTCCATCTCTCTTCCTCTCTATGTGAAACCAATAAGAAATGAATAAATAAAAAATTCAAGGTAGCCAAACATAAAACAGAACTGAGAAAAGTCTAGAGACAAAGTAAATAAAAAGACAACCTACCAAAAATCATGTACAAAATTCAGAGAATGTAAATTTTTAAGAGGAAATTTTATAGGGATAAAGGCCTACATTATGAAAAATAATCTCACAAAACCTAAACTGCCATATCAGGAATCTAGAAAGAAAACGAGAAAATAAACCCAAAGGTTGCAAAAAATTGAAAAAATAAATATTTGAAAAAGCATCAATAAACGGGAGACAAGATTAAATAAAAGAATACCTAACAGGTACTTTTCTAAAAATTATAAAAATGGGCAAATCTTGAGCTACACTAAAGCAAAAAACAAGAACAAATAAATAAACAAAAACAAGCCTCAAAGAAATGAAAAAATAAATGAAAGGTAAGATATTACACCTGTCACTATGAACCACAAAGCATCATAAGAGATGTTGATGTCAGGAGACAACATGACCCTCCATAGAGAAATTTGCCAAGATCCCATATGAGCTTCTGAAATTAATAAACAAATGCAGAGCCCTGGCCAGGTAGCTCACTTGTTGAGTGTGTGGTCCTGATGCACCACGGTTGTGGGTTTGATCCCCCAACAGGGCACATGTAGGGGACAACCAATAAATGCTTAGATGGGTAGAACAGCAGATCAATGTTTCCCTCTCTTTCTCTGTCTCCCTTCCTATCTCTAAAATCAATAATTAAAGGTTGACCAGTACGGCTCAGTGATTGAGCATCGACCCATGACCTAAGGCAGTGGTCGGCAAACTCATTAGTCAACAGAGCCAAATATCAACATTACAATGATTGAAATTTCTTTTGAGAGCCAAATTTTTTAAACTTAAACTATATAGGTAGGTACATTGCTATTAACTTAATTAGGGTACTCCTAAGCTGACCTTCGCTAAAAACTCAAGGGGCCAAAG
This sequence comes from Plecotus auritus, assembly GCF_963455305.1. Lineage (NCBI taxonomy): Eukaryota > Metazoa > Chordata > Mammalia > Chiroptera > Vespertilionidae > Plecotus > Plecotus auritus. The sequence continues at coordinate 8,693,121 of NC_137785.1, forward strand.
AGCCAGATGTGGCTCGCGAGCCGCAGTTTGCCGACCACTAACCTAGGAGATCACAATTCCATTCCTTGTCAGGGGACATGCACAGGTTGCCGGCCCAATCTCCAGTGGGGGATTTGCAGGAAGCAGCTGGTCAATGACTCTCTCTCATTATTCATGTTTCTATCGCTCTCTCCTCTTCCTCTCTAAAATCAATAAAATATATTTACAAAATAAAGAAAAAAATAATTGAAAGAATAAATAAATAGCTCTGGCCTGTGTCGCTCAGTGCTAAGAGTGCCTGCCTGTACACTGGAAGCTCATGGGTCAGATTCCCAGTAACGGGCAGGTAAGTGGGTTTCAGGTTCAATCCCCCCTCTTAGTGGGGGCACATGTGGGAGGCAACCAATTGATGTTTCTCTCTTTCTCTCTCCCTCTCTCTCTCTCTCTCTCCCTCCCTCTCTGACTGCCTTTTTCTCTGTCTCTCTGTCTCAAAGAAAAAAAAAAAATCAATGGAAAAAATATTCTCAGTATTCAGGTGAAGATAAAAGAAGAATAAGTAATTAAATTTAGAAGTTACCAGAGAGGAGATCCAAGATGGCGGTGTAGGCAAAAGACTGTACTCGCTGCCTCCCACAACGACATCAAAATTACAACTAAAATACAGAACAACCATCAGGCAGTACCGCTGGAAAGCTGGCTGAATAGAAGTCTTACGACTAGAGAAGTAAAGAAGACAGCGCACTGAGACTAGTAGGTGGTGCGGAGGCACGGAAGGTGCTGGTCCTGTACCCATGTGGGCCGCGTTTTTAATTGGGAGGAAGGTCACTCTACAGAGGTCACCTGGAGGAGCAAGGGGTCCCAATCCCACAGAAGATGCCCAACCCAGGGCCCCAGAGCTGGGAAAAGAAGTCCCTACTGGCAGTAAGAACTGCAGGCTCTAAATACCAGTGCAGAATGGGGCTCAGTGACACAGAGACTGCAGGAGACCCAGCTGCTCCTCTTATAATGCCAGCACCACGAACTGAACTTACAAACCCCACTACCTCTGAGCTCAAATGCCAGGCGAGACTCGGAGGGGGACCCATTCACATACGAGCAGAAACTGGACTGTCTGGCATCAGGGCAGGACCTCGGGGCCGTGTCCCCCAGACAGAGGTGCTCGCAGCAGTCATTATACCTAGGCTGGGACCTCCCTGGTCGCAGGGCTGACTGGCAGGCATTTCTGTTTTCTCTGCCCTAGTGATTCCCTGAGACCTCACCTCATCCACTTTACAACCACACCCCAGCTGTGTGCAGCAGCTTTTGTATATGAATGGCCTGTCCTTCCTCAGGGTAAAACCTGTCAAACAAGTTGTATTGTGTCAGGGAGCCCCAAACCTGTCAATAAAGGCCCAAGACGCGGCACAAGAACTAGCAATCCTTGCTCCACAGCTGGGCCTCGTCGGGGCACTTCCAAACCTGATTCAAAGAAGTGAACCTGCAGATCCCTCTGTAGATCCTGCTGGGTGGCTCCAGGCAGGGGCTGACGTTACACCTCCCTGGAGAACCAAGAGCCAGTGTACCCAGTGGTCAGTGTCACACCATACCAGCGTACAACTCTTCACATCCATAAGCAACACACTCAAGGGGCAGACTCACTGAGCACCAAAGCCCAACTGAAGCAAGTCCTGCTCCATAGGGGTGTCTCCTGCACAGCAGCTCTCCCACTGGAGTCACAGTGGTCCCCATAGATGCTAAAATCCTCAAAAAAATTCTGGAAAATCGGATACAGCATTACATTAGAAAGGTCATACACCATGACCAAGTGGGATTTATTTCAGGGATGAAATGATGGTATAATATCTGGAAATCAATAAATATACATCACATGAAGAAATTGAAAGACAAAAATCATATAATCATATCAATGCAGAAAAAGTCTTTGACAAACTCCAACACCCTTTCTTGATAAAAAAAATACCAGCAAAGTGGGAGTACAGGGATCGTACCTCAAAATAAAAAAAGCCTTGCCAAAACCGGTTTGGCTCAGTGGGTAGAGCGTCGGCCTGCGGACTGAAGGGTCCCGGGTTCGATTCCGGTCAAGGGCATGTACCTTGGTTGCAGGCACATCTCCAGTAGGAGGTGTGCAGGAGGCAGCTGATCGATGTTTCTCTCTCGTCGATGTTTCTAACTGTCTATCCTTCTCCCTTCCTCTCTGTAAAATATCAATAAAATATATTTTAAAAAAATAAAATAAAATAAAAATAAAAAAAGCCTTTTATGACAAACATACAGCCAACATCAGACTCAATGGGCAAAAACTAAACCCATTTCCCCTAAGAACAGGAACAAGACAGGGATGACCACTTTCACCACTCCTGTTCGATATAATACTGAAAGTGCTAGCCATAGCGATCAGACAAGAAGAAGAAATGAGCCGAAAACGGTTTGGCTCAGTGGATAGAGCGTCGGCCTGCGGACTGAAGGGTCCCGGGTTCGATTCCGGTCAAGGGCATGTGCCTTGGTTGCAGGCACATCCCCAGTGGGAGGTGTGCGGGAGGCGGCTGATCGATGTTTCTCTCTCATCGATGTTTCTAGCTCTCTATTCCTCTCCCTTCCTCTCTGTAAAGTACCAATAAAATATATTTAAAAAAAAAAAAAAAGAAAGAAATGAAAGGCAATGAGATTGGAAAAGAAGAAGTAAAACTGTCATTATTCACAGATGACATGATATTGTACAAAGAAAACCCTAAAGACTCCATCAAAAAACTACTAAATATAATAAATGCATTCAGCAATGTAGCAGGATACAAAATTAACACCCATATTTATATGGCTTTTTATACACCACTAATGAACTCACAGAAAGACAAACAAACAACAACAACAAAAAAACCCCAATCCTATCTGCAACAAAAAAATGAGGATACCTAGGCATAAACTTAAGTAAGGAGGTTAAAGACCTGTACTCGGAAACCTACAGGAAGTTGAAAAAAGAGATAGAAGAAGCCCTAACCGGTTTGGCTCAATGGATAGAGCATCGGCCTGTGGACTGAAGGGTCGAAGGGTCGATTCCGGTCAAGGGCATGTACCTTGGTTGTGGGCACATCCCCAGTAGGGGGTTGTGTAGGAGGCAGCTGATCGATGTTTTTCTCTCATAGATGTTTCTAACACTCTCTCCCTTCCTCTCTGTAAAAAAATCAATAAAGTATATTTTTAAAAAAAGAAAGAAAAGAGTTGGAAGAAGACATAAACAACTGGAAGAATATACCGTGTTCATGGGTTGGTAGAATCAACATCATTAAAATGTACATACTATCCAGAGCAATCTATAGATTCAATGGAATCCCCATGAAGATACCAACGGCATATTTCACAGACCTAGAACAAACTCTCCAAAAATTCATATGGAATAAAAAAACCTGAAGAGCCGCAGCAATCTTGAGAAAGAAGAACAAAGTTGGAGGGATCACAATACTAGATACCAAGCTATAGTACAAAAATGCCTGGTACTAGCACAACAACAGACATATAGAACAATGCAAAAGAACAGAGAACCCAGAAATAGACCCAAGCCATTATGCTCAATTAATATTTGACAAAGGAGGCAAGAGCATACAATGGAATCAAGACTGTCTCTCCAATAAATGGTGTTGGGAAATTTGGTCAGATACATGCAAAAACATGAAACAAGAACACCAACTTACACCATACTAAAAACAAACTCAAAATGGCTAAAGGCCTTAAATGTAAGACGGAAACCATAAAAATCCTACAAGAGTCCATAGGCAGCAGATTAGCAGACATATGTCGGAGCAATATCTTTATAGACACAGCTCCCAAGGCAATGGAGACTAAGGAGAAAACAAACAAATGGGACTACATCAAAATAAAAAGCTTCTGCACAGCAAAACAACAGGAAAGCACAGTGCATGGGAGAACATATTTGCCAATGATATTTCCGATAAGGATTTAATCTCTAAAATTTACGGAAAACTCATACAACTTAACAAAAGGAAGATAAGCGATCCATTCAAAAAATGGGCAAAGGACCTAAATTGACACTTTTCGAAAGAGGACATACAGAAGGCCCAGAGATACATGAAAATATGCTCAAAGTCACTAATCATCTGAGAGATTCGTATCAAAATGACAATACGGTACCATCTCACACATGTCAGAATGGCTATCATCATCAAATCGACAAACAATAAGTGCTGGCGAGCATGTGGAGAAAAAGGAACCCTCGTGCACTGCTGGTGGGAATGCAGACTGGTGCAGCCACTGTGGAGAACAGTATGGAGTTTCCTCAAAAAGTTAAAAATGGAACTCCCATTTGACCCAGTGATCCCACTTCTAGGTCTATATCCCAAGAATCCAGAAATACCAATCAGAAAGGATATATGCACCCCTATGTTCATACCAGCACAATTTACGATAGCTAAGATTTGGAAACAGCCTAAGTGATTATCAGCAGATGAGTGGATTAAAAAACTATGAAACATATACACAACAAATATTATGCTGCTGTAAAAAAGAAGGAACTCTTACCATTTGTAACAGCATGGATGGACCTGGAGAGCATTATGCTAAGTGAAATAAGCCAGCCGGAGAAAGATAAATATCACATGATCTTGCTCATTTGTGGTCAATGGGGGAAAGAGGAGACATATGTAATACAATATGTAATACTTTAAACAATGAAGAATTTTTTTTTAATTTTTTTAATATATTTTATTGATTTTTTACAGAGAGGAAGGGAGAGGGATAGAGAGTTAGAAACATCGATGAGAGAGAAACATCGATCAGCTGCGTCCTGCACACCCCCTACTGGGGATGTGCCCGCAACCAAGGTACATGCCCTTGACCAGAATCGAACCTGAGACCATTCAGTCCGCAGGCCGACGCTCTATCCACTGAGCCAAACCAGTTTGGGCATGAAGAATTTTTTAAAAAGAAATATGGTGAAAATAGCTACAGTACACAACACACTTTACAGATTAAATGCAGTTCTGAGGATAATTCCTATGGTATTATACAAAGAAAATGAAAAGAGACTCTTGAAATGTATGGAATTAAAAAACTCGAACAGCAAAAGTAATCTTGAGCGAGAACAGAGCTGGTGGCATCACACTTCCTGACTTCAATTTAGTACAAAGAGAAACAGTGTGTTGCTGGAGAAACAGACACATATATCAACAGAACAGAAAACACAGAAATAAAACCAAGTGATCTTGGTTTCAAGTAATCTTTGTCAAAGCTGCAAGACACAGCAGAAGGGAAAGACAGTTTCTTCAATGATTGTTGCTGCTAAAAATCGATATTCACATGTGAAACAAGAATACTGGACACTGCTGATAAAATTTACCTCTACCTGCATGATAGAGTTAAAACTCGGGGCTAAAACTTAAAACACCTCAGCACAACCTAGAGAAAAAGCTTTGGAGATTTGTTTTGGACAGGATGTTCTGAATGTGACACCAACCACCAGATAAAACAGAAAAAATAAACAGTCCAGATTGCAAGAAATAAAAATAAAAATAAAGCTGTTTCACAGCACAACAGCAATAAACAAAATGAAAAGAAAGAAAGAAAATCTAGAGACTGGGAGAAAATATTCGGAAATCATATGAAGGAATCACTTCAGATACTGTGGATTTGGTTCTGATCAGCACAATAAAGAGAATATTGTGATATAGACAGAAATTCACACAAATAGTTGGAGTTCCCCAGGGATAATAAAGATATGTTAATACTATACTGCAGGCTAATAACAATGCAATGATTCTGTCTGAAAAGCAAATTCGATATAACTTCATTAAAAATACTTTATTGCTAAGCACTAGTAACAAGCATCTAAGCTTCTTAGAAAAATGGTGGCACTAGACCTGCTGAACGCAGGGTTGCCAAAAACATGGACTTTGTAGAAAAGTTGGTGTGGGGAAGTAATATCTGCAAAGCACAATTAAGCACACGCAAAAATATGTGTTCCTGTATGTCGTAAGAAATTAATATATAAAATATAGAGGTATTCAAAACAATTTTTAACCAAAACAGCATAAAGAAGTAGAGACAATTCTTCCAAAAATAGGTACAAGTGACCAACAGGAATATAGAAAATGCTTTCCTCACTGATCAAGGGTGAATCCCTCAGACTTCCTGCAACACTACCAACCACAGGTCCTTCCCTGTGAATGTAGTACAGCGGGGAGAATTGGGACTTCAGGAAAGAAGGGAGCAGCGGAAACAGACCAACCCTCCCCAGGACACCAACTACCCAGGAAACTGGAAAAATCAAGCAGAACCACAGTCTACACAGGAGGACACAGCACACCCTGGGAGATGGGCCTGGGAAATGGCAAAGCCAAGTCCAGGTCACTGGTGAGAGTGAGGGTCTTACCCAGCGAGGATACAAGTTCAAAGTTCTCCAGCATCACATTCAGGTACAGCTGTCTCTGACCCTCATCAAGGAGGCTCCATTCCTCCCTGGAGAAGTACAGGGCAATGTCCTCAAAGGTCACGCCAACCTGTCAGAATGGAGACAATTGACACCAGAGCTGTCTCCCTGAGAACCCCCACTCCTACTCGTTACACATCTCCCCCCCTCAACCTCCTCCAGGGCACCCGGTTAGTGTGGACACCAGGCCCTAATGCCAGTGCAGGCTGCTCTCTCATCACAGTCCCATTAGTCACTGTGATTGCCCTCAGCAGAGCAGCTGGGTTGGGTGGGAAGGATTGGGGGAGGGGAGGGGAGAGAGCAATGCCATTTAAGCTCTGGGCGATGCCTGCAGGGCCCCAGCCTTCCTGCCAAGCAATTCCACTGCAGTCTCCTAGATCATGCCTCCAAGACAAAGCCAAGCCTGGGTTTATGCTTCGCCTTTAAGTCCCCACACCAGGTCCCGGGGACCATCAGCTCACACTTCCTCCAGATGTGCACACCACTGGGTAATCTTTAACCCCTTCCCATCTTCAGACCCAGGTTCACTCCCTCAGCTCTGCCCCCTTCCTGCTCCAATGCCACTGGGTCTCGCTGGACTCCCCCATGAACTTGGCACATGGCATATAGAGAGCTTGTCTTCCAGCCAGGTCCAGGACCACCCCAGGCCTCTGATGGACCCCACAGCCGGGAAAGCCCCGAATGAGGCTGTGACGTCCTCCCTGCAGCCTCTGATCTGTCCGCCAATCCTCACAGCCCACATCCTCAGGGAACCTCAGATGCAGTCACCCCTGTCCTCTCTGCCCTGCACTGGCTGTGTCCTCAGAAGCCACAACACTCCTCTCTCCCCTCCGCCTTCCTCACGGTCCTCCATGCGGACTGAGCTCAGGACGTGACAGGCGCCCGCACCCGGGCTGTGGTGTTCGGTGTGAGCAGGCTGTGAGGGCCCGGGGGACAGGAACTCACCTCAGCTCTGCTCCCCAGCACGGGCACCGCCATTGCACTCTGTGGGCCGAACGGGCCGGGAGCGGTTGGAGAAGAAGCCGCTGCAGGAGTGGCGGTCCCTGTCCCGGCCCTGGCGTGGGTCCCAGCGGTGACTCCGAGCTTCAACCCCACGTGTGACCTGTGATCACGACTGGAGGCTCCGTCCATTGGCTGTGTGGCGGGGAAAAGAACTCTCCAGCCTTCTCCATGGGACTACGCACCCGAGACAAAAATCTAAGAGAAAACTCCGCCAGGACTACCGCTCCCGCCCTACAGAAGCGGCCAAACGAAACCGCCTTCTCTGAACCCCCATTGGCTCAGCCGGGTGGCATTCCATGCATGGCCTTGTGGGTAATGTAGTTTATCCGCTCCAAGGCCAGGGTCCCGTATTTCTCAGCTGACTCCAGGACTGGATTCAGGGTCGAATAGCCCAAGGGCACACCAAGTATACTAAGTGCCCTCTAGCGCCTTCAGGGGAGGTGATGTCTGGGGCATGTTTGTTTCTCCTGCACCTGCGTGGCTGGTTTTGCATATCTTTCTTCAGGACCTGCTCTTCCTGAATGGCAGGCATTGTTTCTTCATTCAGGACTTTTGGCTGTGTCTCCCTCAGACCAACTGTAGCTTGCAGAGGTTGCTCAAGTCTCTAACTTGATTTAACCTGCCTCCATGGAATCCACTATACAAGGTTAATATTACAAAACAGACACTCAAACTTAAGAGCATCTGCTTCTGCCCTAACCAGTTTGGCTCAGTGGCTGGAGCGTCGGCCTGCGCACTCAAGGGTGCCACATTGGATTCCGGTCAAGGGCATGTACCTTGGTTGCGGGCACATACCCAGTAGGGAGTGTGCAGGAGGCAGCTGATCGATGTTTCTCTCTCATCGATGTTTCTAACTCTCTATCCCTCTCCCTTCCTCTCTGTAAAATTAAATAAAATATATATATATTTTTAAAAGAGCATCTGCTTCTGATGTCATCCGAAGTGTCAGCTCTGCCTAGGTTGCACTGTGGATAAGAAGGCCAAGAGGCATGTGAAAAAATGCTCAGAGTCACAGATCACCAGAGAGATGCAAATTAAAGCAACAATTAGGTATCACCCCACCACTGTCAGAATGGCTGCCATCAACAAATCAACAAAGGACAAGTGCTGGGGAGGATGTGGAAAAAGGGAACCCTAGTACACTGCTGGTGGGAATGCAAACTGATACAGCCATTATGGAAATCAGCATGGAGTTTCCTCAAAAAATTTAGTATGGAACTGCCATTTGATCCAGTGATTCCACTTCTAGGAATATATCCTAAGAAACGGGAAACAATCAGATAGAATGTATGCACCCCTATGTTCATAGCAGCACAATTTACAATAGCACAGATGCGGAAACAGCCCAAGTGTCCATCAATAGATGAGTGAATTTAAAAATTTTGATACAGCCCTAGCCAGTTTGGCTCAGTGGAAAGAGCGTCACCCTGCAGACTGAAGGGTCCCCAGGTTCGATTCAGGCCAAGGGTATATGCCTAGGTTGCAGGCTTGATTCCCAGTAGGGGGTGCACAGGAGGCAGCCAATCAATGATTCTCTCTCATCATTGATCTTTCTCTTTCGTTTCTTCTCAGAAATCAATAAAAATGTATATATTTTTAAAAACCTGTGGAACATTTATACAATGGAATACTATGCAGCAGTAAAAAAAAAACCCACAAGAATCTTTACCCTGTCACACAGCATAGAGGGACCTGGAGAGCATCATACCAAGTGAAATGAGTCAGTCAGAGAAAGACAAGTATCACTTGATCTCACTCATATATGGAATCCAATTAACAAAATGAATTGGTGAATGAAATGGATTCAGAGACATGGAAGCATGGAATGGAGTGCAGAATCTCAGAGGGAAGGAATGGGAGGATAAAGAAAAAAAAAAAAGGTAAAAACAGCCTCTGGTGAGGATTAAACACACACACACACACACACACACACACACACACTCACACATACACACAATGAAGTCACCTGAGCCTTAAACATTTTCTTCTGCTCTCTGAAAGCAATGGGAAAGCACCTAGCTTGCTGTGTTCTGAGTCTGCTCTTAATTTGTGTTTATAAATCTGTCCTCAGTCTGTTGAGTCCCTGGAAATGCTGATAATCCTCCATGTAACTTCCTCCTGCTTCACATGAGTCAATTGCTTTTGGTGTTGTTGTAAGAAATGTCCAAACCTGTGGAGAATTTTTCCAAGTTTATGTGACCCAAGCGGGCAGCAGTGCCAGGAGGCAGAATAATAACAGATTAATGCTCGGGAGAAGGGCTGCTTTGCACCTTTTTTATACATTAGACTCAAAGGGGAAGACATAAGTGGGTTACATGACATTCACTGGTGATAAATCAGTGAGGAGAGCTAAGGATAATCTCTGGGATTGGATAAAAAGTAAAAAAAAAAAAAAAATAGACATCAACTTATTTTTAAGTTTATGGATTAGGTAACAGTTAATGTTTAACCCAAGAACAATAATAATTGGGGCTCTGTGATCTTCTGTGTTGGGAGATCAAGCTCTTAGGAGTCTGTGAAACAGAAATGCCCCTGATAATCCAAAAGTATATTATCCCAGATGCAAAACACAACAGACAGGCTCAATAAGGTAAAATTTGCCGTTTGCAAAAAAACAAAAAACAGACTAGGACATAACTACCCCTGTGACTAGCTTTTACAGGGAAAGTTTTAATTTCAAAGCATCCTATATGGTTGCTTTTAGCCTCTGAGTTTGCAAGATTGGCTATTCCATGCCAGGCTCCCTGAGATTGCTAGGTTTACTGTGTGCCATCATTTTTGTCCATACTGGGGAGATAGAGCCTGTGGGTTGAGGAGGGAATTCAATGAGTGGTTTATTAACTCCGGGACCCATTGCTGACGTCTTCCTGAACACAATGCCCCTAGTATTGCTGGTGTCCCTTTATTTGTTCTCCTAGAAGGAGTCACTCTTCAGGTCAATAAAGCCTTAGGTCCTAAATGAGGTTGAGGTATTTGTAAGGACAAGAAAAAGGTCTTTTTCTTTGCTGTGGCCTTCCACAATTTATGAGAAGCACCTGGTAATTAAACTCCAAGATGTTGGCTCCTCTAATTCAAACAGCTCCTCTAATTCAAACAGCTCCTCCGTTCAAACTGCTGAACAAGATAAACTACTTTCAAGACTAAATTCTTACATACCCCTCCTTCCTGCTGTGGTCACACCTCAGAGATAATTTGCACCAAGGGGTCTCTAGTTAGTAGAAACTTTCCTTCCCTCCGTCTCTTCAAACAAGCCTCTTTTGACCTCTGTATAACCTTTCCTCTAGTCATATTTTATCGGCATGGGAAAAATACTGATAAGACACCTCTCTATACATCTGTCAGACTGTCTCCTGGAAAGCAAACTAACTCTAACTTTTAAAGACAGCCCCTCATATCTACTCAACTTCAGCACAGCCCCAGGCCCCTGCCGTTGTTCTCTCTTATCCACAGCCACTGATGAAAAGCAGAATCCAGCCTTTCTTCCTTGCCCTGTATTGACAACCAATACTTGGCCCTTGTTTCTCTTGGAAAGTAAAACAAACTTCCTCTCTGCATCTCTTTCTTTTAGCTGTGATTTCTTCCACACCCGCATCACCTGCCACACCCTGACAGTGTTCCTTTTTTCCTAAGGAGTTAAGTGGGTGAAAATGAGGGAAATGCCATCGTAGAGGCAAATAGTATTTTCTTCTTTTCTAGGTTCTTTGGTTGGCCTAATAATTAAACTGATACAATACACTGAGTGGCCAGATTGTTATGATCTCTGAACACATAATAATCTGGCCACTCAGTGTATATCCTATATAATAAAAGGCTAATATGCAAATTGTCCCACGACCAGGAGTTCAACCAGCAGGCCGTAAACCACCCACCCATGTCCCCACCTTTTGGCCAGGCTGGCCGGACCCCACCCATGTATGAATTCATGCACTGGGCCTCTAATATATATATATATATATATATATATATATATATATATATATATATATATATGCGCACACACACACACACACACACACACTGAGTGGCCAGATTATTATGGGTTCAGAGATCATAATAATCTGGCCACTCAGTGTACAGGTTAACAGGGGGAAACAATCAACAATTTATTAACATTTATATCGCCTGTATACATGGAAACGACTCAGAACAACAAAGTTAACTGGCCAAAATGGCAAACACCATCATCTGAAAAGCCACCTTCCCCTACAGTCAGAAAATGTTGTGTGTGGAGAGTCAGTTAGGGTAGATTGTCAGGAAAAGCACAGTAAGGACCTCAGTTGTGGTCCAGTGTGCTGTGCACTGCAGTGAGGGCTTGTATTCAAAAGGACTCTGTTCCAACCGAAAATCCAGGGTGCAGACAAAGGAGACTGGGAAGGAGGACAGGTCTCCAGAACATGATCTGGGCTGCAGGAAAAACAGGGTGAGAGCCATTGTCTCATTCAGCCAGTAGGGATATAGAGGACAGAGTCACATGGGCAGTGGGTCCTATGCATGAATAAGAGGTGAGCACCCGTCCAATGAGACCAGGATCATGTAGGACTCCAGCATCACTTCGGAATGTTAGGTCCCCAAATTCATGTCCAACTGTATCCACTCCTGCAGGGTGAATGTCAGTGTCACATAGGAACATCATGTGAAGAGTAAAACTGAGGGAAGAAATTCATCACAGTGGATGGGATCACAGCATGACACTCAACATGTGGGTGAAGGTGCAGAGACAAAGCCCTAATTACCGAGATCTCCTGTGGGTCAAACTCTGTTCTGGGATCAAAGGGGAGGCAGACAAACAGCAGCTCACTCTGAAAGAAGGTTCCCCTGGAGAAACCACTGCAGCTGAGAAATGATGGCGTTCCCCTGAACACGGGGAGGCCAAGGGTAAGGGCTCTGAGATGTAAAGGGAATGGGAGGAAACGCCTAACTGTAACCATGGAAACAGGAGCTGCAGCTGAGCCACCCTGGTCCTCATCCTGTACCTGCTCCAGTGAGGGCTGCACATCAGTGGTAGAGACTGTGTCTGACGCTGGAGAAAATCATGGTTAAAATCCAGCCCCTTGAACCTGACACTTGTCTGTGGTGTAAACTTGGGGAGCTGACTTCATTTCTTAGACACTGAATATTTTCAGCAATTTGATATGAGTTTCCACTTGTCCAGGTTGTTGTGAGAATTAAAAGAGAAAATGCTCAAAAATCTAACCCTGGAATCCTGGCAACAAGTATTAAGCTTGTTACTTTTTTTTTGTAAATTGATTTCAGAGAGGAAGAGATAGGGAGAGAGAAACATCAATAATGAGAGAGAATCTTTGATCAGCTGCCTCCTGCACGCCCCCTACTGGGGATCGAGATGGCAACCTGGGCATGTGCCCTTGGTTGGAATCGAAAATGGGACCCTTCAGTCCGTAGGTCAACACTCTATCTATTGAGCCAAACCAGCTAGGGCCAACTTGTTACTTTCATTGCTCTTAGAAGGCAAGGTAAGCACCATCAATCATCTGCATGTCACATTCAGCCAGCGGAGATTCAGGGAGCTCTTGTGAGTCTGCTGGAGATTTCCTGGTGGGGCAACACCACAATGAGACCTGAGTGCCCACAGCACCTGCTTCCCTGGAGCAGAGTCAGTGGATGCTTATAGGTTCCACTTCTTACTAAAATTCACCCAAAGACAACGGTGCCTGTGGGCATCAGGAGAGTGGGAAGTGCCTGGCCTGGGAATGTCTCTACAGGTAGAGGCTGGGGTACCAGGAGAGGGAGAGAGAGAAACATAAATGAGAGAGAATCATTGATCAGGTGCCTCCTGCATGCCCCATAGTGGGGATCTACCCCGGGCACAGGTATGTGCCCTAGTCGGGAATGGAACTGTGAACTCCTGAATCATAGGTCCATGTGGAACCACTGAGCCATGCTGGCTGGTCTGTCATTATTCGTGTTTCTCTCTCTCTCTTTCCCTTGCTCTATGTAATCAATAAAAATGGGTTAAAAATTAACTAAAATATTTATTAAATAGTAAAAAAAATATCAAAACATATTATTTCAATACAAAAAACCTTGGTCTCCTAAAGCAAAAAAGGTACAAAATGAGTAAAATTCCAACATCCATCTTTGTTGTTCCACTGCCTTTTTAAAAATATATATTTTCATTTAAAAAATTATAGAACACTTCACAAATTTGTGTTTCATCCTTGAGCAGGGGCCATGCTAACCTTCTCTGTATCCTTCCAATTTTAGTATATGTCCTGCCAGAAGCACACACTCCGCTGTCTTTTTGTTAGAGAAAACTGGCTCAACAAATCAACAAACGACAAGTGCTGGTGAAGATGCGGAGATAAAGGAACCCTCGTGCACTGCTGGTGGGAATGCAGACTGGTGCAACCACTGTGTAAAACAGTATGGAGTTTCCTCAGAAAGTTAAAAACGGAATTCCCATTTGACCCAATGAACCCACTTCTACAAATATATCCCAAGAAATCAGAAACACCAACGAGAAAGGATATGTGCACCCCTATGTTCATAGCAGCACAATTTACAATATCTAAGATTTGGAAACGGCCTAAGTGCCCATAAGTAGATGAGTGGATTAGAAAACTGTGGTAGATCTACACGATGGAATAGTACACTGCTGTAAAAAAGAAGGAACTTTCACCACTTACAACAGCATGGATGGATCTAGAGAGCATCATGCTAAACGAAATAAGCCGGTCGGAGACAGATAAATATCATATGATCTCACTCCTTTGAGGATTATAATCAACAACATACACTGATGAACAAAAATAGAGCTAGAGGGGAAAAAATATTCCAGAATATAATAGAAGTAATCTAGTATTTGCAGAGTTTTAATATTTCCTACAACTTTTGTGATATCCTACTATGTTAGTACAATTTGGGCAATATTATTATACTTAAAATCCTTTTATTCTTGAAATAGTAATGTTTATTGCATGTAATATTATTATATGTAACATCATTTTCCTTGAATAATTGATGTCTATTGCATGTAACATTATCATATTTAAAATCTTCTTTCTTGAGATATTTATGTTTACTGCATGTAACATATGTAAGATGGTTTTTCTTGAAATATTAAGAAAAAAATCTCTATATATAAAAGCCAAGTGAACAAACAGCAGAATGACCAGAATGACCGGTGGCTGTGAAGCACACTGCAGCAGCCAACTGCTCTCAGCCCCTCCCCCCTCACGCTCCCACCCCCGATCAGTACCCCCCTCAACCCTGATCACCAAAGTGTGACCTTTAATAATTCTTAGTAAGTAAATGCTCTCCAGCCTTCACAGACCAGGAACCTGAATGACGAGTGATCAGGAGGAAAAATGCTCATGTCAAGTGTCCAGGAGAGGTGTTTAGCACAACCATGATCATCCCCACCCTCGATCGGCCCTCCCCCACCCCATGCAGTCAGGTGTACAGGAGAGGGACCCAGCACAACCACCATCTTCCCGTGTTCTCTATCCACTGCTTACTACCAAGATGGCAGCCACATCAAACCACAGCCTCTCTTTAGAGTGTTTGTCAAGGAACTAAACTGTCTAGGGAGAGGCTTAGAAATGGAAGCTGTAAGTGTCCCTGACAGTAAAGCGCCTTTGAAGCTTCAACTAATCCAAAAGCGAACAGCAAATGTGTACACACCCTGCAAAAATCTTTAATGCTAATAACTCACCCCAGCCGGACCCGCCGATGATCAGCACCCCCCTGAAGGGCCGACCCCACACCAATTGGTGGGGCAGATGGCTGGCAAACTGTCCGCAGCCCCTCCTCCTTGCGGCCCTGCCCCTAAAGGGCCCCTCCCACCCAAATCGGGGGCAGACAACCAGACCCCACCTGTGCATGAATTCGTGCACCAGGCCTAGGTAGAACATATAATCAGATGTTTTAACAAAGATACAAATTCAACAAATGCACTTCTGAGAAATAGCTCCCCATAAATTCCTGGATAAAATACAAACACACAACACTGAGGTAGAATGAGAAAATTATAGAATGTTGATTTATATATCTATCTATATAAGCTGCAAATATGATGTGTCCAACTATCTGGGTAATGACGTCCAGTAGTAACACCGGGCTTCCTCTCCCTGGCAACGACTAGCCTCAGGTGGAAACACTTTACACTGTAACCAAATGTCTGTGAAGCTTTTCCTGTGCCTCAACTCATTTGATCCTCACAGAAGTCCTGGAGTAGGTAGATAGCACACTCAGTGGAATCCTATTTTCTTTTCATTAGCCGGAAAACGGAGATTTAGAAAGCTTAGAAAGTTGACCCAAGTGAAAAGAAGTAAGAATTGGTGGATCTTGAAAATGACTTCAGGTTTTTCCACTGCACAGAATATAGTCAAACACTGCTGCAGTTAAATATTTTACCCTTTGTTCTCCCTGTGTGATCTACAATAATGTGCTTTGTATTGATATGTACTGCTGTGTCTCTGACAATTACCTGAAAGAGAAGTTGGGGTGCTTCACTGGGCTGGAAAAAGTTGAGCTACATCAGAAAGGAGGTCTAATTAAACAAGTTTATTCTATATGTATAAAAGGCTAAGCTGAGTCGCGCATGCGCGATGCATATGGAGCTCTCGCTGACGCCAATCGCATGAGTGTGTTTCGATCTGTCATTGCCGATCATGAATTTGGTTATTTTTCTTGACATTCTGAAGCTGAAAGAAAGTGGCAGCGGTGCATGGAAGTAACAGCGGTGATTAAATTCAATCATAGTAGTGATTCGGGTAGATATAATTATCCCCGTGAAACTGAAGTTGCCGTCATATTCAGAAACGAAGATGGAGGACCTCCTTTTGAAAGGGACTTGCTCATTCATTGTAAACCAGATCCCAATACTCTGAATGCCTCTAAAACAAAACAAATCAGTATCCTGTTTTCCTACATTAGATGCAATGACGTATCCTATTCTTTTCCCACACAGTGAAAAAGGCTGGCAAACGAATATTGCATTAGGACTCAGAGACGAAAGTGTAATCGACAATAATATTAGAGTCAATGGATGATGCTGAAAAGGAAGCTTTTCCCATTGAATCTTTTTTTTTTTAAATATATTTTATTGATTTTTATACAGAGAGGAAGGGAGAGGGATAGAGAGTTAGAAACATTGATGAGAGAGAAACATCGATCAGCTGCCTCCTGCACGCCCCCTACTGGGGATGTGCCCGCAACCAAGGTACATGCCCTTGACCGGAATCGAACCTGGGACCCTTGAGTCCGCAGGCCGACGCTCTATCCACTGAGCCAAACCGGTTTCGGCCCCATTGAATCTTTTAAAAAAGTATTACTCCTTTGGGAATGCCGTGTCATAAATTATTATTGAAAGTAGGTCCAATCATCATGCTACTGAGAAATCTCAATAGTAAATGGGGTCTTTGTAATGGTACTAGATGTATTATTGAAAGATTGCAACCTAACATAATTGAAGCTGAAGTATTAACAGGATCTGTGAAGGAGAGGTTTTTCTGATTCCAGGAATTGATTTGTCCCCATCTGACACTAGCCTCAATGTTAGAGTAGGTTTAATCAATTTATCAGTCATTGTTTTTTTATCAATATTGTTTTTATATCATGTTTTTGTTCTTGTTACATTCTGTCTTTGTTATTATATCATATTGTTATTGTTTATTTAATGATCAATATCTATATTATTTTCATTATTAGTACTATATTAGTACACTTTACTAATTTTCTTTCAACTCTGACACTTCTATTATAGAGAAAGGGTGAACAGCAGTATCAAAATATTTCTTCTAATTAATTTCCTTTCAACGGGCACAAATTCGTGCACCAGGCCACTAGTTTTTAAATAAAGAATGATTGACCAAACAAAATATTATCTAGAGCCCTAACTGGTTTGGCTCAGCGGATAGAGCGTCGACCTGCAGACTCAAGAGTCCCAGGTTCTATTCCGGTCAAGGGCATGTACCTTGGTTGCAGGCACATACCTAGTGGGGAGTGAGCAGGAGGCAGCTGATCGATGTTTCTCTCTTATCGATGTTTCCAACTCTCTATCCCTCTCCCGTCCTCACTGTACAAAATCAATTAAAAAAAAACATTAAAAAACCCCCACATTATCTAGGCCCTAGCCAGTTTGGCTCAGTGGATAGAGTGTCAGCCTGTAGACTGAAGGTTCCCTGGTTTGATTCCAGCCAAGGCCATGTGCCCAGGTTGAGGGCTTGATCCCCAGTAGAGGGGGTACAGGAGGCTGCCAATCAGTGATTCTCTCTCATCATTCATGTTTCTATTTCTCTCTCCCTCTTCCTTCCTCTCTGAAATCAATAAAGATTTTACATATATATATAATCTAGGATACCGGTTGCCAAACTTTCGGACTCACGGACAACCAGTGGTTTGTGGACCATTAGTTGGAGACCGCTGCTCTATGATGTGGAGCATGTGAATACCCAACACACTGGTGAAAAAACGTCAAAAGGTAAAATCAGCTTATTTTTATTTTGAAGGAATAGTTTATTGATTTTTAAAATACATATTCATTAACTTCATAAAGGAAAGGAGAGATATAAACACCAATCATGAGAGAGAATCACTGATTGGCTGCCTCCTGCACCCTCCGCATTGGATTTGAACCGGCAACTCGGGAATGTAACCTGTCCTGGAATCGACCCATAACGACTGGCTTTATAGATCAAAGCTCAATGACTGAGCCATGCCAGACGGGCAATTTTATTAATTTTTGGAGAGACCAGAAGGGTGAGGGAGAGAAACACAATGCAAGAGGGCATCATAGACAAGCCACCTCCTGCACACCCCATTCTGGAAAGCTAGCCCACAACCCAGACACACGCCAAGCAATTCAACCAGCAATCCTGTACATGGGATCACACAGAACCAACTGAACCACAACATCCATGATGATATATTCAATTTAGACCACAATATGCTAGTTTTTTAAAATTTAAACATTCAAATACTCAACGACTCAGATTATTCAGTCAATTTTTGACAAAGGTAAATAAAATTTATAACCACATAAAGAATTATACAGAAATGTTTATACCAAATTTATTACAAATAACCAAATATTCATAAAAATGGATAAGCTATTGGTGATATATTCAAAGACAAGAATATTTATCAGAAAAAAAGATGAGTTAATATATCTTTAATGAAACTCTAAGTATTTATGAGACATAAATTAAAGCAAAAAATATTTAGAAAAAGTAAAGTTCTCCATTAAAATGAAATGTAAATCAATGGTTATTCGGAAAGCTGTGAAGAACAAGGATAGATTGAAAAAGGTCATGAAGCAATTATACAGTGACAGATATAGTCAGTATTATGACTATAATGATGATTTCAGTTTCATGCACACATGAAATTTACGAAATACTACCTAAAATTTTATTTTATTCACTATAGCTTGTAAAAATGGTTGAAAATTTAAAAATGTATAAGTTCAAATATATTGGAAAAATAGGTTTGGCAAATCTATATTCAATCCACCTTCTTATGCCTCTGGTAGAGAGTTTCGCCTCAGTGATAGAAAATTAAGAAACAATGAAGAACTTTCACCCAAATCAACAAGAATGCTGGCTGGGTCACATCCCTGGACTACAGACACCCTATGCCTTTGTCCTTCCTTTTCTGCCAGGCTCTGAAGTGAACATCTGAGTGGATACAGGAAGCCACAAAACCTCTTGATTATATTCAATGACAATGACTGTGTCCACAGAAGATAAACATGTGTGGAGTCCCTCAGATCTGTGTACACACTGTTCCTGTGGACGTTTTGTCAAAATTATTTCTGGGTGCAAGTTTCAATGAAGACGATTCCATCTAATGGGTTGCAGTCAAGTCCAACAACAATTAGTTCAGTGGTCCTATAACCAGTGACCATCACCCATAGAACTGAAGTCATTAGGGCACATGGCCCTGTGCAAGACCTGGGCAGGAGGTTTCCTTCAAATGTCTTAGCATCCCTTGAAAACAAGAAAAAAATTCACGCTGCTCCCAGTCATGCTTGAGGTTGTCACAGCTATCCCCTCTTTGGAGTGATATCTGTTTCTCAAAGCATCCATCTTCACATGAGGACTAGAGTCCACAGTGTGTCCTAGGAAAATTATGGGCAGCAATGTAAATTTGGCAAAAAATGCTGAGCTAATTTCTCCACCAGTCTTCCCCAAGGGCAAAAATGTTTGAGACGACATAAAACTTTTTCACATCATCATGCTTGGAGAGGCCATATCTCCTTATAAACTAACCCCTGCAGTCAATAGAACACCCAAAATTAAAGAAGTCTTAGGAAAAAGCCTAATGTAGGTGATTAAATGTATGAGATATAATTCAGACTGAGACTTCACATATTTTCTTAAACATTTGTTAAGTCCTAATTAAGAAACATTTCCTACACATCTAAGAAATTTTTCACATTTCGACCCTTTGTGCACAGTGAATTTACAAATTTGGCAGAGAGATAACTCACATTAATTGCACTCATAATGGCTTTCTCCAGTGTGAACTCTCTCATGATATTGAAGACTATTGCTACTTCTAAAATATTTCCCACATTCACTGCATTTATAAGGCTTTTCTCCAGTGTGAATTCTCTGATGATATTGAAGGTGAGCGCTAGCGGTAAAAGATTTCCCACATTCACTACATTTGTAAGGCTTTTCTCCAGTGTGAATTCTCTGATGTTTATGAAGGTTAGAGTTAATTGTAAAACATTTTCCACATTCTCTGCATTTGTAAGGCTTTTCTCCAGTGTGAACTCTCTGATGAGTACGAAGGGCAGTAAACCAGGTAAAAGATTTCCCACATTCACTGCATTTGTAAGCCTTTTCTCCTGTATGAACTCCCTGATGACTACGAAGGTGGGTCTTAGTGGTAAAAGATTTCCCACATTCACTGCATTTATAAGGCTTTTCTCCAGTGTGAATTCTCTGATGTTTATGAAGGTTAGAGTTAATTGTAAAACATTTTCCACATTCACTGCATTTATAAGGCTTTTCTCCAGTGTGATTTCTCTCATGGTGATGAAGAGAAGTATCCCAGGTAAAAGATTTCCCACATTCACTGCATTTATAAGGTTTTTCTCCAGTGTGAACTCTCTGATGATATTGGAAACCAGTGGTAGTTTTAAACGACTTTCCACATTCACTGCATTTATAAAAATTTTCTCCCGTGTGTGTTCTCATATGATGACGAAGGTTTCTCCTACAAGTAAAAGTTTTCCCACATTCCCTGCATTGATAAGGCGTTTCTCCTGTGTGAATTCTCTGATGATATTGGAAACCAATGCTCCTTACAAAAGACTTACCACATTCATTGAATTTATAAGGCTTTTCTCCTGTATGAACGCTGTCATGATTATGAAGGTGAGAGTTAGTTGTAAATGATTTTCCACATTCACTACATTGATAAGGCGTTTCTCCTGTGTGAACTCTCTGATGACTACGAAGGTTGGACTTAGTGGTAAAAGATTTCTCACATTCATTGCATTTATAAGGCTTTTCTCCAGTGTGAACTCTCTGATGAATACGAAGGTGGGTGTTATTGGTAAAAGATTTCCCACATTCATTGCATTGATAAGGCTTTTCTCCTGTGTGAATTCTCTGATGATATTGGAGACCACCGGCTTGTGTAAAAGTTTTCCCACATTCACTGCATTGATAAGGTTTTTCTCCTGTATGAATTCTTTGATGATTATGAAGGTGATAATTAGTTGTAAATGATTTTCCACATTCACTGCATTTGTAAGGTTTTTCTCCTGTATGAACTCTCTGATGATTATGAAGATTAGAGTTAGTTGTAAAAGATTTCCCACATTCACTGCAGTGATAAGGTCTTGCTCCAGTGTGCACTCTCTGATGATATTGGTGACCATTGCTACTTGTAAAACATTTTCCACATTCACTGCATTTATAAAGGTTTTCTCCTGTATGAATTCTCTGATGATTGTGTAGGCGAGAATTAGTTGTAAAAGATTTCCCACATGGAGAGCACACAAAACACCTACTTCCAACATGGACACCCTTTTCCTGAATTAACATGTGGGTGCAACTAATGTCTTCCTTACATTCTTTACTGTTGCAATAATTTTTTCTCCTTTGAAATGTCATCCCACGTGTCAAAATAGCATTTGGATTATCCCTGGTCTGAGTAGCCTTTAGGTGGAGATGTCCTGACTTGGTAAGAACACCGTGTCCAACCTCCCCACATGGGAAATGATTCTGGGACACAATGAAATTGCAGCTGTTTCCAAGAGAGTTCCTTTCCACACCTCTCATGAAAGTCTTCTCTCTCACATGCTGTTGGTGAAATACTGCACTGAAATAAAACTGTTTTGCACATGCCCCACACCTCAACAGTATCTGTCCATGTTGTGTTCCCTGCAGCTCCATAACTTGGAAAATATTTCCCAAGACGAGCCCACAACTCTCACAGGGGTGGCTCTTCTGGGAAGACAAGGCTACCTTGGGATTCCTTGCCTGTGACACTCTTACAGAAACCTTCTGTTCTGTTGGTGCCTCCACATTCTCTGCTCCACAGCAGCAACCTGTACAAAAGGAAATGCTGGTGAGGTACATGTTACCCTTATAAAAACAGAATATTTTCACCACAAATGTATATTTGTCATGACTAGGCATGCTTCCATAGAAAGATTTTCAAGGTGAGTGAGTGAGACACTGAGGAAATTCCTGTTATAAATAACGTGGCCCCAAATCAGTTGATGAAGAAAATCTCACCAAGAGAGGGACAGAAGCACAAAGAAGAGAGGAAGGCTCTACTCATTGTTCTTACGCAGACGGCTTCCTTTAGGACCTGACATTCTGACCATGGGAGTCTGTGTAGAATAATTTAAAGCTGCTCAAAAGCCATTAGAGCAAAGGATATACAATGTCAATACAATAACACGTGTGCACTCCAAGGTGCTGCAGGCATGGACCCACGTTGGAGTGTAGTAAAGAGAGACCTGTGAAAGAGGCAGAGGTGTAAAGTCCAGAGAGGTTAAGGTTATCCGTGAGCTGGGAATCTGAGTAGAAATGATCACAATTAGAACTGAGTAGTGGGCAAAGTATCAACAACAAGCACAAATAAGCAAAACTGGGTGAGGAATGGGCAACTGTAATAAAACACTGGGTTTCTAGCTATGAATGTAATCAAGGCCAGCCGTGAATTCCTCCCCAATGACCTTTCACCAAGGTAAAACCGCCTGTGGGACCACTGTGTCATTCATAAAGTTTTGTTTCTTCTATGATACACAAATGATTCTTCCACTTAAATCCCATTTGAGCCATTGCATGGGATAAATGATGCAAATCTTCAAAGAAAAACAGAAAAGTTGGGTGGTCAACACTGTGATAGAACAACAAAGGACAAATGAGATCACAGACAAAAGACCTATGTGAGTGACATCAGCAACATGGCAGAATCAGAGATATGAGCATCTCCCTCCACCCCAGTGTAAGTAGACAGCTATCCATGAACAAAGCCCTCATAGGAAATGGAGATAAGAGTACCTTGAAGACAAACAGTATTAAAGACACAATAAAGGAGAACTGTACAGGACGGATGACTGAAAAAGACTGGGTGAAAAAACACATTTGAAGATACCTACAGTCAAAAAAAGGTTAGCCCTAACCGGTTTGGCTCAGTGGATAGAGCGTCGGCCTGCGGACTCAAGGGTCCCAGGTTTGATTCTGGTCAACAGCATGTACCTTGGTTGTGGGCACATTGCCAGTAGGGGTGTGCAGGAGGCAGCTGATTGATGTTTCTAATCTCTCTCCCTCTCCCTTCCTCTCTGTAAAAAATCAATAACATATATTTCTTTAAAAATGTCAGAGTTACCTCCAGCAGCCACTGTTCTTCTGCTATCATTGACCCTCGTGGCCTGTTCTTCAAAAAATACTAGAAATTCTTGTGTTTAAAATCCACAGCATGCCTTGGCCAAAATGGCTCAGTTGGTTGGAGCATTGTCCTGTGTACCAAAGCGTCAAGGATTCAATTCCCAGGCAAGGCACATATCAGTATGTTGGTTCCATTTCCAGTCAGCTTGTGTGCGGACAGGAGCCGATTGATGTTTCTCCCTTACACTGATATCTCTCTCTCTCTCTCTCTCTCTCTCTCTCTCTCTCTCTCTTCCCCAATCTCTCTTCCTCTCTATCTTAAACCAATAATAAATAAATAGATAAGAATATCAAGATTGCCCTAACTGGTTTGGTTTGGCTCAGTGGATAGAGCATTGGCCTGCGGACTGAAAAGTCCCAGGTTCGATTCTGGTCAAGGCCATGTACCTTGGTTGCGGGCACATCCCCAGTAGGAGGTGTGCAGGAGGCGGCTGATCGATGTTTCTCTCTCTCATCAATGATTCTACCTCTCTATCCCTCTCCCTTCCTCTCTGTAAAAAATCATTAAAATATATTTTTTTAAAAAATCAAGATAGCCAAACACAAAACAGAACGCAAAAAACCCAAAGACAAAGTAAATAAAAAGAAAACCTATCAAAAATCATGTATTAAGTTCAGAAAATGCATTTCTAAGAGGACATTTTATAGGGAAAAATGCCTACATTACAAAAACAGATCTCAAAAAATCTAACCTGCCATCTCAGGAATCTAGAAACAAAACAAGTAAACCCAAAGGTTGCAAAGGAAGGAAACAAATATTTGAACAAGCATCAATAAAGGAGAGATAAGACAAAGTGAAAGAATACCTAACAGGTACTTTTCAAAAAATACAACAATTGGCAAACCTTGAACTAGACTACAGTAAAAACCAAAAACAAACAAACAAAAACAAGCCTCAACCAAATGAAAAAACAAATGAAAGATAAGACGTTACACCTGACACTATGAACCACAAAGCATCATAAGAGATGTTGATGTTAGGAGATGACATGACCGTCCATAGAGTAATTTGTCAAGATCCCATATGAGCTTCTGAAATTAATAAACAAATTCAGAGCCCTGGCCAGGTAGCTCACTTGTTGAGTGTGTGGTCCTGATGCAACATAGTTGTGGGTTTGATCCCCCATCCGGGCACATGTAGGGGACAGCCAATAAATGCTTAGATGGGTAGAACAGCAGATCAATGTTTCCCTCTCTTTCTCTGTCTCCCTTCCTGTCTCTAAAATCAATAAATAGAGGCTGCCCAGTACGGATCACTGATTGCGCATTGACCCATGACCTAGGAGATCACAATTCCCTTTCTTGTCAGAGGACACGCACAGGTTGCCAGCCCAATCTTCGGGGGGGGGGGGGGGGGGGAGGTGCAGGAAGCAGCTGATCAATGACTCTCTCTTATTATTCATGTTGAGGCATAGTAGCATTCATCTGGGGTAAAGACTGCTGTTTAAATTTTAACCCTGCTATTCTGGCTTCTGTAATTATTTGCTTGCTAAACTAATAGAGAAGTTATTTTGATCTCTTGAACTTATATAAATGAACCCAATCGATTGTATACAACATTGATTGTGGTCTTTCAGAAGACATTCTTCTGCACCTGGGAACCAGAACAGCAAATTTGCTTTAATTGCTTCAATGGCTCCAGAAAATGTTTTCCGTTGACTCAGTGGCTCCAAGACCCAAAACTATAATTAATCTTTGTAGATAACTAACTTGCTCAATTTAGCTTCTGTAACAAACTGCTTTCGCAAACCAGTTCCTCATTCTAAACCTAGGGATGTAATTGCTGCCTTTGTGATTTTTTGCCTTTATAAGCCTACTGTTATTTCCATTTGGGGATGCGAGATTTGGAGTGTTAAGGCCCCCAGGTAGCCGCAGGCTTTTAAATAAATGACTCCTTAATTCGACTCCTTGGGTGTCCTTTGTGAAATTCACGGGGAACGCTACAACAATGTTTCTATCGCTCTCGTTCTCTTCCTCTCTGAAATCAATAAAATATCTTTTAAAAATGAATAAACAAATAATTTAAACAATAAATAGCCCAGGCCCGTGTCAGTCAGTGCTGAGAGTGCCTGCCTGTACACTGGAAGGTCATGGGTTCAATCCCAGTAAGGGGCAGGTACGTGGGTTTCAGATTCAATCCCCCCTCTTAGTGGGGACACATGTGGGAGGCAACCAATTGATGTTTCTCTCTCTCTCTCTCTCCCCCCTCCCTCTCTCTCTCCTCTCTCTGCCTCTCCTCTATCTCCCTTTCCCTTACTCTCTCTCTCTAAGAAAAAAACATCAATGGAAAAAATATTCTCACTATTCAGGTGAAGATAAAAGAAGAATAAAGAATTGAATTCAGAAAAGTTACTGGAGAAGAGATCCAAGATGGCAGTATAGGCAAAGGCCTATACTCGCTGCCTCCCACAACCACATGAAAATTACAACCAAAACACAGAACAACCATCAGCCAGAAATGCTGGAAAGCTGGCTGAATGGAAGAGTTACGACTAGAGAAGTAAAGAAGAAAGCACACTGAGACTAATAGGAGGTAAACAGGTACAGCAGGTGCTGGTGCTGTACCCATGTGGGCCACTTTTCTAATTGGTAGGGAGATAGTCTCTGCAGAGGTCACCTGGAGGAGCAAGGGGTCCAAGTCCCAGAGGTGGGAAAAGAAGTCCCTACTGACTGTAAGAACTATGGCTGTAAACACCAGTGCAGTTTGGGGTTCAAATTGGAAAGGAAGAAGTAAAACTATCGTTATTCACAGATGACATGATATTGTACATAGAAAACCCTAAAGACTCCATCAAAAAAGTACTAAAGCTCTGACCGGTTTGGCTCAGTGGATAGAATGTCGGCCTGTGGAATGAGGGGTCGCAGATTGGATTCCGGTCAAAGGCATGAGCCTTGGTTGCGGGCACATCCCCAGTAGGGGGCATGGAGGAGGCAGCTGATTGATGCTTTTCTCTCCTCGATGTTTCTAACTCTCTATCCCTCTCCATTCCTCTCTGTAAAAAAAAATAAAATAAAATATATTTTTTAAAAAAGTACTAAATATAATAAATGCATTCTGCAATGTAACAGCATACAAAATTAACAACCAGAAATCTATGGCTCTTTTATCCACCAACAATGAACTCACAGAAAGACTAACAAACACAATCCGATCTACCATTGCAACAAAAATATTAGGATACCTAGGAGTAAACTTAACTAAGGAGGTCAAAGGCCTGTACTCGAAATCTACAGGAAGTTGAAAAAAGGGACAGAAGAAGACATAAACAAATGGAAGAATATACCATGTTCATGGATTGGTAGAATCAACATCATTAAAATGTCCACACTACCCAAAGCAATCTATAGAGTCCATGCAATCCCCATTAAGATGCCAACGGCATATTTCACAGACCTATAATAAATTCTCCAAAAATTCAAATGGAATAAAAGAAAAAAAAAAACACCCACAAAACTAAGAGCCACAGCAATGTTGAGAAAGAAGAACAAAGTTGGAGGGATCACTATACCAGATACCAACCGATAGTACAAAAATGCCTGGTACTGGCACAACAACAGACATATAGAACAATGCAACAGAACACACAACCCAGACATCGGCCCAAGCCATTACGCTCAATATTTGACAGAGGAGGCAACGGCATACAATGGAGTCAAGACCGTCTCTTCAATAAATGGTGTGAAAATTGGATACATGCATAAAAAGAAACTAGACCACCAACTTATTCCATACACAAAAATAGACTAAAAATGGATAAAGGACTTAAATGTAAGAGTGGAAAACATAAAAATCTTAGAAGAATCCACAGGCAGCAAAATATCACACATATGTCGTAACAATATCTTTACCAACACAGCTCCAAGGGCAATAAAAACTGAGAAAAAAATAAACAAATGGCACTACATCAAAATAAAAAGCTTCTGCACAGCAAAACAAACCATCAACAAAACAAAAAGAAAGCCCACTGCATGGGAGAACATATTTGCCAATGTTATATCAGATACAGGTTTACTCTCCAAAATTTACAGGGAACTCATACATCTTATCAAAAGGAAGATAAACAATCCAATAAATAAATGGAGAAAGGACCTAAAAGACACTTGTTTTTTTTAAATATTTTATTGATTTCTTACAGAGAGGAAAGGGAGGGGATAGATAGTTAGAAACATCGATGAGAGAGAAACATCGATCAGCTGCCTCCTGCACACCTCCCATTGGGGATGTGCCTGCAACCCAGGTACATGCCCTTAACCGGAATCGAACCCGGGACCCTTCAGTCCGCAGGCCGACGCTCTATCCACTGAGACAAACCGGTCAGGGCAAAAAAAAAGACACTTTTTTAAAGAGGACACAGAGAAGGTCAAGAGACATATGAAAACATGCTCAAAGTCACTAATCATCTGAGAGATGCAAATCAAAAAGACAATGAGATACCATCTCACACCTGTCAGGATGGCTATCATCAACAAATCGACAACCAAGTGCTTGAGAAGATGTGGAGAAAAAGGGACCCTTGTGTAGGGCAGGTGAGAATGCAGACTGGTGCAGACACAGTGGAAAATAGTATGAAGTTTCCTCAAAAAAATAAAAATGGGCCCTAACCAGTTTGGCTCAGTGGATCAAGTGTCCGCCTGCAGACTCAAGGGTCCCAGGTTCGATTCCGGTCAAGGGCATGTACCTTGGTTGCGGGCACATCCCCAGTGGGGAGTCTGCAGGAGACAGCTGATCGATGTTTCTAACTCTCTATCCCTCTCCCTTCCTACCTGTGAAAAAATCAATAATATATATTTTTTTAAAAATTAAAAATGGCCAAAACCGGTTTGGCTCAGTGGATAGAGCGTCAGCCTGCGGACTGAAAGGTCCCAGGTTCGATTCCGGTCAAGGGCATGTAACTTGGTTGTGGGCACATCCCCAGTAGGAGGTGTGCAAGAGGCAGCTGATCGATGTTTCTCTCTCATCGATGTTTCTGACTATCCCTCTTCCTTCCTCTCTGTAAAAAATCAATTAAATATATTTTTTTAAAAAAATTAAAAATGGAACTCCCATTTGACCCAGTAATCCCACTTCTAGGAATATACTCCAAGAAATCAGAAACACCAATCAGAAAGGACATATACACCCCTATCTTCATAGCAGCACAATTACGATAGCTAAGATTTGGAAAAAGCTTAAGTGCCCATCAGCAGATTAGTGAATTAAAAAACTGTGGTACTTCTACACAATGGAATACTATGCTGCTGAAAAAAAGGAACTCTTACCATTTGCAACAGCATGGACGGACCTAGAGAGCATTATGCTAAGCGAAACAGCCAGTCAGAGAAAGATAAATACCACATGATCTCACTCGTTTGTGGTCAATGATGGAAAGAGGAGACATATGTAATACAATATATAATACTTTAAAAAATAAAAAAAAATTAAAAAGAAATACTTGAAAATATCCATAGTAGGTAATGCAATCTACAGATTAAATGCAATCCCGAGAGTAATTCCTATGGCATTTTACAAAGAAATGAAAAGAGAAACTTGAAATGTATGGAAGTAAAAAACTCAAATGGCAAAAACAATTGTGAGCGAGAACAAAGCTGGTGGCATCACACTTCCTGACTGGAATTTATTACCAAGAGAAAGCAAGCAAACGGTGTGTTGCTGGAGAAACACAGACACATACATCAACAGAACAGAACAGAACACACAGAAATAAACCCAGGCACATCCTTTCAAGTAATCTCTGACAAAGCTGCAAGACACAGAAGAAGGGAAAGATAGTTTCTGCAATGAATGGTGCTGCTGAAATCAATACTCACATGTAAACACAACAATACTGGACACCACTGATAAAATGTAACTCAACCTGCAGGACAGAATTGAATGTCGGCGCTGAAACTTAAAACTCCTCAGGACTGCCCTGGCCGGTTTGGCTCAGTGGATACAGCGTCAGCCTGCAGACTGAAGGGTCCCAGGTTCGATTCCGGTCAGGGGCATGTACCTTGGTTGCGGGCACATCCCCAGTGGGGGGTGTGCAGGAGGCAGCTGATTGATGTTTCTCTCTCATTGATGTTTTTAACTCTCTATCTCTCTCCCTTCCTCTCTGTAAAAAATCAATAAAATATATTAAAATAAAACAACAAAAATCAAAAAACAAAGAAAACTCCTCAGGACAACCTGGAGAAAAAGTTTTGGAGATTTGTTTTGGACAGGATGTTCTGAATGTGACACCAACCACCAGACAAAATAGAAAAAAGAACTAGTCCAGATTGCAACAAATAAAGAAAAAAGATTCTTTTTTTTTTTTTTAAATATATTTTTTATTGATTTTTTTACAGCGAGGAAGGGAGAGGGATAGAGAGCTAGAAACATCGATGAGAGAGAAACATCGATCAGCTGCCTCCTGCACACCCCCTACTGGGGACGTGCCCGCAACCAAGGTACATGCCCTTGACCGGAACCGAACCTGGGACCTTTCAGTCCGCAGGCTGACGCTCTATCCACTGAGCCAAACCAGTTTTGGCAAGAAAAAAAGATTCTTCACAGCACAACAGCAATAAACAAAATGAAATCTAGAGGATCGGAGAAAATACTCACAAATCATATGAAGGAATCACTTGGAGATACTGTGCATTCGGTTTTGATCAGCACAATAAAGAGAATACTGCGATATAAACAGAAATTCACACAAATGGATGGGAGTTCCCCGGGAATAATAAAGGTATGTTAATACTGTACTGCAGGCTAATAACAATGCAATGACTATCTAAAAGGCAAACTCTATAGAATTTCATTAAAAATACTTTATTTCTAAGCACGAGTAACAAGCATCTGAGCTTCTTAGAAAAATGGTGGCACTAGACATGCTGAACGCAGGGTTGCCAAAAACATGGACTTTGTAGAAAAGCAGGTGTTGGGGAGCAATATCTGCATCTCCAAAGCACAATTAAGCACGTGCAACAATATGTGTTCCTGTATGTCATAAGCAATATATAATATGTACAAGGTCGTCAAAAGAATCTTTAACCAAAAAATACAGTTAATAAACAGGATAAGAAAGTAGAAACAATTCTTCAAAAACTATGTACAAACGACCAGCAGGAATATAGAAAACTAGAGGCCAAGTGCACAAAATTCGTGCGCTGGGGTGGGAGGGGGGGTCCCTCAGCCCAGCCTGCCCCCTCTTAGTCTGGGAGTCCTCAGGGGATGTCCTACTGATGGCTTAGGGGAGCGGGAGCAGGCCTAAGCCGCAGTATGGCCTCCCTCTGCGGGAGGTGACCGGCGGGCCAATTGGGATGGCGAAGGCAGTTTGCGGCCGGCCCCACCCCCAATTGCGCTACCGCCATTGGTGGCCTCCCACTGTGGGAGGCGACCAGGTGGGTGATCAGGGGATGACGCCAGTCCCCATCGCCCTGCCGCCACTGGAGGCTGCCACCCCCACCACCCTATTGCCATCCCCTCCCTCTGCCCGCGGACATACACCTAGGCTGGCCTGGCGACACCTGCTCACTGGCCCTGCCCCACTGACCAGCTGTTCTGCAGTTCGGTCGATGTGCATATTACACTTTTATTATGTGGGATGCTTTCCTCACTAATCAAGGTGGAATCCCTTAGGCCAGTGGTCGGCAAACTGCAGCTCACGAGCCACATGCGGCTCTTTGGCCCCTTGAGTTTTCATTTTTATTTTATTTTTTAAATATATTTTATTGATTGTTCACGGAGAGGAGAGGAAGAAATAGAGAGCTAGAAACATTGATGGGAGAGAAACATCGATCAGCTGCCTCCTGCACACCTCCTACTGAGGATGTGCCCGCAACCCAGGTCCATGCCCTTGACAGGAATGGAACCCGAGACCTTTCAGTCCGCAGGCCGATGCTCTATCCACTGAGCCAAACCGGTTAGAGCAGCCCCTTGAGTTTTTAGCAAAGGCCAGCTTAGGAATACCCTAATTAAGTTAATAACGATGTACATACCTATATAGTTCAAGTTTAAAAAAATTTGGCTCTCAAAAGAAATTTCGCCCTGACCGGTTTGGCTCAGTGAATGGAGCGTCGGCCTGCGGACTGAGGGGTCCCAGGTTCGATTCTGGTCAGGGGCATGTGCCTTGGTTGCGGCACATCCCCGATGGGGCGTGTGCGGGAGGCGGCTGATTGATGTTTCTCTCTCATCGATGTTTCTAGCTCTCTACCCTCTCCCTTCCTCTCTGTAAAAAATAAATAAAATATATTTAAAAAAAAAAAAAGAAATTTCAATTGTTGTACTGTTGATATTTGGCTCTGTTGACTAATGAGTTTGCTGAGCACTACCTCAGGCTTCCTGCAACACTACCAACCCCAAGTCCTTCCCTGTGAATGTAGTACAGAGGGGAGAATTGGGACTTCAGGAATAGAGGGAGCAGCGGAAACAGCACACAGCACACCCTGGGAGATGGGGCCTGGGAAATCCCAAAGCCAAGTCCAGGTCACTGGTGAGAGTGAGGGTCTTACCCAGCGAGGATACAAGTTCAAAGTTCTCCAGCATCACATTCAGGTACAGCTGTCTCTGACCCTCATCAAGGAGGCTCCATTCCTCCCTGGAGAAGTACAGGGCAATGTCCTCAAAGGTCACGCCAACCTGTCAGAATGGAGACGATTGACACCAGTGCTCTCTCTCTGAGAACCAGTAATTCTACTCCTTACACACCTTCCCCCCCCACTCAACCTCCTCCAGGGCACGCGGTTAGTGTGGACACCAGGCCCTAATGCCAGTGCAGGTTGCTCTCTCATCCCAGTCCCATTACTCACTGGGATTGCCCTCAGCAGAGCAGCAGGGCTAGGTGGGAAGGGTTGGGGGAGGGGAGGGTAGAGAGCAATGCCATTGAAGGTCTGGGCGATGCCTGCAGGGCCCCAGCCTTCCTGCCAAGCAATACCACCACAGTCTCCTAGATCATGCCTCCAAGTCAAAGCCAAGCCTGGGTTTATGCTTCGCCTTTAAGTCCCCACATCAGGTCCCGGGGACCATCAGCTCACACTTCCTCCAGATGTGCACACCACTGGGTAATCTTTAACCTCTTCCCATCTTCAGACCCAGGTTCACTCCCTCAGCTCTGCCCCCTTCCTGCTCCAATGCCACTGGATCTCGCTGGACTCACCCATGAACTTGGCACATGGCATGTAGAGAGTTTGTCTTCCAGCCGGGTCCAGGACCACCCTAGGCCTCTGATGGACCCCACAGCCGGGAAAGCCCCAATGAGTCTGTGACGTCCTCCCTGCAGCCTCTGATCTGTCCGCCAATCCTCACAGCCCACACCCTCAGGGGAACCTCAGATGCAGTCACCCCTGTCCTCTCTGCCCTGCACTGGCTGTGCCTCAGAAGCCACAACACTCCTCTCTCCCCTCCGCCTTCCTCACGGTCCTCCACGCAGACTGAGCTGGCGGACGTGACAGGCGCCCTCCCCAGGCTGGTGTTCGGTGTGAGGAGGCGGTGAGGGCCTGGGGGACAGGAACTAACCTCGGTGAAGCTCCCCAGCGCGGGCGCCGCCATTGCACTCTGTGGGCCGAGCCGGGCGGAAGCTGCAGGAGAAGAAGCCACTGCAGGAATGGCGGTCCCAGACCCGGTGGTGAGCGAGCTTCAATCCCACGTGTGAGCTGTGACACCACTGGTGGCTCCGACCATGGGCTGTGAGGCGGGGAACACCACTCTCCGCCTTCTCCACTGGACTCAGAGCCCAGGAACTCCTGACCGCCTGAGACAAAAATTATCAGAAGAAAAAATCCCGCCACAAGAACTACCGGTCTCGCCCTACAAAAGTGACCAAACGGAAACGCCTTCTCTGAGCCCTCATTGGCTAAGACTGGTTGCATTCCGTGCGTGGCATTGTGGGTAATGTAGTTTCTACGCTCCAAGACAAGGATCCAGTATTTCTCAGTTTACTCCAGGACTGGATTTAGGGGCGAATAGCCCAAGAACACACCAAGTATACTCAGAGTCCTCTAGCGCCTTCAGGGGAGGTGATGTCTGGGGCAAGTTTGTTTCTGAGGCACCTGCGTGGCTGGATTTGCATATATTTCTACAGGACCTGCTCTTTCTGAATGGCAGGCAGTGTTTCTTCATTCAAGACTTTTGGCTGTGTCTCCTTCAGGCCAAATGTAGCTTGCAGAGGTTGCTCAAGTCTCTAACTTGATCTAACCTGCCTCCACTGAATCCATTATACAAGGTTAATGTCAATAAACAGACACTCATACTTAAGAGCATCTGCTTCTGATTCCATCCGAAGTGTCAGCTCTGCCTGGGCTGCAGTGTGGATAAGATGGCCAAGACACATGTGAAAAATGCTCAAAGTGACTGATCACCAGAGAGATGCAAATTAAAGCAACAATTAGGTATCACCCCACCACTGTCAGAATGGCTGCCATCAACAAATCAACAAAGGACAAGTGCTGGGGAGGATGTGGAAAAAAGGAAACCCTAGTACACTGCTGGTGGGAATGCAAACTGGTACAGCCATTATGGAATCAGTTTGGAGTTTTTGCAAAAAATTTAATATCAAACTGCCATTTATTTTAGTGATTCTACTCCTAGAAATATATCCTAAGACACCTGAAACAATCACATAGATATTATGCTCCCCTCTGTTCAAAGCAAAGATCTGGAAACTGCCCAACTGCCCAACAATAGATGAGTGGATAGAAAACTGTGGTACATTTATACCATGGAATACTATGCAGCAGTAAAAATGAATAATCTCTTACCCTTTCACGCAGCATGGAAGGACCTGGAGAGCATCATGCTAAGTGAAATAACTCAGTCAGAGAAAGAGAAGTATCACTTCATCTCATTTATATATGGAATCTAATTAACAACAACAACAAAAAACACCTGATGAATAGAATGAATTCAGAGACATGGAAGCATGGAATGGAGTGCAGAATCTCAGAAGGGAAGGCGTGGGAGGGTAAAAAACAAAAGAAAGAAAAAACATCCTTCTGTGAGGATTAAGCACACACACACAACAATAAAAACAAAGTCACCTGAGACTTGACCTTTTTTTTTTTTTTTTTTTTTTTTTTTCCATTCTCTGAAAGCAATGGGAAAGCACTAGCTTGCTGTGTTCCGGATCTGCTCTAAATTTGAGTTTATAAATCTGTCTTCTCTCAGTTGTGTCCCTAGAAATACTGATACGCCTCCATGTAACTTCCTCCTGCTTCACATAAGACTATTGCTTTTGGTGTTTTTGTAAGAAATGTCCAAACCTGTGGAGGATTTTTCTCAGTTTATTTGACCCAAGACTGGGACATTGCCAGGAAGCAAAATAATAATAGACTGAGTTGGGAGAATAGCAGTTTTCCAACTTTTTTTAGACATTAGACTCAAAGGAGAAGTTATGAGGGGTTACATGATAAATTAGGAGGGAGAGTTAAGAAGGGAAATCTCTGGGATTGGATAAAAAGTAAAAAAAAAAAAAAATAGGCACCAACTTCTTTTTAACTGTTACAGAATAGTTTACACTTAATATTTAACACAATAAGAATAATAATTGGGTGCCGAAACCGGTTTGGCTCAGTGGATAGAGCGTCGGCCTGCGGACTGAAGGGTCCCAGGTTCAATTCCGGTCAGGGGCACGTACCTTGGTTGCGGGCACATCCCCAGTAGGAGGTGTGCAGGAGGCAGCTGATCGATGTTTCTAGCTCTCTATCCCTCTCCTCTCTCTTCCTCTCTGTAAAAATTAATAAAATATATTTAAAAAAATAGAATAATAATTGGGGCTCTGTGGTCTTCTGTGCTGGAGATTGTGCCCTTAGGAGTCTGTAAAACGGAAATTTCCTGACAATCCAAAAATATGTTATCCTTGATGCAATAAGACAATAGACAGGCTCAATAAGGTAAAATTTGCGTTTTGCAAAAACAAAAACAAAAACAACAAAAAACAGCCCTAACCGGTTTGGCTCAGTGGATAGAGCATCGGCCTGCGGACTCAAGGGTCCCAGGTTTGATTCTGGTCAAGGGCATGTACCCTGGTTGCGGGCACATCCCCAGTAGGGGGTGTGCAAGAGGCAACTGATCGATGTTTCTCTCTCATCGATGTTTCTAGCTCTCTGTCCCTCTCCCTTCCTCTCTGTAAAAAAATCAATAAAATATATTAAAAAAAAAAAAAAAACAGACTGGGACATAACTACCCCTGTGACTAACTTAGAAAGTTTTAACTTCAAACTATCTTATATGGTTACTTTTGGCCTCTGAGTTTGTAAAATTCACCATGCCATGCGAGGCTCCCTGAGCTTGCTAGGTTTAGTATATGCCATCATTTTTGTCCTCACCAGGGAATGAGAACCTGTGAGTTGAGGAGAAAATTCAATGAGTGGTTTACTTCCTGCCAGATCCATTGTTCAGATCCTCCTGAACATAATGCTCCCAGGATTGCTGGTATGCCTTTGTTTGGTCTCCTAGAAGTATTCACTCTTCAGGTCACTAAAGCCCTAGGTTCTAAATGTGGTACAGGTATTTGTAAGGTCAAAAAAAAAAAAGGTATTTCTGTTTCTTTGCTGTGGCCTTCCACAATTTATGAGAAGTACCAGCTTATTAAACCCCAAGATTTCTGGCTCCTCTAATTCAAACACCTTCTCTGTTCAAACTGCTGAAGAAGAAAAGTTACTTTCAAGGCTACATTCTTGCTACCCCTCCTCCCTGCTGTTGTCACACCTCAGGGATAATTCCCATGAAGGAGTCTCTAGTTAGTAGAAAGTTTCCTTCCCTCTGGCCAATCATACAAGCCTGTTTTGAACTCTGCCTAACTTTTCCTTTTTTTTTTTTTCTTTTTTTATAACTTTTTCTCTATTTATATTTTATAGGCTTGGGAAGAGTAATCATAAGACACCTATCTATACATCTGCCAGACTGTATCTAGGAAAGCAAAGTAACTGTGACTTTAAAGACAGTCTGTCATATCTACTCAACTTCAGCACAGCCCAAGGCCCCTCCGTTCCTTATCCCTACACAACAGACACTGCTGAAAAGCAGAAGCCACCCTGTATCCCTGCTCTGTACTGACTAGCAATACTTGGTCTTTTCTCTCTTGGAAAGTGAAATAAACTGCCTCTCTGCATGTCTTCTTTTAGCTGTGTATTTGTCCACAGTGCTCATCACTGGCCAAATCTAACAGTATTAACTTTATTCAATGGAGTTAAGTGGGTGAAAATGAGGGAAATGACATTGAAGAGGCAAAATAATATTTCCTTCTTTTCTAGGTTCTTTCGTTGGCCTAATAATCAAATTGATATAATATAGATTAACAAGGAAATAACCAAAATGTTATTAACATGTATACCTGCTGTATATATGAAAATATCTCACAAAATAACAGAGTAACTGGCCAAAATGGCAAACACCATCATCTGAAAAGCCATGTTCACCTACAGTAAGAAAATGTGGTATATGGAGAGTCAGTTAGGGTAGATTGTCAGGAAAAGGACAGTAAGGACCTCAGTTGTGGCCCAGTGTGCTGTGCACTGTGGTGAGGGCTTGTACCTAAAAGGACTCTGTTCCAACCCAAAGACCCAGGGTGCGGACACAGGAGACTGGGAAGGAGGATGGGGGTCAAGAACATGATCCAGGCTGCAGGGAAAACATGGTGAGAGCCACTGTCTCATTCAGCCAGTAGGGATATAGAGGACAGAGTCACATGGGCAGTGGGTCCTATGCATGAATAAGAGGTGAGCACCCATCCAATGAGACCAGGATCATGTAGGACTCCAGCATCACTTCCAAATATTAGGTCCCAAAATTCATGTTCCATTGTATCCATTCCTGCAGGATGAATATCAGTGTCACATATGAAGATCATGTGAAGGGTCAAACTAAGGCATGCAATTCCTCACAGTGGATGGGATCACTGTATAACACCCAACACGTGGGTGAAGGTGCAGAGACAAAGCCCTAAATCCCGAGGTCTCCTGTGGGTCAAACTCTGTGCTGGCATCAAAGGGGAGGCAGACAGACAGCAGCTCACTCTGAAAGAAGGTTCCCCTGGAGAATCCACTGCAGGTGAGAAATGATGACATTTCTCTGGTGAGTAGACTGGGTTTGGGGCTCAGGGGTGCCAGGTAGGTCCCCAGGAGGCGCCACTCTGCTGATTTAGCAGAATTGAACTGGGAAACTCTGGGGGCTCCTGGACCTCAGCCCAGGACCCGGCCCGCATCTGGAGAAAGTGGACGGACACTTCTGGACCTGTTGACAGAATCGGTAAGGTAGGGGCCCCTATCAGTCAGGCCGATTCCGAGGGAGTTGAAGGGGGAGCTTGATCACCTCCGTGGAAGTCATAAGGCTTCCTCAGGCAAATCAGTCAGGAATCAGGTGGACTGTTTAAACTCTGAGTAAATATCTGGTAGAAGTCAAAACTGGGACTGTCTGGTGTATGAATGTAAGTGTGAGAGTCTACGTGAAGCAAAAGCTACTTTGTGCCATCTGGCTGTACACAGGAGAGTGTTATCTCTTTCTGTTGTTTAATGTGTTTAAAGATAGGGCAAACCCCGCTTAAGGGGGAAGCCTAATTGTGTATGGTAAGGCTGATCGCTGTGACAGACTGCAGCTCTCCGAAGCAACTGTTAAGAATTCTATTCTCGCCCTAGCAAGTTGGGTTCAGTGGATAGAGCGTCGGCCTGCAGACACAAGGGTCCCTGGTTCGATTCCGGTCAAGGACATGTACCTTGGTTGTGGGCACATCCCCAGTAGGAGGTGTGCAGGAGGCAGTTGATTGATGTTCCTCTCTCATCGATGTTTCTACCTCTCTATCCCTCTCCCTTCCTCTCTGTAAAAAATCAATAAAATATATATATTTTTAAAAAGAATTCTTTTCTCAAGATCATTCTTGCTCTTTATCACGGAGGGAATTAGCCCAATTAGCTAATGAAATTTTGGTCTATGTTTGTACAGTAGAGACTTTAATTTGATCTCCCCTGATTTATGATTTTGTTATGTTAGGTTAAAAATTTTAAACTCTAAGCTTAATTTAAAGGGATAAAATCTGTAAAGGTTACAACCCAGAGAAGTTTAAACAAAGGCTTGCTGGATTAAGATTGGTGCATTTTCTCATGGCCTGTGTGGGGCAAGGGAGAGACTGCAGGATCATAATTAACTGCTTCCTGGCCTGCCTTTTTCAGCCCTTCTATCAAGCAGAGAATCATGTGGTCCCGAGACCTGTGACCTGCCTGCCCTTCCTGATGGATTTACAGTGGGTCTCTATTAGAGACAGCATCTGCTCTGACTGAGGGAGGAAGAGAGAGCTGAAAACTGCTTCGGAGTGGGTATGAGTTGGGGTAGTGGTGGTGGGATTCACTGGGTAGGGTGGAAGACTCTCACCCTGCTGAGATGGAGGAGCCCCACCGATGTCCATTTTCCCTGAAAGAATTGAGAGCCAGAATCCTTGAGGGGCTATATTAGTCAGTTAGACAGACGTGAACAGAGCAAGGACAATGGGCCAACCAGCTCTACCAAATGTAACTAAGTCGTTCCACCTCTACGTATGTGAGACAAGGGGCATAAGCAAAGGGGTTCTTACCCAAAGTCTCGGCCCCTAAAAAAAGGCTGGTAGCCTACTTATCCAAAATACTTGACCCCATTGTGTCTAGGTAGCCCGCCTGCCTCAGGGCAGTAGCAGCCATTACTATACTTGTTAAGGAAGCAGACGAAGCAGTCCGGGAGGCTGCCCTAAAACCAGTGGGGCCTCAACAGATTCTAGTGTCTCTTCCAGACCCTGACCTACCCACCTCACCAGCTTACATGGAAACCCAATCTAGAAAACCTGAAATACATAACCAATCTTTACTCAAGTTCTTACAGGCTTTGCAGTCCACCCAGGAAGCAGTCCAGAAACACATCCAATATGCTCTGCCTATACCAACTTCTGATCCGGTCCATCCCATCCAACCTGGTGACTCTATTTAGGTAAAGAAATTTGCCACCCATGGACTGACTCCCACCTGGAAAGTACCACACACTATCATCTTTTTTAAAAAATAAATCTTTATTGTTCAGATTATTACAATTGTTCTTCATTCCCCCCCCCATAGCTCCCCTCCACCTGGTTCCCATCCCATACTCTGCTCTTACCACCCCCCCCACTGTCCTCATCCATAGGTATACAATTTTTGTACAGTCTCTTCCCGCACCCCCCACACCTCTTTTCTTCTGAGAATTGTCAGTCCACTCCCTTTCCATGCCCCTGATTCTATTATATTCACCAGTTTATTCTGCTCATCAGATATTTTATTCACTTGATTTTCAGATTCACTTGTTGACAGGTATGTTTGTTGTTCATAATTTTTATCTTTACCTTTTCCTTCTTCCTCTTCTTAAAGAATACCTTTCAGCATTTCATATAATACTAGTTTGTTGGTGATGAACTTATCTGTGAAGCTCTTTATCTGATCTTCAATTCTGAATGATGTCCCCCAAACCTGAATAGGATAATCGTTTGCTGCCAGACAGCTCAGGGCATCTTAATCTACACGTTATTGCCTCCTGTTGGCCAAACACCTGGACAGCTGTAGGCTATTCCCCAATCTGACAATGTTTTTGTACCCTTCCCTTTGAAGTGTATTATTTCCACCTTGCCTTAGGACAATTTGTGTTAATAAAAAGCACGGGTTCTGAGTCAAGGAGAGTCTTTAGCTCCTTTAGCTGAAGCTCCTCTGACCCCCAATGCCTCTCAAAACTAAAAAAATTCATAAAAAAAAGGAACGCTTCATGAATTTGCATGTCATCCTTGTGCAGGGGCCATGCTAATCTTCTCTATATCGTTTCAATTTTAGTGTATGTGCTGCCGAAGCAAGCCCTCCACTGTCTTTTTGTTAAAGAAAATTGCCTCAAAAAATCAACAAATGCCAAGTGCTGGTGAGGCTGCAGAGAAAGAGGAACCCTGGTCCACTGCTGGTGGGATTGCAGAATGGTGCAGCCACTGTAGAAAACAGTATGGCGTTTCCTCAAAAAGTTAAAAATGGACTCCCATTTCATCCAGTGATCCCACTTCTAGGATATATCCCAAGAGCTCAGAAACACCAATCAGGAAGGATATATGTACAACTATGTTCATAGCAGCACAACTTACAATAGCTAAGATTTGGAAAGAGCCTAAGTGCCCATTCACAGATAAGTGGATTAGAAAACTGTGGTACATCTACACAATGGAATACTACGCTGCTGTAAAAAAGAAGCAACTTTTACCATTTGGAAGAGGATGGATGGACCTAGAGAGCATCATGCTAAGCAAAATAAGCCAGTAGGAGAAAGATAAATATCATATGATTTCATTCATTTGTGGAATATAATGAACAACATAAACTGATAAACAAAAATTGAGTCAGAGCCCTAACTGGTTTGGCTCAGTGTCTAGAGCAGGGGTGGGCAAACTTTTTGACTCGAGGGCCACAATGGGTTCTTAAACTGGACCGGAGGGCCAGAACAAAAGCATGGATGGAGTGTTTGTGTGAACTAATATAAATGCAAAGTAAAGGAGCGGAGGGGAGAACAAGAGTACCAGATAGAACAGCCGGATCCAGCCCGCGGGCCGTAGTTTGCCCAAGGCTGGTCTAGAGTGTCGGCCTGTGGACTCAAAGATCCCAAGTTCGATTCCGGTCAAGGCTATGTACCTTGGTTGCGGGCACATCCCCAGTAGGGGGTGTGCAGGAGGCAGCTGATTGATGTTTCTCTCTCATCAATGTTTCTAACTCTCTCTCCTGCTCTCTTCTTCTCTGTAAAAAATCAAAAAAATGTATTTTTAAAAAAATAGAGCCAGAGAAGAAAAAATATTCTAGCATAGAAGTAATCCTGTTATTTGCAGATTTTTAATATTTCCTACACCTTTTGTGACATCCTACTATGTTAGTTCAATTTTGGAAATATTATACTTACAATCCTTTTATTCTTAAAATATTAATTTTTACTGCATGTAATATTATTATATGTAACATCATTTTCCTTGAATAATTGGTATCTATTGCATGTAACATTATCATATTTGAAATAAATTTTCTTGAGATATTAATGTTTACTGCATGTAACACATTTAAGATCGTTTTTCTTGAAATATTAAGCAAAAATCTATATATATAAAAGCCAAGTGACCAAATAGGCAGAACGACTAGAATGACCGGTGGCTATAAAGTGCACTGCAGCAGCCAACTGCCCTCAGGCCCTCCCACCTGGCACCCTCGCCCCCAATAAGCACTCCCCACCCTGATCACCGTAGTGTGACCTTTAATAATTCTAAGTAAGTAAACACTCTCCAGCCTTCAAAGACCAGGAACTTGAATGACGAGTTATCAGGAGCATCAGTCAGGTGTCCAGGAGAGGTGCCTAGCACAACCACCATCTTCCTGTGTTCTCTCTGCACTGCTTACTACCAAAGAGGGCGGCCACATCAAACCAGGGCCTCTCTTTAGAGAGTTTGTCACCATGGAATTAACCTCATCACCTGTCTCAGAAGAGGCTTTGAAATGGAAGCTGTTAAGTGTCCCTGACACTAAAACGCCTTTGAAGATTCAACTCATCCGAAAGCCAACAGCAAACATGTATACACCCTGCAAAGATCCTTAATGTTAATAACTCACACCAGCTGGACCCGCCCATGATCGGCACCCCCCTGAAGGGCTCTGCCACACCCCAATCAGGGATGGGGCTAGCTGACCAACTGTCCGTGGCCCCTCCCCCTAGCCGGCCCCGCCTCTGATCAGGCCCTTCCACCCTGATGGGGGTGGACAACCAGATGCCACCGATGCATGAATTCGTGCACCAGGCCTCTAGTATAAATATATAAAAAAGAAAGAAAATTGCCCAAACTCATAGTACATTAGGCAGAACATATAAGATGTTTTAACAAAGATAGAGATTCAACAAATGCACTTCTGAAAAATAGCTCCCCATAAATTCCTGGAAAAAATACAATCAAACAACATTGAGGTAGAATGACTAAATTATAGAATATCTCTTTATATGTCTATATATGTAAGATACAAATATGCTAACTGTCCAACGATCTGGGTAATGACTTCCAGTATTAACACCTGATTCCTCTCCCTAGATCATAATAGTGATCCAAGTAGATATAATTATCCCCGTGTAACCAAAGTTGCCATTATATTCAGAAATGAATATGGAGAACCTCCTTTTGAAAGGGACTTGCTCATTCTTTGTAAACCAGATCCCAATAGTCCAAATGCCACTAAAATGAAACCAATCAGTATCCTGTTTCCTACATTAGATGTAATGACATATCCTATTCTTTTCCCACATTGTGAAAAAGACTGGGGAACGAATATTGCATTAAGATTCAGAGACGACAGTGTAATTGACAATAATACTAGATTCAACGAATGATGCCCAAAA
The DNA here is from genome assembly GCF_963455305.1 of Plecotus auritus. Classification (NCBI taxonomy): domain Eukaryota; kingdom Metazoa; phylum Chordata; class Mammalia; order Chiroptera; family Vespertilionidae; genus Plecotus; species Plecotus auritus. The sequence continues at coordinate 8,735,761 of NC_137785.1, forward strand.
GGAAAATTTTCCCTTCTATTTTCTTTTCTTTATATATATATATATTTTATTGATTTTTTACAGAGAGGAAGAGAGACGGAGAGATGGAAACATCGATGAGAGAGAAGCATCGATCAGCTGCCTCCTGCACGCCCCCTACTGGGGATGTGCCCGCAACCAAGGTACATGCCCTTGACCGGAATCAAACCCGGGACCCTTCAGTCCCCAGGCCAACGCTCTATCCACTGAGCCAAACCAGCTAGGGCCCCTTCTATTTGCTTAAAAGTATTACTCCTTCAGGAATGCCATATTATTAATTAGAATTGAAAGTAGGTACAATCACCATGCTACGGTAAATGGTACTAGATTTATTATCAAAAGATTATGACCTAATATAATCGAAGCTGAACAATTAATAGCTTCTACAGAGGTGAGGTTGTTCTGATTCAAAGAATTGATTTGTCCCCATCTGACACTGGCCTCAGTGTTAGAATAAGCTTAATCAATTTATCAGTCATTGTTGTTATCAATATTGTTTTTATATCATGTTTTTGTTCTTGTTACATTCTTTTTTTAAAAAAATATATATTTTATTGATATTTTACAGAGAGGAAGGGAGAGGGATAGAGAGCTAGAAACATCGATGAGAGAGAAACATCGATCAGCTGCCTCCTGCACACCCCCTACTGGGGATGTGCCCACAACTAAGGTACATGCCCTTGACCAGAATCGAACCTGGGACCCTTGAGTCCGCAGGCTGACGCTCTATCCACTGAGCCAAACCGGTTAGGGCTGTTCTTGTTACATTCTGTCTTTGTTGTTATATCATGTTGTTATTGTTTATTTAATGTTCAATATCTATATTATCATGTAAACTTTACTAATTTTCTTTCATCTGACACTTCTTTTATAAAAAAAAAGGGTGAACAGTGATATTAAAATATTTCTAATTAATTCCCTTTCTTTTTTTCGTCTTTTTTTAAAATTTAATAAATCTTTATTGTTCAGATTATTACAATTGTTTCTCCTTTTTCCCCCCATTGCTCCCCTCCACCCAGTTCCCACCCCACCCTTTGCCCTTACCTCCCCCAACACTGTCCTCATGCATAGGTGTACGATTTTTGTAGTCTCTTCCCGCACCCCCCCACATCCCTTTTCTTCCGAGAATTGTTAGTCCACTCACTTTCTATGCCCCTGATTCTATTATATTCACCAGTTCATTCTGTTCCTCAGATTTTTAATTCACTTGATTTTTAGGTTCACTTGTTGACAGATAAGTATTTGTTGTTCATAATTTTTATCTTTACTTTTTTCTTCTTCCTCTTCTTAAAGAATACCTTTCAGCATTTCATATAATACTGGTTTGGTGGTGATGAACTCCTTTAGCTTTTTCTTATCTGTGAAGCTCTTTATCTGACCTTCCATTGTGAATAATAGCTTTGCTGGGTAGAGTAGTCTTGGTTGTAGGTTCTTGCTATTCATCACTTTGAATATTTCTTGCCACTCCTGTCTGGCCTGCATAGTTTCTGTTGAGAAATCAGCTGACAATCGTATGGGTGCTCCCTTGTAGGTAATTAACTGTTTTTCTCTTGCTGCTTTTAATATTCTTTGTCTTTTGCTCTTGGCAGTTTAATTATGATGTGTCTTGGTGTGGTCCTCTTTGGATTCCTTTTGTTTGGGGTTCTGTGTGCTTCCTGGACTTGCAAGTCTATTTCTTTCACCAGGTGGGGGAAGTTTTCGGTCATTATTTCTTCCAATAGGTTTTCAGTATCTTGCTGTCTTCTTCTGGCACCCCCATAATTCTGATGTTGGTACGCTTGAAGTTGTCCCACAGGCTCCTTACACTATCTTCAACTTTTTGGATTCTTTTTCTTTTTTTTTGCTTTTCCGGTTGAGTGTTTTTTGCTTCTTTGTATTTCAAATCTTTGACTTGATTCTTGCGTTCCTCTAGTCTGCTGTTGGGTCTCTGTATATTTTTTATTTCAGTCAGTGTATGTTTAATTTCTAGTTGGTCCTTTTTCATATCTTCGAGGGTCTCGTTATATTTATCAGACTTTTCTAGGATATTCTTGAAGAGCCTTATAACCGTGGTTTTGGATTCTATATCCAATCATTTGTTTTCCTCCATTTCTTTCGTTTGTGATCTGCTTCTTCGTCTCCCCATTTTTCACTGCTTCCCTGAGTTGGTAGAGTAGCTTTGTGTGCTAGGTGTCCTATATGGTCCAGTGGGTCGGCCTCCCCAGTTAACCTGAGGTGGACACTCTTGGTGCACCCCTTTGTGGACTGTGGGTACAGCCTTGTTGTAGTTAAGTCTTGATTGTTGTTGGTATCCTGGGAGGAATTGACCTGCAGGCCAGTTGGCTGTGAGGATCAGCTGTGTCTACACTGGGAGATTTTCGGTGCTGGAGACAGCCTTATAGGATTAGTCTTGCCAGATTGCAAAAGTCTCTGTGCTCAGCTTGGAAGGGGTGGAGTCTCAGGGCGGGGCAGACAATCTTGGCTTCCCATCAGCCCTGCCCTTGCACTCGAGTCTCCAGACCTCTGTCTACCCTGGTTCCCAAGTTTCCACCTTACAGTCCAGATTTCCCCCGTAAGAGCGTGGGTCCCCAGGGGCTCACCTGGAACTGCGGTTCAGTGCAGTCGGAACTGGGGTTCAGTGCAGTCAGGACCTTCTGACTTCCTTCCGCTAGGGATAGCCTGTGGTAACCTCTGCAGTCAGTCTTTGTGCACACTCACGCTTCCAGACCCCTGCCGCCGGGGCTCCTCTGAGTCTCCGAGTCTCTGTGTGCCTTTCTCTCTACCAGACAGTCCAAACTCCCCCTGTATGAGTCTGAGTACACAGGGTTTCGCCCGGAACTGAGGTTCAGTGCAGTCGGAACAGGGGTTCAGTGCAGTCGGGGGCTTCTTTCCCTCTCCCGCCAGAGAAAGCCAACCAGGCACTCCGCCGCCCTTCCTCTCTGCGTGCGCATGTCTCCATACCTCAGCTCTTTGCCGCTCCTTCTCCGTGAGATTTCCTCTTTCCTTCTAGTTGTAGAATTTCCACTCAGCCAGCTTTCCTGTGGTTCTGGATGGTGTCCGTTCTATCTTTTAGTTGTAGTTTAGAAATTGTTGTGTGAGGCAGCAGTTTAGGTGCTTACCTATTCCGCCATCTTGGTTTCTCCTATAATTTCCTTTCAATGTGCATGAATTCATGCACTGGGCCTCTAGTTTTTAGATAAAGAATGATTGATCAAACAAAATATTCTCTAGGACAGCGGTTGCCATCCTTTCGGTCCTCACAGACCACCAGGAGTCCATGGACCACCAGTTGGCGACCACTGCCCTAAGATGTGGTGCTTGAAAATACCTCACACACTGGAGGAAAAATGCCAAAATGTACAACCAGTTTATTTTAAAGGAACAGTTTATTGACTTTTAAAATATATATTTATTGACTTCAGAAAGGAAGGCAGAGATAGAAGGAACAATGAGAGAGAATCATTGACTGGCTGCCTCCTGCACACCCCACACTGGGGTTTGAGTCAGCAACTTCAGAATATACCCTGACCTGGACTCGACCCATGACCACCTGGTTCATAGGTCAAAGCTCAATGACTGAGCCATGCCAGATGGGCACAAGGATTTTATTAATTTTTGGAGAGACGAGAAGGGTGAGGGAGAGAAACACAATGCAAGAGTGCAACATAGACCAGCCATTTCCTGCACCCCCCATTCCAGGAACCTAGCCCACAACGCAGGGACACGCCAAGCAATTCAACTGGCAAACCCTTCTGTACATGGAATCACACCCAACCAACTGAACCACAACATCCATGATGATCTATTCAGTTTAGACCACAATGTGCTAATCTTTTTTTTTTTAAAGAGAGGAAGGGAGAGGGATAGAGAGTTAGAAACATCAATGAGAAACATCAATCAGCTGCCTACTGCACATCCCCCATTGGGGATGTGCCCACAACCAAGGTACATGCCCTTGACTGGAATCGAACCTGGGACCCTTGAGTCCGCAGGCCGACGCTCTATCCACTGAGCTAAACCGGCTAGGGCCAATGTGCTAATCTTTGTAAATTGAAACATTCAAACACTCAACGACTCAGATTATGCACTCAATTTTTGACAAAGGTAAATAAAACATAGCTATATAAAGAATTATATAGAAATGTTGATACCAACTTTATTAGAAATAACCAAATATTCATAAAAATGGATAAGCTATTGGTGATATATTCAAAGGTAAGAATATTTATCAGGAAAAAAATGGGTTACTAATATATCTTTAATGAAACTCCAAATATTTATGAAACATAAATTAAAGCAGTAAAATACTTAGAAAAAGCAAAGTACTCTATTCAAATGGAATGTAAATCCACGGATATTGGAAAGCTGGGAAGAACGGGGACAGGTTAAAAGAGGTCATGATGCAATTACACAGTGACAGACATAGTCAGCATTATGACTGTAATGATGGTTTCAGTTTCATGCACACATGAAAATTTACAAAATACTAAACATGTATTTTACTCATTATAGCTTTCAAAAATGTTTCAAGATTTAAAAATGTGTAAATTCAAATATATTGGAAAAATAGGTTTGGCAAATCTATATTCAATCCACTTTCTTATGCCCTCTGGGCGAGAATATCACCTCAGTGACAGAAAATGTAACAAGCAATAAAGAACTTTCACCCAAACCAACAAGAATGCTGGCTGAATCACAAAAGCCCCATCTCTAAATGAGAGATACCCTTTGCCTTTATCCATCCTTTTCTGCCAGCTCAGCAATGGCTCTGAGGTGAACATCTTAGAGGGTACAGGAAGCCACAAAACCTCTTGATTATATTCAATGACAATGACTGTGTCCACAGAAGATAAACATGCCTGAAAATCCTCAGATCTGTGTACACAACACTCCTATAGTCTTTTTCTCATAAACATTTCTGGATGCACGTTTAGATGAGGAAGAGTCCATCGAATGGGCTGCAATTCCCTCCAAAACTCATTAGGTAGTGTTTCTGCAGTGAAAGGGTTTCCCCTAACAGCGATGGTTCTCACACCAGTGACCATCGCCCATGGAATTGTAGGCTAAGGGCACATGGCCCTCTGGAAGTCCTGGGCAACAGATTACCTTCAAGTGTATGGGCATCCCTTAAAAACAAGAAAAAATTCACACTGCTGGAAAACATACTTAATGTTGTCACAGCTACCCACTCTGTGGATTGATCTCTGGGTCCCAAAGCATCCATCTGCACATGAGGACTAGAGAGGCCACAGTATTTCCTAGGAAAATATGGGCAGCAATGTGAATTTGGCAACTGCTGAGCTAATTTCTGCACCATATTGTTTCCTGAAAAGCAAAGAATGTTTGAGACCCCACAAAAGTTGTTCACCTCATCATGCTTGGAGAGCCCCGATCTCCTTATAAGTTAAACCACACAGTAAATAGAACACCCAAGATTAAAGCCTTAGGAAGAAGCCTTCATTATTTTACAAAGAAGAGAGACATGAGACTGGCAATTCTTGCATTGATGACTTAGGCACTCAATAAATTCATCACTGGCATCTAGGAAAAGTGTGGTCTTGAGAATGGCAGTCCCTCTGCAATACTATGTTTTCTGGGCCAACACTAATCAGTCCTACGTGCCAACTGGTGGGAGGGAAAACAATTACCAACCAAGGGCTCAAGTATTCCTAATTTTCTTCAACAAATTAGACAACAGAGTTAGCTTTCCCTGGCACGTGAGGATGGTGATTGATGCCATCTGTAGGGGCTTTAAACATGGCTCAGATAAAATACCTTCAGCCACAGAAATATGCAATGACATAGATCTTATAAATGCGGCAACACGTCTCTGTATATTGGAAAGTGCAACATAGATACATAAGGTTCAAAAATAAAAACAAACACAATAGGAAAAACACTTAGGGTAGTGTACATAATCTGGGTGATTAAATGTATGAAATACAATTCAGACACAAGGGACTTCACAAAATTTCTTCCATGATTGCTAAGACCTAATTAAGAAACTACATTTCCTATACATCTAAGAAATTTCTCACATTTGGACTCATAACTGCAGAGTATATTTAGAAATTTGCCTGAGAGATATCTCATGTTAATTACACTCATAATGGTTTTCTCCTGTGTGAACTCTATAATGATATTGGAGACCATTGCTACTTTTGAAAGATTTCCCACATTCACCGCATTTATAAGGCTTTTCTCCAGTGTGAATTTTCTGATGACAATGAAGGTCACTGCTACTGGTAAAAGATTTCCCAAAATTCACTGCATTCATAAGGCTTTTCTCCTGTGTAAACTCTCTGATGATATGGAAACCACTGGTACATGGGAAAGTTTTTCCACATTCACTGCATTGAAAAGGCTTTTCTCCTGTGTGAACTCTGATGATATTGCAGACCAGTGCTCCTTGTAAAAGACTTACCACATTCAGTGCATTTATAAGGCTTTTCTCCTGTGTGAACTCTCTCATGATATTGGAGACCAGTGCTACTTGTAAAAGATTTCCCACATTCACTGCATTTATAAGGCTTTTCTCCTGTGTGAACTCTCTGATGATATTGCAGACCATTGCTACTTTTGAGAAATTTCCCACATTCACTGCATTTATAAGGCTTTTCTCCTGTGTGAACTTTCTGATGACGAAGAAGGCCAGTGCTCCAGGTGAAATATTTCCCACATTCACCACATTTATAAGGCTTTTCTCCAGTGTGAATTTTCTGATGACAATGAAGCGCAGTGCTACTGGTAAAAGATTTCCCACATTCACTGCATTTATAAGGCTTTTCTCCAGTGTGAATTCTCTGATGACAATGAAGGTCACTGCTACTGGTAAAAGATTTCCCACATTCACTGCATTTATAAGGCTTTTCTCCAGTGTGAACTCTTTGATGATATTGGAGACTATTAGTACATGTAAAAGTTTTCCCACATTCACTGCATTTGTAAGGCTTTTCTCCTGTGTGAACTCTCTGATGATATTGGAGACCAGTACTAAATGTAAAAGATTTACCACATTCACTGCATTGATAAGGCTTTTCACCTGTGTGAACTCTCTCATGATATTGGAGACCAGTGCTACTTGTAAAAGATTTCCCACATTCACTGCATTTATAAGGCTTTTCTCCTGTATGAACTCTCTGATGACTACGAAGGTGGGTGTTAGTGGTAAAAGATTTCCCACACTCACTGCATTTATAAGGCTTTTCTCCAGTGTGAACTCTCTGATGACTGCGAATGTGGTGGTTAGTGGTAAAAGTTTTTCCACATTCACTGCATTGATAAGGCTTTTCCCCTGTGTGAACTCTCTGATGATATTGGAGATGAATGCTACTTGTAAAAGACTTTCCACATTCAGTGCATTTGTACGGCTTTTCTCCTGTATGAATTCTCTGATGACAACTAAGGGCAGTCCTCCAGGTAAAAGACTTCCCACAGTCACTGCATTTATAAGGCTTTTCACCTGTATGAACTCTCTGATGATTATTAAAGTAAGACTTAGTTGTAAAAGATTTTCCACATTCACTGCACTCATAGGGCCTTTCTCCAGTGTGAACTCTCTTATGACAATGAAGTTCGTTGCTAGTGATAAAAGACTTCCCACATTCACTGCAGTGATAAGGCCTTTCTCCAGTGTGCACTCTCTGATGTCGACAAAGATTAGTGCTACTGGTGTAAGCTTTCCCACATTCACTACATTTATAAGGCTTTTCTCCAATGTGAACTCTCTCAAGACAATGAAGGTTACTGCTCCTGGTAAAAGATTTCCCATAGTCATTGGACTCAAAAGGCCTTTCTCCTGTGCGAACTCTCTGATCATAAAGGAGGGCACTGCTACTGCTAAAAGCTTTTCCATAGTCACTGCACTCATAAGTCCTTTCTCCAGTGTGACCTCGATGTCGATAATGAAAACTAGAAAATTTGGTAAAATATTTTCCACATTCAGAGAAAACAAAACACTGACTTCCAGCATGGACACCCTTTTCCTGAATAAACGTGTGGTTGCAATTAATGTCTTTCTTATTTTCTTTTCTGGTGTAATCATTTTTTCTCCTTTGAAATGTCATCCCTGGCGTTGAAATAGCATTTGGACTGTACTTGGTCTGGGTAGCCTTTAGGTGGAGATGTCCTGACCCAGTAAGGTCACTAGGCTCAACCTCCCCGCATGTGAAATGATTCTGCAACACACTGAAATTGCAGCTGTTTGCACGTGAGATCCTGTCCACACCTGTATTGAAAGTCTTCTCTCTCACATGCTGCTGGTGAAATTTTACACTGAAGTAAAACCGTTTTGCACATGCCCCACATCTCAACAGTATCTGTCCGTGTTGTGTCCCCTGCAGCTCAGTCAAGTGGAAAATGTTTCCCAAGACGAGTCCACAACTCTCACAGGGGTGGCTCTTCTGGGAAGACAAGGCTATCTTAGGATTCCTTGCATGTGACACTCTTACAGAAACGTTCTCTTCAGTGCGTGCCTCTACATTCTCTGCTCCACAGCAGCAACCTGTACAAAAGAAAACGAAGGTGAAATGCATGTTGCCCTTATGAAAACAGAATATCTTCACCACAAATGTTTATCTGTTATGACTAGGCATGATTCCATAGAAAGATTTTCAAGATGAGAGAGTTAGACTCTATAGAAATTGCTGTTATACGTAACGTGGCCCCAAAAGTCAGTCGATAATGAAAAACTCACTAAGAGAGGGACAGAATCACAGCATGGGATACAAAGAAGAGAGGAAGTCTCTACTCATTATTCCTGTATAAAGGGATTCCTTAGGAACTTACATGCAGGCCATGTGAGTCAGTGTAGAATAATTTAATGCTGCTCAAAGCTATAAAAATTAATTATATTAGAGCACATGATGTTCAACATCAATATAATAATACGAGTGCACTCCAAGGCGCTTCAGACATGGACGAACGTTGGACTGCAGTAAACAGAGACCTGAGAAAGAGGCAGAGGTGCAAAGTCCCGAGCGGTTAAGTTTATCTGTTGGCTGGGAATCTGAGTAGAAATTATCATTATGAGATCTGAGAAGTTGGCAAAGTATGAAGAGTAAGCACAAACTAGCATAACTGGGTGAGGAATGGGCAACTGCAACAAACACTGGGTTTCTAGCTATGAATGACCCTTCAACAAGGCAAGACTGCCTGTGGGTCCACTGTGTTATTCATGAAGTCGTGTTTCTTCTGTGATACACAAATTATTCTTCCCCTTAAATCCCATTAGAGCCGTTGCATGGGATAAATGATGCAAATCTTCAAAGGAAAACAGAACAGATGGATGGTCAACACTGTGATAGAACAACAAAGGATAAATGAGATCACAGACACAAGACCCATGGAGTGACATCAGCAAGATGGCAGGGTCAGAGAAATGAGCATCTTCGCCCATCCCAGTGTAAGTAGACAGCTATCCATGAACAAAAACCCCATAGGAAATGGGAATAAGAGTACCATGAAGAGAAACAGTATTACAAAACACAAATAAAGCAGAACTGTACAGAAAGGATGAGTGGAAAGACTGGGTGAACAAACATATTTGAAGATACCTACAGTCAGCCACTGTGCTTCTGCTATCATTGACCATAGTGGCTTCTTCAAAAAATACAGGAAATCACTGTGTTTAAAAACCACAGAATGCCTTGACCAGTGTGGCTCAGTTGTTTGGAGCATCGTCCTGTATACCAGCAGTTGAGGATTCAATTCGCAGTCAAGGCACATATCAGTATGTGGGTTCCATTTCCAGTTAGCTTGTGTGCATAGGGCAGATGATGGATGTTTCCCCCACACACTGATATTTCACTTTCTCTCCCTCTGTCCCTCTCTCTCTCTTTCTCTCTGTCTCTCTCTCTCTTCCTCTCTATCTGAAACTAATCCTATCTAATAAAAGAGTAATATGCAAATAGGCCATCAGTCCAACACACAAGATGGCTGCCCATATGTGGTCAAAGATGGCCACCCCTATGTGGACACAAGATGGCCACCACAAAATGGCCAGCAGGGGAGGGAAGTTGGGAGGGTCCAGGCCAGCAAGGGAGGGCAATTGTGGGGACCACGCCTGCAAGGGAGGGCAGTTGTGGGCAATCAGACTAGGAGGGGAGAGCAGTTGGGGGCGATCAAGCCTGCAGGCAGGGCAGTTGGGGGCGATGAAGCCTGCAGGGAAGGGCACTTAGGGGTGACCAGCCCAGCAGAGGAGGGCAGTTGAGGGCAACCAGGCCTGTAGGGAAGGGCAGTTGAGCGAGACCCAGGCCAGCAGGGGAGAGCAATTGGGGGGGACCAGGCCTGCAGAGGAGGGCAGTTAGGGGTGACCATGCCTGCAGTAGAGGGCAGATAGGGGTTATCATGCCTTCAGGGGAGGTCAGTTAGGGGTGACCACACTGGCAGGGGAGGGCAGTTAGGGGCAATCCGGCTGGCAGGGGAGCAGTGAGGCATCAATCAGGCTGGCAGGGGAGTGGTTAGGGGGTGATCAGGCTGGCAGGCAGAAGCGGTTAGGGGCAATCAGAAAGGCAGGCAGGCGAGCAGTTGGGAGCCAGCAGTCCTGGATTGTGAGAGGGATCCCAGATTGGAGAGGGTGCAGGCTGGCCTACGGGGACCCTCTCCTGCCCCGCCCCGTGCACGAATTTCGTGCACCGGGCCTCTAGTAATAAATAAATAAAAATTTCAAGGTAGCCAAACACAAAACAGAACTCAAAAAAGTCTAGAGTCAAGGTAAATAAAAAGACAACCTATCAAAAATCATGTATAAAATTCAGAAAATGCAATTCTAAGAGGAAATTTTATAGGGATAAATGCCCACATTATAAAAAAGGATCTCAAAAAACCTAACCTGCAATCTCAGGAATTTAGAAACAAAACAAGAAAGTAAACCCAAGGCTGCAAAGAAAGAACAATAAATATTTGAACAAGCATCAATAAAATTGAGCTAGACAAAATTATAGAATACCTAACGTATTTTTTGGGGGAAAAATACAAAAATTGGCAAACCTTGAACTAGACTACAGGAAAAATAAATAAACAAGCCTCAAATAAAGGAAAAAGAAATGAAAGATAAGACATTAAACCTGACACTATGAACCACAAAGCCTCATAAGAGATATTGATGTCAGGAGACAACATGACCCTCCATAGAGAAATTTGTCAAGATCCCATATGAGCTTCTGAAATTAATAAACAAATTCAGAGCCCTGGGCAGGTAGCTCAGCTGTTGAGTGTGTGGTCCCGATGCACCATGGTTGTGGGTTTGATCCCCCATCAGGGCACATGTAGGGGACAGCCAATAAATGCTTACATGGGTAGAACAACAGATCAATGTTTCCCTCTCTTTCTCTGTCTCCGTTCCTATCTCAAAAATCAGTAAATAAAGGCTACCTAGTACGGCTGAGTGATTAAGCATCTGGGAGGCAATCAATTGATATTTCTCTCTCTCTTCTGCCTCTACTCTTTCTCCCTCTCCCTTTCTCTCTCTCTCTGTTTCTAAGAAAAAAATCAATGGGAAAAATATTCTCACTATTCAGGTGAAGATAAAAAAAGAATAAAGAATTTAATTCACAAAAGCTATAGGAGAGTAGGTCCAAGATAGCGGTATAGGCAAAGGCCTGTACTTGCTGCCTCCCACAAACACATCAAAATTACAACGAAAATACAGAACAACCATCAGCCAGAATCGCTGGAAAGCTGGCTGAATGGAAGTCTTACGACTAGAGAAGTAAAGAAGACAGCACAATGAGACTGGTGGGAAGTGAGGAGGCACGGAAGGTCCTGTACCCATGAGGGCCACTTTTTAAATTGGGATGGAGGTCGTCTCTGAAGAGTTCACCTGGCGGAGGAAGGGGTCTCAGACCCACAGCTGATGCCCAGCCCAGGGTCCCAGAGCTGGGAAAAGAAGTCCCCACAGGCAGTAAGAACTAAGGGCTGTAAAAAACCAGGGCGGATTGGGTCTCTGGGACACAGAGGCTACAGGAGTCCCAGCTGCTCTTCTGACAATGTCAGCACCATGAACTGAACTTACAAACTACCGCTTCCTCTAAGCTCCAGTGCCAGGTGAGGCTTGAGCGGGGGCAGGTGGAGGGGCGTCAAGACACATAGGAGGAGAAACTGGACTGACTGGCATCAGGGCAGGAACTTGGGGGTGGCTTTATCCTAGACACAGGTGCTTGCAGCAGTCATTATACCTATTCTGGGACCTCCTGGGTGGCACGGCTCACTGGCAACCATTTCTGTTAGCTCCGCCCTGGTGATTCCCTGAGACCACACCCCATCCAATTTAAAACCCCACCCAAGCTTGGTGCAGCAGATTTTACATATGAACTAGAGGCCCGGTGCACAAAATTCGTGAACTGGGGGCGAGGGGGTCCCCTCAGGCCAGCCTGTACCCTCTCCAATCTGGGATCCCTCTCACAATCCAGGACTGCTGGCTCCCAACTGCTCGCCTGCCTGCCTTTCTGATTGCCCCTAACCGCTTCTGCCTATCAGCATGATCACCCCCTAACCATTCCCCTGCCAGCCTGATAGATGCCTAACTGCTCCCCTGCCAGCCGGATTGCCCCTAACTGCCCTCCCCTGCCAGTGTGGTCACCCCTAACTGACCTCCCCTGAAGGCATGATAACCCCTATTTGCCTAACCCTGCAGGCATGGTCACCCCTAACTGCCCTCCCCTGCAGTCCTGGTACCCCCCAACTGCCCTCCCCTGCAGGCCTGGTCCCCCCCAATTGCTTTCCCCTGCAGGCTTGGGTCTCCCTCAACTGCCCTTCCCTACAGGCATGGTCGCCCCCAAATGCCCTCCTCTGCTGGCCTGGTCACCCCTAACTGCCCTTCCCTGCAGGCTTCATCGCCCCCAATGCCCTACCCTGAAGGCCTGGTCCCCCCCAACTGCTCTCCCCTTCTGGCCTGATCGCCCACAACTGCCCTCCCTTGCCGTACTGGTCCCCCACAACTGCCCTCCCTTGCAGGCCTGGACCCTCCCAATTTCCCTCCCCTGCTGGCCACTGTGTGGCAGCCATCTTGTGTGCAAATGGGGGCGGCCATCTTTGACCACATGGGGGCAGCCATCTTGTGTGTTGGAGTGATGGCCAATTTGCATATTACTCTTTTATTAGATAGGATGGCCTATCCATGCTCAGGTTAAAATCTGTCATACAAGTTGCAGTTGGGTCAGGGAGCCCCAAACCTATCATTAAAAGGCCCAAGAACTGGCTCCAGCATTAGACTTACTTGCTTCACAGCTGGGCCTCATCATGGCACTACCAAACTCGATACAGAGAGGAGAATCTGCAGATCTCTCTGTACATCCTGCTGGGTGGCTCCAAGACGAGGCTGACTTTACATCTCCCTGGAGACACAAGAGCCAGTGTACCCAGTGGTCAGTGTCATACCATACCAGCTTACAACTCTTCACATCCATAAGCAACACACTCAATGGGCAGACTCACTGAGCAACAAAAGCCCCACTGAAGCAAGTCCTGAGTGGCAGTGAGTGCCATAGATGCTAAAAGCCTCAACAAAATTCTAGCAAATCGGATCCAGCATTACGTTAGAAAGGTCATACAGCATGATCAAATAGGATTTATTCCACGGATAAAAGGATGGTATAGTATCCACAAATCAATAAACATGATACATCACATAAACAAACTGAAAGAAAAAAATCACACCATCATATCAATTGATGCAGAAAAAGCATTTGACAAAATCCAACACCCTTTCTTGATAAAAACTGTCAGCAAAGTGAGAGTACAGAGGTCATACCTCAAAATTAAAAAAGCCCTGCCCTACCTGCTTTGGCTCAGTGGATAGAGCATCGGCCTGCAGACTGAGGGGTCCCAGGTTCGATTCCGGTCAAGGGCACATAACTGGGTTGTAAGCTTGATCCCCATTGGGGGACATGCAGGAGGCAGCCAATCAATGATTCTCTCTCATCATTGATCTTTCTATCTCTCTTTCCCTCTCCCTTCCTCTCTGAAATCAAAGATATATTAAAAAAAAAAAAAAAGCCCTATATGACAAACCTACAGCCAACATCATACTCATTGGGCAAAAACTACAACCATTTTCCTAAGAACAGGAACAAGACAGGGATGCCCACCTTCACCTCTCCTGTTTGATATAAAACTGTAAGAGCTAGCCATAGCGATCAGATAAGAAGAAGAAATGAAAGGCATCCAAATTGGAAAAGAAGCAAAACTGTCATTATTCACAGATGATATGATATTGTACCTAGAAAATCTTAAAGACTCCCTCAAAAAAGTACTAAATATATTAAATGCATTCAGCAATGTAGCGGGATACAATAGTAACACCCAGAAATCTATGGCTTTTAAAAATATATATATTTTCTTGATTTTTTTTTTTAACAGAGAGGAAGGGAGAGGGATAGAGAGTTAGAAACATCGATTAGAGAGAAACATCGATCAACTTCCTCCTGCACATACTGGGGATGTGCCCGCAACCAAGGTACATGCCCTTGACCAGAATTGAACCTGGGACCCTTCAGTCCGTAGGCCGATGCTCTATCCACTGAGCCAAACCGGTTAGGGTTCTATGGCTTTTTTATACCCCAATAATGAACTCACAGAAAGAGAAACAAACAAACAATCCTGTGTCCCATTGCAACAAAAATATTAGGATACCTAGGAGTAAACTTAACTAAGGAGGTCAAAGACCTGTACTCGGAAAACTACAGAAAGTTGAAAAAAGGGACAGAAGAAGCTATAAACAACTCCAAGAATATACCGTGTTCATGGATTGGTAGAATCAACGTAAGTAAAATGTCCATACTGCCTAAAGCAAGCTATAGATTCAATGCAATCCCCATTAAGATACCAACGGCATATTTCACAGACCTATAATACATTCTCCAAAAATTCATGTGGAATAAAAACAAAAAACGAATAGCCGCAGCAATCTTGAGAAAGAAGAACAAAGTTGTTGATATCAAAATACCAGATACCAAGCTATATTACAAAAATATCTGGTGCTGGCACAACAACAGACATACAGAACAATGCAATAGAAGAGAAAACCCAGAAATTGATCCAAGCCATTATGCTCAATATTGGACAGCGGAGACAACAGCATACAATGGAGTCAAGATAGTCTCTTCAATAAATGGTGCTGGGAAAATTGGACAGATACATGCATAAAATGAAACTAGACCACCAAATTACAACATATAGAAAAATAAACTCAAAATGTTTAAAGGACTTAAACGTAAGAGGTGAAACGATAAAAATTTTAGAAGGATCCATAGGCAGCAAAATATCAGACATATGTCCTAGCAATATCTTTACCGATATAGCTCCAAGGGCAATGCAAACTAAGGAAAAAATAAACAAATGGGACTACATCAAAATAAAAAGCTTCTGCACAGTAAATGAAACCATCAACAACAAAAAAAAAGAAAGCCCACTGAATGGAAGAACATATTTGCCAATGTAATCTCCGATAACGGTTTACTCTCCAAAATTTACAGGGAACTCATACATCTTAACCAAAGGAAGATAAAAAAGCCAATCAATAAATAGACAAAGGACCGAAAAAGACACTTTTCGAAAGGGGACATACAGAAGACCCAGAGACTATGAAAATATGCTCAAAGTCACTAATCATCTGAGAGATGCAAATCAAAACAATGAGATACCATCTCACACCTGTCAGGAGGGCTATCATCAACTATTCGACAAATGACGAGTGCTGGCGAGAATGTGGAGAAAAAGGAACCCTTGTGCAAAGCAGGTGGGAATGCAGACTGGTGCAGACACTGTGGAAAATAGTATAGAGTTTCCAAAAATATTATATATGGAACTCCCATATAAGCCAGTAATCCCACTTCTAGCAATATATCTCAAGAAATCAGAAACACCAATCAGAAAGGACATATGCACCCCTATGTTCATAGCAGCACAATTTACAATAGCTAAGATTTGGAAATAGCGTAAGTGCCCATCAGCAGATGAATGGATTATAAAACTGTGGTACATCTACACAATGGAATACTATGCTGCTGAGAAAAAGAAGGGACGCCTACTATTTGCAACAGCATGGATGGTCCTGGAGAGCATTATGCTAAGCAAAATAAGCCCGTTGGAGAAAGTTAAATATCAAATGATCTCACTCATTTGTGGTCAATGGGGGAAAGAGGAGACATATATAATACAATATATAATACTTTAAACAATAAATAATTTTTAAAAAGGAAATAGTGAAGATAGCCATAACACACAACATAATCTACAGGTTAAATGCAATCCTGAGGATAATCTTTATGGTATTTTACAAGAAATGAAAAGAGAATCTTGAAATGTATGGAATTAACAAACTCGAATAGCAAAAACAAACTTGAGCCAGAACAAAGCTGGTGGCATCACACTTTCTGACTTCAATTTATTACCAAGAGAAAGCAAGCAAACGCTGTGTTGCTAGAGAAACACAGACACATACATCAACAGAACAGAACAGAATTAAACCCAGGCACATACTTAAAATAATCTTTGACAAAGCTGTAAGACACAGAAAAAAAGGAAAGAACGTTTCTTCAATGATTGGTGCTGCTAAAAATCAATACTCACATGTAAAAACAACAATACTGGACACTGCTGATAAAATTTAACTCAACCTGCATGACAGAATTGAATGTCAGCGCTAAAACGTAAAAACTCCTCAGGACAACCTAGAGAAAAAGCTTTGGAGATTTGTTTTGGACAGGATGTTCTGAATGTGACACCAACCACCAGACAAAACAGAAAACACAAACAGTCCTCATTAGAACAAATAAAGAAAAAAAGCTTCTTCACAGCACAACAGCAATAAACAAAATGAAATGAAAGGAAATCTAGAGAATGGAAGGAAATACTCCCAAATCATATGAGGGAATCGATTGGAGAGATTGTGAATTTGACTCTAATCAGCACGATAAAGAGAATATTGCGATATAGACAGAAATTCACACAAATGGAGTTCCCAGGGAATAGTAAAGGTATGTAAATACTATACTGCAGGCAAATAATGCAATGACTCTGTCTCAAAAGGAAACTCTATATGCACATTGAGTGGCCAGATTATTAAAATCTCTTAACACATAATAATCTGGCCACTCATTGTACATCCTATGTAATAAAAGGCTAATACGTAAATTGTCCCCTCGACCAGGAGTTCAACCAGCAGGCAGGCTGGCCATCCGCCCATGTCCTCTCCCCCTGGGCAGGCTGGCCGAGCCCCACCCATGCATGAATTCATGCCCGGGCCTCTAAAATAATCTGGCCCCTAAGTGTGTATGTGTGTGTGTGTGTGTGTGTGTATACATACACACACACACACACACACACACTTAGGGGCCAGATTATTATGCGTTCAGAGATTGTAATAATCTGGCCACTCAGTGTATAACTTCATTAAAAATACTTAATTGCTAAGCACTAGTAACAAGCATCTGAACTTGCTAGAGAAATGGTGTCACTAGACCTGCTGAATGCACTGTTGACAAAAACATGGACTTTGTAGAAAAGTGGGCCTGGGAGTCCAGTATCTGAGAAGCACAATTAAGCACATGCAAATATAGGTGTTGTGTATGTAATAAGCAATCCTATCTAAGAAAGAGGTAATATGCAATTTGACCATCATGCCCCCACAAGATGGCCTCCCCCATTTGGTCACAAGATGGCCA
Organism: Plecotus auritus; assembly: GCF_963455305.1. Lineage (NCBI taxonomy): Eukaryota > Metazoa > Chordata > Mammalia > Chiroptera > Vespertilionidae > Plecotus > Plecotus auritus. Next base: position 8,753,421 of record NC_137785.1, read on the forward strand.
CCCCCATGTGATCACAAGATGGTTGTCACCATGTTGTCACAAGATTGCAGCAGGGGAGGGCAGTTTTAGGCAATCAGGGGAGGGCATTTGGGGGTGATAGTGCTGAAAGGGGAGGGCCGTGAAAGGGGATTGGGCCTGCAGGGTAGGGCAGTTGGGGGCTACCAGGCCAGCAGGGAAGGGCAGTTGCAGGTGACCGGGCCTGCAGGGGAGGGCAGTTGGGGGGGGACCAGGCCTGCAGGGGAGGGAAGTTGGGGGGATCGGGTTGGCAGGGGAGGGCACTTGGGGTGACCAGGCCAGCAGGGGAGCAGTCAGGCATCAATCACGCTGGCAGGGGATTGGTTAGGGGGTGATCAGGCTGGCAGGCAGAAGTGGTCAGGGGCAATAAAGCAGGCAGGCATGTGAGCAGTTGAGAGTCAGCAGTCCTGAAATGTGATAGGGATGTTCGAATGTCCACAGGGATCGAGCCTAAACCAGCAGTGGGACATCCCCTGAGGGCTCCCAGATTGGAGAGGGTGCAGGCTGGGCTGAGGGACATGCCCACCCGCACCCCCAGAGCACGAATTTCATGCACCTGGCCTCTAGTTAATATATAAAATGTGCAAGTTAATCTAAAAAATCATAAACCAAAAAATACAGGTAATAAACAGGATAAGGATGTAGAGACAATTCTTCAAAAAATATATACACATGACAAATAGGAATATGGAAAATGCTTTCCTCACTGATCAAGGTGGAATCCCTTAGGCTTCCTGCACCACTACCAACCACAAGTCCTTCCCTGTGAACTTAGTACAGCGGGGAGAATTGGGACTTCAGGAAAGAAGGGAGCAGTGGAAACAGACCCACCCTCCCATGGACACCAACTACCCAGGAAACTGGAAAATCAAGCAGAACCACAGTCTACACGGGAGGACACAGCACACCCTGGGAGATGGGGCCTGGGAAATCCCAAAGCCAAGTCCAGGTCACTGGTGAGAGTGAGGGTCTTACCCAGCGAGGATACAAGTTCAAAGTTCTCCAGCATCACATTCAGGTACAGCTGTCTCTGACCCTCATCAAGGAGGCTCCATTCCTCCCTGGAGAAGTACAGGGCAATGTCCTCAAAGGTCACGCCAACCTGTCAGAATGGAGAGAACTGAAACCAGAGCTGCCTTTCTGAGAACCCCCACTCCTACTCCTTACACATCTTCCCCCCCCCCCCTCAACCTTCTCCAGGGCACCCGGTTAGTGTGGACACCAGGCCCTAATGCCAGTGCAGGCTGCTCTCTCATCACAGTCCCATTACTCACTGGGATTGCCCTCAGCAGAGCAGCTGGGTTGGGTGGGAAGGATTGGGGGAGGGGAGGGGAGAGAGCAATGCCATTTAAGGTCTGGGCGATGCCTGCAGGGCCCCAGCCTTCCTGCCAAGCAATTCCACTGCAGTCTCCTAGATCATGCCTCCAAGACAAAGCCAAGCCTGGGTTTATGCTTCGCTTCTATGTCCCCACACCAGGTCCCGGGGACCATCAGCTCACACTTCCTCCAGATGTGCACACCACTGGGTAATGTCCAACTCCTTCCCATCTTCAGACCCAGGTTCACTCCCTCAGCTCTGCCCCCTTCCTGCTCCAATGCCACTGGGTCTCGCTGGACTCACCCATGAACTTGGCACATGGCATGTAGAGAAGCTTGTCTTCCAGCCGGGTCCAGGACCACCCCAGGCCTCTGATGGACCCCACAGACGGGAAAGCCCCAATGAGTCTGTGACGTCCTCCCTGCAGCCTCTGATCTGTCCGCCAATCCTCACAGCCCACACCCTCAGGGGAACCTCGGATGCAGTCACCCCTGTCCTCTCTGCCCTGCACTGGCTGTGCCTCAGAAGCCACAACACTCCTCTCTCCCCTCCGCCTTCCTCACGGTCCTCCACGCGGGACTGAGCTGAGGACGTGACAGGCGCCAGCACCCAGGCGGACAGGAACTCACCTCAGCGAAACTCCTCAGCGCGGGCGCCGCCATGGCACTCTGTGGGCCCAGCGGGGCGGGAGCAGCGGGAGAAGCTGCTGCCCAGGGAATGGCGGTCCCTGTCCGAGGCCTGGCGTGGGTCCACGTAGCGACTGGGAGCTTCAATCCCAAGTGTGAGCTGTGAGCACCCTGCAGGCTCCCACCATGGGCTGTGAGGCGGGGAGCACCACTGTTCTGCCTTCTCCACGGGACCCTGTGACCGGGAACTCCGGACCGCCTGAGAACACAAAACCCCGCAAGGAGGACTAGTCCCTCCCACAGAAACTGCCTTTTCTCAGCCCCATTGGCTCAGCCTGCTGTCATTCCATACATCGCCTTCTGGGTAATGTAGTTTCTAGGCTCCAGGTCCGGAATTCTGCATTTCCTCAGCTGACTCCAGGACTGGATTTAGGGTCAAATAGCCCAAGAACACACCAAGTGTACTCAGGGCCCTCCAGCGCCTTCAGGGAAGATGATTTCTAGGGCAAGTTTGTTTCTCCTGCACCTGACTGGCTGGTTTTGCATATCTTTCTTCAGGACCTGCTCTTTCTGAATGGCAGGCATTGTTTCTTCATTCAGGACATTAAGCATGTCTCTCCTTCAGGCCTCATGTAGCTGGCGAGATTGCTCAAGTGTCCAACCTGCCTCCATTGAGTCCATTATACAAAGTTAATGTCACAAAACAGACATTCATACTTAAGAGCATCTGCTTCTGATGCCATCTGACATGTCAGCTCTGCAGAGACAAAACCCTAATTCCCGAGGTCTCCTGTGGGTCAAACTCTGTGCTGGGATCTAAGGGGAGCCAGACAAACAGCAGCTCACTCTGAAAGAAGGTTCCCCTGGAGAAACCACTGCAGTTGAGAAAGGATGGCGTTCCTCCGGTGAGTGGACCAGGTTTGGGGCTCAGGGGCACCAGGTAGGACCCCGGGAGGTGCCACTCTGCTGATTTAGCAGAATTGAACTGGGAAACTCTGGGGGCTCCTGGACCTCAGCCCAGGACCCGGCCCGCATCTGGAGAAAGTGGACGGACACTTCTGGACCTGTTGACAGAATCGGTAAGGGAGGGGCCCCTAAGAGTCAGGCCCACTCCGAGTGAGATGAAGGGGGAGCTTGATCACCTCTGTGGAAGTCATATGGCTAACTCAGGCAAATCAGGAATCAGGTGGACTGTTTAAACTCTGAGTAAATATCTGGTAGAAGTCAAAACTCGGACTGTCTGGTGTATGAATGTAAGTGTGAGAGTCTGCGTGAAGCAAAAGCTACTTTGTGCCGTCTGGCTGTACACGTGAGAGTGTTAGTTATCTCTTTCTGTTGTTTAATGTGTTTAAAGATTAGCAAACCCCATTTTAGGGGGAAGCCTAATTGTGTATGGTAAGGCTGATTGCTGTGACAGACTGCAGCTCTCCCAAGCAACTGTTAAGAATTCTATTCTCGCCGAAACCAGTTTGGCTCAGTGGATAGAGCGTCAGCCTGCGGATTGAAGGGTCCCAGGTTCGATTCCGGTCAAGGGCATGTACCTTGGTTGCGGGCATATCCCCACTGGGGGGTGTGCAGGAGGCAGCTGATCGATGTTTCTCTCTCATCGATGTTTCTAACTCTCTATCCCTCTCCCTTCCTCTCTGTAAAATATCAATAAAATATATTTAAGAAAAAAAAAAGATCATTCTTGCTCTCTATCACGGAGGGAATTAGCCCACTTAGCTAATGAAATTTTGGTCTATGTTTGTACAGTAGAGGCTTTAATTTGCTCTGCCCTGATTTATGATTTTGTTATGTTAGGATAAAAATTTTAAATTCTAAGCTTAATTTTTTAAATATATATTTTACTGATTTTTTACATAGAGGAAGGGAGAGGAATAGAGAGTTAGAAACATCGATGAGAGAAGAACATCGATCAGTTGCCTCCTGCACACCTCCTATTGGGGATGTGCCCTCAACCAAGGTACATGCCCTTGACCGGAATCGAACCTGGGACCCTTCAGTCTGCAGGTCGACGCTCTATCCACTGAGCCAAACCGGTTAGGGCTAAGCTTAATTTAAAGGGATAAAATTTGTAAAGGTTACAACCCAGAGAAGTTTAAACAAAGGCTTGCTGGATTAAGATTGGTGCATTTTCTCATGGCCTGTGTGGGGCAAGGGAGAGACTGCAGGATCATAATTGACTGCTTTCTGGGCTGCCTTTTGCAGCCCTTCTATCAAGCAGAGAATCATGTGGTCCCAAGATCTGTGACCTTCCTGCCCTTCCTGATGGATTTACAGTGGGTCTTTATTAGAGACAGCATCTGCTCTGACTGAGGGAGGAAGAGAGAGCTGAAAACTGCTCCGGAGTGGGTATGAGTTGGGGTAGTGGTGGTGGGATTCACTGGGTAGGGTGGAAGACTCTCACCCTGCTGAGATGGAGGAGCCCCACCGATGTCCATTTTCCCTGAATGAATTGAGAGCCAGAATCCTTGAGGGGCTATATTAGGCAGTTAGACAGACATGAACAGAGCAAGGACAATGGGCCAACCAGCTCTACCAAATGTAACTAAGTCGTTCCACCTCTACGTATGTGAGACAAGGGGCATAAGCAAAGGGGTTCATACCCAAAGTCTCGGCCCCTAAAAAAAGGCCGGTAGCCTACTTATCCAAAATACTTGACCCCATTGTGTCTAGGTAGCCCGCCTGCCTCAGGGCAGTAGCAGCCGCTACTACACTTGTTAAGGATGCAGACGAAGCACCCCGGAAGGCTGCCTTAAAACCAGTGGGGCCTCAACAGATTCTAGTGACTCTTCCAGACCCTGATCTACCCACCTCACCAGCTTACATGGAAACCCAATCTAGAAAAGCTGAAATCCATAACCAATCTTTACTCAAGTTCTTACAGACTTTGCAGTCCACCCAGGAAGCAGTCCAGAAACACATCTGAGACGCTCTGCCTATACCAACTTCTGATCCGGTCCATCCCATCCAACCTGGTGACTCTATTTAGGTAAAGAAATTTGCCACCCATGGACTGACTCCTACCTGGAAAGTACCACACACTATCATCCTTTTTAAAAAATAAATCTTTATTATTCAGATTATTACAATTGTTCTTCTCCCCCCACCCTCATAGCTTCTCTCCACCCGGTCCCCATCCCATCCTCTGCCCTTACCCCGGCACTGTCCTCATCCATAGGTATACGATATCTATACAGTCTTTTCCCACACCCCCCACACCCCTTTACCCCGAGAATTGTGAGACCACTCCCTTTCTATGCCCCTGATTCTATTACATTCACCAGTTTATTCTGTTCATCAGATTTTTTATTCACTTGATTTTTAGATTCACTTGTTGATAGATATGTATTTGTTGTTCATAATTTTTTTATATTTACCTTTTTCTTCTTTCTCTTCTTAAAGAATACCTTTGAGCATTTCATATAATACTGGTTTGTTGGTGATGAACTTATCTGTGAAGCTCTTTATCTGACCTTCAATTCTGAATGATAGCTTTGCTAGGTAGAGTAATCTTGGTTGTAGGTTCTTGCTATTCATCACTTTGAATATTTCTTGCCACTCCCGTCTGGCCTGCATAGTTTCTGTTGAGAAATCAGCTGACAATCTTATGGGTGCTCCCTTGTAGGTAACTGTTTTTCTTTTGTTGCTTTTAATATTCTCTCTTTGTCTTTTGCTTTTGCTATTTTAATTATGATGTGTCTTGGTGTGGTCCTCTTTGGATTCCTTTTGTTTGGGGTTCTGTGCGCTTCCTGGACTTGAAAGTCTATTTCTTTCACCAGGTGGGAAAAATTTTCTGTCACTATTTCTTCAAATAGGTTTTCAGTATCTTGCTCTCTCTCTTCTTCTGGCACCCCCATAATTCGGATGTTGGTATGCTTGAAGTTGTCCCAGAGGCTCCTTACACTATGTTCATATTTTTGGATTCTTTTTTCTTTTTGCTTTTCCAGTTGGGTGTTTTTTGCTTCTTTGTATTTCAAATCTTTGACTTGATTCTTGCGATCCTCTAGTCTGCTGTTAGATCTCTGTATATTATTTTTTATTTCAGTCAGTGTATGCTTAATTTCTAGTTGGTCCTTTTTCATATCCTCAAGGGTCTAACTAAATTTATTGGCCTTTTCAAGAAAATTCTTGAAAAACCTTATAACTGTGGTTTTAATTCTATATCCAGTCGTTTGCTTTCCTCCATTTCTCTTATTTGTGATCTGTTTCTTTGTCTACGCATTTTGGCTGCTTTCCTGAGTTGATCGTGTGGCTTTTTGTGTGAGTGTCCTATATGGCCCAGTGGCTCAGCCTCTCCAGTTACCTGAGGTGGACACTCTTGGTGCACCCCTTTGTGGGCTGTGTGCACAGTCTTGTTGTCGTTTAGCCTTGATTGTTGTTGTTATCACTGGGAGGATTTGACCTCCAGGCCAATTGGCTGTGAGGATCAGCTGTGTCTATGCTGGGAGAACTTCTGTGCTGAAGACCCTTTTATGAGACAAGACTTGCTTCAGTGGGGTTTTGGTGCTCACTGAGTCTGCCCCATGAGTGTGTCCCTTATGGATCTGAAGAGTTGTAATCTGGATGGTCCCACTCTGACCCCTGGATACACTGGCTCTTGGATCTCCAAGGAGGTGCTAATTTAACCTCTGCCTGAGACCACCCAGCAGGAGCTAAGGAGAGCTCTGCAGATTCCTCTTCTTTGTTTGGGTTTTGGAGGTGCCCAGATGAGGCCCAGCTGTGAAGCAATGCAAGCTGCTATAGGGCCTTGGGCCTTCTTTTGGATGTTCTGGGTCTCACTGACTCTGCTGCAGTTTGTTAGGTAAGTTTAGAATTCAAAGGACCAGGCCAGTCATATGCAAAAGCCTCTACACTCTGCTTGAATGGGGCGGAGTCTCAGGGCGGAGCAAACAGCAATGGCTTCCCATCAGCCCTGCCCTAAGAGGTCCCTGGGTCTCAGTGTCCCACGGTAATCGCTACAAGCACCTCTGAGAGAAAGCTGCCCTCGATTCTCGCCCAGTGCCAGACTGTCCAGTTTCTCCCCGTATGAGTCTGGGTTCCCAGAGTCTCACCCGGAACTGGAGTTCAGAGTGGTCAGGAGCTTTAGTCTTCCTTCCGATCGAGAAAGCCAGCCGCGTACTCAGTTGCCATCCCTCTCCGCTCCCGCCTCTGTACCTCTGCCTTCCGCAGCTCCTGTGAGTGTCAGTGCGCTTTTCTCTTTCCTTCTGATTGTAGATTTTCCACTTAGCCAGCCTTCCTGTGGTTCTGGATGATGTCCATTTTGTCTTTTAGTTGTAGTTTTGAAATTGTTGTGCCAAGCAGCAGTTCAGGTGTTTACCTATGCCGCCATCTTGGTTTCTCCACACAATGTCATCTTGACCACCGCCCCCCCCCCCCCCGCACCCGGCAGTCAAGGTCGATGGGATCCCGACATGGCTTCATCACACCAGGCTTAAAAAGCCCAGGCAAAATATAGAGTCCAAGACCATTTGGACCCTCTAAAGATTACTCATGGCCCTCATTTCGGGCCCTTATCTTATAAACTGGCCAACTGACTTCATTCGGCAGAGAATTAATTCTATCAAACTTATGGTCCTCGGGGTCAATATAACTACCTCCCCAAAAATGACCCAAAAGAGTCAATGATTTGACTCATGTACATAAAATCAGTGGGGAATGAAGCATCCATCTTATATTTAAAAAGCTGTTGGAAAATTTAACCCTGTTATTTTGGCTTTTATAAATGTCTGCTTGATTAAATAATAAGGAAAATAAGACTGCTCCCATTCCAGAGAGGCCATGTACTGTGCCCCAGACAGAGTTTTCAGTGCTGGCACCAGGTGAGGCCTTGAGATATGGTCTCCTGGCTCTTTCCCAGCACCCAGGCCTTCTTTCTGAGCAGGTCTGGAAGACTCATTCCAAATTTGGGAGATAAAGGACTGAAAAAAAGTACAAATAGAGAAAAGTTTCCTCCAAAGTCAGGGGTCAAAATTTGAAAGACATCATTTTTCTCTGGGCCCGCATGTAATTATAATAAAATGTAACTCCCTTTCTCTAAGCGTTGCTTGGTTTTGCTCCGGTGTTCTGTAACATTAACAAGTACTCAGCTTGTTACTTTTATTGATCTTGTGAGGCCAAAGTAAGCACCATCAATCATCTGCATGTCACATTCAGCCAACTGAGATTCAGGGAGTTGTAGCGAGTCTGTTGGAGATTCCCAGATGGGGCACACCACAATGAGACCTGAGTGCCCACAGCACCTGCCTCCTGCAGCAGAGTCAGTGGCTACTTACAAGTACCATTTCTTACTAAAATGCACCCAAAGACAAAGGTGCTTGCAGTCATCGGGGGTGTAGGAAATGCCTGGCCTGGGAATGTCTCTGCAGGCAGAGGCTGGGGTACCAGGAGAGGGAGAGAGAGAGAAAGATCAATAATGAGAGAGAATCATTGATCAGGTGCCTCCTGCATGCCCCATACTAGGGAATCTACCCCAGCATGTAGGTATGTGCCGTGATTGGAAATGGAACTGTGAACTCCTGGATCATAGGTCCATGTGGATCCAGAGATCCATGCTGGCTGGGCTATCATCATTCATGTTTCTGTCTCTCTCCCTCTTCCTTGCTCTATGAAATCAATAAGAATGATTTAAAAATCAACTAAATATTTATTAAAAAGTAAAAAATATTAAAACATTATTTCAATACAAAAAAACTTTTTTTCCTAAAGCAAAAAAGGTACAAAATGAGTAAAATTCCAGTATCCATCTTTGTTGTTCCAATGTTGCAGTCAGCAGCTGTGCGTCACTGCAGGTTGCCCCAGACCAAACCAGAGAAAGTTGAACCTGCATTGACACCATTTGTCCACCATCCAGAACAGAAATATCATTGCTGAGATTACACATAAAGAACTATTGGACATTGAAATTGGAACTCAAGGAATTGTTGGCCCAGAAAGAAACTGACTGCAGGCTGATTCTTTTAGTGTCTGACAGCAATTTAAAGGGACTTGATAGAACTCTGTCCTTTCCATTGAATTTAAAAATCTTAAAACATACTTGTTAAATTTAAAAAATCAAAAAGGGTGAGATGCCGGCTGCCAATTCCAGCATGTCATAATTACAAGAGTTTTATCAAAAGGTTGATGAAGCCCTAACCAGTTTGGCTCAGTGGATAGAGCATCAGCCTGCGGACTCAAGGGTCCCAGGTTCGATTCTGGTCAAGGGCATGTACCTTGGTTGCGGACACATACCCAGTAGGAAGTGTGCAGGAGGCAGCTGGTCGATGTTTCTCTCTCATCGATGTTTCTCACTCTCTATCCCTCTCCTTTTCTCTCTGTAAAAAATCAATAAAAATATATTTAAAAAAAATTTAATGAAGCTTGGGGCTCAAAAGAGAGGATTCACATAACGTAATTACCTGTTGGAATGGCTAAATAGCATGTCCCCCAAAACTGAATAGGATAATCGTTTGCTGCCAGACAGCTCAGGGCATCTTAATCTACACGTTATTGTCTCCTGTTGGCCAAACACCTGAACAGCTGTAGGCTATTCCCCAATCTGACAATGTTTTTGTACCCTTCCCTTTGAAATGTATTATTTCCACCTTGCCTTGGGACAATTTGTGTTAATAAAAAGCATGGGTCCTGAGTCAAGGAGAGTCTTTAGCTCCTTTAGCTGAAGCTCCTCTGACCCCCAATGCCTCTCAAAACTAAAAAAAAATAATAATAATTTTTTTTTCATTAAAAAGAAAATATGGAACGCTTCTTGAATTTGCGTGTCATCCTTGCGCAGGGGACATGCTAATCTTCTCTATATCGTTTCAATTTTAGTATATATGCTGCCGAAGCAAGCACTCCACTGTCTTTTTGTTAAAGAAAATTGCCTCAAAAAATCAACAAATGCCAAATGCTGGTGAGGCTGCAGAGAAAAAGGAACCCTGGTCCACTGCTGGTGGGATTGCACACTAGTGCAGCCACTGTGGAAAACACTATGGAGTTTCCTTCAAAAGTTAAAAATGGAACTCCCATTTGATCCAGTGATCCCACTTCTAGGATATATCTCATGAAATTAGAATCACGAATCAGAAAGGATATATGTACAACTATGTTCATAGCAGCACAATTTACAACAGCTAAGATTTGGAAACAGCCTAAGTGCCCATCCGCAGATGAGTGGATTAGAAAACTGTGGTACATCTACACAATGAAATACTACGCTGCTGTAAAAAGCCAACAGCAAACGTGTATACACCCTGCAAAGATCCTTAATGTTAATAACTCACCCCAGCTGGACCCGCCCATGGCACCCCACTGAAGGGCTCTCCCACACCCCAATCAGGGATGGGGCTGGCTGGCCAATTGTCCGTGGCCCTTCCCCCTAGCCAGCCCCGCCTCTGATCAGCCCCGCCCACCCTGATGGGGGTGGACAGCTAGATGCCACCAATGCATGAATTCCTGCACCAGGCCTCTAGTATAAATATATAAAAAAGAAAGAAAATTGCCCAAACTCATAGTACATTAGGCAGAACATATAATAAGATGTTTTAACAAAGACAGAGATTCAACAAATGCACTTCTGAAAAATAGCACCCCATAAATTCCTGGAAAAAATACAATCAAACAACATTGAGGTAGAATGACAAAATTATACAATATCTCTTTATATATCTATATATGTAAGATGCAAATATACTAAATGTCCAACTATCTGGGTAATGACTTCCAGTAGTAACACCTGGCTTCCTCTCCCTAGATCATAATAGTGATCCAGTTAGATATAATTATCCCCGTGTAACTGAAGTTGCCATTATATTCAGAAATGAATATGGAGAACCTCCTTTTGAAAGGGACTTGCTCATTCTTTGTAAACCAGATCCCAATCGTCCCAATGCCACTAAAATGAAACCAATCAGTATCCTGTTTCCTACATTAGATGCAATGACATATCCTATTCTTTTCCCACATGGTGAAAAAGGCTGGGGAACGAATATTGCATTAAGACTCAGAGACGACAGTGTAATCGACAATAATACTAGATTCAATGGATGATGCCCAAAAGGAAATTTTTCCCTTCTATTTTCTTAAAAGTATTACTCCCTCAGGAATGCCATATCATAAATTAGAATTGAAAGTAGGTACAATCACCATGCTACTGTAAATGGTACTAGATTTATTATCAAAAGATTATGACCTAACATAATCGAAGCTGAAGAATTAATAGGATTGCAGAGGTGAGGTTGTTCTGATTTCAAGAATTGATTTGTCCCCATCTGACACTGGCCTTAGTGTTAGAATAAGCTTAATCAATTTATCAGTCATTGTTGTTATCAATATTGTTTTTATATCATATTTTTGTTCTTGTTACATTCCGTCTTTGTTTTTATATCATGTTGTTATTGTTTATTTAATGTTCAATATCTATATTATTTTCATGTAAACTTCACTAATTTTCTTTCATCTCTGACACTTCTATTATAAAAAAAAAAAAGGGTGAACAGTGATATTAAAATATTTCTCCTAATTAATTTCCTGTCAATGCGCATGAATTCATGTACTGGGCCCCTAGTTTTTAGATAAAGAATGATTGATCCAACAAAATATTCTCTAGGACAGCAATTGCCAACCTTTCAGTCCTCACAGACCACCAGTGGTCCATGGACCACCAGTTGGCGACCACTGCCCTAAAATGTGGTGCTTGACAATACCTCACACACTGGAGGAAAAATGCCAAAAGGTACAACCAGTTTATTTTAAAGGAATAGTTCATTAATTTTTAAAAAAGATATATTTATTGTCTTTAGAAAGGAAGGCAGAGATAGAAGCAACAATGATGAGAGAGAATCATTGACTGGCTGCCTCCTGCACACCCCACACTGGGGTTTGAGCTAGCAACTCCAGAATGTACCCTGACCTGGACTCGACCCATGACCACCTGGTTCATAGGTCAAAGCTCAATGACTGAGTCATGCCAGATGGGCACAAGGATTTTATTAATTTTTGGAGAGACGAGAAGGGTGAGGAAGAGAAACACAATGCAAGAGTGCAACATAGTCCAGCCATTTCCTGCACCCCCCATTCCAGGAAGCTAGCCCACAACCCAGGGACACGCCAAGTAATTCAACTGGCAACCCTTCTGTACTTGGGATCACACCCAAAGAACTGAACCACAACATCCATAATAATATATTCAGTTTAGACCACAATGTGCTAATCTTTGTAAATTGAAACATTCGAACACTCAATGACTCAGATTATGCACTCAATTTCTGACAAAGGTAAATAAAACATATCTATATAAAGAATTATATAGAAATGTTGATACCAACTTTATTAGAAATAACCAAATATTCAAAAAATGGATAAACTATTGGTGATATATTCAAAGGTAAGAATATTTATCAGAAAAAAATGGGTTACTAATATATCTTTAATGAAACTCCAAGTATTTATGAAATATAAATTAAAGCAGTAAAATACTTAGAAAAAGCAAAGTACTCTATTCAAATGGAATGTAAATCCACCATTATTAGGAAAGCTGTGAAGATTGGGGACAGGTTAAAAGAGGTCATGATGCAATTACACAGTGACAGATATAGTCAGCATTATGACTATAATGATGGTTTCAGTTTCATGCACACAGGAAAATTTACAAAATACTATACTAAACAGCTATTTTACTCATTATAGCTTTCAAAAATGTTTCAAGATTTAAAAATGTGTAAATTCAAATATATTGGAAAAATAGGTTTGGCAAATCTATCTGCAATCCACCTTCTTATGCCCTCTGGGCGAGAATATCGCCTCAGTGACAGAAAATGTAACAAGCAATAAAGAACTTTCACCCAAACCAACAAGAATGCTGTCTGAATCACAAAAGCCCCATCCCTAAATGAGAGACACCGTTGCCTTTATCCATCCTTTTCTGCCAGCTCACCAATGGCTCTGAGGTGAACATGTGAGAGGATATAGGAAGCCACACAACCTCTTGATTATATTCAATGACAATGACTGTGTCCACAGAAGATAAACATGCCTAGAGATCCTCACATCTGTGTACACACCGCTCCCGTAGTCTTTTTCTCAGAAACGTTCATAGATGCACGTTTAGATGAGAAAAAATCCATCTAATGGGCTGCAGTCCCCTGCAAAACTGATTAGATCAGTGTTTTTGCAGTGAAAGGGTTTCCCCTAACTTTGATGATCCTCCACCAAGTGACCATCACCCATGGAATTGTAGGCATTAGGGCACATGGCCCTCTGGAAGTCCTGGGCAAGAGATTACCTTCAAGTGTAGGACATTCCTTGAAAACAAGAAAAAATTCACACTGCTGGAAAACATACTTGATGTTGTCACAGCTACCGCCTCTATGGAGTGATCTCTGTGTCCCAAAGCATCCATCTTCACATGAGGACTAGAGAGGCCACAGTATTTCCTAGGAAAATATGGGCAGCAATGTAAACTTGGCAAACACTGCTGAGCTAATTTCTGCACCATACTGTTCCTGGAAAAGCAAAGAATGTTTGAGACCCCACAAAAGTTGTTCACCTCATCATGCCTGGAGAGCCCACATCTCCTTATAAGCTAACCCACAGAATAAATAGAATATGCAAGTATCAAGAAGCCTTAGGAAAAAGCCTTCATTATTTTACAAAGGAAAGAGACATGAGACTGGCAATTCTTGCATTGATGACTAATGCACTCAACAAATTCATCACTGTCATGTAGGGAAAGTGCGACCATGGGAATGGCAGTCCCTTTGCAACATTATGTTTTGTGCAGCCAACACGAATCAGTGCCACGTGCAAACTGGTGAGAGGGAAAACAATTAAGAAACAAGGGCTCAGCTATTCCTAATTTTCTTCAACAAATTAGCCAACAGAGTTAGCTTCCCTGGGCACATGAGGATGGTGATTGATGCCATCTGTAGGGGCCTTATAGGTGGTTCAGGTGAAATACTTTCAGCAACAGAAATGTGCAGTGACATAGACCTGGCAAGACATCTCTGTATGTTAGAAAGTGCAACAGAGCTACATATGTTTCCAACATAAAAACAAGTAAACTCAACAGCAAAAATAGTTGCGGGAACATTACATAATGTACATGATTAAATGTATGAGATATAATTCAGACTAATGAGACTTCACGTATTTTCTTATACAATTGTTAAGTCCTCATTAAGAACGACATTTCCTACATAGCAAATTTTTCACATTTGGATTCTTCTGTGCAGAGTTAATTTACAAATTAGGCTGAGAGATATCTCACATTAATTGCACTCAAAATGGCTTTTCCAGTGTGAGTTCTCTGATGATATTGAAGACCGTTGCTACTTGTAAAAGATTTCCCACATTCACTGCATTTATAATACTTTTCTCCTGTATGAACTCTCTGATGACTATGAAGGTGAGTGTTAGTAGTAAAAGATTTTCCACATTCACTGCATTGAAAAGGCCTTTCTCCAGTGTGAAAACTTTGATGATTACGGAGGCTACTGTTCCTGGTAAACGATTTCCCACATTCACTGCACTCATAAGGACTTTCTCCAGTGTGAAATCTCCGGTGAATTAGAAGGCTATCAATCCTTGTAAAGGATTTCCCACATTCACTGCATTTAAAAGGCTTTTCTCCAGTGTGAACTCTCTGATGACGACGAAGGCCAGTGCTCTTGGTAAAAGATTTCCCACATTCACTGCACTGATAAGGCCTTTCTCCAGTGTGAACTCTGTGATGATAATGGAGGCCATTGCTACTGGTAAAAGCTTTCCCACATTCACTACACTTATGAGGCCTTTCTCCAGTGTGCAAAACTTGATGATCACCTAGGCTGTTCCTACTGCTGAAAGCTTTTCCACATTCACTGCACTGGTAAGGCCTTTCTCCAGTGTGAACTCTCTGATGACGACGAAGGTCAGTGCTACTGGTAAAAGATTTCCCACATTCATTGCATTCATAAGGCCTTTCTCCACTGTGAACTCTCTGATGATAACGGAGGCCATTTCTACTGGTAAAAGCTTTCTCACATTCACTGCACTCATAAGGCTTTTCTCCACTGTGACCTCTCTGTTGATAATGAGAGCTAGAAAATTTGGTAAAATATTTTCCACATTCAGGGACCACAAAACACTGACTTCCAGCATGGACACCCTTTTCCTGAATAAACGTGTGGTTGCAGCTAATGTCATTCTTACATTCTTTTCTGGTGTAATAATTTCTTCTCCTTTGAAACGTCATCCCACATGTCGAAATAACATTTGTACTGTCCCTGGTCTGAGTAGCCGTTAGCTGGAGGTGTTCTGACCCGGTAAGGACACCCTGCCCAACCTCCCTGCATGGGAATTGATTCTGGGACACATTGAAATTGCAGCTGTTTGGAAGTGAGATCCTGTCCGCACCTCTAATGAAAGTCTCTCTCACATGCTGCTGGTGACATTTTGCACTGAAATAAAACTGTTTTGCACATGCCCCACATCTCCACAGTATCTGTGGGTGTTGTGTCCCCTGCAGATCCATCTCGTGGAGAATGTTTCCCATGACTAGCCCACAACTCTCACAGGGGTGGCTCTTCTGGGAAGACAAGGCTAACTTGGGATTCCTTGCCTGTGACACTCTTACAGAAACGTTCTGTTCAGTCGGAGCCTCCACATTCTCTTGTCCACAGCAGCAACCTGAACAAAATAAAACGCTGTTGAAGTACATGTTAACCTGATAAAAACAATATCTTCACAAGTGTTTATCTATGATGACTGGATATGATTCCACTGAATGATTTTTTAAGACGAGTAAGTTAGACTTTGAGAAAATGGATGTTATACATAACGTGGCCCCAAAGGTCAGTGGATGATGAATATCTCAGCAAGGGGGAGAGAGAAGCACAGGAGGAGACACAAAGAAGAGAGGTAGGTTCTGCTCATTGTTTCTCCACAAATGGTTTCCTTTAGGACCTTTCATGTGAGTCTGTGTAGGGTAATTTCAATGTGCTCAAACCCATAAAAATCAACTGTATTAGAGCACATGATGTTCACTGTCAATATAATAATATATGTGCACTCTCAGGCTCTGCAGGTATGGACCAACGTTGGACTGCAGTAAAGAGAGATGCGTGAAAGAGGTAGAGGTGCGAAGTTTAAAGAGGTTAAGGTTATCCATCGGTTGGGAATCCGAATACAATGATCACTATTAAAAATGAGTCCTTGCCAAAATGTCAATATTAAGCAAGAAGTAATAGAATTGGGTGAAGAGTGGGCAATGTTAACAAAACACTATTGAATAAAATGGGTTCCTAGTTATGAATGTAATAAAGCCCAGGCATGAAAACCACCCCCACAGCCCTTCACCAAGGCAAGACCTCCTCTAGGTCTATCCTGTCATTGATAAAGTCATGTTTCTTCTGTGATGCAGAAATGATTCTGCCTCTTACATCCCAGTTGAGCCATTTGTTGGGATAAATGATGCAGACCTTTTTTTTTTTTTTTTTTTTTTAATATACTTGTATTGATTTCCGAGAGGAAGGGAGAGGGATAGAGAGATAGAAACATCAATGATGAGAGAGAATCGTTGATTGACTGCCTCCTACACACCCCCTACCGAGGATCGAACCCACAACCTGGGCATATGCCCTTGACCGGAATTGAACCTGGAACCCTCGAGTCCACAGGCCAACACTCTATCCACTAAGCCAAATTGGCTAGGGCAATGCAAATCTTTTTGTAAAATATATTTTTAATGATTTCAGAGTGGAAGGGAGAGGGAGAGAGAGAGAGAAACTTCAATGATGAGAGAGAGTCATTGATTGACTGCCTCCTGCATGCCCACCACTAGGGAACGAGCCCACAACTTGAGCATATGCCCTGACTGGGAATCAAACCCGTGACCTTGTGGTTCACAGTTTGATATTCAACCAGTAAGCTAAACTGGCCAGGCAAAGATGCAAATCTTAAAAGAAATACTGAAAAGCTGGATCGTCAGCACCGTGGTAGGACAACAAAGCACAAGTGAGATCACAGGAAAAAGATCTCTGAGAGTGACATCAGCAAGATGGCAGAATCAGAGCTAAGAGAACTATTCCCCATCCCAGAGTAAGTAGACAGATATCCATGAACAAAAACCCCCCACAGAATATGGGAACAAGACTATAATGAAGACAAACAGTAATATGGAACACCAAATAAAGAAGAACTAAATAGAAAGGATGACAGAAAACTGGGTGAACAAACATATTTTAAGATAACTATCCTATCTAATAAAAGAGTAATATGCAAATTGACCATCACTCCAACACACAAGATGGCTGCTGCCAGGTGGTCAAAGATGGCTGCCCCAATGTGGATACAAGATGGCCGACACAAGATGGCCAGCAGGGGAGGGCAGTTGGGAGGGACCAGGCCTGCAAGGGAGGGCAGTTGGGGGCAATGAAGCTTGCAGGGGAGGGCAGTAGGGGTGACCAGGCCTGCAGGGGAGGGCAGTTAGGGGCAAACAGGCTGGCAGGGGAGCAGTTAGGCATCAATCAGGCTGGCAGGGGAGTGGTTAGGGGGTGATCAGGCTGGCAGGCAGAAGCAGTTAGGGGCAATCAGGAAGGCAGGCAGGCGAGCAGTTGGGAGCCAGCAGTCCTGGATTGTGAGAGGGATGTCCGACTGCCCATTTAGGCCCGATCCCAGTGGGATCGGGCCTAAATGGGCAGTCGGAATCCCTCGAGGGGTCCCAGATTGGAGAGGGTGCAGGCTAGGCTGAGGGACACCACCCCCCCCCGTGCACGAATTTCGCGCACTGGGCCTCTAGTGGTAAAATAAAAGGGTGAGAGTTACCTATAACAGCCACTGTGCTTCTGCTCTGTAGCCTGTTCTTCAAAAAACACAGGAAATTTTTGTTTTTAAAAACCACAGAATGCCCTGGGCAGTGTGGTTCAGTTTGCTGGAGCATCGTCCTGTTATCCAAGGGTCTTGGATTTGATACCCAATCAGGGCACCTATCAGTATGTGGGTTCCCTTTCCAGTCATGGTGTGGCCCCAGAAAGCAGCAGATTGATGTTTCTCACTCACACGGATGTTACTCTCTCTCTCCACCTCTCTTTCTCTCTGTGTGAAAGGAATCTATATATATAAAAGCCCAGCGACCGAATGGTGGAACCACCAGAACAACCAGTCGACCAGTCACTGTGACGTGCACTGACCACCAGGGGCAGATGCTCAATGCAGGAGTTTTCCAATGTGGTCACTGTGCTCCCAGAGCGGGAGCAGCCACTAGCAAGCCCAGGGTGAGGTCGAGTCTAAGAACCTATCAAATACCTGAGAATCCAGACTCTGGCCTGACCTCCCATGCAGGCTCTCTAAGGTGTGTTCTAGAAAGAGCGCAGCGAGCTGGTATAGGTGGATGGCAAGAGGGGACGTGACTTGGACCCCCAAGGGAGGCTGTCCTTATAGCTGAGGATCCTAAAGCAAGGCAGCTCTGAACATCCCCGATGGTGTCACTGACCTGGCCTCACACATCAAGGACATTCACCAAGTGGCTTTGGGGTGCAAAGCTCTCTGCTCCAGGACACAGAACACTCCTTTACCCCAGACATTACCCCAAAATATCAGCTCAGATTAATTTCCTCATTCAGCAGGCATTCAGAGGGTGGGTTCACAGACACTTGGCTGACTGGGATGAGCAGTCCTCCCACAGTGAGCCGATCCCCGCGGGCTACATCCTCAACCAGTGCACAAATCCGTGCACTGGGCCTCTAGTAATAAATAAATACATAAGAATTTTGCTGAAACCGGTTTGGCTCGGTGGATAGAGCGTCAACCGGTGGACTGCAAGGTCCCAGGTTTGATTCCGGTCAAGGGCATGTACCTTGGTTGCAGGCATGTCCCCAGTAGGGGGTGTGCAAGAGGCAGCTGATCAATGTTTTTCTCTCATCGATGTTTCTAACTCTCTATCCCTGTCCCTTCCTCTCTGTAAAAAATCAATAAAATATATTTAAAATAAATAAATAAATACATAAATACATAAGAATTTCAAGGTAGCCAAACACAGAACAGCACTCAATAAAGTCTAGAGACAAAGTAAATAAAAAGACAACCTACCAAAGCTTATGTATAACATTCAGAATATGTAAATCTAAGAGGACATTTTATAGGGATAAATGCCTATATTATCAGAAAACATCACAAAGAACGTAACCTGGCACCTCAGGAAACTATAAACACAACAGGGAAGTAAACCCAAAAGTTGCAAAGAAATGAAACCATAAATATTAGAATAAACATGAATAAAAGGGAGACAAAACAAAAGAAAGGAACACCTAAAAGGCATTTTTTTAAAAGATACGAAACTTTTCAAACCCTTAGCTACACTAAAAAACCAAAAATACAACAAAACAAAACAAAAACCAAGCCTCAAATAAGTTCAAAAAGAAATGAAAGAAAAGATATTACACCTGTCACTATGAAGCCAATGCACCATTAAGAGATGTTAGCAGATGACAGACATGAACCTCCATAGAGAAATTCGTCAAGATTCCAGTATAATAAGCTCCTGAAAATGATTAAAAAAAAAAAGTCAGAACTATGGACAGTGTCTTACTTAATGAGTGTGTGGTCCCTATGCACCAACGTTATAGGTTTGATTCCCCCATCAGAGCACATGCAGGGGAGAGCCAATGAATGCATAGATGTGTAGAACAGCAGATTAATGTTTCCCTCTCTCTCTTTCTCTGTTTCCCTTCCTGCCTCTAAAATCAATAAATAAAGGATGGCTAGTATGGCTCAGGGACTGAACATTAATCCATGAACTAAGAGGTCACAATTCAATTCCTTGTCAGGCTACCTTCAGAGGTGGCAGGCTCAATCACCAGTGGGGGTTGTGTAAGAGGTATGTGATCAATGACTCTCATCACTTATGTTTCTCTCTCTCTCGTCTCTTCCTCCCTGAAATTAAACATAGTAAAAATAAATAAATAATTTAAAGAATAAGTAAATAGCCCTAGCCAGTGTGGCGCACTGGGGAGAGTACCGGGTTGTGCACTGGTGGGCTAAGGGTTTGATTCCCAGTCAAGGAGAGGTACCTGGGTTGCAGGTCCGGTCCTGTTCTAATTAGGAGTACATGTGGGAGGCAACCAATCAATGTTTTTCTTTCTCTTTCTCTCTCTCTAAAAAGAAAAAAAAAATCAAGGAAAGAAGTATTTTCAGTATTCAGGTGAAGATAAAAAGAAAGAATTAAATTCAGAAAAATTATGGGATGAAAAATAAACATACAAACATTAGTATTAAACAAAAAATCTATCTAATAAGAGTAACATGCCCTAACCAGTTTGGCTCAGTGAATAGAGCGTCCACCTGTGGACTGAAGGGTCCCGGGTTCGATTCCGGTCAAGGGCATGTGCCTTGGTTGCGGGCACATCCCCACTGGGGGTCGTGCAGGAGGCAGCTGATCGATGTTTCTCTCTCATCGATGTTTCTAACTTTCTATCCCTCTCCCTTCCTCTCTGTAAAAAATCAATAAAACATATTTAAATAAAAAAAGAGTAACATGCTAATTGACCATACCTTCATGACCCCCATGAGCCAATCAGGAGTGAGTATGGAAATTAACCCAACAAAGATGGTGGGTTAATTTCCACACACAAGCACTGAGTGACTGGGGGCGGGGTGGGACGCAGGCGTTCAGCACCGCCCAGGCACTCCGGGCCTCTGGGCAGCAAGGGAAGGCAGAAAGGCACCTCTGGCCAGAGCAAAGGCGGTACTGGCAGCCAGGGGAAAGAAGGCCCATTCTTGCATGAATCTTCGTGCATCGGGCCTCTAGTACAGTTAATAAAAAGGATAAGGATGTAGAGACAATTCTTCGAAAAATAGGTACAAATGACCAACAGGAATATAGAAAACTAGAGGCCCGGTGCACAAAAATCATGAATGGGGGAAGGAGTCCCTCAGCCAGACCTGCGCACTCTCGCAATCCAGGACCGCTGGCTCCTAACGGCTTGCCTGCCTGCTTGATTGCCTCTAACTGCTGGATTACCTGCCTGATTGCCCCAACCACTCTCCCTGCCTGCTTGATCGCCCCTGATTGCCTGCCTGCCAGATGGCCCCTAACCACTCTGGCTGCCTGCCTGATTGCCCTTAACACGTTAAGCACCATATAGTGACACTATACTTTCCATCCAGAAGACAAAACAGGCTGGGCAGTTAACGTGTTAACTGCTCGCCAGCCTGCCTGATCGCCCATAATCATATGTGCCTCAGGCACAGCCATGGCAGCTTCGTCTGGAAGGATATCATTCGTCCATAAGGTCGTTTGGCTGCCCAGTTTAATTAGCACATTACACTTTTATTATTGTAGATGCATTCCTCACTAATCAAGGTGAAAACCCTTAGGCTTCCTACAACACTACCAAGTCCTTCCCTGTGAATGTAGTACAGCGGGGAGAATTGGGACTTCAGGAAAGAAGGGAGCAGCGGAAACAGACCAACCCTCCCCAGGACAGCAACTACCCAGGAAACTGGAAAATCAAGCAGAACCACAGTCTACATGGGAGGACACAGCACACCCTGGGAGATGGGGCCTGGGAAATCCCAAAGCCAAGTCCAGGTTACTGGTGAGAGTGAGGGTCTTACCCAGCGAGGATAGAAGTTCAAAGTTCTCCAGCATCACATTCAGGTACAGCTGTCTCTGACCCTCATCAAGGAGTCTCCATTCCTCCCTGGAGAAGTACAGGGCAATGTCCTCAAAGGTCACGCCAACCTGTCAGAATGGAGACAATTGAAACCAGAGCTGTCTCCCTGAGAACCCCCACTCCTACTCCTTACACACCTTCCCCCCCTCAACCTCCTCCAGGGCACCCGGTTAGTGTGGACACCAGGCCCTAATGCCAGTGCAGGCTGCTCTCTCATCACAGTCCCATTACTCACTGGGATTGCCCTCAGCAGAGCAGCTGGGTTGGGTGGGAAGGATTGGGGGAGGGGAGGGGAGGGGAGAGAGCAATGCCATTTAAGGTCTGGGCTATGACTCCAAGGCCCAGCCTTCCTGCCAAGCAATACCACTGCAGTCTCCTAGATCAGTGGTGGGCAAACAGCAGCTCCCGAGCCACATGCGGCTCTTTGGCCCCTTGAGATTTTAGCAAAGGCCAGCTTAGTCGTACCCTAATTAAGTTAATAACAATTTACCTACCTATATAGTTTAAGTTTAAAAAATTTGGCTCTCGCCGAAACCGGTTTGGCTCAGTGGATAGAGCGTCGGCCTGCGAACTGAAGGGTCCCGGGTTCGATTCCGGTCAAGGGCATGTACCTTGGTTGCGGGCACATCCCCCGTGGGAGGTGTGCAGGAGGCAGCTGATCGATGTTTCTCTCTCATCGATGTTTCTAGCTCTCTATCCCTCTCCCTTCCTCTCTGTGAAATATCAATAAAATATATTTTAAAATAAATAAATAAATAAATAAATAAATAAATAAAAAAAATAAAAATAAAAAATTTGGCTCTCAAAAGAAATTTCAATCATTGTACTGTTGATATTTGGCTCTGGTGACTAATGAGTTTGCCGATCACTATCCTAGATCATGCCTCCAAGACAAAGCCAAGCCTGGGTTTATGCTTCGCCTTTAAGTCCCCACACCAGGTCCCGGGGCCCATCAGCTCACACTTCCTCCAGATGTGCACACCACTGGGTAATCTTTAACCTCTTCCCATCTTCAGACCCAGGTTCACTCCCTCAGCTCTGCCCCCTTCCTGCTCCAATGCCACTGGATCTCGCTGGACTCCCCCATGAACTTGGCACATGGCATGGAGAGAGCTTGTCTTCCAGCCGGGTCCAGGACCACCCCAGGCCTCTGATGGACCCCACAGCCCGGAAAGCCCCAATGAGGCTGTGACGTCCTCCCTGCAGCCTCTGATCTGTCCGCCAATCCTCACAGCCCACACCCTCAGGGGAACCTCAGATGCAAGTCACCCCTGTCCTCTCTGCCCTGCACCTGCTGTGTCCTCAGAAGCCACAACACTCCTCTCTGCCCTCCGCCTTCCTCACGGTCCTCCATGCGGGGCTGAGCTGGCGGACGTGACAGCCGCCCGCACCCGGGCTGTGGTGTTCGGTGTGAGGAGACGGTGAGGGCCCGGGGGACGGACACTTACCTCAGCTGAGCTCCTCAGCGGGGGCGCCGCCATTGCACTCTGTGGGCTGAGCGGGGCGGGAGAAGCCGCCGCCCAGGGAATGGCGGTAGCGACCGGGAGCTTCAATCCCAAGTGTGAGACGGAGAAAACCACTCTCCTGCCTTCTCCACGGGACTCTGCGACCAAGAACTCCTGACCCCCTGAGACAGAACTGAGAACACAAAACCCCGTCAGGACTAGTCCCGCCCCACAGAAATGGACAAAGGAAACTGCCTTATCTGAGCCTCCATTGGCTCAGCCTGGTGACATTCCATGCATAGCCTTCTGGGTAATGTAGTTTCTAGGCTCCAAGGCCAGGATCCCGTATTTCCTCAGCTGACTCAAGGAATGGATTAGGGGGCATATAGCGCAAGAACACACCAAGTATTCTCAGGGCCCTCCAGCGCATACAGGGAAGGTGATTTCTAGGATAAATTTGTTTCTGGGGGACCCGCCTGGCTTCCTTTAGCTGCTGGTTTTGCATATCTTTCTTCAGGACCTGCTTTTCCTGAATGGCAGGCATTGTTTCTTCATTCAGGTCATTAGGCATGTGTCTCCTTCAGGCCATATGTAGCAGGGGGAAGTTGCTCAAGTCATTAACTGGCTCTAACCCGCCTCCATTGAATCCATTATACAAAGTTAATGTCACAAAACAGACACTCATACTTAAGAGCTCTACTACTGATGCCATCCGAAGTGTCAGCTCTGCCTGGGCTGCAGTGTGGATAAGATGGCCAAGAGACATGTGAAAAATGCTCAAAGTCACTGATCATCAGAGAGATGCAAATTAAAGCAACAATTAGGTATCACCCCACCACTGTCAGAATGGCTCCCATCAACAAAGGACAAGTGCTGGGGAGGATGTGGAAAAAGGGAACCCTAGTGCACTGCTGGTGGGAATGCAAACTGGTACAGACATGGAAATCAGTCTGGACTTTCCTCAAAAAATTTAACATGGAACTGCCATTTGATCTAGTGATTACACTTCTTGGAATATATCATAAGACACCTGAAACAATCAGATAAAATGTATGCACCATTAGGTTCATAGCAGCAGAATTTACAGTAGCACATATGTGGAAACAGCCCAAGTGTCCATCCATTGATGAGTGGATTAAAAAGCTGTGATACAGCCCTGGCTGGTTTGGCACAGTGGATAGAGCATCAGCCTGCAGACTGAGGGGTCCCGGGTTCGATTCTGGTCAAGGACACATGCCAGGGTTGGGGGCTCGATCCCCAGTGAGGGCATGCGGCAGGCAGCCGATCAATGATTCTCATCATTGGTGTTTCTCACTCTCCCTCTTCCTTCTTCCCTAAAATCAATAAAAAATATATATATTTTAAAAAACCTGTGGAACATTTATACCATAGAATACTATGCAGCAGTGAAAAGGAATAATTTTCACCCTTTCCCACGGCAAAGAGGGACCTGGACAGCATCATACCAAGAGAAATAAGTCAGTCAGAGAAAGACAAGTATCACTTGAGCTGACTCAAATATGGAATCTAATTAACAAAATAATAAAGTGGTGAATGGAGTGGATTCAGAGACATGGAAGCATGGAATGGAGTGCAGAATCTCAAAGAGAAGGAATGGGAGGGTAAAAAAGGAAAGAAAGAAAAAACAGCCTCTGGAGAGCTTTACACACACACACACACACACACACACACACAAAACAAAGTCACCTGAGACTTGAGCATTTCCTTCTGTTCTCTGAAAGCAATAGGAAAGCTCTCCCTTGCTTTGTTCTGAGTCTGCTCTAAATTTGTTCATAAATCTGTCTTCAGTCAGTTGAGTCCCTGGAAATGCTGATTCCCCTCCATGTAACATTTCCTGCTTCACATGAGTCAATTGCTTTTGGTGGTGTTGTAAGAAATGTCCAAACTTGAGAATTTTTCTAAGTTTATGTGACCCAAGCAGGCAACAGTGCCAGGAAGCAGAATAACAACAACAGATTGAGTTAATGCTTGGGAGAAGGACAGTTTTGCACCTTTTTTTATACATTAGACTCAAAGGAGAAGACATAAGTGGGTTACATGACATTCACTGGTGATAAATTAGCAGGACGTGGGGGAAAGCTAAGGAGGGAAATCTCTGAGAATGGATAAAAAGTAAAAAAAAAAAATAGACATAAACTTCTTTTTAAGTTTATCGATTAGGTAACAGTCAATATTTAACCTAAGAACAATAATAAATGGGGCTCTGTGATCTTCTATGTTCGGAGATGGTGCTCTTAGGAGTCTGTGAAACAGAAATGTTCCTGAAAATCCAAAGGTCTGTTATCCCAGATGCAAAAAGACGACAGGCTCAATAAGGTAAAATTTGCCCTTTGCAAAAACAAAACAAAATACAAAAAAACAGGCTAGGACATAACTACCCCTGTGACTAGCTTTTACTTGGAAAGTTTTAACTTCAAAGCATCCTATATGGTTACTTTTAGCCTCTGAGTTTGCAAGATTGGCTATGCCATGCCAGGCTCCCTGAGATTGCTAGGTTTACTGTGTGCCATCATTTTTGTCCATACTGGGGATTTAGTACCTGTGGGTTGAGGAGGAAATTCAGTGAGTGGTTTATTAACTCCGGGACCCATTGCTGATGTCCTCCTGAACACAATGCTCCCTGTATTGCTGGTGTCCCTTTATTTGGTCTCCTAGAAGGAGTCACTCTTCAGGTCAATAAAGCCTTAGGTCCTAAATGAGGTTGAGGCATTTGTAAGAAGAAGAAATTGGTATTTTTCTTTGCTGTGGCCTTCCACAATATATGAGAAGCGCCTGCTAATTAAACCCCAAGATTGTTGGCTCCTCTAATTCAATCAGCTCCTCTGTTCAGACTGCTGAGCAAGCTAAGGTACTCTCAGTGCTCCAGTCTTACACACCCCTCCTTCCTGCTGTGGTCACACCTCCGGGATATTTTGGACCAAGGGGTCTCTAGTTAGCATAAAGTTTCCTTCCCTCCGCCCCTTCAAACAAGCCCCTTTTGACCTCTTCGTTGCTGTTGCTCTAGTCATATTTTCTAGGCTTGGGAAAAATACTGATAAGACACCTCCCTAGCACATCTGGAATACTGTCTCCTGGAAAGCAAACAAACTGTAACTTTTAAAAACAGCCCCTCATAGCTACACAACTTCAGCACAGCCCAAGGGCCCTCCATTCCTGGTCCCTGAGCAACAGCCACTGCTGAAAAGCAGAAGCCACACTTCCTTCCCTGTCCTGTAGTGACTAGCAATACTTGGCCCTTTCCTCTCTTAAAAAGTGAAATAAACTTCCTCTCTGCATGGCTTCTTGTAGGTGTGAAATCTTCCACAGCCAGCATCACGGGCCAAACCCTAAGGGTATTCATTTCTTCTAAGGAGTTAAGGGGAGTGACTGGGAAAGATGAGGGCAATGACATTGTCAAGGCAAAATAATATTTCCTTCTTTTCTAGGTTCTTTAGTTGGCTTAATAATTAAACTGATACAATATAGGTTAACAGGGGAAAAGGATAAAAAAGTTATTAACATGGATACCTGCTGTATATATGGAAATGACTCAGAAAAACAGAATAACTGGCCAAAATGGCAAACACCATCATCTGAAAAACCACCTTCACCTACAGTCAGAAAATGTGGTGTGTGGAGCGTCAGTTAGGGTAGAATGTCAGGAAAGGCACAGTAAGGACCTCAGTTGTGGCCCAGTGTGCTGTGCACTGCGGTGAGGGCTTCTATTCAAAAGGACTCTGTTCCAACCCAAAGACCCAGGGTGCAGACACAGGAGACTGGGAAGACCAAGGTTTCAGAACATGATTTGAGCTGCAGAGAAAAAATGGTGAGAGCCATTGTCTCATTCAGCCAGTAGTGATATACGGGACAGAATCATGTGGGCAGTCGGTCCTATGCATGAATAAGAGGTAATCACCATTCCAATGAGACCAGGATCATGTAGGTCTCCAGCATCACTTCCAAATATTCGGTCCCCCAATTCATGTCCAACTGTATCCACTCCTGCAGGGTGAAAGTCACTGCCACATAGGAACATCATTTGAAGGGTCAAATTGAGGCAAGAAATTCATCACAGTGGATGGGATCACAGCATGACACCCAACATGTGGGCACAGGTGCAGAGACAAAACCCTAATTCCCGAGGTCTCCTGTGGGTCAAACTCTGTGCTGGGATCAAAGGGGAGGCAGACAAACAGCAGCTCACTCTGAAAGAAGGTTCCCCTGGAGAAACCACTGCAGCTGAGAAATGATGGTGTCCCCCTGAACACGGGGAGGCCAAGGGTAAGGGCTCTGAGATGTAAAGGGATTGGGAGGAAACGCATAACTGTAACCATGGAAACAGGAGCTGCAGCTGAGCCACCCTGGTCCTCATCCTGTACCTGCTCCAGTGAGGGCTGCTCATCAGTGGTAGAGACTGTGTCTGACGCTGGAGAAAATAATGGTTAAAATCCAGCCCCTGGAATCTGACACTTGTCTGTGGTGTAAACTTGGGGAGCTGACTTCATTTCCCTGATACTGATTTTTTTTTCCAGCAATTTGATATGAGTTTCTACTTGCCCAGGTTGTTGTGAGAATTAACGGAGAAAATGCTTAAAAATCTAACCCTGGAATCCTGGCAACAAGTACTCATCTTGTTACTTTTATTGATCTTGGAAGGCCAGAGTAAGCGCCATCAATCACCTGCATGTCACATTCAGCCAACTGAGATTCTAGGAGTTCCAGTGATTCTACTGGAGATTCCCAGGTGGGGCTCACCACAATGAGACCTGAGTGCCCACAGCACCTGCCTCCCTGCAGCAGTCAGTGGCTTCTTATAGGTCCCATTTCTTACTAAAATGCACCCACAGACAAAGGTGCGTGTGGGCATTGGAGAGTGAGAAGTGTCTGGCCTGGAAATGTCTCTGCAGGGAGAGGCTGGAGTTGCCAGTGGACAGGGAGACACAGAGAAAAATCAATGCTCAGAGAGAATCATTGATCAGGTGCCTCCTGTATGCCCCACACTGCGGATCTAGCCAAGGCGCAGGCATCCTGTCTGTGAATGGAACCGTGACCTCCTGGTTGATAGGTCCATGTGGAACCACTGAGGCATGCCGGCTGTGCTCTCAAAATGCATGAACGTATTTCTTCCTCTCTCTCCCTTGTTCTATGAAATCAATGAAACTGTTTTAAAAAATCAAATAAAATATTTATTATAAAGGAAAAATATTAAAACATATTACTCAAATACCCCAAAAAAAGCATTTAAGACTTCTACGGCTCACCATAAATTCTTACAAAAAATACAATCAAACAACAGTGAGGAGAATGATAAAATTACATAATATCTTTAAACTAGAGGCCCTGTGCAGGAAATTCATGCACTCAGGGGGGATCCCTCAGCCTGGCCTGTGCCCTCTTGCAGTTGGGAGCCCTCGGGGGATGTCCGACTGAAAAAGGTAAATAATGCTTATATCCACATAAAGAATTATACAGAAATGTTTGTACCAGCTTTATTAGAAATAAACAAATATTTATTAAAATGGACATGATGATGATATATTCAAAGATAGGAATATCTACCAGAGCCATAGCTGGTTTGGCTCTGGATAGAGCATAGGCCTGCAGACCAAAGGGTCCCAGGTTCTATTCCTTTCAAAGGCACATACCTTGGATGAAGACTCCTTCCCAGCCAGGCCCTGGTCACGACTGATGCAGGAGGCAACCTATCAATGTGTTTCTCTCACATCAATGTTTCTGTCTTTCACTGTCTTTTCCACTCTCCCTAAAAATAAATGGGAAAATATCCTCATGTGGATCGACAAAAACAACAAAGAGAATATCTATAAAAAAAGAGATGAGTTACTAATATATCTTTAATAAATCTCCAAGATTTTATGAAATGTAAGATAAAGCAGAAAAATACTTAGAAAAAGCAAAGTTCTCTATGAAAATGGAATGTAAATCCATGGTTTCTAGGAAAGCTGTGAAGAACAGGGACAGATTAATTGAGGTCAGGAAGCAACTACACAGTGATAGATATGGTCAGTATTATGAGTATACTCATGGTTAAAGTTTCACGCACATGTCAAAATTTATGAAACACTATCATTAACACATGCAACTTACTCATTATAGTTGTGAAAACAAATGTACATCCACCTATTTCGGAACAACAGGTTTGGCAACTCTATATTCAATCCACATTCTTATGCCCTCTGGGCGAGTCTCATCTCAGTGACAGAAAATGCAACAATGAAGAACTTTGACCCAAACCCACTGGAATGCTTAATGGGTCACAAAAGCCACATCCCTGGACAAAAGACAGCCTTTGTCTTCAGCTTTTTTTGCTGCCAGAGCACCAATGGCTCTGATGGAAACACTTGAGAAGCTACAAGAAGCCACAAAACCTCTTGATTATAATCAATAACAATGACCGCTCCACAGACGATAAACATACCTGGAGTCCCTCAGATCTGTGTACACACCGCTCCTGTAGTTTTTCCTAAAAAAAAAAAATATCTGGGTGCAGGTTTAGATGAGGACCCATTCCATCTAATGGGCAGCAGTCTGGTCCGATAACAATGAGGTCAGTGTTTCTGCAGTGAAAGGGGTTCCCCTCACTGCAAAGGTCCTCCAACCAGTGATCATCACCATGGAATTTAAACCATTAGGGCACATGGCCCTCTGCAAGACCTGGGCAGGAGGTTCCCTTCAAATGTCTCAGCATCCCTTGTAAACAAGAAAAAAAATCACGCTGCTCCCAGATACCTGAGGTTGTCACAGCTACCCCCCTCTTTGCAGTGATCTCTGTGTCTCAAAGCATCCGTCTTCACATGAGGATTAGAGTCCACAGTGTTTCCTGGAAAATTATGGGCAGCAACGTAAATTTGGCAAAAACTGCTGAGCTAATTTCTGCACCATAGTCTTCCCCCAAGGGCAAAAATGTTTGAGACCGCATACAAGTTTTTCACCTCCTCATGCTTGGAGAGCCCAGATCTCCTTAAAAATTAACCCATAGAGTCAATAGAAGACCCAACGTTAAAGAAGCCTTAGGATAACTCCTTCATTATTTTGCAGACTGGCAGTTCTCCCATTGATGATTTAGGCACTCAATAAATTCTTCATCATTAGCATCTAGGGAAAGTGTGTCTCTGGAAATGGCAGTTCTTCTCCAACATTATGTTTACTGCGGCCTACAGTAATCAGTCCTATGTGGCAACTCAAGACAGGGAAACAAGTTAGAACTAAGGGCTCAGGTATTCCTAATTTTCTTCAACAAATTAGACAACAAAGTTAGCTTTCCTGGACACATGAGGATGCTGAGTGATGCCATCTGTAGGGACCTTATAGGTGGTTCAGGTGAAATACCTTTAGCAACAGAAATACGCAGTGACATAGATCTGGCAAGACATGTCTGTATGTTGGAAAGTGAAACATAGATACATATCGTTCCAACATAAATACTAACAAACAGAACAACAAAAACAGTTGGGGGGACGTTACATAACATAGGTGATTAAATGTATGATGTATAATTCAGAATAATGAGACTTCACATATTTTCTTATACAATTGTTAAGTCCTAACTAAGAAACGACATTTCCTACACAACTAATAAATTTTTCAAATTTGGACTCATTTGTGAACAGAGAATTTACAAATTTGGCTGAAAGATATCTCACATTAATTGCACTCAGAACAGCTTTCTCCAGTGTGAGCTCTCTGATGATATTGAAGACCTTTGCTACTTCTAAAAGATTTCCCACAGTCACTGCATTTATAAGGCTTCTCTCCTGTATGAACCCTCTGATGACTACGAAGGTGGGTGCTAGTGGTAAAAGATTTTCCACATTCACTGCATTGATAAGGCTTTTCTCCAGTGTGAACTCTCTGATGACTACGAAGATTAGAGTTATTGGTAAAAGTTTTCTCACATTCACTGCATTGATAAGGCTTTTCTCCTGTATGAACTCTCTTATGATAATGAAGGTGACAGTTAGTTGTAAATGATTTTCCACATTCACTGCATTTATACGGCCTTTCTCCAGTGTGAACTTTCTGATGATTATGAAGGTTAGAGTTAGTTGTAAAAGACTTTCCACATTCACTGCACTCATAAGGCCTTTCTCCAGTGTGAACTCTCTGATGACAATGAAGTTCAGTTCTAGTGTTAAAAGACTTCCCACATTCACTGCATTGATAAGGCTTTTCTCCTGTGTGAACTCTCTGATGATATTGGAGAGTAGTGCTACTTGTAAAAGACTTTCCACATTCACTGCATTTATGAGGCTTTTCTCCAGTGTGAACTCTCTTATGATAATGAAGGTGAGAGCTAGTTGTAAAAGATTTTCCACATTCACTGCACTCATAAGGCCTTTCTCCAGTGTGAACTCTCTGATGACAATGAAGTTCAGAGCTAGTGATAAAAGACTTCCCACATTCACTGCAGTGATAAGGTCTTTCTCCAGTGTGCACTCTCTGATGATATTGGAGACCAGTGCTACCTTTAAAAGATTTTCCACACTCACTACATATATAAGGCTTTTCTCCAGTGTGAACTCTCTGATGACGACAAAGATCAGTGCATGTGGTAAAAGATTTCCCACATTCACTGCAATTATACGGCTTTTCTCCTGTATGAATTCTCTGATGACTATGAAGGTGGGCTTTAGTGGTAAAAGGCTTCCCACATTCACTGCATTTATAAGGCTTTTCTCCTGTATGAACTCTCTGATGACTACGAAGGTTGGTGTTAGTGGTAAAAGACTTTCCACATTCACTGCATTTATAAGGCTTTTCTCCAGTATGAACTCTCTGATGACTATGAAGGTGGGTCTTAGTGGTAAAAGTTTTCCCACATTCACTGCACTGATAAGGCCTTTCTCCATTGTCACCTCGCTGCTGATAATGAAAGCAAAAAAATTTAGTAACATATTTTCCACATTCAGAGCACACAAAACACCGACTTCCTGCATGGGCATCCTTTTCCGGAATAAACGTGTGGTTGCAATGAATGCCTTTCTTACAATCTTCTCTGATGTAATAATCTTTTCTCCTTTGAAGCGTCATCCCAAGTGTCGAAATAGCATTTGGACTGTCCCTGGTCTGAGTAGCCTTTAGGTGGAGATGTCCTGACCCGGTAAGGACATCCTGCCCAACCTCCTCACATGGGAAATGATTCTGAGACACAATGAAATTGCCACTGTTTGCATGTGAGATCCTGTCCACACCTGTATTGAAAGTCTTCTCTCTCACATGCTGTTGGTGAAATTTTACACTGAAGTAAAACCGTTTTGCACATGCCCCACATCTCAACAGTATCTGTCCGTGTTGTTTTCCCTGCAGCTCCATCACGTGGAAAATGTTTCCCAAGACGAGCCCACAACTCTCACAGGGGTGGCTCTTCTGGGGAGACAAGGGTACATTGGGATTCCTTTCCTGTGACACTCTTACAGAAACCTTCTGTTCAGTCGGGGCCTCCACATTCTCTGTTCCACAACAGCAACCTGAAGAAAAGGAAACATTGGTTAAGTACATGTTGACCTTATAAAAACAGAATATCTTCACCACAAATGTTTATCTATCATGACTAGGCATGATTCCACAGAAAGATTTTCAAGATGAGTGAGGTGTATTCAGAGGAAATAGCTGTTATACATAACGTGGCCCCAAAAGGCAGTCGATGATGACAATCTCACCAAGGGAGGGACAAAATCACAGGATGGGATACAAAGAAGAGAGGAAGGCTCTACTCAATGTTCTTGCACAAACGGCTTCCTCTAGGACCTTACATGCTGGCCATGTGAGTCTGTGTAGAATAATTTAAAGCTGCTCAAAGCCATAACAATTAATTGTATGAGAGCCCACGATGTTCAACGTCAATATAATAAACCATGTGCACTCCAAGGTGCTGCAGGCATGGACCAACGTTGGTTTGCAGTAAAGAGAAACCTCTGAAAGAAATAGAGGTGCAAAGTCCAGAGAGGTTAAGGTTATCTGTGGGCTGGGAATCCGAGTAGAAATGATCACTATTAGAACTGAGTAGTTGGCAAAGTATCTACAATAAGCAAAAACAAGCATAATTGGGTGAGGAATGGGCAACCGTAACAAAACACTGGGTTTCTAGCTATGAATGTAATAAAGGCCAGCCGTGAATTCCTCCCCAATAACCTTCACCAAGGCAAGACCATCTGTGGGACCACTGTGTCATTCAGAAAGTTGTGTTTCTTCTGTGATGCACAAATGATTCTTTCCCTTAAATCCCATTTGAGCCATTGCATGGGATAAATGATGCAGACCTTCAAAGAAAACCCCCACACAGAAATACCAAGGATTGTTAAAAAATACTATGAACAACTCTATTCCAAAAAATTAGACAACCTAGAGGAAAAGTACATATTCCTAGAACTACAACCTTCCAAAACTCAATCAGGAAGAATCTGAAAATCTCAACAGGCTGATAACTATGGAAGAAATTGAAGCAGTCATCAAAAAACTTCCAGCAAACAAAAGCCCGGGGCCAGACCGCTTCACAGGGGAGTTTTACCAAACATTCAAGGAAGAACTAAAACCTATCCTCTTCAGACTATTCCAAAAAATTCAAGTGGCAGGAACACTTCGAAGCTCACGTTATGAAGCCAGCATTACCCTAATATCAAAAGCAGATAAAGACAACATAATGAAAGAGAATTACAGCCAATAACCCTGATGAACATAGATGCTAAAATCCTCAACAAAATTCTAGCAAATCAGATCCAGCAGTACATCAGAAAGATCATACACCATGACCAAGTAGGATTTATCCCGGTAATGCAAGGATAGTACAATATCCACAAATCAATAAATGTGATACATCACATAAACAAATTGAGAGATAAAAATCACATACTCATATCAGTTGATTTAGAAAAAGCATTTGACAAAATCCAACACCCTTTCTTGATAAAAACTCTCAGCATGGTGGGAATAGAAATCATACCTCAACATTAATAAAAGCTTTATATGACAAACCCACAGCCAACAACATACTCAATGGGCAAAAACTAAAACCATTTTCCCTAAGAACAGGAACAAGACAGGGATGCCCACTTACACCACTCCTGTTCGACATAGCACTGGAAGTACTAGCCATTGCGATCAGACAAGAAGAAGAAATAAAAGGCATCCAAATTGGAAAAGAAGAAGTAAAACTGTCCTTATTTGCAGATGACATGATATTGTATATAAAAGACACGAAAGACTCCATCAAAAAATTAGTAGACTTAATAAATGAATTCAGCAATGTAGCAGTGTACAAAAAATAATGGCAAAAATCAATGGCATATCTATACACCAATAGTGAATTTACAGAAAGAGAGACCAAAAAAAAAAAAAAATCCCATTTATCATTACACCGAAGGAATTAACTTAACTAAGAAGGTAAAAGACCTGTACTCGGAAAGCTACAGGACACTGAAAAAGAGATAGAGGAAAACGTAAATAGATGGAAGAACATACCATGTTCATGGATTGGTAAAATCAACATCATTAAAATGTCCATACTATCCAAAGCAATCTATAGATTCAATGCATTCCCCATTAAAATACCAATGGCATATTTCACAGACCTACAACGAACTCTGCAAAAATTCATCTGGAATAAAGAAAGACCCCAAATAGCTGCAGCAATCCTGAGAAAGAAGAACAAAGTAGGTGGGATCTCAATACCAGATTTCAAGCTGTATTACAAGGCCACTGTTCTCAAAACTGTCTGGTACTGGCACAAGAACAGACATATAGGTCAATGGAATAGAATAGCAAACCCAGAAATCAACCCAAACCACTATGCTCAATTAATGTTTGACGAAGGAAGCAAGAACATATAATGGAGTCAAGACAGTCTCTTCAATAAATGGTGCTGAGAATAAAGCAAAAACAAACAAGCCTAAAAGAAATGAAAGATAAGACATTACACCTGACACTATGAACCACAAAGCATCATAAGAGATGTTGATGTTAGGAGACGAATGACCCTCCATAAAGAAATTTGGCAAGATCCCATGTGAGGGGGACCCTTTCTCCCTCCCCATGTGTGAGTCCATTCTGTGGGACTCTTCCCCCCTCCCATGTGGGAGTCTGTACTTGTTCTTCAATAAATCTCCACCTTTGCTATAAAAAAAAAAAAAAAAAAAAAAAAGGATCCGATATGTTTCTGAAATTAATAAACAGATTCAGAGCCCTGGCCAGGTAGCTCAACTGTTTGAGTGGTCCTGATGCACCACGGTTGTGGGTTTGATCCCCCATCAGGGCACATATAGGGGACAGCCAATAAATGCTTAGATGGGGAGAACAGCAGATCAATGTTTCCCTCTCTTTCTCTGTCTCCCTTCCTGTCTCTAAAATCAATAAATAAAGGCTGCCCAGTACGGCTCACTGATTGAGCATTGACTCATGAACTAAGACATCACAATTACATTCCTTGTCAGGCGACATACACAGGTTGCCGGCCCAATCTCCAGTGGGGGGCATGCAGGAAGCAGCTGATCAATGTCTCTCTCTCTCATTATTCATGTTTCTATTGCTCTCTCCTTCTCTTCTTCTTTGAAATCAATAAAATATACTTAAAGAATAAATAAATAGCCCTGGCCCGTGTCGCTCAGTGCTGAGAGTGCCTGCCTGTACACTGGAGAGTCATGGGTTCGATTCCCAGTAAGGGGCAGGTTCGTGGGTTTCAGGTTCAATCCCCCTCTTAGTGGGGGCACATGTGGAAGGAACCAGTTGATGATTCTCTCTCTCTCTCTCTCTCTCTCTCTCTCTCTCTCTCTGGCTCTCCCTTTCTCTCATTCTCTAAGGAAAAAAAAAAAATAAAATCAATGGAAAAAAATATTCTCACTATTCAGGTGACGATAAAAGAAGAATAAAGAATTGAATTCAGCCCTAACTGGTTTGGCTCAGTGGAAAGAG
Organism: Plecotus auritus; assembly: GCF_963455305.1. Classification (NCBI taxonomy): domain Eukaryota; kingdom Metazoa; phylum Chordata; class Mammalia; order Chiroptera; family Vespertilionidae; genus Plecotus; species Plecotus auritus. Next base: position 8,789,377 of record NC_137785.1, read on the forward strand.
CGTTGGCCTGCGGACTCAAAGGTCCCAGGTTCGATTCCGGTCAAGGGCATGTACCTTGGTTGCGGGCACATACCCAGTAGGGAGTGTGCGGGAGGTGGCTGATTGATGTTTCTCTCTCATCGATGTTTCTAACTCTCTATCCCTCTCCCTTCCTCTCTGTAAAAAATCAATAATATATATATTTTTTTAAAAAATCAATAAAATATATTTTTTTTAAAAAAAGAATTGAATTCAGAAAAGTTACAGGAGAGTAGATCCAATATGGCGGGGTAGGCAAAAGCCTATACTCGCAGCCTCCACACGAAAATTACAACTAAAATACAGAGCAACCGTCAGCCAGAACCACTGGAAAGCTGGCTGAATAGAAGTCTTTATAACTAGAGAAGTTAAGAAGAAAGCACACTGAGACTGGTAGGAGGCAAAGAGGCACGGAAGGTGCTGGTCCTGTACCCACGTGGGCCATGTTTTTAATAGGGAGAAAGGTTGTCTCTGCAGAAGTCACCTGGAGGAGCAAGGGGTCCCAGTCCCACACCAGATGCCCAGCCCAGGGTCCCAGAGGTGGGAAAAGAAGTCCCTACTGGCAGTAAGAACTAAGGGTTGTAAAAAGAAGATAAACAATCCAATCAATAAATGGGCAAAGGACTTAAACAGACACTTTTTGAAAGTGGACATGCAGAAGGCCAAGAGACATATGAAAACATGCTCAAAGTCACTATAAATCCGAGAGATGCAAATCAAAACGACAATGAGGTATCATCTCACACATGTCAGGATGGCTATCATCAACTAATTAACAAGCGAAAAATGCTGGCAAGGATGTGGACAAAAAGGAACCCGTGTGCACAGCTGGTGGGAATGCAGATTTGGTACAGACACTGGAATATAGAACAGAGTTTCCACAAAAAATTAAAAATGGAACTCCCATTTGACCCAGTAATTCCACTTCTAGGAATATATCCCAAGAAATCAGAAACAGCCCTAGACGGTTTCGGCTCAGTGGATAGACTCTTGGACTGCAAATTGAAGGGTCCCAGGTTCGAATCCTGCCAAGGATACAAGCGGGGTTATGGGCTTCATGCCTAGCAGGGGATATGCAGGAGGCAGCTGATCAATGATTCTCTCTGATCATTGGTATTTCTATCTCTCTCTCCCTTTCCCTTTCTCTCTCTGAAATCAATAAAGAAATATATTAAAAAGAAGTCAGAAACACCAAACGGAAAGGATATATGCACCCCTATGTTCAGAGCAGCACAATTTACCATAGCTAAGACTTGGAAATAACCTAAGTGCCCATCAGCAGATCAGTGGATTAAAAAAATGTGGTACATCTACACAATGGAATACTACACTGCTTTAAAAGGAAGGAACTCTTACTATTTGCAACAGCATGAATGGACCTGGAGAGCATTATGCTAAGCGAAATAAGCCAGTCGGAGAAAGATAAATATCACATGAGCTCACTCATTTGTGGTCAATGGGAGAACAAGGAGACATATGTAATACAATATGTAATACTTTAAACAATAAAAATTTTTACAAAAAGAAATATGTTGAAAATATCCATAGTACACAACGCAATCTACAGATTAAATGGAATCCTTAGGATAATTCCTATGGTATTTTACAAAGAAACGAAAAGAGACTCTAGAAATGTATCGAACTAAAAAATGCAAATAGCAAAAACAATAGTGAGCAAGAACAAAGCTGATGGCATCACACTTCCTGACTTCAATTTATTACAAAGAGAAAGCGAGCAAACAGTGTGTTGCTGGGGAAACACAGACACTTAGATCAACAGAACAGAACAGAAAACACAGAAATAAACCCAGGCACATCCTTGCAAGTAATCTTTGTCAAAACTGCAAGACACAGAAGAAGGGAAAGATAGTTTCTGCAATGAATGGTGCTGCTGAAATCAATACTCACATGTAAACCCAACAATACTGGACACCACTAATCCCTTAGGTTTCCTGCAACACTACCAAGTCCTTCCCTGTGAATGTAGTACAGCGGGGAGAATTGGGACTTCAGGAAAGAAGGGAGCAGCAGAAACAGACCAACCCTCCCCAGGACAGCAACTACCCAGGAAACTGGAAAATCAAGCAGAACAACAGTCTACACGGGAGGACACAGCACACCCTGGGAGATGGGGCCTGGGAAATCCCAAAGCCAAGTCCAGGTCACTGGTGAGAGTAAGGGTCTTACCCAGCGAGGATAGAAGTTCAAAGTTCTCCAGCATCACATTCAGGTACAGCTGTCTCTCACCCTCATCAAGGAGGCTCCATTCCTCCCTGGAGAAGTACAGGGCAATGTCCTCAAAGGTCACGCCAACCTGTCAGAATGGAGACAATTGAAACCAGAGCTGTCTCTCTGAGAACCCCCACTCCTACTCCTTACACACCTTCCCCCCCTCAACCTCCTCCAGGGCACCCGGTTAGTGTGGACACCAGGCCCTAATGCCAGTGCAGGCTGCTCTCTCATCACAGTCCCATTACTCACTGGGATTGCCCTCAGCAGAGCAGCTGGGTTGGGTGGGAAGGATGGGGGGAGGGGGGGAGAGAGCAATGCCATTTAAGCTCTGGGCCATGCCTGAGGGCCCCAGTCTTTCTGCCAAGCAATTCCACTGCAGTCTCCTAGATCATGCCTCCAAGACAAAGCCAAGCCTGGGTTTATGCTTCGCTTTTATGTCCCCACACCAGGTCCCGGGGACCATCAGCTCACACTTCCTCCAGATGTGCACACCACTGGGTAATGTCCAACTCCTTCCCATGTTTAGACACCAGGTTCACTCCCTCAGCTCTGCCCCCTTCCTGCTCCAATGCCACTGGATCTCGCTGGACTCACCCATGAACTTGGCACATGGCATGTAGAGAGCTTGTCTTCCAGCCGGGTCCAGGACCACCCCAGGCCTCTGATGGACCCCACAGCCGGGAAAGCCCCAATGAGGCTGTGACGTCCTCCCTGCAGCCTCTGATCTGTCCGCCAATCCTCACAGCCCACACCCTCAGGGGAACCTCAGATGCAGTCACCCCTGTCCTCTCTGCCCTGCACTGGCTGTGTCCTCAGAAGCCACAACACTCCTCTCTCCCCTCCGCCTTCCTCACGGTCCTCCATGCGGACTGAGCTGGAGGACTGGACAGGCGCCAGCATCCGGGCGAACAGGAACTCACCTCAGCGAAGCTCCTCAGCGCGGGCGCTGCCATTGCACTCTGTGGGCTGAGCGGGGCGGGAGCGGCTGGAGCAGAAGCCGCTGCAGGAGTGGCCGTGCCTGACTAGGCCCTGTGGTGGGTCCGGGTGTTGTCTCCGAGCTTCAATCCTAAGTGTGAGCTGTGAGCACCACTGGAGGCTCCGACCATTGGCTGTGAGGCGGGGAAAGCACGCTCCAGCCTTCTGCACTGGACTCAGAGCCCAGGAAATCCTGACCGCCTGAGACTAAAACCTGTGAAGATAAAATCCCGCCAGGAGGACTAACAGTCCCGCCCTACAGAAGCGGCCTAAGGAAAATGCCTTCTCTGAACCTTCATTGGCTCAGCTTCGTGGCAATCCATCCTTAGCCTTCTGGGTAATGTAGTTTCTAAGATCCAATTCCAGGATCCCTTATTTCTCAGTTGGCTCCAGGACTGGATTTAAGAGCATAAAGCCCAAGAACACACCGAGTATACTAAGTGTCCTCTAGCGCCTTCAAGGGAGGTGATGTCTGGGGCAAATTTGTTTCTGGTGACCCTGCCTGGCTTCCTTTAGCTGCTGGTTTTGCATATCTTTCTCCCAGGACCTGCTCATTTTGAATGGTGGGCTTTGTTTCTTCATTCAAGACTTTTGGCTGTGTCTCCTTCAGGCCAACTGTAGCTGGCAGAGGTTCCTCAAGTCTCTAACTCAATCTAACCTGCCTCCATTGAATCCATTATACAAAGTTAATGTCACAAAACAGACTCTCATACCTAAGAGCATCTGCTTCTGATGCCATCCGAAGTGTCAGCTCGGCCTGGGCTGCAGTGTGGATAAGATGGACAAGAGACATGTGAAAAAAAGCTCAAAGTCACTGATCATCAGAGAGATGCAAATTAAAGCAAATATTAGGTATCACCTCACCACAGTCAGAATGGCTGCCATCAACAAAAGGCAAGTGCTGGGGAGGATGTGGGAAAAAAGGGAACCCTAGTACACTGCTGGTGGGAATGCAAACTGGTACAGCCATTATGGAAACCAGTATGGACTTTCCTCAAAAAATTTAATATGGAACTGCATTTGATCCAGTGATTCTACTTCTGGGAATATACCCTAAGAAACCTGAAACAATCAGATAGAATGTATGCACCCCTCTATTCATAGCAGCACAATTTACAATAGCAAAAATCTGGAAACAGCACAAGTGCCCATCAGTAGATGGGTGGATAGAAAACTGTGGTACATTTATACCATGGAATACTATGCAGCAGTAAAAATGAAGGCTCTCTTACCCTTTCACACAGCACGGAGGGACCTGGAGAGCATCATGCTAAGTGAAATAAGTCAGAGAAAAGAGTATCACTTCATCTCACTCTTATATGGAAATTAATTTTAAAAAACTGATGAATGGAGTGATTTCAGAGACATGGAAGCATGGAATGGAGTGCAGAATCTAGAAAGGGAAGATGGGTGAGGGTAGAAAACAAACAAACAATAAATCCTTGAGTGGTCATTAAGAGCCCGCCCGTGCGCGCGCGCGCGCGCGCGCGCGCGCGCGCACACACACACACACACACACACACACACACACACACACACAAAACAAAGTCACCTGAGCCTTGAGCATTTCCTTCTGTTCTCTGAAAGCAACAGGAAAGCTCTAGCTTGCTGGGTTTTGGGTCTGCTCTAAATTTGTGTTTACAAATCTGTCTTCTGTCACTTGTGTCCCTGGAAATGCTGATACACTTCCCCCCCCCCCCCCCTCCATGTACCTTCCTCCTGCTTCATATGAGTCACTTGCTTTTGGTGTGGCTGTAAGAAATGTCCAAACCTGTAGAGAATTTTTCTGTTTATTTGACCGAAGCCGGCGACATTGCCAGGAAAGAAATTAACAACAGACCGAGTTGGGAGAATGGCAGTTTTGCACCTTCATTATACATTAGACTCAAAGGAGAAGACATAAGTGGGTTACATGACATTCACTGATGATACATTAGGGGGGAGAGCTACGGAGGGAATTCGCTGGGATTGGATAAAAAGTGAAAAAAAAATAGACACATACTTCTTTTTAAATGTTATAGAATAGTTAACACTTAATATTTAACACAATGACAATAATAATTGGGGCTCTGTGGTCTTCTGTGCTGGGAGATTGTGCCCTTAGGAGTCCGTAAAACGGAAATTTCTCTGAAAATCAAAAGGTATGTTATCCTAAATGCAAAAAGACAGTAGACAGGCTCAATAAGGTAAAAAATTACCTTTGCAAAAACAAAACAAAACAAAAGACAAAAACAAGGCTAGGATATAGCTACACCTGTGACTCATTTTTACTTAAAAAGTTTTAACTTCAAACTATCTTATATGATTAGTTTTGGCCTCTGAGTTTGCAAGATTCACCATGCCATGCCAGGCTCCCTGAGCTTGCTAAGATTAGTATCGGCCATCATTTGTGTCCATACTGGGGGGTGAGAACCTGCGGGTTGAGGAGAAAATTCAATGAGTGGTTTATTTCCTGCCAGACCCATTGTTCACATCGTCCTTAACAGAATGACCCCATATTGCTGGTGTCCATTTATTTGGTCTCCTAGAAGTAATTGCCCTTCAGGTCAATAAAGCCTTAGGTTCTAAATGTGGTGGAGGTATTTGTAAGGACAAGAAAAAGGTCTTTCTTTTTCCTTGCTGTGGTGTTCCCCAATTTATGAGCAGCACCTGCTAATTAAACACAAAGATTCATGGTTCCTCTAGCTCAAACGACTCCTCTTAAAACCGCTGAGCAAGATTAGTTAATTTCAAGGCTACATTCTTTTTTTTAAAAAAATATATTTTATTGATTTTTTACAGAGAAGAAGGGAGAGAGAGAGTTAGAAACATCAATGAGAGAGAAACATCGATCAGCTGCCTCCTGCACACCCCCCACCGGGGATGCGCCCGCAACCAAGGCACAGGCCCCTGACCAGAGTCAAACCTGGGACCCTCCAGTCCACAGGCCGACGCTCTATCCACTGAGCCAAACCAGTCAGGGCATCAAGGCTACATTCTTGCTACCCCTCCTTCCTGCTGTGGTCACACCTCAGGGATAATTTGCACCAAGGAGAATCTAGTTAGTAGAAAGTTTCCTTCCCTCCGTTCCTTTAAACAAGCCTCATTTGAACTCTGCATAACTTTTTCTCTAGTCATATTTTTAAAAATATATTTTATTGATTTTTTACAGAGAGGAAGGGAGAGAGAGAGAGTTAGAAACATCGATGAGAGAGAAACATCAATCAGCTGCCTCCTGCACACCCCCCACTGGGGATGTGCCCGCAACCAAGGTACATGCCCTTGATTAGAATCAAACCTGGGACCCTTGAGTTCGCAGGCCGACGCTCTATCCACTGAGCCAAACCGGTTAGGGCTCTAGTCATATTTTATAGGCTTGGAAAAATACTGAGAAGTCACCTACCTATACATCTACCAGACTGTCTCCAGGAATGCAAACAAACTATAACTTTTAAAAACAACCCCTCAAGCCCTAGCTGGTTTGGCTCAGTGGATAGAGCATCGGCCTGCGGACTGAAGGGTCCCAGGTTCAATTCCGGCCAAGGGCACTTGCCTGGGTTGCGGACTCGATCCCCAGTAGGGGGTGTGCAGGAGGCAGCCAATCAGTGATTCTCTCTCATCATTGATGTTTCTTTTCTTTTCTTTTTTTTAAATATATTTTATTGATATTTTACAGAGAGGAAGGGAGTGGGATAGAGAGCTAGAAACATCGATGAGAGAGAAACATCGATCAGCCGCCTCCTGCACACCTCCCACTGGGGATGTGCCCACAACCAAGGTACATGCCCTTGACCGGAATCGAACCCGGGACCCTTCATTCCGCAGGCCAACGCTCTATCCACTGAGCCAAACCTGTTTCGGCTCATCATTGATGTTTCTATCTCTCTCTCCCTATCCCTTCCTCTCTAAAATCAATAAAAATATATTTTTAAAAAATAAAATAAAATAAAAATAACCCCTCATATGTACTGAACTTCAGCGCAGCCCAATGCCCTTCCATTTCTTGTCCCTTAAAAACAGACACTGATGAAAAGCATAAGCCACCTTTATCCCTGCCCTGCATTGGCTAGCAATACTTGGTCCTTTTTTCTCTTGGAAAGTAATATAAACATCCTCTCTTCATGTCTTCTCTTAGCTCTGAATTCTTTCACAGCCTGCATCACCGGCCAAACCTGAACAGTACTTTTTTATTCTGAGGAGTTAATTGGGGAAAAAAGAGGAAAATGACATTGTAGAGGCAAAATAATATTTCCTTCTTCTTTTCTAGGTTCTCTGGGTGGCCTAATAACTAAACTGATATAATATAGATTAACAGGAGACAAACAAACAAAAAGTTATTAACATGTATACCTCTATATACATTGAAACAACTCACAAAAACGTAGTAACTGACCAAATGGCAAACACCATCATCTGAGAAGCCACCCTCAAGTACAGTCAGAAAATGTGGTGTGTGGAGCGTCAGTTAGGGTAGATTGTCAGGAAAAGCACAGTAAGGACCTCAGTTGTGGCCCAGTATGCTGTACACTGCGGTGAGGGCTTGTACTCAAAATGACACTGTTCCAATCCAAAGACCCAGGGTGCAGACACAGGAGACTGGGAAGGAGGATGTGGGTACAGAACATGATCCGGGCTGCAGGGAAAACATGCTGAGAGCCATTGTCTCATTCAGCCAGTAGGGATATAGAGGACAGAGTCACATGGGCAGTGGGTCCTATGGATGAATAAGAGGTGAGCACCCGTCCAATGAGACCAGGATCATGTAGGACTTCAGCATTACTTCCAAATATTAGGTCCCAAAATTCATGTCCAATTGTATCCACTCCTGCAGGGTGAATGCCAGTGCCACATAGGAACATCGTTTCAAGGGTCAAACACTCAGCACAGTGGATGGGATCACAGCATGATACACAAAATGTGGGCGAATGTGCAGAGAGTCAGCCCTAATTACCGCGGACTCCTGTGGGTCAAACTCTGTGCTGGGATCAAAGGGGAGGCAGACAAACAGCAGCTCACTGTGAAAGAAGGTTCCCCTGGAGAAACCACTGCAGCTGAGAAATGATGGCGTTCCCCTGAACACGGGGAGGCCAAGGGTAAGGGCTCTGAGATGTAAAGGGAATGGGAGGAAACGCATAACTGCAACCATGGAAACAGGAGCTGCAGCTGAGCCACCCTGGTCCTCATCCTGTACCTGCTCCAGTGAGGGCTGCACATCAGGGGTAGAGACTGTGTCTGACGCTGGAGAAAATCATGGTTAAAATCCAGCCCCTTGAATCTAACACTTGTCTGTGCTGTAAATATAAGCAACTGACTTCATTTCTCAATTACTGAATTTATTCAGCATTTGATATGAATTTCCACTTGCCCAGGTTGTTGTGAGAATTAAAACAGAAAATGCTCAAAAATCCAAACCTGGAATCCTGGCAACAAGTACTCAGCTTGGTAGTTTTATTGATCTTGGAAAGCCAGAGTAAGCGCCATCAATCATCTGCATGTCACATTCAGCCAACTGAGATTCAGGGAGCTCTAGTGAGTCTGCTGGGCATTCCCAGGTGGGGTGCACCACAATGACACCTGAGTGCCCACAGCACCTGCCTCCCTGCAGCAGAGTCAGTGGCTTCTTATAGGTCCCATTTCTTACTAAAATGCACCCACAGACAAAGGTGCTTGTGGGCATTGGGGGAGTGGGAAATGCCTGGCCTGGGGATGTCTCTGCAGGGAGAGGTTGGAGTTGACAGGAGACTAAGAGAGAGAGAAAAAAAAAAATCAATGCTGAGAGTCATTGATCAGCTGCCTCCCGCATGCCCCACACTGGGGATCTAGCTGGGGCGCAGGCATCTTCCTTGACTGTGAATGGAACCGTGACCTCCTAATTCATTGGTCCAGGTGGAATCACTGAGCCATGCCATCTGTTCTCTCAACAATCATGTTTGTATTTCCCTCTCCCTCTCACTTGCTCTACGAAATCAATGAAAATGTTTTTAAAAATCAATTAAGTATTTATTATAAAGGAAAAAAATAGTAAAACATATTATTCAAATACCCAAAAAAGCATTTAAGACTTCTGAGAAAAGGCTCAACATAAATTCCTACAAAAATACAATAAAACAACAGTGAGGTGGTATGACAAAATTACAGAATATGTTTAAACTAGGGGCATGGTGCATTAAATTCTTACACTCAGGGGGGGGTCCCTCAGCCAGGCCTGTGCCCTCTCCCACTCCAGGAGCCCTCGGGGGATGTCCGACTGACAATGGTAAATAACACTTATATCCATATAAAGAATTTTACAGAAATGGTTGTACCAGCTTTATTAGAAATAATCAAATATTTATTAGAATGGACATGATGGGAAGGAAGATGGCTGCCGATGGGAAGGCAAACTGCAAGATAGTGTGTGGGTGAGAGAATGAAGGGAGAGTGTGTGGTCACATGGGGAGTGTTTGTTAGTGCGGTGAGGGACAGCTATATTCCAGGGGATTGTTGGGGATTGCTGGACGGGGTTTCTCTGACCGGGCAGCCTGCACTGCTGCTGGGATCCCTCCCAGAGCGACCGGCTCTGACGCGGAGACTGTGCTGTCTTGAAGGGGAGAGTGGATGTTGTCGGAAGTCTGAAAATCCCGGGAACCTACAATGGCACCCAGTGAACAGCTGCGAACCCGGGAACACGGGTCCCCAAGTGGCGCGAGCACACGGATTCGGACGAGCTCTGCACCAGCTCACGGAAGGGTCAGATTTCGCCTGGGATAAGGTGAGGTCTGTGGTCCAGGCAGGAGAGAGAAACGTGCACAGTGGGAGCTGGAGGATCCGGGGAAATCTGCGCCAAGAAAAGTCCACGGCCGTTGGGGCTGGCGTGATCTGCGAATGCGGAAGGGGATCGATCCACAGGGCTGCTAACAGAAGGAAACTCTAAAAGGCATCCCATAGCTGAACTGGGTGCAAAAGGGCAGCCTAAAAATTTTAACAGTGTGCTGGCTGCTTAGACCAAAGGGGGAAAAAGCTGCACAGATTTGCCCCACAGCGCTGGAGTTCGACCACTTACTCTGGCTCTTCTCTCTCTCTCTCTCTCTCTCTCTCTCTCTCTCTCTCTCTCTCTCTCTCTCTCTCTCCCCTCTTTTTTTGGTCTTTAAATCCTTGCTTTGATTCCTAAGTCCCATACATAGGATCACCCAATTGGGGCCACTCTAAGAGATTGCAGGGGGAAGTTGTTTTTGTGGAACCTGGGGATCAGAGCGGGGAGTAACAATCAGAGAACCAGCTCTGGGACAGCCCATTCCCCCAAACCGGTATTAAGTGCCACAAGGAAAACAAAATCTAAACACTAGCTAGAACCACATGATCTCACTCATTTGGGGATAATGAAAAACATTATAAACTGATGACCAAAAAAGATAGATACAGAGGCAGTAAAGCATCAAACAGACTGTCAAATTACAGCGGTAAGGTTAGGGAGAGGTGGGGGAAATAAGAGATCAACTGAAGGACTTATATGCATGTATATAAGAGTAACCAATGGATGCAAAACATTGGGGGGTGAGGGCATGTATGGGAGTGGGGTGGGGGGGGGAAATGGTAAGATATGTACACATATAATACCTTAATAAAAAAAAAAAAGGATAAAAAATAAATAAATAAACACTAGCTAGAAAGGACCTATAGACCCGGAAGTCAATCCAGAAACACTGCCACCCAGGGGCTGAATCACAAATTGACTCTTGTGTAAACACAAATAAAGGAGTATAAGAAACAAAGAAATACTGCCTGCTTGAAAATCAGGACTGTGGCCTACAACATTGAGCAGTGGAATGCAGGGAACTTCAATACTGTCCTGACTAGGAAACAGGCGTGCAAAACAAAACAGTAGAGGAAGTAAATGACCTTCACTTCTGCACATTTTTAAAAAATATATTTTATTGATTTTTTACAGAGAGGAAGGGAAAGGAATAGAGTTAGAAACGTCAATGATGTTTCTCATCATCAGCTGCCTCCTGCACACCCCCTACTGGGGATGTACCCGCAACCAAGGTACATGTCCTTGACTGGAATTGAACCTGGGACCCTTCAGTCCACAGGCCGACACTCTATCCACTGAGCCATCCAGTTAGGGCACTACTGCACATTTTTATTTATTTCTCATCTTTTACTTAAGAAACTAAAATTTTGCCCTAACTGGTTTGGCTCAGTGGATAGAGCGTCGGCCTGCGGACTGAAGGGTCCCAGGTTTGATTCCGGTCAAGGGCATGTACCTTGGTTGGGGGCACATCCCCAGTGGGGGGTGTGCAGGAGGCAGCTGATCGATGTTTCTCTCTCATCGATGTTTCTAACTCTCTATCCCTCTCCCTTCCTCTCTGTAAAAATCAATAGAATATATATTTTTAAAAAAACTAATTTTTTTCCTCACTTGATTTTACTTTTTTAATTATTACATTTTTATTTTTAATCAATATTATTACTACTACTATTTTACCTTTTTTTTAAAGTGTCATTTTTTTTTCTCTTTATTTTACTTTGGGATTAGTGTTCTACATTCTATTTTCATCTTTCCTTTAGCATCATTTTACTCTATCTCAACTTTATCTTTATGCCAACACTCTCTTCCTCATTTTTCCCCTTTTGTTGTCCTGTTTCTCTTACCCTATATTCCTGCTTTAGATTTTCCCTATTCCTTCTTTTTACCCTACTTATATATCTAATTTCAAATCCCCTGCTCCAAACCCAGACACCTCTCTCTTCTCTTTCTTCACTATCCAATTATTTTTCTCTCTCTGTCCTTTTGTTGTTGTTTGCTTGATTGTTGATTATACTGGTTTTTTTTTATGCTTGTTTGTGAGATTGTTTCGCTTTTTCTTTTTTTGTTTTGTTTTTGTTTGTGTTTTGCTTCTGTTCTCCTGCACCTCTCTTGATATTAGTTGTTGTCTGTAGTTGGCATTCATCTCCAGGTATTTGTTGCTGGCATGTGTTGGGATTGGTGGCTGTTCTATTGAAGTTTTCTCCCCATACAAATAGATTTTTCCCCTCTTCTTTTTTATTCTCTTTCTTTTCTCTCTATTTTTTTCCTTTTCCCAATTTCATTTTTGCACTCCTTTTTTTTCTCTCCTTTCAGTCTCTTCTTTTTTCTTTCTTTCTTATTCCCTAATTCTCTTTTCTCTGGTGGTCACCTTTATTTGGGGTTATTAGTATCGTGAATACATCTGTGTTCAGTGTCTTGTGCATTGTGCCTTGTTGTGTTGTGTTTTGTGCCTTTAAATCAACGCAGGAGAGAGAGAACTACATAACCAAACAACCAGAGAAGAGAGATCATGGGGAGACAAAGAAACAGCCCACATATGAAAGAAAAGCAGGCATCACCAGAAAAGGAAGTAAATGAAATGGAGGCAAGCAATCTGTCAGAGAAAGAATTCAGAGAAATGGTCATAAGGTGGCTGAAAAGAATGGAAGACACATTCAACAATATGTGTAAGAACCAAGAAGAAATGAAGAAGAATCAAGAAAAATGAAAAATGACATTGCTGCTGTAAAGAACTGAATAGAAAGCATCAAGAGTAGACTAGAAGAAGCAGAGGACTGCATCCATGAGCTAGAAGACAAGGTAGGAAAAAATACCCAAGCAGAGCAGCTTCTAGAAAAAAAAAATTGAAAAGCAGGAGGAGAGCCTAAGGGAACTTTGGGACAACATGAAACAAAACAACATCCGCATAATAGGGATTCCAGAAGGAGAGGAAACTGAGCAAGGAATAGAAAACCGGTTTGAAGAAATAATGATAGAAAACTTCCCCGATATAGGGAAGAAAAAACTTAGACAAATCCAAGAAACTCACAGAGTCCCAAACAAAATGAACCCCAAAAGACCAACCCCAAGGCACATTATAATTAAATTGGCAAACACCAACAACAAAGTAAGAATCTTAAAAGCAGCCAGAGAGAGACAGAAAGTTACCTACAAAGGATCCCCCATCAGACTAGCAACTGATTTCTCAACAGAAACTCATCAGGCCAGAAGGGAATGGAATGAAATATACAAAGTCATGCAAAGGAAGGGTCAGAATCCAAGAATACTGTACCCAGCAAGGCTATCAATCAAAATTGAAGGTGAAATCAGGAGCTTGACAGACAAAAAAGGACTAAGGGAATTTATTACCACCAAACCAGCAATGCAAGAAATGCTAAAGGGTCTGGTGTAAAAAAAAAAAAAAATAGGAAGTGAAGAAGGATCACAGGGGTAAAGAATAAAAATGGCGACAAACAAGTACCAATCAACAATAACTTTAAATGTAAATGGATGAAATGCCCCCAATCAAAACATAGGGTAACTGATTGGATAAGAAAACATGACCCATATATCTGCTGTCTACAGGAAACCCACCACAGAAAAAAAGACGCACACAGACTGAAGGTGAAGGGATGGAAAAAGGTTTTTCAGGTGAATGGAAATGAAAAAATTAAAGCTGGGGTAGCAATACTTATATCTGACAAATTAGATCTCAAAGTGAAGGACATAACAAGAGATAAGGAAGGCCACTTCATAATACTAAAGGAAGCAATCCAACAAGAAGAAATAACTCGGGTAAACATATATGCAAACAATACAGGAGCACCCAAATACATAAAAAAACTTCTGGATGATATCAAGGGATTGACAGCAATACAATCATAGTACAGGACTTTAATACCCCACTATCACCATTGGACAAATCCTCTAAACAAAAAATCAGCAAAGAAACATCAATCCTAAATGACTCACTAGATCACATGGAATTAATTGATATCTTCAGAACATTTCACCCCAAAGCCACAGAATATACATTTTTCTCAAGTGCACATGGGTCATTTTCAAAGATATACCATACATTGGGTCACAGGCAAAGTGTCTTCAAATTCAAGAAGATAGAGCCAAAACCGGTTTGGCTCAGTGGATAGAGCGTCGGCTTGTGGACTGAAAGGTCCCAGGTTCGATTCCGGTCAAGGGCATGTAACTTGGTTGCGGGCACATCCCCAGTAGGAGGTGTGCAGGAGGCAGCTGATCGATGTTTCTCTCTCATCGATGTTTCTGACTATCTATCCCTCTTCCTTCCTCTCTGTAAAAAAATCAATAAAATATATTTAAAAAAAAAAAAAAAAAAAAAAAAAAAAAAGAAGATAGAAATCTTATCAAGCATCTTCTCAGATGACAATGACATAAAACTGGAAATCAACTACAATAAAAACAATCCAAAAAAATCAAACACATGGAGACTAAATAGTATGCTATTAAAGAATGACTGGGTTACCAGAGAGATCAAAGAAGAAATAAAAAACCGCATGGCAACAAACAACAATGAAAACACAACAATCCAAATTCTATGGGACAGAGCGAAAGCAGTCTTGAGAGGGAAGTTCTCACACTGCTCCCAGACATACTTGAGGTTGTCACAGCTACCTCTTTGGAGTGATCTCTGTGTCTCAAAGCATACATCTTCACGTGAGGACTAGAGAGTCCACAGTGTTTTCTGGGAAATTAAGGCGAGCAAGTGTATAAATTTGGCAAAAACTGCTGAGCTAATTTTTGCACCACAGTCTTCCCCCAAGGGCAAAAATGTTTGAGACCGCATAAAAGTTTTTTTTTTTTTGATTGATTTTTTACAGAGAGGAAGGGAGAGGGATAGAGAGTTAGAAACATCAATCAGCTGCCTCCTGCACACTCCCTACTGGGTATGTGCCCACAACCAAGGTACATGCCCTTGACCGGAATCGAACCCGGGATCCTTGAGTCTGCAGGCTGACGCTCTATCCACTGAGCCTAACCGGTTAGGGCCGCATAAAAGTTTTTCAATCATCATGCTCTAGAGCCCAGATCTCCTTATAAACTAACCCATAGTCAATAGAACTCCCAACATTAAAGAAATCTTAGGAAAAAGCCTTCATTATTTCGCAAAGATAGAGACCTGAGACTGGCAGTTTTCCCATTGATGACTTAGGCCCTCAATAAATTCATCACTGGCATCTAGGGAAAGCATGTCCCTGAAAATGGCAGTCCCTCTGCAACATTATGTTTAATGGCACTAACAGTAATCAGTGCTATGTTGCAACTCATGACAGGGAAACAAGGAAGAACTAAGGGCTGAGGTATTCCTAATTTCCTTCAACAAATTAGACAACCGAGTTAGCTTCCCTGGGCCCATGTTGGTGAATGATGCCATCTGCAGGGACTTTATAGGTGGTTCAGGTGAAGTATCTTTAGCAACAGAAATATGCAGTGACATAGACCTGGCAAGACATGTCTGTATGTTGGTAAGTGAAACATAGATACATACGGTTCCAACATAATTACTAACAAACACAACAAAAATAGTTGGGGAGATGTTACATAATGTAGGTGATTAAATGTATGAGATATAATCAGACTGAGACTTCACAAACTTTCTTTTTTCTTTTTTTAAATATATTTTATTGATTTTTTACAGAGAGAAAGGGAGAGGGATAGAGAGCCAGAAACATAGATGAGAGAGAAACATCGATCAGCTGCCTCCTGCACAACCCCTACTGGGGATGTGCCCACAACCAAGGTACATGCCCCTGACCGGAATCAAACCTGGGACCCTTCAGTCCGCAGGCCGACGCTCTATCCACTGAGCCAAACTGGTTAGGGCCTTCACAAACTTTCTTATACAATTGTTAAGTCCTAACTAAGAAACAATATTTCTTACTAAGAAATTTCTCACATTTGGTCTCTTTTGTACAGAGCGGATTTACAAATTTTGCTGATATCCTACAATAATTGCACTCATAACGGCTTTCTCCAGTGTGACCTCTGATGATATTGAAGACCTTTGCTCCTCGAAAAAGATTTCCCACATTCACTGCATTTATAAGGCTTTTCTCCACTGTGAATGCTCTGATGATATTGGAGACCACTGCTACGTGTAAAAGACTTTCCACATTCACTGCATTTATAAGGATTTTCTCCTGTATGAACTCTCTGATGACAACAAAGGGCAGTACTCCGGGTAAATGTTTTCCCACATTCACTGCATTTATAAGGCTTTTCTCCTGTGTGAACTCTCTGATGATATTGGAGACCAATGCTACGTGTAAAAGACTTTCCACATTCACTGCATTTATAGGGATTTTCTCCTGTATGAACTCTCTGATGACAACGAAGGGCAGTGCTCCAGGTAAAAGATTTCCCACATTCACTGCATTGATACGGCTTTTCTCCTGTATGAACTCTCTGATGACTACGAAGGTAGGTGTTAGTTGTAAAAGATTTCCCACATTCACTGCATTTATAAGCCTTTTCTCCAGTGTGAACTCTCTGATGACTACGAAGGTGGGTGTTAGTGGTAAAAGATTTCCCACATTCACTGCACTCATAAGGCTTTTCTCCAGTGTGAACTCTCTGATGACTACGAAGGTGGGTGTTAGTGGTAAAAGATTTCCCACACTCACTGCATTGGTAAGGCTTTTCTCCTGTGTGAACTCTCTGATGATATTGGAGACCAATGCTACTTGAAAAAGACTTTCCACATTCACTGCATTTATAAGGCTTTTCTCCTGTATGAACTCTTTGATGACAACGAAGGGCAGTCCTCCAGGAAAAAGATTTCCCACAATCACTGCATTCATAAGGCTTCTCTCCTTTGTGAACTCTCTGATGACAACGAAGGGCAGTGCTCCAAGTAAAAGATTTCCCACAGTCACTGCATGTATACGGCTTTTCCCCTGTATGAACTCTCTGATGATTATGAAGTTGAGACTTAGTTGTAAAAGATTTTCCGCAGTCACTACACTGATAAGGCCTTTCTCCAGTGTGAACTCGCTGATGACAATGAAGTTCAGTGCTAGTGATAAAAGATTTAGCACATTCACTGCAGTGGTAAGGCCTTTCTCCAGTGTGCAGTCTCTGATGACGACAAAGTTTAGTGCTACTGCTATAAGATTTCCCACATTCACTACATTTATAAAGCTTTTCTCCAGTGTGAACTCTCTGATGACATTGAAGGTTACTACTATTGGTAAATGATTTCCCATATTCATTGTACTCATAAGGCCTTTCTCCTGTGTGAACTCTCTGATCATAATGGAGGGCACTGCTACTGGTAAAAGCTTTCCCATTTTCACTGTGCTCATAAGGCCTATTTCCAATGTGACCTTGCTGTTGATAATGATAGCTAGAAAATTTGGTAAAATATTTTCCACATTCAGAGCTCACAAAACACCGACTTCCAACATGGACATCCTTTTCCTGAATAAACGTGTGGGTGCAACTAATGTCTTTCTTATATGCTTTGCTGCTGAGATAATTTTTTCTCCTTTGAAATGACATCTCACGTGTCGAAAAAGCATTTGGACTGTCCCTGTTCTGAATAGCCTTTAGGTGGAGATTTCTTGACCCAGTAAGGACAACCTGCCCAACATCCACAGATGTGAATCGATTCTGGGACACATTGAAATTGCAGCCTTTTGCAAGTGAGATCCTATCCACAACTCTAATGGAAGTGTTCTCTCTCACATGCTGCTGTTGAAATTTTGCACTGAAGTAAAACCGTTCTGCACATGCCCCGCACCTCAACAGTATCTCTCGATGTTGTGTTCCCTGAAGCTCCATCACGTGGAAAATGTTTCCCAAGACTGGCCCACAACTCTCACAGGGGTGGCTCTTCTGGGAAGACGAGGCTAACTTGGGATTCATTGCTTGTGACAATATTACAGAAATGTTCTCTTCAGTGCATGCCTCCACATTCTCTGCTCCACAGCAGCAACCTGAAAAAAAGGAAACGCTGGTGAAGTACATGTTGATCTTATGAAAACAGAATATCTTCACCACAAATGCTTATCTGTCATGACTAGGCCTGATTCCATAGAATGATTTTCGAGACAAATGAGGTAGACTCTGAGTAAATTGCTGTTATACATAACGTAGCCCCAAAGGTCAGTCGATGAGGAAAATCTCAACAATGGAGGGACAGAAGCCCAGGATGGGATACAAAGAAGAGAGGAAGCCTCTACTCATTGTTTCTGCACAAACGGCTTCCATTAGGCCCGTACATGCTGGCCATGTGAGTCTGTGTAGAATAATTTGAAGGTGCTCAAAGCCATAAAAATGAATTACATTAGAGCACAGGATGTTCAACATCAATATAATAACATGTGTACACTCCAAGGTGCTGCCGGCATGAACCAATGTTTCAGTGCAGTAAAGAGGTAGTTGTGAAAGAGGCAGAGGGACAAAGTCCAGAGATGTTAAGGTAATCCCTGGGCTGGTATTCTGAGTAGAAATGATCACTATCAGAACTGAGGATTTGGGAAAGTATCCTATCTTATAAAAGAGTAATATGCAAATTGACCATCACTCCAAGACACAAGATGGCTGCCCCCATGGGGATACAAGATGGCCACCACAAGATAGCCTGCAGGGGAGGGCAGTTCTGGGCAGTTAGGGGTGACCAGGCCAGCAGAGGAGGGCAGTTGGGGGGGACCAGGCCTGCAGGGGAGGGTAGTTGGGGGGGAACAGGACCATAGGGGAGGACTGTTGGAGGGGACCATGACAGCAGAGGAGGGTAGCTAGGGGAGACCAGGCCAGCAGGGGAGGGCAGTTAAGGGTAACCGGGCCATCAGGGGAGGGCAGTTGGGGGCAATTGGGCCGGCCAGGAAGCAGTTAGGCATCGATCAGGCTGGCAGGGGAGTGGTTATGGGGTGATCAGGCTGGCAGGCAGAAGCGGTTAGGGGCAATCAGGCAGAGGCAGGTGAGTGGTTTGGATCCAGCAGTCCGGGATTGTGAGAGGGATGTCCGACTGACTGTTTAGGGCCGATCACAGTGGGGACCAGGCCTAAGGGGTCCCAGATTGGAGAGGGTGCAGGCTGGGCTGAGGGACAACCCCTCTCCCCCGTAAACAGGAATTTCGAGCACCGGGCCTCTAGTCAACAATAAGCAAAAACAAGCATTACTGGGTGAGGAATGAGCAATTTGTAACAAAACACTGTGTTTCTTCCTCTGAATGTAACAAAGGCCAGCCGTGAATTCCTCCCCAATGACCCTTCACCAAGGCAAGACCGCCTGTGGGACCACTGTGTCATTCATAAAGTCGTGTTTCTTCTCTGATACACAAATGATTCTTCCCCTTAAATCCCATTTGAACCATTGCATGGGATAAATGATGTAAATCTTCAAAGGAAAACAGAAAGGTAGATGGTCATCACTGTGGTAGAACAACAAATGACAAATGAGATCACAGGAAAAAGACCTATGTGAGTGACATCAGCAAGATGGCAGGATGAGAGATAAGAACATCTCCCTCCACCCCAGTGTAAGTACACAGCTATCCATGAATAAAGACCGCATAGGAAATGGGAGTTAGAGTACAATGAAGACAAACAGTATTACAGAACACAAATAAAGGAGAACTGTACAGAAAGGATGACTGGAAAGACAGGGTGAACAATCATATTTGAAGGTACCTACAGTCAAAAACAGGGGTCAGATTTATCTCCAGCAGCCACTGTGCTTCTGCTATCATTGACCCTAGTGGCTTGTTTTTCAAAAAATACTAAAAATTGTTGCGTTTAAAAACCACAGAATGGCTTGTCCAGTATGGCTCAGTTGGTTGGAGCATCGTCCTGTGTACCAAAGGGTCGAGGATTCAATTCCCAGTCAAAGCACATATCAGTATGTGGGTTCCATTTCCATTAGCTTGTGTGCAGAAGGCAGCCGATTGATGTTTCTCCCTCACACTGATGTTCCTCCCCCCCTTCTCTCTATTACTCTTTCTCCCTCCCTCCCTCCCTATCTCTCTTCCTCTATATCTGAAACCAATAATAAAAAAATAAGAATTGCAAGGTAGCCAAACACAAAACAGAACTCAAAAAAGTCTAGAGAGAAAGTCAATACAAAGACAACCTACCAAAAATCATGTATAAAATAGAGAAAATACAAATCTAAGAGTAAATTTTATAGGGATAAATGCCAACATTAAAAAAAGATCACACAGCCCTAACCGGTTTGGCTCAGTGGATAGAGCGTCAGCCTGTGGACTGAAGGGTCCCAGGTTCGATTCCGGTCAAGGGCATGTACCTTGGTTGCAGGCACATCCCCAGTAGGGGGTGTGCAGGAGGCAGCTGATCGATGCTTCTCTCTCATCGATGTTTCTAACTCTCTATCCCTCTCCCTTCCTCTCTGTAAAAATCAATAAAATATATTTAAAAAAAAAAAAAGATCACACAAAAAAATAATAACCTCCATCTCAGGAATCTAGATACAAAACAAGAAAGTAAACACAAAGGTTGCAAAGGAAGAAAACAATATATATTTCAACAAGCGACAGCATCAATAAAATTGAGACAAGACAAAATAAAAGAACACGTAACAGGTGCTTTTTTAAAAAATACAAAAATTGGCAAACCATGAGCTAGACTAAAGGAAAAAAGAAAAACGAACTAGCCTCAAATAAATGAAAAATAAAATAAAGATAAGACATTACACCTGACACTATGAATCACAAAGCATCATAATAGATGTTGATGTTAGGAGATGACATGACCCTCCATAGAGAAAGTTGTCAAGATCCCATATGAGCTTCTGAAATTAATAAACAAATGCAGAGCCCTGGCCAGGTAGCTCACTTGTTGAGTGTGTGGTCCCGATGCACCACGGTTGTGGGTTTGATTCCCCATCAGGGCACATGTAGGGAACAGCCAATAAATGCTTAGATGGGTAGAACAGCAGATCAATGTTTCCCTTTCTCTGTCTCCCTTCCTGTCTCTAAAATCAATAAATAAAGGCTTCCCAGTACGGTTCAGTGATTGAGCATCGACCAATGACCTAGGACATTACAATTCCATTCCTTGTCAGGGGACATGCACAGGTTGCCGATCCAATTTCCAGTGAGGGGTGTGCAGGAAGTAGCTGGTCAATGATGCTCTCTCTTTATTCCTTATTCTCTCTCCTCCTCTTCCTCTCCGAAATAAATAAAATATATTATAAAAATAAATAAGTAAAGAAATAATTGGAAGAATAAATAAATAGCCCTGGTCTGTGTTGTTCAGTGCTAAGAGTGCCTGCCTGTACACTGGAAGCTCATGGGTCCGATTCCCAGTAACGGGCAGGTAAGTGGGCTTCAGGTTCGATCTGCCCTCTTAGTGGGGGCACATGTGGGAAGCAAGCAATTGATATTTCTCTCACTCTCTCTGCCTCTCCTCTCTCTCCCTTTCTCTCTCTCTCTCTAAGAAAAAAAAATGGAAAATATATTCTCACTATTAAGGTGATGATAAAAGAAGAATAAAGAATTGAATTCAGAGAAGATACGGGAGTGGAGATCCAAGATGGTGGTATAGGCGAAAGCCTGTACTCACTGCCTCCCACAACAACATCAAAATTACAACTAAAATAGAGAACAACCATCAGGCAGAACCTCTGGAAAGCTGGATGAATGGAAGTGTTACGACTAGAGAAGTAAAGAAGAAAGCACACTGAGACTGGTGCAGAGGTAGAGAAGGTGCTGGTCCTGTACCCATGTGGGACACTTTGTTAATTGGGAAGGAGGTCGTCTCTGCAGAAGTCACCTGGAGGAGCAAGGGGTTCCAATCCCACAGCAGATGCCCAGCCCAGGGTCCCAGAGCTGGGGAAAAGTCCCTACTGGTAGTAAGAACTACGGGCTGTAAAAACCAGTGCGGACTGGGGCTCAGTGACACAGAGGCTGCAGGAGACACAGCTGCTCCTCTTATAATGCCAGCACCATGAACTGAACTTACAGGCCCAGCGAGGCTCAGGAAATGGGGGGCAGGGCCCAAGACACTATGAGGAGAAACCGGACTGACTGGCATGGGGGCAAGAACTCGGGGGCAGCTTTCTCGCAGACGGTGGTGCTTCCAGTGGTCATTATACCTATGCTGGGACCTCCTGGGTCGCAGGTCTGACTGGTAACCACTTCTGTTTGCTCCGCCCTGCTGATTCCCTGAGATCTCACACCATCCAATTTAAAACCCTACCCAAGCTGTGTGCAGCAGTGTTTGTATATGCATGGCCTATCCTTGCTCAGGCTAAAACCTGTCAAAGAAGTTGCCGTTGGGTCAGGAAGCCCCAAATCTGTCAATAAAAGGACCAAGAACCAACACCAGCACTAGCCTTCCTTGCTTTAAAGCAGGGCCTCATCGGGGCACTTCCAAACCCGATACAGAGAGGAGAATCTGCAGATCTCTCTGTAGATGCTGCTGGGTGGCTCCAGGCAGAGGCTGACTTTGCACCTCCCTGGAGACCCAAGAGCTAGTGTACCCAGTTGTCAGTGTCATACCATACCAGCTTACAACTCTTCACATCTATAAGCAACACACCCAAGGGGCAGACTTACTGAGCACCAAAGTCCCACTGAAGCAAGTCCTGCTCCACAGGGGTGTCTCCTGCACAGCAGCTCTCCCACTGGAGTCACAGTGCCCCCCAAGGATGCTAAAATCCTCTACAAAATTCTAGCAAGTCAGATCCAGCATTAAATTAGAAAGATCATACACCATGACCAAGTCAGATTTATTCAAAGGATGAAAGCATGGTACAATATCCGCAAACCAATAAACATGATACATCACATAAACAAACTGAAAGACAAAAATCACATAATCATGCCCTAACTGGTTTGGCTCAGTGGATAGAGCGCCGGCCTGCAGACTGGAAGGTCCCAGGTTCGATTCCAGTCAAGGGCATGTACCTTGGTGGAAGGCACATCCCCAGGAGGCAGCTGATTGATGTTTCTCTCTAATAAATGTGTCTAACTCTCTATCCCTCCCGCTCCTCTCTGTAAAAAAAAATCAAGAAAATATATTTTTTAAAAAATCAGAAAGTAAGATGGCTGCCGATGGGAAGGCAGACTTTAAGACAGTGTGTGAGTGAGAAAACAAAGGGAGAGTGTGTGGTCGCACAGGGAGTGTTTGTTGGTGAGTTAAGGGACAGCTATACTCCAGGAGACTGTGGGGGACTGCTGGACAGGGCTCCCCTGACCGGGCAGCCCCCACTGCTGCTGGGTTCCCTCTTGGAGCAACCGGCTCAGATGTGGAGACTGCGCCATCTTGAAGGGGAAAGTGGATGTTGTTGGGAACCTGAAAAGCCCGGGGAATCTACAACTATGGCACCCACCGAACAGCTGCGAACCCCAGAACACCGGTCCCCAATTGGCGCAAGCACACGAATACAGAGGAGCTCTACACTCCACCACGGAAAGGAGAGAGAGCTATATAACCAGACAACCAGAGAAGAGAGATCATGGGGAGACAAAGAAACAGCCCACATATGAAAGAAAAACAGGCATCACCAGAAAAGAAAGTAAACAAAATGGAGGCAAGCAACCTGTTAGAGAAAGAATTAAGGGAAATGATCATAAAGTGGCTGAAAAGAATGGAACACAAATTCAACAATATGTGTAAGAACCAAGAGGAAATGAAGAAGAACCAAGAAGAAATGAAAAATGACATCGCTGTTATAAAGAACTCAATAGAAAGCATCAAGAGTAGACTACAAGAAGCAGAGGACCACATCCGTGAGCTAGAAGACAAGGTGGGAAAAAATACCCAAGCAGAGCAGCTTCTAGAAAAAAAAAAATTAAAAAGCAGGAGGAGAGCCTAAGAGAACTCTGGGACAACACGAAACAAAACAACATCTGCATAATAGGGGTTCCAGAGGAGAGAAAACTGAGCAAGGAATAGAAAACCTGTTTGAAGAAATAATGATAGAAAACTTCCCTGATATAGGGAAGATAAAACCCACACAAATCCAAGAAGCTCGCAGAGTCCCAAGTAAAATGAACCCCAAAAGACAGACGCCAAGGCACATTTTAATTAAACTGGCAAACACCAACAACAAAGTAAGAATTTTTTTTTAATATATTTTATTAATTTTTCACAGAGAGGAAGGGAGAGGGACAGAGAGTTAGAAACATCGATGAGAGAGAGACATCGTTCAGCTGCCTCCTGCACACCCCCCACTGGGAATGTGCCCGCAACCAAGGTACATGCCCTTGACTGGAATCGAACCCGGGACCCCTCAGTCCCCAGGCCGACGCTCTAGCCACTGAGCCAAACCGATTAGGGCCAAAGTAAGAATCTTAAAAGCAGCCAGAGAGAGACAGAAAGTTACCTACAAAGGATTCCCCATCAGACTAGCAACTGATTTCTCAACAGAAACTCATCAGGCCAGAAGGGAATGGAATGAAATATACAAAGTCATGCAAAGGAAGGGTCTGAATCCAAGAATACTGTACCCAGCAATGCTATCAATCAAAATTGAAGGTGAAATCAGGAGCTTGACAGACAAAAAAGGACTAAGGGAATTTATTACCACCAAACCAGCAATGCAAGAAATGCTAAAGGGTCTGGTGTGAAAAAAAGAAATAGGAAGCGAAGAAGGAACACAGGGGTAAAGAATAAAAATGGCAACAAACAAGTACCTATCAATAATAACTTTAAATGTAAATGGATTAAATGCCCCAATCAAAAGACATAGGGAAACGGATTGGATAAGAAAACACAACCTATATATCTGCTGTCTACAAGAAACCCACCGAATAAAAAAAGATGCACACAGACTGAAGGTGAAGGGATGGAAAAAGGTTTTTCAGGCGAATGAAAATGAAAAAAAAAGCTGGGGTAGCAATACTTATATCTGACAAATTAGATCTCTAAGTGAAGGACATAACAAGAGATAAGGAAGGCCACTTCATAATACTAAAGGAAGCAATCCAACAAGAAGAAATAACTCTGGTACACATATACGCACCCAATGCAGGAGCACCCAAATACATAAAAAAAACTCCTTGAGGATATCAAGGGAGAGATTGACAGCAATACAATCATAGTAGGAGACTTTAATACCCCATTATCACCATTGGACAAATCCCCTAAACAAAAAATCAGCAAAGAAACATCAATCCTAAATGACTCACTAGACCAGATGGAATTAATTGACATCTTCAGAACATTTCACCCCAAAGCCACAGAATATACATTTTTCTCAAGTGCACATGGGTCATTTTCAAAGATAGACCATACATTGGGTCACAGGCAAAGTCTATTTAAGAAGATAGAAATCGTATCAAGAATCTTCTCAGATCACAGTGGCATAAAACTGGAAACAACTACAATAAAAACAATCCAAAAAAATCAAACACAAGGAGACTAAACAGCATGCTATTAAACAATGACTGGGTTACCAGAGAGATCAAAGAAGAAATAAAAAACCGCATGGCAACAAACGACAATAATAACACAACAATCCAAAATCTAAGGGACACAGCTAAAGCAGTCTTGAGAGGGAAGTTTATAGCTCTACAAGCGTACTGCAAAAAAACAAGAAACAATGGTAATAAATTACCTAACCCTACAACTCAAAGAGTTAGAAAGAGAGCAACAAGAAAGGCCAGTGTAAGCAGAAGGAAGGAAATAATAAAGATCAGAGCGGAGATTAACGACATAGAGACCAAAAAAAAACAATACAAAAGATCAACAAAACCAAGAGCTGGTTCTTTGAAAGGATAAACAAGATTGATGGATCTCTAGCCAGGCTCACCAAGAAGCAAAGAGAGACAACACAAATAAACAAAATCAGAAATGAAAGAGGAGAAATAACAACAAACCCCACAGAAATACAAAGGATTGTTAAAAAATACTATGAACAACTCATTTCCAACAAACTGGAAAACCTGGAGGAAATGGACATATTCCTAGAAAAATACAACCTTCCAAAACTCAATCAGGAAGAATCTAAACATCTCAATAGGCCAATAACTATGGAAGAAAATGAAGCAGTCATCAAAAAGCTTTCAGCAAACAAAAGCCCGGGGCCAGACGGCTTCACAGGGGAGTTTTACCAAACATTCAAGGAAGAACTGAAACCTATCCTCCTCAGACTATTCCAAAAAAATTCAAGAGGAAAGAACACTTCCAAGCTCCTTCTATGAAGCCAGCATCACCCTAATACCAAATCCAGATAAAGACAACACAATTAAAGAGAATTACAGGCCAATATCCCTCATGAACATAGATGCCAAAATCCTCAACAAAATTCTAGCAAATCAGATCCAGCACTACATCAGAAAGATCATACACCATGACCAAGTAGGATTTATCCCAGGAATGCAAGGATGGTACAATATCCGCAAATCAATAAACGTGATACATCACATAAACAAATTGAGAGATAAAAATCACATAGTCTGCCCTGACCATGTGTTTGGCTCAGTGGATAGAGGGTTGGCCTGCGGACTGAAGGGTCCCAGGTCCGATTCCGTTCAAGGGCTTGTACCTTGGTAGCGGGCACATCCCCAGTAGGGGGTGTAAAGGAGGCAGCTGTTCGATGTTTCTCTCTCATCGATGTTTCTAACTCTTTATCCCTCTCCCTGCCTCTCTGTAAAAAATCAATAAAATATATTTTTTAAAAATCACATAGTCATATCAATTGATGCAGAAAAAGTATTTGACAAAATCTAACACCCTTTCCTGATAAAAACTCTCAACAAGGTGGGAATAGAAGGATCATACCTTAACATAATAAAAGCCATATATGATAAATCCACAGCTAACATCATACACAATGGGCAAAAACTAAAACCATTTCCCCTAAGAATAGGAAAAAGACAGGGATGGCCACTCTCACCACTCTTTTTTGAAAGAGTACTGGAAGTATTAGCCATTGCAAGTAGACAAGAAGAAGAAATAAAAGGCATCCAAATTGGAAAAGAAGAAGTAAAGCTGTCCTTATTTGTAGATGACATGATATTGTACATAAAAAACCCAAAAGACTCCATCAAAAAACGATTAGACTTAATAAATGAATTTGGCAATGTAGCAGGATACAAAAGTAATGCCAAGAAATCTATGGCATTTCTATACACCAATAGTGAACTTACAAAAAGAGAGACCAAGAAAGCAATCCCATTTACCATCGCACCAAAAAAATTAAGATCGCTAGGAATAAACTTAACTAGGGAAGTAAAAGACCTATACGCGGAAAACTACAGGACACTGAAAAAAGAGATAGAGGAAGACGTAAACAGATGAAAGAACATACCATGTTCATGGATTGGTTGAATCAACATCATTAAAATGTCCATACTACCCAAAGCAATCTATAGATTCAATGCACTCCCCATTAAAATACCAACGGCATATTTCACAGACCTAGAAAGAACTCTCCAAAAATTTACCTGGAATAAAAAAAGACCCCAAATAGCCGCAGCAATCCTCAGTAAGAAGAACAAAGTAGGTGGGATCTCAATACCAGATTTCAAGCTGTATTACAAAGCCACTGTTCTCAAAACAGCCTGGTATTGGCTCAAGAACATATAGACCAATGGAATAGAATAGAGAACCCAGATATCGACCCAAACCACTATGCTCAATTAATATTTGACAAAGGAGGCATGAACATACAATGGAGTCAAGATAATCTCTTCAATAAATGGTGTTGGGAAAATTGGACAAATACATGCAAAAAAATGAAACTAGACCACCAACTTACACCATACGGAAAAATAAACTCAAAATGGATAAAGGACTTAAACATAAGACAGGAAACCATAAAAATACTAGAGGAATCCACAGGCAGCGAAACCTCAGACATATGCCGAAGCAATTTCTTCACCTATAGGACTCCTAGGGCAATGGAAACTAAAGAGAAAATAAACAAATGGGACTACATCAAAATAAAAAGCTTTTGTACAGCAAAAGAAACCATCAACAAAACAACAAGAAAGCCCACTGTATGGGAGAACATACTCGCAAATGTTATCACTGATAAAGGTTTAATCTCTAACATCTACAGGGAACTTATACAACTTAATAAAAGGAAGATAAATGATCCAATAAAAAAATGGGCAACGGACCTAAATAGAATCTTTTCGCAAGAAGACAGAAGGAAGGCCAAGAGACATATGAAAACATGCTCAAAGTCACTAATCATCCAAGAAATGCAAATCAAAACGACAATGAGATATCATCTGATACCTGTGAGGACGGCTATCATGAACTAATCTACAAACGACAAGTGCTAGCGAGGATGTGGTCAAAAAGAGACCTTGTGCATGGCAGGCGAGAATGCAGACTGGTGCAGACACTATGAAAAATACTATAGAGTTTCCACAAAAAATTTTAAATGGAACTCCCATGAGACCAGGTAATCACACTTCTAGGAATATATCCCAAGAAATCAGAAACACCAATCAGAAAGGACATATGCACCCCAATGTTCACAGCAGAACAATTTATGATAGCTAAATTTGCAAATAGCCGAAGTGCCCATCAGCAGATCAGTAGATTAAAAAACTGTGGTATAGCCCTATCCGGTTTGGCTCAGTGGATAGAGCATTGGCCTGCGGACTCATGGGTCCCAGCTTCGATTCTGGTCAAGGGCATGTACCGTGGTTGCAGGCACATCCCCATCAGGGGATGTGCAGGAGGTAGCTGATCGATGTTTCTCTTTCATCGATGTTTCTAACTCTCTTTTTTCTCTCTGTAAAATATCAATAAAATATATGTAAAAGAAAACACCAGTGGTACATCTACACGATGAAATACTACGCCGCTGTTAATAAGTAGGAACTCTTACCATTTGCAACAGCATGGATGGACCTAGAGAGCATTATGCTAAGTGAAATAAGCCAGTGGGAGAAAGATAAATATCACATGAGCTCACTCATTTGTGGTCAATGGGGGAAAGAGGAGACATATGTAATACAATATGTAATACTTTAAACAATAAAGAATTTTTTTTAAAAAAATGGTGAAAATATCCATAGTACACAACGTACTCTACAGATTAAATGCAATCCTGAGGATAATTCCTATGGTATTTTACGAAGAAAAAAAAAGAGAACCTTGAAATGTATGGAACTAGAAAACTCAAATAGCAAAAACAAACTTGAGCGAGAACAAAGCTGGTGGCATCACACTTCCTGACTTCAACTTAGTACAAAGAGAAAGCAAGCAAACAGTGTGTTGCTGGAGAAACACAGACACATACATCAACAGAAGAGAACAGAAAACACAGAAATAAAACCAGGCACATCCTTTCAAGTAATCTCTGACAAAGCTGCAAGACACAGAAGAAGAGATAGTTTCTTCAATGAATGGTGCTGCTGAAATCAATACTCACATGTAAACACAACAATACTGGACACCACTGATAAAATTTAACTCAGACTGCAGGAGAGAATTGAATGTCAGCACTAAAACGTAAAACTCCTCAGGACAACCTAGAGAAAAAGTTTGGAGCTTTGTTTTGGACAGGATTTTCTGAACGTACACCAACCACCTGACAAAATAGAAAAAAAACAAATCGTCCAGAGTGGAACAAATATAGAAAAAAAGCTTCTTCAATACAAAACAGCAATACACAAAATCAAATGAAAGAGACTCTAGAGCATGGAAGGAAATACTCCCAAATCATATGAGGGAATCACTTGGAGAGACTGTGGATTCCGTTCTGATCAGCACAATAAAGAGAATATTGTGATATAGACAGTAATTCACACAAATAGTTGCAGTTCCCAGGGAATAATAAAGGTACGTTAATACCATAGTGCAGGCCAATAACAATGCAATGACTGTCTCAAAAACAAACTCGATATAACTTCATTACAAATACATTATTCTAAGCACTAGTAACAAGCATCTGAGCTTGCTAGAAACGTGGTGGCACTAGACCTGCAGAACCCAAGGTTGCAAAAACATGGACTTTGTAGAAAAGCGGGTGTGAGGGAGCAATATCTGCAAATCGCAATGAAGCACATGCAACAATATGTGTTCCTGTATGTCAAAAGCAATTAATATATAGAATATACAAGGTATTCAAAAGACTCTCTAACCAAAAAATACAGTTAATAAACAGAATAAGGAAGTAGAGAAAATTCTTCAAAAACTATGTACACATGACCAACAGGAATATAGAAAATGCTTTCCTCACTGATCAAGGTGGAATCCCTCAGGCTTCCTGCAACACTACCAACCACAAGTCCTTCCCTGTGAAGGTAGTACAGCGGGGAGAATTGGGACTTCAGTAATAGAAGGGAGCAGCGGAAACAGACCAACCCTCCCCAGGACAGCAACTACCCAGGAAACTGGAAAATCAAGCAGAACCACAGTCTACACGGGAGGACACAGCACACCCTGGGAGATGGGCCTGGGAAATCGCAAAGCCAAGTCCAGGTCACTGGTGACAGTGAGGGTCTTACCCAGCGAGGATAGAAGTTCAAAGTTCTCCAGCATCACATTCAGGTACAGCTGTCTCTGACCCTCATCCAGGAGGCTCCATTCCTCCCTGGAGAAGTACAGGGCAATGTCCTCAAAGGTCACGCCAACCTGTCAGAATAGAGACAATTGACACCAGAGCTGCCTCTCTGAGAACCCCCACTCCTACTCCTTACACACCTTCCCCCCCTCAACCTCCTCCAGGGCACCCGGTTAGTGTGGACACCAGGCCCTAATGCTAAGGCTCCAGGCCTCTGATGGACCCCACAGCCGGGAAAGCCCCAATGAGTCTGTGACGTCCTCCCTGCAGCCTCTGATCTGTCCGCCAATCCTCACAGCCCACATCCTCAGGGGAACCTCAGATGCAAGTCACCCCGTCCTCTCTGCCCTGCACTGGCTGTGTCCTCAGAAGCCACAACACTCTTCTCTCCCCTCCTCCTTCCTCACGGTCCTCCCCGCGGACTGAGCTGCAGGACGTCACAGACACCCTCCCCCAGCTGTGGTGTCTGTGAAAGGAGGCGGTGGGGGCCTGGGGGACTGGAACTCACCTCCGCCCGTCTCCTCAGCGCGGGCGCCGCCATTGTTCTCTGTGAGCTGAGCGGGGCGGGAGCGGGTGCAGAAGCCGCTGCAGGAATGTCGATGCCTGTCTGGGCGCTGGCTGGTGTGTGTGTGTATGGCGGGAGGGGACTCCGAGCTTCAATCTCACGTGTGAGCTGTGACACCACCGGAGGCTCCGACCATTGGCTGTGAGGCGGGGAACACCATTCCCCACCTTCTCCACGGGACTCCGAGCCCAGGAACTCCTGACCGCCTGAGACTAAAACCTGAGAAGATAAAATCCCGCCAGGAGGACTACCAGTCTTGCCCTACAGAAAGGGCCAAACTGAAACGCCTTCTCTGATCCCCCATTGGCTCAGCCGGGTGGCACGCCATACGTGGCCTTCTGGGTAATGTAGTTTCTAAGATCCAATGCCAGGATCCAGTATTTCTCAGTTGACTCCAGGACTGGATTTAGGGGCAAATAGCCCAAGAATACACCAAGTATACTAAGTGTCCTCTAGCGCCTTCAGGGGAGGTGATGTCTGGGGCAAGTTTGTTTCCGGTGACCCGGCCTGGCTTCCTTTAGCTGCTGGTTTTGCATATCTTTCTTCAGGACCTGCTCTTTCTGAATGGCAGGCAGTGTTTCTTTATTCAGGACTATTGGCTGTGTCTCCTTCAGGCCAACTGTTGGGGGAGGTTGCTCAAGCCTCTAATTGGCTCTCAACTGCCTCCATTGAATCCATTGTACAGTTAATGTCCCAAAACAGACTCTCATATTTAAGAGCATCTGCTTCTGATGCCATCCGAAGTGTCAGCGCTGCCTGGGCTTCACTGTGGATAAGATGGACAAGACACATGTGAAAAGATGCTTCAAGTTACAGATTACCAGAGAGATGCAAATTAAAGCAACAATTAGGTATCACCCCACCACTGTCAGAATGGCTGCCATCAGCAAATCAACAAAGGACAAGTGCTGGGGAGGATGTGGAAAAAGGGAACCCTAGTACACTGCTGGTGGGAATGCAAACTGGTGCAGCCATTATGAAAATTAGTATGGCCTTTCCTCAAAAAATTTAATATGGAACTGCCATTTGATCCAGTGATTCCACTTCTAGGAATATATCCTAAGAAACTGGAAACAATCAGATAGAATGTATGCACCCTTATGTTCATAGCAGCATAATTTACAATAGCACAGATGTGGAAACAGCCCAAGTGTCCATCAATAGATGAGTGGATTAAAAAGCTGTGATACAACCCTAACCGGTTTGGCTCAGTGGATAGAGTGTCGGCCTGCAGACTCAAGGGTCCCCGGTTCGATTCCGGTCAAGGGCGTGTACGTTGGTTGCGGGCACATACCCAGTGGGGAGTGTGCAGGAGGCAGCTGATCGATGTTTCTCTCTCATCGATGTTTCTAACTCTATCCCTCTCCCTTCCTCTCTGTAAAAAATCAATAAAATATATTTTAAAAAAGAAAAAAAAGCTGTGATACAGCCCTAGCCGGTTTGACTCAATGGCTAGAGTGTCTCCCTGCACTCTGAAGGGTCCCAGGTTTGGTTCAGGCAAAGGGCACATGCCCAGGTTGCAGACTTGATTCCCATTATTGGGAGGGCAGGAGGCAGCCAATCAATGATTCTCTCTTATCATTGATGTTTCTCTCTCTCTCTTGCTTTCATTTCTTCTCTGAAATCAATAAAAATATGTGGTGTTTTTTAAAAAACCTGTGGAACATTTATACCATGGAATACTATGAAACAGTAAAAAACAAGAATCTTTACCCTTTCAGACAGCAAAGAGGTACCTGGAGAGCATCATACCAGGTGAAATAAGTGAGTCAGAGAAAGACAAGTATCACTTGATCTCACTCATATATGGAATCTAATTAACAAAATAAAGTGGTGAATGGAGTGGATTCAGAGACATGGAAGCATGGAATGGAGTGCAGAATCTCAGAGGGAAGGAATGGAGGGGTAAAAAAAGAAAAAACAGCCTCACACACACACAGTAAAAACAAAGTCAGCTGAGCCTTGAGCATTTCCTTCTGTTCTCTGAAAGCAATGGTAAAGCACTAGCTTGTGGGTTCTGAGTCTGCTCTAAGTTTGTGTTTATAAATCTGTCTTCAGTCAGTGGAGTCTCTTGTAATGCCGATAAACGTCCATGTAACTTCCTCCTGCTTCACAAGAGTCAATTGCTTTTGGTGTTGTTGTAAGAAATGTCCAAACCTGTGGAGAATTTTTCTAAGTTTATGAGACCCAAGCCGGCAACGGTGCCAGGAAGCAGAATAACAGCAGGTTGAGTAATGCTCAGGAGAATGGCAGTTTTGCACCTTCATTATACATTAGACTCAAAGGAGAAGACATAAGGGGGTTACATGACATTCACTGGTGATAAATTAGGGGGGAGAGTTAAGGAGGGAAATCTCTGAGATTGGATAAACAGTAAAAAAATAACTACACATCAACTTCTTTTTAAGTTTATCGATTAGTTAACAGTTAATATTTAACACAATAACAATAATAATTGGGGCTCTGTGGTCTTCTGTGTTGAGAGGTTGTGCTCTTAGGAGTCTGTGAAACAGAAATGTCTCTGAAAAACCAAAGGTCTGTTATTCCAGATGCAAAAAGACAACAGCCCTAACCGGTTTGGCTCAGTGGATAGAGCGTCGGCCTGCGGTTTGAAAGGTCCCAGGATGGATTCTGGTCAAGGGCATGTACCTTGGTTGCGGACACATCCCCAGTAGGAGGTGTGCAGGAGGCAGCTGATCGATGTTTCTCTCTCATCGATGTTTCTAACTCTCTATCCCTCTCCCTTCCTCTTTGTAAAATATCAATAAAATATATATTTTAAAAAAAAGACAACAGACAGGCTCAATAAGGTAAAATTTGACCTTTGCAACAAAACAAACACAAAAAAACAGGCCAGGACATAAATACCCCTGTGACTAGCTTTTACTTGGAAAGTTTTAACTTCAAAGCATCCTATATGGTTACTTTTAGCCTCTGAGTTTACAAGATGGGCTATGCCATGCCAGGCTCCCTGAGATTGCTTGGTTTACTGTGTGCCATCATTTTTGTCCATACTGGGGAGTTAGAGCCTGTGAGTTGAGGAGGAAATTCAATGAGTGGTTTATTCACTCTGGGACCCATTGCTGATGTCCTCCTGAACACAATGCCCCCGGTATTGCTGGTGTCCCTTTATTTGGTTTCCTGTAAGTAGTCACTCTCCAGGTCAAAAAAGCCTTAGGTCCTAAATGAGGTTGAGGTATTTGTAAGCACAAGAAATAGGTATTTTTCTTTGCTGTGGCCTTCCACAATATATGAGAAGCGCCTGCTAATTAAACCCCAAGATTGTTGGCTCCTCTAATTCAATCAGCTCCTCTGTTCAAACTGCTGAACAAGCTAAGCTACTCTCAGTGCTCCAGTCTTACACACCCCTCCTTCCTGCTGTGGTCACACCTCCGGGATATTTTGGACCAAGGGGTCTCTAGTTAGCATAAAGTTTCCTTCCCTCTGCCCCTTCAAACAAGCCTCTTTTGACCTCTTCGTAGCTGTTGCTCTAGTCATATTTTATAGGCTTGGGAAAAATACTGATAAGACACCTCCCTAGCACATCTGGAATACTGTCTCCTGGAAAGCAAACAACTATAACTTTTAAAAACAGCCCCTCATAGCTACACAACTTCAGCACAGCCCAAGGCCCCTCCATTCCTGGTGCCTGAGCAACAGCCACTGCTGAAAAGCAGAAGCCTCACTTCCTTCCCTGCCCTGTAGTGACTAGCAATACTTGGCCCTTTTCTCTCTTGGAAAGTGAAATAAACTTCCTCTCTGCATGGCTTCTTGTAGGTGTGAAATCTTCCACAGCCAGCATCACGGGCCAAACCCTAAGGCAGTGGTTCTCAACCTTTGTAATACCGCGACCCTTTAATACAGTTCCTCATGCTACTGTAGTTTGAGAACCACTAGCAGGGTGGCCTAAGACCATCGGAAAACAGTTATTTACATTACGATTCATAACAGTAGCAAAATTACACTTATGAAGTAGCAACGAAAATAATTTTATGGTTTGGGGTCAGCACAACATGAGGCACTGTATTAAAGGGTTGCGGCACTAGAAAGTTGAGAACCACTGTCCTAAGGGTATTCAATTCTTCTAAGGAGTTAATGGGAGTGACTGGGAAAGATGAGGGCAATGACATTGTCAAGGCAAAAGAATATTTCCTTCTTTTGTTCTAGGTTCTTTAGGTGGCCTAATAATTAAACTGATACAATATAGGTTAACAGGGGGACACCACAAAAACGTTATTAACATGTATACCTGCTATATATATGGAAATGACTCAGAAAAACAGAGTAACTGGCCAAAATGGCAAACACTATCATCTGAAAAGCCACCTTCACCTACATAAGAAAATGTGGTGTGTGGACAGTCAGTTAGGGTAGATTGTCAGGAAAAGCACAGTAAGGATCTCAATTGTGGCCCAGTGTGCTGTGCACTGCAGTGAGGTCTTGTACTAAAAGGATACTGTTCCAACCCAAAGACCCAGGGTGCAGGCACTGGAGAATGGGAAGAAGAACAAGGCTCCAGAACATGATCCGGGCTGCAGGGAAAACATGGTGAGAACCATTGTCTCATTCAGCCAGTAGGGATATAGAGGACAGTCACATGGGCAGTGGGTCCTATGCATGAATAGGAGGTGAGAACCCGTCCTATGAGACCAGGATCATGTAGGACTCCAGCATCACTTCGGAATGTTAGGTCCCAGAATTCATGTCCAATTGTATCCACGCCTGCAGGGTGAATGTCAGTGCCACATAGGAGCATTATGGGAAGGTTCAAACTGAGGCAAGAAATTCATCACAGTGAATGGGATCACAGCATGACACCCAACATGTGGGCACAGGTGTAGAGACAAAGCCCTAATTACTGAGGTCTCCGGTGGGTTAAATTCTGTGCTGGGATCAAAGAGGAGGCAGACAAACAGCAGCTCACTCTGAAAGAAGGTTCCCCTAGGCCAGTGGTCGGCAAACTCATTAGTCAACAGAGCCAAATATCAACAGTACAACGACTGAAATTTCTTTGGAGAGCCAAATTTTTTAAACTTAAACTATATAGGTAGGTACATTGTTATTAACTTAATTAGGGTACTCCTAAGCTGGCCTTTGCTAAAAACTCAAGGGGCCAAAGAGCTGCATGTGGCTCGCGAGCCACGGGTTTGCCAACCACTGCCCTAGAGAAACCACTGCAGCTGAGAAATGATGGGGTTCCCCTGAACACGGGGAGGCCAAGGGTAAGTGCTCTGAGATGTAAAGGGAATGGGAGGAATCGCATAACTGTAACCATGGAAACAGGAGCTGCAGCTGAGCCACCCTGGTCCTCATGCTGTACCTGCTCCAGTGAGGGTGGCTCATCAGTGGTAGAGACTGTCTGGTGCTGGAGAAAATCATGGTTAAAATCCAGCCCCTTGAATCTGACACTTGTCTGTGGTATAAATGTGGGGAGCTAACTTCATTTCTCCAATACTGAATTTGTTCAGCAATTTAATACGAGTTTCCATTTGCCCAGGTTGTTGTGAGAATTAAAAGAGAAAATGCTCAAAAATCTAACCGTGGAATCCTGGCAAGATACTCAGCTTGTTATTGATCTTGGGAGGCCAGAGTAAGTGCCATCAAACATCTGCATGAGACATTCAGCCAACTGAGATTCAGGGAGCTCTAGTGATTCTGCTGGAGATTCCCAGGTGGGGTGCACCACAATGAGACCTGAGTGCCCACAGCACCTGCCTCCCTGCAGCAGAGTCACTGCTTCTTATAGGTCCCATTTCTTACTAAGGTGCTTGTGCGTATGAGTGAGAAACTGCCTGTCCTGGGAATGTCTCTGCAGGGAGAGGCTGGAGTTCAAAGGAGACAGAGAGAGAGAGAGAGAGAGAAAAAAAAAAAAATTAATGCTGAAAATCATTGATCAGCTGCCTCCTGCATGTTACACACGGGTAATCTAGCCGAGGCACAGGCATCTTACCTGAGTCTGAATGGAACCGTGACCTCCTGGTTCATAGGTCCACATGGAACCCCTGAGCCATGGGGGCTGTGCTCTCAACAATTATGTACCTATCTCTTGCTCCCTCTCCCGTCATTTATGAAATCAATGAAAATGTTTTAAAAAATAAATTAAAATATTTATTATAAAGGAAAAAAATATTAAAACATAGTATTCTAATACAAAAAAAGCATTTAAGACTTATGAGAAAAGGATCACCATAAATTCTTACAAAAAATACAATCAAACAACAGTGAGGAAGGATGAAAAAATATCTTTAAACTAGAGGCCTGGTGCACAAAATTCATGCACTCAGGAGGGATCCCTCAGCCTGGCCTGTGCCCTCTTGCACTCTGGGAACCCTCGGGGGATGTCCAACTGACAAAGGTAAATAACACTTATATCCACATAAAGAATTATACAGAAATGTTTGTACCAGCTTTATGAGAAACACCCAAATATTTATTAAAATGGACATGATGGTGATATATTCAAGGATAAGAATATCTACCAGAGCCCTAGCTGGTTTGGCTCTGGATAGAGCTCAGGCCTGCAAACCAAAGGATCCCAGGTTCGATTTTGGTCAAAGGCACGTAGCTTGGATGAAGGCTCCTTCCCAGCCCAGGCCCTGGTCACAGCTGATGCAGGAGGCAACCTATCAATGTGTTTCTCTCACATCAATGTTTCTCTCTGTCTTTCCCTGTCTTTTCCACTCGCCCTAAAAATCAATAGAAAAATACCCTCTGGTGAGGATTAACAACCACAAGAATATCTATCAAAAAAAGACATGAGTTACTAATATATATTTAATAAATCTTCAAGAATTTAGGAAATATAGCCGAAACCGGTTTGGCTCAGTGGATAGAGCGTCAGCCTGCGG
Source organism: Plecotus auritus (assembly GCF_963455305.1). Lineage (NCBI taxonomy): Eukaryota > Metazoa > Chordata > Mammalia > Chiroptera > Vespertilionidae > Plecotus > Plecotus auritus. The sequence continues at coordinate 8,827,229 of NC_137785.1, forward strand.
ACTGAAGGGTCCCGGGTTCGATTCCGGTCAGGGGCATGTACCTTGGTTGCGGGCACATCCCCAGTGGGAGGTGTGCAGGAGGCAGCTGATCGATGTTTCTCTCTCATTGATGTTTCTGGCTCTCTGTCCCTCTCCCTTCCTCTCTGTAAAATATCAATAAAATATATTTAAAAAAAAAAAAAAGAATTTAGGAAATATAAATTAAAGCTAAAAAATACTTAGAAAAAGCAAAGTTCTTTATTAAAATGGAAAGTAAATCCATGGTTACTAGGAAAGCTGTGAAGAACAGGGACAGATTAAATGAGGTCATGAAGTAACTACACATGACAGATATGGTCAGCATTATGAAACACTATGCTTAACACATGCAATTTACTCATTACAGCTGTTTTAAAAAATGGTTCAATATAAAACAAGTGTACGTTCACCTATTTTGGGACAATATGTTTGGCAACGCTATATTCAATCCACATTCTTATGCCCTCTGGGTGAGAGTCTCACCTCAGTGACAGAAAATGCAACAATGAAGAACTTTCACCCAAACCCATGGAATGCTGACTGGGTCACAAAAGCCACCTCCCTGGACTAAAGACAGCCTTTGTCTTCATCTATTTTTGCTGCCAGAGCACCAATGGCTCTGATAGAAACATCTTAGAAGCTACAGAAAGCCACAAAACCTCTTGATTATAATCAATGACAATGACAGCTCCACAGAAGATAAACAAGCCTGGAGTCACTCAGATCTGTGTACACACCGCTCCTGTAGTTTTTCCTCAAAAAAGTTTCTGGGTGCAAGTTTATTTATTTATTTATTTTTTTAAAATATATTTTATTGATTTTTTACAGAGAGGACGGGAGAGGGATAGAGAGCCAGAAACATCAATGAGAGAGAAACATCGATAAGCTGCCTCCTGCACACCTCCTACTGGGGACGTGCCAAAAACCAATGTACATGCCCTTGACCGGAATCGAACCTGGGACCTTTCAGTCCGCAGGCCGACGCTCTATCCACTGAGCCAAACCGGTTTCGGCTCTGGGTGCAAGTTTAGATGAAGACCATTCCACCTAACGGGCGGCAGTCTGGTCCCACAATAATTAGATCGGTGTTTCTGCAGTGAAAGGGGTTCCCCTAACTGGTCCTCCCACCAGTGACCATCACCCATGGAATTGTAGGCATCAGGGCATAGGGCCTTCTGCAAGTCCTGGGCAGGAGGTTCCGTTAAAATGTCTTAGCATCCCTTGAAAACAAGAAAACAATTCACGCTGCTCCCAGACATACTTGAGGTTGTCACAGCTACCCCCTCTTTGGAGTGATCTCTGTGGGTCAAAGCTTCCATGTTCACATGAGGACTAGAGAGTCCACAGTGTTTCCTGGGAAATTAGGGCAGCAATGTAAATTTGGCAAAAACTGCTGAGCTAATTTCTGCACCATAGTCTTCCCCCAAGGGCAAAAATATTTGAGACTGCATAAAAGTTTTCACATCATAATGCTGGAGAGCCCGGATCTCCTTATAAACAAACCCATAGAATCAATAGAACACCCACGATTAAAGAAGACTTAGAAAAGCCTTCATTATTTTGCAAAGATAGAGACCTAAGACTGGCAGTTCTCTCATTAGTGACTTAGGCACTCAATAAATTCATGACTGGCATCTAGGGAAAGATTGTCTCTGCAAATAGCAGTTCCTCAGCAACATTATGTTTACTGGGGCCAACAGTAATTAGTCCTATGTGGCAACTCATAACAGGGAAACAAGGAAGAACTAAGGGCTCAGGTAGTCCTAATTTCCTTCAACAAATTAGACAGAGTCAGCTTCCCTGGGCACATGAGGATGGTGATGGATGCCATCTGTAGGAGCCTATGGGTGGTTCAGGTGAAATACCTTCAGCAACAGAAATATGCAGTGACATAGACATGGCAAGACATCTCTGTATGTTGGATAGTGCAACATAGATACAAATGGTTCCAACATAAATACTAACAAACACAACAACAACAACAAAACAGTTGGGGAGACGTTACATAATGTAGGTGATTACATGTATGAAACATAATTCAGACTGACACTTCAGAAATTTTCTTATACTATTGTTAAGTCCTAACTAAGAATAAAATTTCCTACACATCTCAGAAATTTTTCGCATTTGGACTCTTTTGTGCAGAGCAAATTTACAAATTTGGCTGAGAGATATCTCACATTAATTGCTCTAATAACGGGTTTCTCCAGTGTGAACTCTCTGATGATATCGAAGACCATTGCTACTTGTAAAATATTTCCCACAATTACTACATTGATAAGGCTTTTCTCCAGTGTGAATTCTCTGATGATATTGAAGGTGAGCGCTAGTGGTAAAAGATTTCCCACATTCACTGCATTTGTGAGGCTTTTCTCCGGTGTGAATTCTCTGATGTTTATGAAGGTTAGAGTTACTTGTAAAAGATTTTCCACATTCACTGCATTTGTAAGGCTTTTCTCCAGTGTGAACTCTCTGATGACTACGAAGGTAAGTACTCCAGGTAAAACATTTCCCACATTCACTGCATTTATAAGCCTTTTCTCCTGTATGAACTCCCTGATGACTATGAAGGTAGGACTTAGTGGTAAAAGATTTCCCACATTCACTGCATTTATAAGGCTTTTCTCCAGTGTGAACTCTCTGATGATATTGGAGACTAGTGCTACCAGTAAAACATTTGCCACATTCACTGCATTGATAAGGCTTTTCTCCTGTGTGAACTCTCTGATGAATTTGGAGACGAGTGCCACTTGTAAAAGACTTTCCACATTCAAGGCATTGATAAGGCTTTTCATCAATGTGAACACTCTGATGACTACGAAGATTGGTGTTAGTGGTAAAAGATTTCCCACATTCACTGCATTGGTAAGGTTTTTCTCCTGAGTGAACTCTCTGATGATATTGGAGACCACTGGCTTGTGTAAAAGTTTTTCCACATTCACTGCAGTGATAAGGTTTTTCTCCTGTATGAATTCTGTGATGATTATGAAGGTGAGATTTAGTTGTAAAAGATTTTCCACATTCAATGCACTCATAAGGGCTTTCTCCAGTGTGAACTCTCTGATGGTAATGAAGTGCAGTGCTAGTGATAAAAGACTTCCCACATTCACTGCAGTGATAAGGTCTTTCTCCAGTGTGCACTCTCTGATGATATTGGAGACCATTGCTACTTGTAAAAGATTTTCCACATTCACTGCATTTATACGGATTCTCTCCTGTGTGAACTCTCTGATGATATTGGAGACCACTGGCCTGTATAAAAGTTTTCCCACATTCACTGCACTGATAAGGTTTTTCTCCTGTATGAATTCTGTGATGATTATGAAGGTGAGATTTAGTTGTAAAAGATTTCCCACATTCACTGCACTCATAAGGGCTTTCTCCAGTGTGAACTCTCTGATGGTAATGAAGTGCAGTGCTTGTGATAAAAGACTTCCCACATTCACTGCAGTGATAAGGTCTTGCTCCAGTGTGCACGCTCTGATGATATTGGAGACCATTGCTACTTGTAAAAGATTTTCCACATTCACTGCATTTATAAGGCTTTTCTGCTGTATGAAGTCTCTCATGGTTATGAAGGCGAGAGGTAGTTGTAAAAGATTTCCCACATTGTGAGCACACATAACACCGACTTCGAACAGGGACACCCTTTTCCTGAATAAACATGTGCGTGCAACTTTCTTCCTTACATGCTTTTCTGGTGCAATTATTTTTTCTCCTTTGAAACGTCATCCCATGTGTCGAAATTGCAGTTGGACTGTCCCTGGTCTGAGTAGCCTTTAGGTGGAGATGTCCTGGTTTGGTAAGGACACCATGCCCAACCTCCCCGCATGGGAAATGATTCTGGGACACATTGAAATTGGAGCTGTTTGCAAGTGATTTCCTGTCCACACCTCTCATGAAAGTCTTCTCTCTCACATGCTGCTGGTGAAATTTTAAACTGAAGTAAAACCGTTTTGCACATGCCCCGCACCTCAACAGTATCTGTCCCTGTTGTGTTCCCTGCAGGTCAGTCAAGTGGAAAATGTTTCCCAAGACGAGCCCACAACTCTCACAGGGGTGGCTCTTCTGGGAAGACAAGGCTGCCTTGGGATTCGTTGCCTGTGACACCCTTACAGAAGCCTTCTCTTCACTGTGTGCCTCCACATTCTCTGCTCCACAGCAGCAACCTGAACAAAAGGAAACACTTGTGAAGTACACGTTGAACTTATGAAAACAGAATATCTTCAGCACAAATGTTTAACTGTCATGAATAGGCATGATTACAAAGAAAGATTTTCAAGATGTCTGAGTTAGACTCTGAGGAAATTGCTGTTATACATAATGTGGCCCCAAAAGTCCGTCAATGATGAAAATCTCACCAAGAGAGGGAAAGAAGCACAAGATGGGACACAAAGGAGAGGAAGCCTTTACACATTGCTCCTGCACAAACGGCTTCTTTTAGGACCTTCCATGCTGGCCATGTGAGTCTGTGTAGAATAATTTAAAGCTGCTCAAAGCCATAAAAATTAATTGTATTAGAGCACATGATGTTCAACGTCAATATAATAACAAGTGGGCACTCCAAGGTGCTGCAGGCATGCACCAACGTTGGTTTGCAGTAAAGAGAGACCTGTGAAAGCGGCAGAGGTGCAAAGTCCAGAGAGGTTAAGGTTATCTGTGGGCTGGGAATCAGAGTAGAAATGATCACTATTAGAACTGAGTTGTTGGCAAAGTATCAACAATAAGCATAAACAAGCATAACTGGGTGAGGAATGCGGAACTATAACAAAACACTGGGTTTCTACCTATGAATATAACAAAGGCCTAACATGAATTCCTCCCAAATGGCCCTTCACCAAGGTAAGAGCGCCTGTGGGTCCACTCTGTCATTCATAAATTCGTGTTTCTTCTGTGATGCACAAATGATTCTTCGACTTAAATCTCATTTGAGCCATTGCATAAGATAAATGATGCAGATCTTCAAAGAAAAACAGAAAAGATGGATGGCCACCACTGTGGTAGAAGAACAAAGGACAAACGAGATCATAGGCAAAAGACCTATGTGTGTGACATCAGCAAGATGGCAGGATCAGAGATATGAGCACCTTTCCCATCCCAGTGGAAGTAGACAGCTATCCATGAACAAAAACCCCATAGGAAATGGGAATAAGAGTACCATGAAGAGAAACAGGATTACAGACACAAATAAAGAAGAATTATACAGAAAGGATGACTGGAAAGACTGGGTGAACAAACATATTTGAAGACACCTACAGTCAAAAACAAGGGTCAGAGTTACCTCCAGCAGCCACTGTGCTTCTGCTGTCATTGACCCTAGTGGCCTGTTCTTCAAAAAAAAACACTGGAAATTCTTGTGTTTACAAACCAAGAATCCCTTGGCCAGTACGGCTCAGTTGGTTGGAGCATTGTCCTGTGTACCAAAGGGTTGAGGATTCAATTCCCAGTCAAGGCACATATCAGTATGTGGGTTCTATTTCCAGTTAGCTTGTGTGCAGAAGGCAACCAACTGATATTTCTCCTTCAAGTGATGTTTCTCTCTCTCTCTATCTCTCTCTCCCTCTGTATCTGAAACCAATAATAAATAAATAAGAATTTCAAGGTACCCAAACAGAAAATAGAACACAAAAAAACTCTCAAGACAAAGTAAATAAAAAGACAACCTATCAAAAAAATCATGTATAAAATTCATAAAATGCAATTTTAAGAGGAAATTTTATAGGGATAAATGCCTACATTATGAAAGAAGATCTCGCCGAAACCGGTTTGGCTCAGTGGATAGAGCGTCGGCCTGCGGACTGAAGGGTTCCGGGTTCGATTCCGGTCAGGGGCATGTACCTTGGTTGCGGGCACATCCCCAGTAGGGGGTGTGCAGGAGGCAGCTGATCGATGTTTCTCTCTCATCGATGTTTCTAACTCTCTATCCCTCTCCCTTCCTCTCTGTAAAAAATCAATAAAATATATTTAAAAAAAAAAAAAAAAAAAAAGAAAGAAGATCTCAAAAAACCTAACCTGCCATCTCAAGAATCTAGAAACAAAACAAGAATGTAAACACAAAAGTGGCAAAGGAATGAAACAATGAATATTTGAACAAGCATCACTAAAAGGGAGATAAGACAAAATAAAAGAATACCTAACAGGTGCTTTTCTAAAAAATACAAAAATTGGCAAACCTTGAGCTAGACTAAAGCAAAAAACAAAAACAAACAAACAAACAAAAGCAAGTCTCAACCAAATGAAAAAACAAATGAAAGATAAGACATTACACCTGACACTGTGAAGCACAAAGCATCATAAGAGATGTTGATGTTGGGAGACGACCTGACCCTCCATAGAGAAATTTGTCAAGATCCCATATGAGCTTCTGAAATTAATAAACAAATTCAGAGCCCTGTCCAGGTGGCTCATTGTTGAGCGTGTGGTCCCAATGCACCATGGTTTTGGGTTTGATGCCCCTCAGGGCACATGTAGGAGACAGCCAGTAAATACTTAGATGAGTAGAATAGAAGATCAATGTTTCCCTCTTTCTCTGTCTCCCTTCCTGTCTCTAAAATCAATAAATAGAGGCTTCCTAGTAAGGCTCAGTGATTGAGCATCGGCCCATGACCTAGGAGATCATGTATCCATTCCTTGTCAGGGGACATGCACAGGTTGTCAGCCCGATCTCCAGTGGGGGGCATACAGGAAGCAGCAAGTCAAGACTCTCATTATTCATGTTTCTATCTCTCTCTCCTTTGCCTCTCTGAAATCAATAAAAGTATATTTTGAAATTAAATAATATAAAGAATAAATAAATAGCCCTGGCTCGAGTCGCTCAGTGCTGAAAGTGCCTGTCTGTACACTGGAAGGTCATGGGCCGATTCCCAGGAAAGGGCAGGTCAGATCCCCCCTCTTAGAGAGGGCACATGTTTGAGGAAACAATTGATGTTTCTCTCTCTATGTGTGTCTCTCCTCTCTCTCTCTCTCTCTCTCTCTCTCTCCCTTTCCCTTTCTCTCTCTAACAAGAAAAATAAATCAGTGGAAAAAAAAATTCTCACCAGATAAAACAAGAATAAAAAAATTAAATTCTGAAAAGTTACGGGAGAGGAGATCCAATATGGCAGTGTAGGCAAAAGCCTGTACTCGCTGCATCCCACAACCACATCAAAATTACAACTAAAATACAGAACAACCATCAGCCAGAACTGCTGGACAGCTGGCTGAATGAAGTCTTACGACTAGAGAAGTAAAGAAGAAAGCACACTGAGACTGGTAGGAGGTGCAGATGCATGGAAAGTGCTGGTCCTGTACCCACGTGGGCTGCTTTAATTGGGAGGGAGGTTGTCTCTGCAGAGATCGCCTGGAGGAGCAAGGGGTCCCAGTCCCACACCAGATGCCCAAGCCAGGGTCCCAGAGCTGGGAAAAGAAATCCTTACCGGCAGTAAGAACTAAGGCTGTAAAACCCAGTGTGGATTGGGAGCAGTGATACAGAGAGTGTGGGAGACCCAGCCGCTCCTCTGATAATGCCAGCACCAGGAACTGAACTTACAAGCTCCCAGTTCCTCAAAGCTCCAGTGCAAGGCGAGGCTGAGGGGATAGGGGGGAACAGTGAGGGGACCAGGACACCTATGAGGAAAACTGGATTGACTGGCATCGGGGCAGGAACTCAAGGGTGACTTTCTCCCAGTCGGAGGTGCAGGCAGCAGTCATTATACCTATGCTGGGACCTCCAGGGTTGGAGAGCTGATGGACAACCATTTCAGTTTGCTCTGCCCTGGTGATTACCTGAGACCTCACCTTATCCAATTTACAACCCCACCCAAGCTGTGTGCAGCAGCTTTTGTGTATGAATGGCCTGTCCTTGCTCAGGCTAAAACCTGTCAAACAAGTTGCAGTTGGGTCAGGGAGCCCCAACTATCAATAAAAGGCCCAACACCTGGCACTAGCACTACCCTTCCTTGCTTCACAGCTGGGCCTCATCGGGGCACTTCCAAACACGATACAAAGAGGAAAATCTGCAGATCTCTCTGTGGATCCTGCTGGGTGGCTCCAGACAGAGGCTGACTTTACATCTCCCTGTGGACCCAAGAGCCAGTGTACCCAGTGGTCAGTGTCATACCATACCAGCTTACAACTCTTCACATCCATAAGCGACACACTCAAAAGGAAGACGCACTGAGCACCAAAGCCCCACTGAAACAAGTCCTGCTCCATAGGGGTGTCTCCTGCACAGCAGCTCTCCCACTAGGTTGCAATGGCCCCAATAGATGCTAAAATGCTCAATAAAATTCTGGTAAATTGGATCCAGTATTACATTAGAAAGGTCATACACCATGACCAAGTGAGATTTATTCCGGAGATGCAAGGATGGTACAATATCTGCAAATCAATAAGCATGATACAGCACATAAAAAACTGAAAGACAAAAATCACATAATCAGCCCTAGCCGATATGGCTCAGTGGATAGGGCGTCAGCCTGTGGACTAAAGGGTTCCGGGTTCGATTCCCGCCAAGGGCACATGCCCGGGTTGCGGGCTCAATTGCCCCCCAGTTAGGGGACGTGCAGGAGTCAGCCAATCAATGATTCTCTCTCATCATTGATGTTTCTATCTCTCTCCCTTCCTTTCTGAAATCAATAAAAAACGTATTTTTTTAAAAATCACATACTATATCAATTGATGGAGAAAAAGTATTTGACAAAACCCAACACCCTTTCTTTTTTTAAAAAAAAATATATTTTATTGATATTTTACAGAAAGGAAGGGAGAGGGATAGAGAGCTAGAAACATCGATGAGAGAGAAGCATCAATCAGCTGCCTCCTGCACACCTCCCACTGGGGATGTGCCTGCAACCAAGGTACATGCCCTTGACCGGAATCGAACCTGGGACCCTTCAGTCCGCAGGCCGACGCTCTATCCACTGAGCCAAACCGGTTTCGGCCTCAACACCCTTTCTTGATAAACATTCTCAGTAAAGTGAGAGTACAGGGATCATACCTAAACATAAAAAATGCCTTATATGACAAACCTACAGCCAACACCATACACAATGGGCAAAAACGAAAACCATTTTCCCTAAGAACAGGAATAAGACAGTGATGCCCACTTTCACCACTCCTGTTCGACATAATACTGGAAGTGCTAGTCATAGCGATCAGACAAGAAGAAGAAATGAAAGCATCAAATTGGAAAAGAAGTAAAACTGTCCTTATTTGCAGATGACATGACATTGTACGTAGAAAACCCTAAAGACTCCTTGAAAAAACTACTAAATATAATAAATGCTTTCAACAATGTAGCAGGATACAAAATTAACACCCAAAAATCTATGGCTTTTTTATACACCAATAATGAACTCACAGAAAGACAAATAAACCAATAAACAATCCTATCCACAATGCAACAAAAATATTAGGATACCTAGGAATAAACTTAACTAAGGAGGTCAAACACCTGTACTCCAAAAAGTACAGGAAAGTGAGAAAAGAGATAGAAGAAGACATAAACAAATGGAAGAATATACTGTGTTCATGGATTGGCAAAATCAACATCAATAAAATGTCCATACTACCCAAAGCAATGTATAGATTCAATGCAATCCCCATGAAGATACCAAGGGCCTATTTCACAGACTAAGAACAAACTCTCCAAAAATTCATATGGAATAAAATAAAATAAAAATACCGAAAAGTGCAGCAATCTTGAGAAACAAGAACAAAGTTGGAGGGATCACAATACCAGATACCAAGCCATATTATAAAAATGCCTGGTACAGCCGAAACCGGTTTGGCTCAGTGGATAGAGCGTCAGCCTGCGGACTGAAAGGTCCCAGGTTCGATTCCAGTCAAGGGCATGTACCTTGGTTGCGGGCACATCCCCAGTGGGAGATGTGCAGGAGGCAGCTAATCGATGTTTCTCTCTCATCGATGTTTCTAACTCTCTATCCCTCTCTTTCTTCTCTGTAAAAAATCAATAAAAATATATATTAAAAAAAAAAATGCCTGGTACTGGCACAACAACAGTCACACAGAACAATGCAACAGAACAGAGAACCCAGAAACCGACCCAAGCCATTATGCTCAATATTTGACAGAGGAGGCAACAGCACACAATGCAGTCAAGACCGTCTCTTCAATAAATGGTGTTGGGAAAATTGGACAGATACATGCATAAAATTAAACTAGACCAACAACTTATATCATATACAAATATAAACTCAAAATAGATAATAAAGGACTTAAACATAAGACGGGAAACCATTAAAATCTTAGAAGAATCCACAGGCAGCAAAACATCACACATATGTCTTAGCAATATCTTTATCGATACAGCTCAGAGGGGAATAGAAAGTAAGGAAAAAATATACAAATGGCACTACATCAAAATAAAAAGCTTCTGCACAGCAAAAGAAACCATCAACAAAACAACAAGAAAGCCCACTGCATGGGAGAACATATTTGCCAATTACATTACAGATAAGGGTTTAATTTCCAAAATTTACAGAGAGCTCATACAACTTAACAACAGGAAGATAAATGATCCAATCAAAAAATGGGCAAAGGACCTAAAAAGACACTTTTCAAAAGAGGACACAAAGAAGGCCAAGAAAAATATGAAAACATGCTCAAAGTGAGTAATCATCTGAGAGATGCAAATTAAAACGCCAATGCGGTACCATTTCACATCTGTCAGAATGGCTATTATCAACAGATCAACAAATGGGCAAGTGCTGGTGAGGATGTTGACAGAAAGGAACCCTAGTGCATTGCTGTGGGAATGCAGCCACTTGGAAGACAGTAAGAAGTTTCCTCAAAAAGTTAAAAATGTGCCCTAACCGGTTTGGCTCAGTGGATAGAGCGTCGGCCTGCGGACTCAAGGGTCCCAGGTTCGATTCCGGCCAAGGGCATGTACCTTGGTTGCAGGCACATACCCAGTGGGGAGTGTGCAGAAGGCAGCTGATCGATGTTTCTCTCTCATCGATGTTTCTGACTCTCTATCCTTCTCCCTTCCTCTCTGTAAAAAATCAATAAAATATATTTAAAAAAAAATAAATAAATAAAATAAAATAAAACTTAAAAAAAAAAAAAAAGTTAAAAATGAAACTCCCATATGACCCAATCATCCCACTTCTAGGACTATATCCCAAGAAACCAGAAACACCAATCAGAAAAGATACATGCATGCCTATGCTCATAGCAGCAAAATTTACAATAGCTAAGATTTGGAAACAGCATAAGTGCCCATCGGAAGATGAGTGGATTAGAAAACTGTGGTACATCTACACAATGGAATACTAGGCCACTGTAAAAAAGAAGGAACTTTTACCATTAACAACTCCATTGATGGAAGTGGAGAACATTATGCTAAGCGAAATAAGTCAGTTGGAGAAAGATAAATATCACATGATCTCACTCATACATGGGATATAATGATCAACATTCTCTGATGCACAAGAATAGATCCAGAGACAAATGGCAGGGGAGGGGGGGGTTGAGAGCAAGGAAAGGACTTGTATGCATGCTATTAGCATAACCAATGGACACAGACACTGGGGCGGAGGGGACTTGCTTGGGGTGGGAATGGCTGCAGCGGTGAGTGGGGTGTGAAGCAGGGAAAAAGTTGACATATGTAGAACTTTAGACAATAAATAAATAAATAAATAAATAAATAAATAAGATAAGATAAACAATTAAATCAAAAAATGGGCAAAGGACTTAAACAGACACTTTTTGAAAGAGTACATGCAGAAGGCCAAGAGACAAAAAAAAAAAAAAAAAAAAAAAAAAAAAAAACATGCTCAAAGTCATTAATCATCAGAGGGATGCAAATCAAAATGACAATGATATACCATCTCACACCTGTCAGGATGGCTATCATGGACAAACGACAAGTGCTGGCGAGGATGTGGAGAAAAAGGGACCCTTGTGCATGGCAGGTGAGAATGAAGACTGGTGAAGATACTGTGGAAAATAGTATGGAGTGTCCTCAAAAAATAAAAATGGAACTCCCATTTGACCCATTCATCCCACTTCTAGGACTGTATCTCAAGAAATCAGAAACACCAATCAGAAAGGACATATGCACCCCTATGTTCATAGCAGCACAATTATGATAGCTAAGATTTGGAAACAGCCTAAGTGCCCATCAGCAGTTTAGTGGATTAAAAACCTGTGGTACATCTACACAATGGAATACTATGCTGCTGAAAACAAGAAGGAATGCTTACCATTTGCAACAACATGGATGGACCTGGAAAGCATTATGCTAAGTGAAATAAGCCCATTGGAGAAAGAGAAATATCACATGATCTCACGCATTTGTGGTCAATGGGGAAAGAGGACATATATGTAATACAATACGTAATACATTAAACAATAAAGAATTTTTGAAAAATAAATATGTTGAAAATATCCATAGTACACAACACAATCTACAGATTAAATACAATCCTGAGGATAATTCCTATGCTATTATACAAAGAAATGAAAAGAGAAGCTTGAACTGTATGGCATTAAAAAACTTGAACAGCAAAAGCAATCCTGAGCGAGAACAAAGCTGGTGGCATCACACTTCCTGACTTCAATTTAGTACAAAGAGAAAGCAAGCAAACAGTGTGTTGCTGAAGAAACACAGACACATACATCAACAGAACAGAACAGAAAACGTAGAAATAAACCCAGGCACATCCTTTCAAGTAATCTCTGACAAAGCTGCAAGTCGCAGAAGAAAGGAAAGATAGTTTCTTCAATGAATGGTGCTGCTCAAAATCAATACTGAAATGTAAAAACAACAATTCTGGACACCACTGATAAAATGTAACTCAACATACATGGAGATACTGTGGATTCGGTTCTGATCCGCACAATAAAGAGAATATTGCGATATAGACAGAAATACACACAAATAGTTGGAGTTCCCCAGGGAATAATAAAGGTATGTTAATACTATACTGCAGCCTAATAACAATGCAATGACTCTGAAGAGCAAACTCTATATAAATTTGTTAATCCTCACCTGAGGATATTTTTCCATTGATTTTTAGGGAGAGTGGAAAAGAGAGGGAAAGACAGAGAGTAACACTGATGTGAGAGAAACACAACAATTGGTTGCCTCCTGCATGCACCCAGACCAGGACCCCGGGCGGGGAGGAGCCTACAACCAAGGTACATGCCCTTGACTGGAATCGAACCCAGGACCCTTTGGTCCACAGGCAACGCTCTATCCATTGAGCCAAACAGGCAAGGGCTAAACTCTATATAATTTTATTAAAAATACTTTATTTCTAAGCACTAGTAACAAGCATCTGAGCTTCTTAGAAAAATGGTGGCACTAGACCTGCTGAACGCAGGCAGAGTTACCAAAAACATGGACTTTGTAGAAAAGCGGGTGTGGGGGACTAATATCTGCAAAAGACAATTAAGCACATGCAACAATATGTGTTCCTGTATCTCATAAGCAATTAATATGTAGAATATATAAGGTCGTCAAAAGAATCTTTAACCAAAAAATACAGTTAATAAACAGGAGAAGGAAGAAGACACAATTCTTCAAAAACTATGTACAAGTGACCAACAAGAATATAGAAAATGCTTTCCTCACTGATCAAGGTGGAATCCCTCAGGCTTCCTGCAACACTACCAACCACAAGTCCTTCCCTGTGAACGTAGTACAGAGGGGAGAATTGGGACTTCAGGAAAGAAGGGAGCAGCGGAAACAGACCAACCCTCCCCAGGACAGCAACTACCCAGGAAACTGGAAAATCAAGCAGTTCCACAGTCTACACGGGAGGACACAGCACACCCTGGGAGATGGGGCCTGGGAAATGGCAAAGCCAAGTCCAGGTCACTGGTGACAGTGAGGGTCTTACCCAGCGAGGATACAAGTTCAAAGTTCTCCAGCATCACATTCAGGTACAGCTGTCTCTGACCCTCATCAAGGAGGCTCCATTCCTCCCTGGAGAAGTACAGGGCAATGTCCTCAAAGGTCACACCAACCTGTCAGAATGGAGACAATTGAAACCAGAGTTGTCTCTCTGAGAACCAGTAATTCTACTCCTTACACACCTTCCCCCCCTCAACCTCCTCCAGGGCACCCGGTTAGTGTGGACACCAGGCCCTAATGCCAGTGCAGGCTGCTCTCTCATCACAGTCCCATTACTCACTGGGATTGCCCTCAGCAGGGCAGCTGGGTTGGGTGGGAAGGATTGGGGGAGGGGAGAGTAGAGAGCAATGCCATTTAAGGTCTGGGCGATGCCTGCAGGGCCCCAGCCTTCCTGCCAAGCAATTCCACTGCAGTCTCCTAGATCATGCCTCCAAGACAAAGCCTTTGAGTCCCCACACCAGGTCTCGGGGACCATCAGCTCACACTTCCTCCAGATGTGCACACCACTGGCAAATATTTATCCCCTGCCCATGTTCAGACCCCAAGGTCACTCCCTCAGCTCTGCCCCCTTCGGGCTCCAATGCCACTGGATCTCGCTGGACTCCCCCATGAACTTGGCACATGGCATGTAGAGAAGCTTGTCTTCCAGCTGGGTCCAGGACCACCCCAGGCCTCTGATGGACCCCACAGCCGGGAAAGCCCCGAATGAGTCTGTGACGTCCTCCCTGCAGCCTCTGATCTGTCCGCCAATCCTCACAGCCCACACCCTCAGGGGAACCTCAGATGCAGTCACCTCTGTCCTCGCTGCCCTGCACCTGCTGTGTCCTCAGAAGCCACAACACTCCTCTCTCCCCTCCGCCTTCCTCACGGTCCTCCATGCGGACTGAGCTGAGGACGTGACAGGCGCCCGCACCCGGGCTGTGGTGTCTGTGAAAGGAGGCGGTGAGGGCCCGGGGACAGGAACTCACCTCAGCCCAGCTCCTCAGCGCGGGCGCCGCCATTGCACTCTGTGGGCTGAGCGGGCGGGAGCAGCGGGAGAAGAAGCCGCTCAGGGAATAGCGGTCCCTGTCGCGGCTGGGCGGGTCCGGGTGGTGACTCGGAGCTTCAATCCCACCTGTGAGCTGTGAGCACCCCTGGAGGCTCCCACCATTGGCTGTGTAGCGGGGAACACCACTCTCCAGCCTTCTCCTCTGAGCCCGAGAACTCCTGACCGCCTGAGACAAAAATTATCAGAAGACAAAATCCCGCCACAAGGACTACCGGTCCCGCCCTACAGAAGCGGCACAACGGAAATGCCTTCTCTGAGCCCCCATTGGCTAAACCTGATGGCATTCTTTCCGTGGCCTTCTGGGTCTTGTAGTTTCTACTCCCCAAGACCAGGATCCAGTATTTCTCCGTTGACTCCAGGACTGGATTTAGGGTCAAATAGCCCAAGAACACACCAAGTGTACTAAGTGCCCTCTAGCGCCTTTAAGGGAGGTGATGTCTGGGGCAAGTTTGTTTCTCCTGCACCTGCGGGGCTGGTTTTGCATATCTTTCTAAAGGACCTGCTCTTCCTGAATGGCAGGCATTGTTTCTTCATTTTGGACTTTTGGCTGTGTCTCCTTCAGGCCAACTGTAGCTGGCAGAGGTTGCTCAAGTCTCTATCTTGATCTAACCTGAATCTAGTGAATCCATTACACACAGTTAATGTCACAAACAGACACTCATATACTTAAGAGCATCTGCTTCTGATGCCATCCGAAGTGTCAGCTCTGCCTGGGCTGCAGTGTGGATGAGATGGCCAAGAGACATGTGAAAAAATTCTCAAAGTGACTGGTCATCAGAGAGGCAAATTAAAGCAACAATTAGGTATCACCGCACCACTGTCAGAATGGCTGCCATCAACAAATCAACAAAGGACAAGTGCTGGCGAGGATGCGGAAAAAAGGGAACCTTAGTGCACTGCTGGTGGGAATGCAAACTCATACAGCCATTATGGAAATCAGTTTGACGTTTTTGCCAAAAAATAAATATGGAACTGCCGTTGAATTTAGTGATTTTACTTCTAGGGATATATCCTAAGACACCTGTAACAATCAGATAGATAGCATGCACCCACTTGTTCTAGCAGCACAATTTACAATAGCAAAGATCTGGAACTGCCCAAGTGCCCAACAATAGATGAGGGGATAGAAAACTGTGGTACATTTATACCATGGAATACTATGCAGCAGTAGAAATGAAGACTCTCTTACCCTTTCACACAGCACGGAGGGACCTGGAGAGCATCATGCTAAGTGAAATAAGTCAGTCAGAGAGAGAGAAGTATCACTTCATCTCACTCATATATGGAATCTAATTAACAAAAAATCCCTGAAGAATGGAGTGAATTCAGAGTGTGGAATTCAGAGTGCAGAATCTCAGAAGGAAAGGCGTGCGGGGGGCGGGGGGGTAAGAAAAAATAATAATAAAAGAAAAAACATCCTTTGGTGAGGATTAAGCACACACACACAAAGAATAAAATCAAAGTCACCTGAGCCTTGAGCATTTCCTTCTGTTCTCTGAAAGCAATGGGAAAGCTCTAGCTTGCTGTGTTCCCGATCCGCTCTAAATTTGTGTTTATAAATCTGTCTTCTGTCAGTTGTGTCCCTGGAAATGCTGATACCCCTCCATGTAACTTCCTCCTGTTTCACATGCATTGATTGCTTTTGGTGTTTTTGTAAGAAATGTCCAAACCTGTGGAGAATTTTTCTCACTTTATTTGACCCAAGCCTGGGACATTGCCAGGAAGCAAAATAACCACAGACTGAGTTGGGAGAAGGGCAGTTTTGTACCTTCATTATACATTAGACTCAAAGGAGAAGACATAAGGGGGTTACATGACATTCACTGGTGATAAATTAGGGGGGAGAGCTACGGAGGGAAATCTCTGGGATTGGATAAGAAGTAAAAAAAAAATAGACACAAACTTCTTTTTAAATATTATAGAATAGTTGACAACTAAGGTTTAACCTAGTAACAGTAATAATTGGAGCTCTGTGGTCTTCTGTGCTTGGAGATTGTTCCCCTAGGAGTCTGTAAAACGGGAGTTTCCCTGAAAATCCAAAGCTATGTTATCCCAAATGCAAAAAGACAATAGACAGGCTCAATAAGGTAAAAATTGACTTTTGCAAAAAAAAAAATAAAAAAAAATCCATAAACAAGGCTAGGATATAGCTACACCTGTGACTCACTTTTACTTAGAAAGTTTTAACTTCAAACTATCTTATATGGTTACTTTAGGCCTCTGAGTTTGTTAGATTCACCATGCCATGGCAGGCCACCTGAGCTTGCCAAGTTTAGTATCTGCCATAATTTTTATCCATACTGGGGAGTTCGAACCTGTGGGTTGAGGAGAAAATTCAATGAGTGGTTTATCCTGCCAGACCCATCGTTCACATCTTCCTTAACAGAATGCCCCCGTATTGTTGGTGTCCCTTTATTTGGTCTCCTGGAATATTCACTGGTCAGTCCACTAAAGCCTTAGGTTCTAAATGTGGTGGAGGTATTTTTAAGGAAAAGAAAAAGGTCTTTGTTTTTCTTTGCTGTGGCCTTCCACAATTTATCAGGAGCACCTGCTAAATTAAACCCCAAGATTGTTGGCTCCTCTAATTCAAGCAACTCTGTTCAAACCACTGAACAAGGTTAGTTACTTTCAGGGCTACATTCTTCCTACCCCTCCTTCCCGCTGTTGTCACAGCTGAGAGATAATTCGCACCAAGGAGTCTCTAGTTAGTAGAAAGTTTCCTTCCCTCCGCACCTTTAAACAAGGCTGTTTTGAACTCTTCATAACTTTTTCTCCATTCATATTATACTAGAGGCCCGTTACAGGAGGATTCCTGCAAGAATAGGGCTTCCGTGCCAGGCTTCCCTCCCTTCTCCGCTGCCTCGCTCAGTTCTGCAGTGCTTGGCTTCCTTCTAGGCTGTCTTCAGTGTTCCCGCTGAGCCTGTGTGTGCAAATTAGACGCCATCTTTGTTGGGTTAATTTGCATACTCGCTCCTGATTGGCTGGTGGGCATAATGAAGGGATGGTCAATTTGCATGTTTCTCTTTTATTAGTGTAGATAGGCTTGGGACAAGCACTGATGAGTCACCTCTCTATACATCTGTCAGACTCTCTGCAGGAAAGCAAACAAACTGCTGGCCCAGATCGCCCCTCAGGGCTTCTCCAACTCCACCTGCTCCTGAGGGGTGATTGGGACTGGCAGCCCCATCTCTCACCTGATGGTGGCGAAGGCCCCACTGGCACTCCCTGCCAGCACCAGAGCGGCCGCTCACACCCACTGCTACTGCGGGCCCTGCTCACACCTGCTGCTGGTGCCGGAGCAGGGCCCGATCGCCCTCAGGGCTTCTCCACCTTCCCCTGTCCCTGAGGAGTAATATTTTTAGACATTTGAAAAATATTTCTATTGATTTCAGAGAAGGGAGAGGAGAGTGAGAGATAGAAACATCCATGATGAGAGAGAAGCATTGATGGGCTATCTCCTGCATACTGATACTGGGAATGGACCCCACAACCCAGGCATGTGCCATGACCAGAAATCAAATGGGGGACCTCTTTGTGGATGCACCAATGCTTAACCACTGAGCCCACCATAGAAAATTTTAAGTTTTTAAATGCTGTGCACAATGCAGTGAACACTTTTAAATTTAACCTGTACTACTAACATTCTCCATCATCCCTGGGAGTAATCTTTCTCATGAAATTCAAGCAATGCACATATAGTCTGTGTATATATGTGTGTGTGTGCGTGTATATATATATACACGCACACACACACATATATATACACACATATATATGTATATATATGTATATACATACATACACACACACATATATATACTGAGTGGTCATATTATTATGATCTCTGAACACATAATAATCTGGCCACTCAGTTATATATATATAGAGGCCCAGTGCATGAATTCGTGCATGGGTGGGGCAAGGGGGAGGGGACATGGGCGGTTGGCCAGCCTGCCTGCTGGTCGAACTCCTGGTGGAGGGGACAATTTGCATATTAGCCTTTTATTATACAGGATATACACTGAGTTGCCAGATTATTATGCGTGCAGAGATCATAACAATCTGGCCACTCAGTGTATATTATCATATATGATCAACTGTTATTCTTGTTGTGTTCATACAATCAGACCAAATGGTAACTAGACTTAATTCAGTAAATAAATTGGTCTTAATTTGGCTCTTCAATAAGAAAAAGGGTAATTTTAGGGAAAGAAATTGTGTTTCAACAGGAAATTATTAGAACTAAAATATTTTTTCCTTCCATCAGACCATTTGTCATAATTCTTACTATTCTAACTTTTGCCCAATCACACTAGGTTTCACAGTACACTGTGTCTCTACCAGGTTACAAGCCCTAGTTGCACCTCGGGAATACCACCTCTAGGCACCATTGCCATCTCCTTCTATGCCCAGGCCTCTTCGTCCCTTTGACAGAGAACAAGGACCTCTTGGCTCCAAGCAATTGTCAGCAGGAAGCAGTTTCAGAAAAAACTCGGCATCCCCTTTCCCTGAAAAGAATTCAGAGCCAAGATCCTTGACGGGGATATAGTAGGCAGTTAGACAGACACGAGCAGAGCAAGGACTGGAGGAGAGATGGGCCCTGAGATGTACTTCTCACCACTCCAACTGCTCTGAAGCTGGCAATGAAGGAACCTGTGTAGAACCGACATTTAATTCTAACCAATTAGAAAGAAGGTAGAGATAGTTTTGACATAATAGAAGGTATAGAAGTAAAGGAAAAACAAAGTAAATTGACAAACTAAAGTGTTTGTGTAAGTAGCAGAGGATCTGTAAAGAATTAGAGTTGAGGAAATAAAAATAGTGAGAAGGGGTATAAAGAAAGGAATATAACAGGAAGAAAATTTATTGGAGTAGGAATACTTAAAAATAATTGTGCAAGTTGTAAGAATGTTTGTGAAAGTCATAAAAGGGTTATAAGGAGAAATCTTAAAAGAAAATTGCAAGTATACTGAATAATATGTCTTATAGATCACTTGAATTAATCTAAAAAATAATCGTATTATTTTACTTATTTATTTTTTTAAATATATTTTTATTGATTTCAGAGGGGAAGGAAGAGGGAGAGAGAGATAGAAACATCCACGATGGGAGAGATTCATGGATCGGCTGCCTCCTGCAAGTCCCTCACTGGGGATCGAGCCCACAACCTGGGTATGTGCCCTTCACTGGAATCAAACCTGGGACCTTTCAGTTCACAGGGTGACACTCTATCCACTGAGCCAAACCGGCTAGGGCTAATCATATTATTTTAACTCTTAGAACACATATACTTATGTGAATAAAGGGTTAAGTTTTTCATATGTGAGTAGAGGGTTAATTTTTTCTTAAAGTTTTCAAGGCCTGTGCGAAGTAATTAGGGAGGTGATTCAAGCAGAACCAATAAGCAGTGTCAGACCAACCCACCAGAAGTCAAAACATCATCTCATCAACATCGTCTCATTGCCTGGTGACTAATAATAATAGCTCATGTCTACGGGCCCCCAGGTCTGCATGTAGCTACATTCCACACCCTCCTCTTCCCTGTTATAAACCTGTTCCCTACACTTGCTAGAGGGCAGGATTTACTGCTGGCAAGCACCTGTCTTCTTAATAGGACTAACCACTGGTGTCATTATAATTCTTTTTTTTCTTATAGTCTACAAAATCAGAACTTGAGAAGTAAAAGCACTCTGAGGACACCAACATTCCAAGCAGAAAGTTCGCCGCCTCCCTATGTCTTCTACATCCAGCAAAACAAAATAGGGGAAGGTGTGGGGAAGCAAGTCTGTGTACGTGAGAGCACCCGGGTGTTTACCAAAATCTTTATGCTTCATCTTGAGATGTCTTTGCTTAAAGGACACTGAAGACGCATGGGTCTTCTCAAGGATCCTTACCCTCCTGATAGTATCTAATAGTTAATTTTAATTCAAGCTGTTGTTACAATAAAAACCTAAGGAGGCAGGCGAATGGTGCTGTTTAGCTCCTATAGCCAGGCAGTCCCTTAGCCCTCTCTTTCACAGAAACATGTGTCAGAGTAATCATTCACCCATCGCTCAGGGTCTGCAGTTCTGCCCCGGCATTGTTTGTTAAGTAAATTTGGAAATTCATCTTCATTTCTGTAATCGAGGATGTTCCCACAGTTCGATATTAGTTTAGACTTTCCAGGGTTTTGTGAGAATTAGAAAATAAAATGCTCAAAAAGGAAACCCTGGAATGCTGCCCCAGGCAAGCACTGTTTCCCACTTTTATTGATCCTCATAGTCCTAGGGAAGTATGGTGATCACCTTCATGTCACATTAACCAACTGAGGTGCAGGGAGCTGTAATGAGTCTCCTGGAGATTCCAGGTTGGAGATCCAACACGGAAACCTTAGTGCCCACAGTACTGCCTCCCTGCAGGTGGGTCAGCGGGTTCAGAAAGGCCCCTAGTTCTTCCTCAAAAGCCCTTGAAAACAAAGGTGTGTGTTGGCACTGGGGAAGTGAGGGGTTCCTGTCCTGAGAATGTTTCCTAAGGTTGCTCTTCTGAAGGTGGTAGAGAAGGTTAGTAGTGCGGGTTAAATTTAAAAGTGTTCACTGCATTGTGCATAGCATTTAAAAACTAAAAAATTCCCAGCTGGTGGGCTCAGTGGTTAAGCATCATCACATGCACAAAAAGGTCCCCCATTCGATTTCTGGTCAGGGCACACGCCTGGGTTGAGGGATCCATTCCCAGTAACTGCATGCAGGAGGTAGCCTGTCAATGCTTCTCTCTCATTGATGTTTCTATCTCTCCCTCTCCCTTCCTCTCTGAAATTAATAAAAAAATATTTAAAAAATTTCTCATACTCTAGTTTCTCTACAGATTGTACAAATCTTTTACCTTTTGAAAATCTCTAAAAATACATATTTTTAAAAGATATAAATTAAAACACATTATTCCAATCCAAAAAAATTTATTCCCTAAATCAAAAAATGCACAAAATGAGTGAAATTCCAACATCCATCTCTGTTATCCCATTGTTTCTCTGTTAAAGAAAATCGTCAAAACTCATAGCACATTAGGCAGAACATATGATCAGCAGTTTTAACAAAGATACAGACTCAGCAAATATACATCTGAGAAACGACTCACCATAAATTTCTAGAAAAAATATAATCAAACAGTGAGGTAGCACGATAAACTTACCAAAAAAAAAAGTTTAAATAAATAATGATTGCACAAATAAACTATTCTCTAGGATATGGAGAATGTGAATCCTTCATATACTGCTGGAAAAATGCAAAAAAAAAGTACAATCAGTTAAGCTTTATATTTTATTTTTAAAGGATACTTTAGTAATTTTTAGAGAGAGAAGAAGAGGGAGAGAAATATTGATGAAAGAGTGCCATATCAGCCAGCCGCCTCCTGCACACCCACTTCTGTGGATCTAGCCCACAAGCCAGGCACATATCCCCACAGGCAATCAAATCCCCAACCCTGTACTGTAGGAGATGATGGCCAAGCACTGAGCCACACCGGCCCTGCTGGTATATTCCATTTACATCACAATTTGCTAATCTCGGTAAATAACATTTATATCCATATAAAGAAATATACAGGAATGTTTGTACCAGCTTTATTAGAAATAACCAAATATTTATTAAAACGGACATGAAGGTGATGTATTCAAAGATAAGAATATCCAGCCAGATTGGCTATAGATAGAGCATAGGCCTGCGGACCAAAGGGTTCCGGATTCGATTGCGGTCAAAGGCATATACCTTGGTTAAAGACTCCTTCCTGGCCTGGGCCCTGATAATGGCTCATGCAGGAGGCAACCAATCCATGTGTTTCCCTCACATCGATGTTTCTCTCTGTCTTTTCCTCTCTCTTCCACTCTCAAAAAAAAAAAAAAAAAAATCAATGGAAAGTTATCCTGGGGTGAGAATTAACAACAACAACAACAAAAAGAATGTTATCTATCAAAAAAACAAGAAAAAGATGAGTTACTAATATATCTTTAATAAATCTCCAAGAATTTATGAAATATAAATTTAAGCAGAAAAATACTTAGAAAAAGCAAAGTTCTCTATTAAAATGGAATGTAAATCCATGGTTACTAGGAAAGCTGTGAAGAACAGAAACAGATTAAACAGTCATAAAGCAACTACACATTGACAAATATGGTCAGTATTGTGAGTATAATGATGGTTTCAGTTTCATAACCATGTGATTATTTATGAAACACTATACTGAACACATGAAATTTTCTCATTACAGCTGTTAAATATGGTTCAAGATAAAAGAAATGTACGTTCACCTATTTCGGAACAACAGGTTTGGCAACTCTATACTCAATCCACATTCTTATGCCCTCTGGGCGAGAGTCTCATCTCAGTGACAGAAAATGCAACAATGAAGAACTTTCACCCAAACCCACTGGAATGCTGACTGAGTCACAAAAGCCACATCACTGGTCAAAAGACTCTTTACCTTCATCTTTGTTCTACTGCCAGAGCACCAATGGCTCGGATGGGAACATCTGAGAAGCTACAGGGAGCCACAAAACCTCTTCATTATATTCAAAGACAATGACCGCTCCACAGAAGATAAACATGCCTGGAGTCCCTCAGATCTGTGTACACACAGCTCCTGTAGTCTTTTCATCAAAAAATTTTTTGGGTGCAGGTTTAGATGAAGACCATTCCATCTAATGGACTACAGTCTGGTCCCACAACAGGTCAGTGTTTCTGCAGTGAAAGGGGTTTCCCTCACTGCCATGGTTCTCCAACCTGTGGCAATCACCCATGGAATTGAAGCCATTAGGGCACATGGCCCTCTGCAACACCTGGGCAGGAGGTTCCCTTCAAATGTCTTAGCATCCCTTGAAAACAAGAAAAAAATTCACGCTTCTAGAAGACATACTTGAGGTTGTCACAGCTACCCCCTCTTTGGAATGACTTTTCTGTCTCAAGGCATCCAGACATCACATGAGGACTAGAGTCCACAGTGTTTTCAAGAAAATTATGGGAAGAGTGTAAATTTAGCAAAAATTGCTGAGCTAATTTCTGCACCATAGTCTTCCCCCAAGGGAAAATTTTTTGGTACCCCATAAATGTTTTTCACCTCATCATGCTTGGAGAGCCCAGATCTTCTTATAAACTAACCCATAGAGTCTGTAGAACACCCATGATTAAAGAAGTCTTAGGAAAAAGCCTTCATTATTTTGCAAAGAACAAGATCTGAGACTGGCAGTTCTCCCATTGATGACTTAGGCACTCAATAAATAAATTTATCATTAGCATCTAGGGAAAGTGTGTCCCTCAAAATGGCAATTACTCTCCAACATTATGTTTACTGGCGTCAACAGTAATCAGTGCTATGTGACAACTCATGACAAGAAAACAAGTAAGAACTAAGGGCTCAGGTATTCCTAATTTTCTTCAACAAATTAGACAACAGAGTTAGCTTCCCTGGGCACATGAGGATGTTGATTGATGCCATCTGTGGGGCCCTTATAGGTGGACCAGGGGAAATACCTTCAGCAACAGAAATATGCAGTGACATAGATCTGGCAGGACATCTCTGTATGTTAGGAAGTGCAACATAGACACATAGTGTTCCAAAATTAAAACAAAAAAACAGAACAGCAAATATAGTTGTGGGGACGTTACATAATGTAGGTGATTAAATGTACGAGATATAATTCAGACTAATGAGACTTCACTGATTATCTTATACAATTGTTAAATCCTAACAAAATACATTTCCTACACATCTAAGAACTTTTTCACATCCGGACTCTTGGGCAAAGGTAATTTACAAATTAGACTGAGATATCTCACATTAATTGCACTCATAACGGCTTTCTCCAGTGTGAGCTCTCTGATGATACTGAAGACTGTTGCTACTTGTAAAAGATTTCCCACATTCACTGCATTTATAAGGCTGTTCTCCAGTGTGAACTCTCTGATGAGTACGAAGGTTAGTGCTCCAGGTAAAAGATTTCCCACATTCACTGCATTTATAAGGCTTTTCTGCAGTGTGAACTCTCTGATGAGTATGAAGGTTAGTACTACAGGTAAAAGATTTCCCACATTCACTGCATTGATAAGGCTTTTCTCCTGTGTGAACTCTCTGATGATATTTGAGACGAGTGCTACTTGTAAAAGACTTTTCACATTCACTGCATTTGTAGGGATTTTCTCCTGTATGAACTCTCTGATGACGACGAAGATCACTGCTCCAAGTAAAAGATGTTCCACAGTCACTGCATTTATAAGGCTTTTCTCCTGTATGAACTCTCCGATGACTACGAAGATTGGTGTTAGTGGTAAAAGATTTCCCACATTCACTGCATTTATAAGGCTTTTCTCCCGTATGAACTCTCTGATGATGACAAAGTTTAGTGGTAGTGATAAAAGATTTCCCACATTCACTGCAGTGATAAAGTCTTTCTCCAGTGTGCACTCTCTGATGACGAAAAAGTTTAGTGCTACTGGTGTAAGCTTTCCCACATTCACTACATTTATAAGGCTTTTCTCCAGTATGAACTCTCTGATGATGACAAAGGTCAGTGAATGTGGTAAAAGATTTCCCACAATCACTGCATTTATAAGCCTTTTCTCCTGTATGAACTCTCTGATGTCTACGAAGGTGTGTCTTAGTGATAAAGGATTTCCCACATTCACTGCATTGATAAGGCTTTTCTCCAGTGTGAACTCTCTGATGATATTGGAGACCACTTGTACCTGTAAAAGTTTTCCCACATTCACTGCACTGATAAGGCTTTTCTCCTGTGTGAACTCTCTGATGATATTGGAGACCAGTGCTCCTTGTAAAGGACTTTCCACAGTCACTGCATTTATAAGGATTTTCTCCTGTATGAACTCTCTGAAGACTATGAAAGTTGGTCTTAGTGGTAAAGAATTTCCCACAGTCACTGAAGTGATAAGGCCTTTCTCCATTGTCCACTCTCTGATGACCACAAAGTTTAGTGCTATTGCTGTAACCTTTCCCACACTCACTACATTTATAAGGCTTCCCTCCAGTATGAACCTTCTCATGACAATGAAGCTTACTGCTGTCAGGTAAAGATTTCCCACATTCATTGTACTCATAAGGCCTTTCTCCTGTGTGAACTCTCTGATCATAATGGAGGGCACTGCTACTGATAAAAGCTTTTCCACATTCACTGTGCTCATAAGGCCCTTCTCCAGTGTGCAAAGCTTGGTGATCATCTAGGCTGTTACTACTGCAAAAAGATTTCCCATATTCACTGCACTGATATGGCATTTCTCCAGTGTCGCGTCGCTGTTGATAATGAAAGCTAGAAAATTTGGTAAAATATTTTTCACACCCAGAGTACACAAAACATTGACTTCCAACATGGATATCCTTTTCCTGAATAAATGTGTGGAGGCAACTAATGTCTTTCTTAAATGCTTTTCTGGTGAAACAATTTGTTCGCCTTTGAAACGTTATGCCACGTGTTGAAATAGCATTAGGACTGTCTCTGGTCTGAGTAGCCTTTAGGTGGAGATGTCCTGACCCGGTAAGGACACCCTTCCCAACCTCCCCGCATGTGAAATGATTCTCGGACATATAGAGACTGCAGCTGTTTGCAAGTGAGATTCTTTTTACACTTCCAATGAAAGTCTCTTTCTCATGCTGCTGGTGAAATTTTGGACAGAAATAAGACCATTTTGCACATGCCCCACACCTCAACAGTATCTGTCCATGTTGGGTTCCCTGCTCCTCCATCAAGTGGAAAATGTTTCCCAAGACTGGCCCACAACTCTCACAGGGGTGCCTCTTCTGGGAAGACAAGGCTAACTTGGGATTCCTTGCCTGTGGCACTCTTACAGAAACCTTCTCTTCCATTGGTGCCTCCACTGTCTCTGTTCCACAAAAGCAACCTGAACAAAAGGAAACATTGGTGAAGGACATGTTGACCTTATAAAAACAGAATATCTTCTTAACAAATGTTTATCTGTCCTGATTAGGCCTGATTCCATACAAAGATTTTCAAGACAAGTGAAGTAAACTCTGAGGAAATGGATGTTATACATTACGTGGCACCAAAGGTCAGTCGATGATGAAAATCTCACCAAGAGAGGAACAGAAGCACAGGATGGGACACAAAGAAGAGAGCAAGACTCTGCTCACATTGTTCCTGCACAAATGGCTTCCTTTAGGACCTTACATGCTGACCATGTGAGTCTGTGTAGAATAATTTAAAGTTGTTCAAAGCCATAAAAAGTAATTGTATTAGAGCACATGAAGTTCAACGTCAGTATAATAATACGAGTGCACTCCAAGGTGCTGCACGTATGTACGAACGTTGGAGTGCAGTAAAGAGAGACCTGTGAAAGATGCAGAGGTAAAAGTCCAGAGAGATTACGGTTATCTGTGGGATGGGAAATCGAGTAGATACGATCACTATTAGAACTGAGTAGTTGGCAAAGTAGCAACAATAAGCACAAAAAAGCATAACTGGATGAGGAATGGGCAACTGTAAGCAAACACTGGTTTGCTAGCTATGAATGTAACAAAGGCCCGCCATGAATTCCTCTTCCCATGACCCTTCACCAAAGCAAGACCGCCTGTGGGTCCACAGTGCAATTCATAAAGTTGTGTTTCTTTTGTGATGCATAAATGATTCTTTCCCTTTAATCCCATTTGAGCCATTGCATGGGATAAATGATGCAAATCGTCAAAGAAAAACAGAAAAGATGGATGGTCAACACTGTGGTAGAACAACACAGGACAAATGAGATCACAGACAAAAGACCTATGTGAGTGACATCAGCAAGATGGCAGGATCAGAGATATGAGCACCTTTCCCATCCCAGTGGAAGTAGACAGCCATCCATGAACAAAAACGCCATAGGAAATGGGAATAAGAGTACCATGAAGAGAAACAGGATTACAGACACAAATAAAGAAGAATTATACATAAAGGATGACTAGAAAGACTGGGTGAGCAAACATATTTGAAGATACCTGCAGTCAAAAACAAGGGTCAGAGTTATGTCCAGCAGCCATTGTGCTTCTTCTATCATTGACCATAGTAGCCAGTTCTTCCAAAAATACTGGAAATTTTTGTGTTTAAAAAACAGAGAATGCCTTGGCCAGTATGGCTCAGTTGGTGGGAGCAACATCCCGTGTACCAAAGGGTCGAGGATTCAATTCCCAGTCAAGGCACCTATCAGTATGTGGGTTCCATTTCCAGTAAGCTTGTGTGCAGAAGGCAGCTGATTGATGTTTCTCCTTCACATTGATGTTTCTCTCTCCCTATCTCTCTCGCACTGTCTCTCTCTCCATCTCTCGTCCACTCTATCTGAGACCAATAATAAATAAATAGATAAGAATTTCATGGTAGCCAAACACAAAACAGAACTCAAAAAAGTCTACAGACAAAGTCAATAAAAAGACAACTTATCAAAAATCATGTATAAAATTGAGAAAATGCAATTTTAAGAGGAAATTTTATAGAGATAAATGCCTGCATTATGAAAAAAATCTCAAAAAACCTAACCTGCCATCTCAGAAATGTAGAGACAAAACAAGAAAGTAAACCCAAAGGTGGCAAAGGAATGAAACAATAAATATTTGAACAAGCATCAATAAAAGTGAGACAAGACAAAATAAAATAATACCTAATAGGTACTTTTCTAAAAAATACAAAAATTGGCAAATCTTGAGCTAGCCTAAAGCAAAATCATAAAACCAACCAAACAAACACAAACAAACCTCAAAGAAATGAAAGGTAAGACATTACACTTGACGCTATGTACCACAAAACATCATAAGAGATGTTGATGTTAGGAGATGACATGACCCTCCATGGAGAAATTTGTCAAGATCCCATATGAGCTTCGGAAATTAATAAACAAATTCAGAGCCCTGGCCAGGTAACTATCTTGTTGAGTGTGTGGTCCTGATGCACCATGGTTGTGAGTTTTATCCCCCATCAGGGCACATGTAGGGGACAACCAATATACACTTAGATGGGGAGAACAGCAGATCAATGTTTCCCTCTCTTTCTCTGTCTCCCTTCCTGTCTCTAAAATCAATAAATAAAGGCTGCCCAGTACGGTTCAGTGATTGAGCATCGACCCATGACCTAGCAGATCGCAATTCCATTCCTTGTCAGGGGACATGCACAGGTTGCCAGCCCAATATCCACTATGGGGCATGCAGGAAGCAGCTGATAAATGACTCTCTCTCATTATTCATGTTTCTATCTCTCTCTCCTTCTCTTCCTCTCTGAAATCAATATAATATATTTTTAAAATAAATAAATAATTTAAAGAATAAATAAATTGCCCTGCCCTGTGTCAATCACTACTGAGAGTGCCTGCCTGTACACTGGAAGCTCATAGGTCCGTTTCCCAGTCAGGGGCAGGTATGTGGGTTTCAGGTTCAACACCTCCTCCAGCGGGGGCACATGTGGGAGGCAACCAATTGATCTCTCTCTCTCTCTCTCCCTCTTCTCTCTCTCTCCCTCTTCTCTCTCTCTCTCTCTCTCTCTCTCTCTCTCTCTCTCTCTCCCTCTTCCTTTCTCTAAGAAAATAAATAAATAAATGGAAAAGATATTCTCACTATTCAGGTGAAGATAAAAGAAGAATAAAGAATTGAATTCGGAAAAGTTACGGGAGAGGAGATTCAAAATGGCTGTGTACACAAAAGCCTATACTCGCTGCCTCCCACAACCTCATCAAAATTACAACTAAAATACTGAACAACCATCATCCAGAATTGCTAGACAGCTGGATGAATGAAAGTCTAACGACTAGAGAAGTAAAGAAGACAGCACACTGAGACTGGTAGGAGGTACAGAGGCATGGAAGGCGCTGCTCCTGTACCCACGTGGGCTGCTTTTTTAATTGGGAGGGAGGTCGTCTCTGCAGAGGTCACCTGGAGGAGCAAGGGGTCCCAGAACCACACCAGAAGCCCAGCCCGGGGTCCCAGAGCTGGGAAAAGAAATCCTGTGGGCAGTAAGAACTATGGGATGTAAAAACCAGTGCGGATTGGAGCTCAGTGACACAGAGGCTACAGGAGATCCAGCTGCTCCTCTTATAATGCCAGCACCAGGAACTGAACTTACAAGCTCCCGCTTCCTCCAAGCTCCAGCGCCAGGCTAGGCTCAGCAGGGTCCCAGATACATACAAGGAGAAACTAGATTGACTGGAACTGGGGCAGGAACTCAAGGGCAGCTTTCTCCCAGATGGAGGTGCTCTCACAGATCATTGGTCCTATGCTGAAACCTCAAGAGTCCCAGGCCTGAATGACAGTCATTTCTGTTTGCTCTGCCCTACTGATTCCCTGACACCTCACCCATTTTATTACAACCCCACCCAAGCTGTGTGCAGCAGCTTTTGTATACGCATGGCCTGTCCTTGCTCAGGTAAAACCTGTCAGACAAGTTGAAGTTGGGTCAGAGAGCCCCAAACCTATCAATAAAAGGCCCAGGACCCGGCACCAGCACTAGCCTTCCTTGCTTCACAGCTGGGGCTCATGGGGCACTTCCAAACCCGATACTGAGAGGAGAATCTGCAGATCTCTCTGTGCATCCTGCTGGGTGATTCCAGGTAGGGGCTGACTTTATATCTCCCTAAAGACCCTAGAGCCATTGTACCCAGTGCTGAATGTCATACCCTTGCAGCTTACAACACTTCACATCCGTAAGTGACACACTCAAGGAGCAGATTGACTGAGCACCAAAGCCCCACCGAAGAAAGTCCTACACAGCAGCTCTCCTACTAGGTCGCAATGGCCCGGATAAATGCTAAAATCCTCAATAAAATACTGGCAAATCAATTCCAGCATTACATTAGAACCGTCATACACCATGACCAAATGGGATTTATTCTGGGGATGCAAGGATGGTACAATAACACAAATCAATAAACATGATACATCACATAAACAAATTGAAAGCAAAAAGCACATAATCATATCAATTGATGCAGAAAAAGCATTTGACAAAATCCAACAACCTTTCTTGATAAAAACTCTCAGCAAAGTGGGAGCAAAAGGATCATACCTCAACATAATAAAAGCCTTATATGACAAACCTACAGCCAACATCAGACTCAATGGGCAAAAACTAAACCCATTTCCCCTAAGAACAGGAACAAGACAGGAATGCCCATTTTCACCACTCCTGTTCGACATAGTACAGGAAGTGCTAGCCATAGTGATTAGACAAGAAGAAGAAATGATAAGCATCCAAATTGGAAAAGAAGTAAAACTGTCATTATTCACAGATGACATGATACTGTGCAAAGAAAACCCTAAAGACTCCATCAATAAACTACTAAATATAATAAATGCATTCAGCAATGTAGCAGGATACAAAATTAACACCCAGAAATCTATGGCTTTTTTAATTACTAGTAATCAACTCACAGAAAGAGAAAAAAACACAAACAACAACAACAACAAAAACCCCACAATCTTATCTACCATTGCAAAAAAACAAACAAACAAACAAAAAACACATTTTTCACAGCAGAAGAAACCATCAACAAACAACAAGAAAGCCCACTGCATAGGAGAACATATTTGCCAATGCTATCACCGATAAGGGTTTAATCTCCAACGTTTACAGGGAATTCATACAACTTAATAAAAGGAAGATAAAAAACCCAATCAAAAATTAAACAAGGGACCTAAATAGATACTTTTTTTAAAAAAATATATTTTATTGATATTTCACAGAGAGGAAGGGAGAGGGATAGAGAGTTAGAAACATCGATGAGAGAGAAACATCAATCAGCTGCCTCCTGCACACCTCCCACTGGGGATGTGCCCACAACCAAGGGACATGCCCTTGACTGGAATCGAACCCGGGACCCTTCAGTCCGCAGGCCGACGCTCTATCCACTGAGCCAAACCGGTTTCAGCAATAGATACTTTTTGAAAGAAGACAGAAGGAAGGCCAGTAGGCGTATGAAAACCTGCTCAAAGTCACTAATCATCTGAGAGATGCAAATCAAAACCACAATGCGCTACGATCTCACACCTGTCAGAATGGCAATCATCAACAAATCAACAAAATGACAAGTGCTGGCGAGGATACAGAGAAAAAGGAATCCTCGTGCACTGCTGGTGGGAATGCAGACTGGTGCAGCCACTGTGGAGAACAGTATGGAGTTTCCTCAAAAAACTAAAAATGGAACTCCCATTTGACCCAGTGATCCCACATCTAGGAATATATCCCAAGAAACTAGAAACACCAATCAGAAAGGATATATGTACCCCTATGTTCATAGCAGCACAATTTACAATAGCTAAGATTTGGAAACAGCAGATGAGTGGATTAAAAAAAAACTGTGGTACATCTACACCATGGAATACTACGCTGCGGTAAAAAAGGAGTTCTTACCATTTCCAACAGCATGGATGGAACGGAGAGCATTATGCTAAGCGAAATAAGCCCATCAGAGAAAGATAAATATCACTGGATTTCACTCATTTATGGAATATAATGAACAACATAAACTGATGAACAAAAACAGATCCAGAGACAAAGAAACATCGATCAGACCATGAATCCTCAGAGGGGAGGAAGGGGGGGGGTGGGGGGAAGGGGAGGAGATCAACCAAAGGCCTTGTATGCATGCATATAAGCATAATCAATGGACATAGAAAACAGGGGGGTGAGGGCATGAGTGGCGGGGTGGGGGGCAATGGGGCAATAAGGGCATATATGTAATATCTTAATCAATAAAGAAAAAAAAAAAGACAGAAAGACAGTCTCTTCAATAAACAGTGTTGGGAAAATTGGACAGATACATGCAAAAAAATGAAACTAGACCACCAACTTACAACATATACAAAAGTAAACTCAAAATGGATAAAGGACTTAAAAGTAAGATGTGATACCATAAAAATCTTAGAAGAATCCACAGGCAGCAAAATATCAGACATATGTCCTAGCAATGTCTTTACCGATAGAGCATCTAGTCTAGGGCAATGGAAACTAAGGAAAAAATAAACAAATGGCACTTACATCAATATAAAAAGCTTCTGCAGAGGCAAAGAAACCATCAACAAAAGCCCACAGCATGGGAGAACGTATTTGCCAATGTTATATCTGATAAAGGTTTACTCTCCAAAATTTACAGGGAACTCAGACATCTTAATAAAAAGATAAACAATGCAATCAAAACATGGTCAAAGGACTTAAAGAGACACTTTTTGAAAAAGGACATACGGAAGGCCAAGAGACGTATGAAAACATGCTCAAAGTCACTAATCATCTGAGAGATGCCAATCAAATGACAATGTGGTACCATCTCACACCTGTCAGGATGGCAATCATCAATAAATCGACAAACGACAAGTGCTGGCGAGGATGTGGAGAAAAGAGACCCTTATGCATGGCAGGTGGGAATGCAGACAGGTTCAGCCACTGCAAAAAATAGTATAAAGCCCTAACCGGTTTGGCTCAGTGGATAGAGCGTCGGCCTGCAGACTGAAGGGTTCCAGGTTTGATTCTGGTCAAGCATGTACCTTGGTTGCGGGCACATCCCCATTACGAGGTGTGCAGGAGGCAGCTGATCAATGTTTCTCTCTCATCGATGTTTCTAACTCTCTATCCTTCTCCCTTCCTCTCTTTAAAAAAGCAATAAAATATATATTTTTTAAAAATAGTATAAAGTTTCCTCAAAAAATTAAAAATGGAACTCCCATTTGACCCAATGATCCCACTTTTAGGAAAATGTCCCAAGAAACCAGAAACACCAATCAGAAAGGACATATGCACCCCTATGTTCATAGCAGCACGATTCACCACAGCTAAGATGTGGAAACAGCCTAAGTGCCCATCAGCAAATGAGTGGATTAAAAAACTGTGGTACATCTACACAATGGAATACTACGCTGCTGTAAAAGAGAATGACCTCTTACTATTTCCAACAGCATGAATGGACCAGGGAGCATTTTACTAAGCTAACTACGCCAGCCAAAGAAAGATAAATATCACATAATATCAGTCATTTGTGGTCAATGGAGGAGAAAGGAGACATATGTAATACAATATATAATACTTTAAACAATAAAGAATTTTTTAAAAAGAAATATGTTGAAAATATCTATAGTACACAACGCAATTTATCGATTAAATGCAATCCTGAGGATAATTCCTATGGTATTTTACAAAGAAAATGAAAAGAGAATCTTCAAATGTATGGAATTAAAAAACTCGAACAGCAAAAGCAATCTTGAATGAAAACAAAGCTGGTGGCATAAACTTCCTGACTTCTATTTATTCAAAGAGAAAGCAAGAAACAGTGTGTTGCTGGAGAAACACAGACACATACATCAACAGAACAGAACAGAAAACACAGAAATAAACCCAGGCACATCCTTTCACGTAACCTTTCACAAAGCTACTAGACACAGAAGGAAGGAAAGATAGTTTCTTCAATGAACGGTGCTGCTGAAAATCAATACTCACATGTAAAAAGAACAATCCTGGACTCGGATGATAAAATGTAACTCAACCTGCACGACAGAATTAAATATCAGCGCTAAAACTTAAAACTCCTAAGGATAAAGGAGGAGTTTGCAGGCACATCCCCAGTGGGGAGTGTGCAGGAAGCAGCTGATCAATGTTTCTCTCTCATGGATGTTTCTAACTCTCTATCCCTCTCCCTTCCTCTCTGTAAAAAAAATCAATAAAATATATTTAAAAAAAACAGAAAAAACAAACAGTCAAGATTGAAACAAATAAAGAAAAAAAAAGCTTCTTCACAGAACACAGCAATAAACAAAAGGAAATGAAAGGCAATCTAGAGGATTGGAGAAAATACTCCCAAATCCTATGAAGGAATCGCTTGGAGATACTGTGGATTGGGTTCTGATCAGAACAATAAAGAAAATATTGTGATACAGACAGAAATTCACACAAATAGTTGGAGTTCCCCGGGGAATAATAAAGGTATGTTAATACTATACTGCAGCCTAATAACAATGCATTGATTCTGTCTCAAAAGCAAACTCGATATAACTTCATTAACAATATTTAATTGCTAAGCACTTGTAACATCACACCTTCCTAGAAAAATGGTGGCACTAGACCTGCTGAATACAGGGTTCTCAAAAACATGGACTTTGTAGAAAAGCGAGTGTAGGGGAGCAATATCTGCAAAGTGCAATTAAGCACATGCAAAAATATGTGTTCCTGTATGTCATAAGCAATTAATACATTAAATATACAAGGTATTCCAAAGACTCTTCAACCAAAAAATACAGTTAAAGAACAGGATAAAGACGTAGAGATAGTTCTTACAAAAATATGTACAAAAGGAAAAAAAATATACATAAAAAATGCTTTCCTCACTAAACAAGATGAAATCCCTTAGGCTTCCTGCAACACTACCAACCACAAGTCCTTCCCTGTGAACTTAGTACAGCGGGGAGAATTGGGACTTCAGGAATAGAGGGAGCAGTGGAAACAGACCAACCCTCCCCAGGACAGCAACTACCCAGGAAACTGGAAAATCAAGCAGAACCACAGTCTACATGGGAGGACACAGCACACCCTGGGAGATGAGCCTGGGAAATGGCAAAGCCAAGTCCAGGTCACTGGGGAGAGTGAGGGTCTTACCCAGCGAGGACACAAGTTCAAAGTTCTCCAGCATCACATTCAGGTACAGCTGTCTCTGACCCTCATCAAGGAGGCCCCATTCCTCCCTGGAGAAGTACAGGGCAATGTCCTCAAAGGTCACGCCAACCTGTCAGAATGGAGACAATTGAAACCAGAGCTGTCTCTCTGAGAACCCCCACTCCTACTCCTTACACACCTTCCCCCCCTCAACCTCCTCCAGGGCACCCGGTTAGTGTGGACACCAGGCCCTAATGCCAGTGCAGGCTGCTCTCTCATCACAGTCCCATTACTCACTGGGATTGCCCTCAGCAGAGCAGCTGGGTTGGGTGGGAAGGATTGGGGGAGGGGAGGGTAGAGAGCAATGCCATTGAAGGTCTGGGCGATGCCTGCAGGGCCCCAGCCTTCCTGCCAAGCAATACCACTGCAGTCTCCTAGATCATGCCTCCAAGACAAAGCCAAGCCTGGGTTTATGCTTCTCCTTTAAGTCCCCACACCAGGTCCCGGGGACCATCAGCTCACACTTCCTCCAGATGTGCACACCACTGGGTAATGTTTATCCTCTTCCCACCTTCAGACCCAGGTTCACTCCCTCAGCTCTGCCCCCTTCCTGCTCCAATGCCACTGGGTCTCGCTGGACTCACCCATGAACTTGGCACATGGCATGTAGAGAGCTTGTCTTCCAGCCGGGTCCCGGACCACCCCAGGCCTCTGATGGACCCCACAGCCGGGAAAGCCCCAATGAGGCTGTGACGTCCTCCCTGCAGCCTCTGATCTGTCCGCCAGTCCTCACAGCCCACACCCTCAGGGGAACCTCAGATGCAGTCACCCCTGTCCTCTCTGCCCCGCACCTGCTGTGTCCTCAGAAGCCACAACACTCCTCTCTCCCCTCCGCCTTCCTCACGGTCCTCCACGCGGGACTGAACTGCAGGACGTGACAGGCGCCCGCACCCGGGCTGGGCTGCGGTGTTCGGTGTGAGGAGACGGGGAGGGGCTGAGGGACTCGCACTCACCTCAGAGAAACTCCGCAGCGGGGGCGCCGCCATTGCACTCTGTGGGCCGAGCGGGACGGGAGCAGCGGGAGAAGCTGCTGCCCAGGGAATGGCGGTCCCTGTCCGAGGCCTGGCGTGGGTCCACGTAGCGACTGGGAGCTTCAATCCCAGGTGTGAGCTGTGAGCACCCTGCAGGCTCCCGCCATGGGCTGTGAGGCGGGGAGCACCACTCTCCTGCCTTCTCCACGGGACCCTGTGACCAGGAACTCCTGACCGCCTGAGGCGGACCTGAGAGAACACAAAACCCCGCCAGGAGGACTAGTCCCGCCCACAGAAATGGACAAAGGAAACTGCCTTTTCTCAGCCTCCATTGGCTCAGCCTGCTGTCATTCCATACAACGCCTTCTGGGTAATGTAGTTTCTAGGCTCCAGGTCGGGAATTCTGCATTTCCTCAGCTGACTCCAGGACTGTATTTAGGGTCAAATAGCCCAAGAACACACCAGGTATACTCAGGGCCCTCTAGCGCCTTCAGGGGAGGTGATGTCTGGGGCAAGTTTGTTTCTGAGGCACCTGGGTGGCCCGTTTTGCATATCTTTCTTCAGGACCTGCTCTTTCTGAATGGCAGGCATTGTTTCTTCATTCAGGACTTTGGGCTGTGTCTCCCTCAGGCCAATGTAGCTGGGGGAGGTTGTTCAAGTCTCTAACTCGATCTAACCTGCCTCCACTGGATCCATTATACAAAGTTAATGTCACAAAACAGACTCTCATACTTAAGAGCATCTGCTTCTGATGCCATCCGAAGTGTCAGCTCTGCCTGGGCTGCAGTGTGGATAAGATGGCCAAGAGACATGTGAAAAAATGCTCAAAGTCACTGATCACCAGAGAGATGCAAATTAAAGCAACACTTAGGTATCACCCCACCACTGTCAGAATGGCTGCCATCAGCAAATCAACAAAGGACAAGTGCTGGGAGGATGTGGAAAAAGGGAACCCAGTTTACTGCTGGTGGGAATGCAAACTGGTGCAGCCATTATGGAAATCAGTTTGGCCTTTCCTCAAGAAATTTAGTATGAAACTGCCATTTGATCCAGTGATTCCACTTCTAGGAATATATCCTAAGAAACCTCGAACAATGAGATAGAATGTATATGTCGTTATGTTCATAGCAGCATAATTTTCAATAGCAAAGATCTGGAAACAGCCTAAGTGTCCATCAATAGATGAGTGGATTAAAAAGCTGTGAAACAGACCTAACTGGTTTGGCTCAGTGGATAGAGCATCAGCCTGCGGACTCAAGGGTCCCGGTTCAATTCCGGTCAAGGGCATGTACCTTGGTTGTGGGCACATACCCAGTGGGGAATGTGCAGGAGGCAGCTGATCGATGTTTCTCTCTCATCGATGTTTCTAACTCTATTCCTCTCCCTTCCTCTCTGTAAAAAATCAATAAAATATATTTAAAAAAAGAAAAAAAAAGCTGTGATACAGCCCTAGCCGGTTTGACTCAATGGCGAGTGTCTCCCTGCACTCTGAAGGGTCCCAGGTTTGGTTCAGGCAAAGGGCACATGCCCAGGTTGCAGACTTGATTCCCATTAGGGGGAGGGCAGGAGGCAGCCAATCAATGATTCTCTCTCATCACTGATGTTTTTCTCTCTCTCGCTTTCATTTCTTCTCTGAAATCAATAAAAATATGTGTTTTTTTTAAAAAACGTATGGAACATTTATACCATGGAATACTATGAAGCAGTAAAAAACAAGAATCTTTACCCTTTCAGACAGCAAAGAGGTACCTGGACAGCATCATACCAAGTGAAATAAGTCCGTCAGAGAAAGACAAGTATCACTTACTCTCACTCATATATGGAATCTAATTAACAAAATAAAGTGGAGAATAAAGTGGATTCAGAGACATGGAAGCATGGAACCCAGGGCAGAATCTCAAAGGGAAGGAATGAGAGGGTTAAAAAAAAAAAGAAAAAACAGCCTCAGGTGAGTATTAAACACACACACACACACACACACACACAGTAAAAACAGTCATCTGAGCATTGAGCATTTTCTTCTGTTCTCTGAGGCAATGGGAAAGCACTAACTTGCTGTGTTCTGGGTCTGCTCTAAATTTGTGTTTATAAATCGGTCTTCAGTCAGTTGAGTCCCTGGAAATGCTGATACCCCTCCATGTAACTTTCTCCTGCTTCACATGAAACAATTGATTTTGGTGATGTTGTAAGAAATGTCCAAACCTGGGGAGAAGTTTTCTAAGGTTATTTGAACCAAGTCTATGACATTTGCCAGGAAGGAAAATAACAACAGTTTGAGTAATCCTCGGGAGAAGGGCAGTTTTGCACCTTTTTTATACATTAGACTCAAAGGAAAAGACATAAGGGGGTTACATGACATTCACTGGTGATAAATTGGGGGGAGAGCTAAGGAGGAAAACCTCTGAGATTGGATAAAAAGGAAAACACATAGACATAAACTTCTTTTTAAGTTTATTGATTAGTTAATAGTTAATATTTAACCCAATATCAATAATAATTGGGGCTCTGTGGTCTTCTGTGTTGGGAGATTGTGCTCGTAGGAGTCTGTGATACAGAGATGTCCCTGAAAATCCAAAGGTATGTTATCCCAGATGCAAAAAGACAACAGACAGGCTCAATAAGGTAAAATTTGCCCTCTGCAAAAAAAAAAAACAAACAAAACTATGGCTAGGACATAACTACCAAAGTGACTAGGTTTTATTTCAAAGCATCTTATATGGTTATTTTTAGCCAATGAGTTTGCAAGATTGGTTATGCCATGCCAGGCTCCTTGAGATTGCTAGGTTTACTGTGTGCCATCATTTTTGTCCATACTGGGGAGTTAGAGCCTGTGGCTTGAAAAGAAAATTCAATGAGTGGTTTATTAACTCTGGGACCCATTGCTGACATCCTCCTGAACACAATGCTCCCAATATTGCTGGTGTCCATTTATTTGGTCTCCTAGAAGGAGTCACTCTTCAGGTCAATAAAGCCTTAGGTTCTAAATGTGGTGGAGGTATTTGTAAGGACAAGAAAAATGTCTTTCTTTTTTGTTGATGTGGCCTTCCACAATTTATAAGAAGCACCTGCTAATTAATCCCCAAGATTGTTGGCTCCTCTAATTCAAACAGCTCCTCTGTTCAAACCGCTGAACAAGATAAGCTGCTCTCAAGGCTACAGTATTACATAGCCCTCCTTCCTGCTGGGATTACACCTCCGGGATATTTTGGACCAAGGGGTCTCTAATTAGTAGAAAGTTTCCTTCCCTCCATCTCTTCTAACAAGCCTCTTTTGACCTCTTTGTAGCTTTTGCTTTAGACATATTTTATAGGCTTGGGAAAAATACTGATAAGACACCTCCCTAGCACATCTGGAATACTGTCTCCTGGAAAACAAACTGTAACTTTCAAAGACAGCCCCTCAAATCTACACAACTTCAGCACAGCCCAAGGCCCCTCCATTCCATGTCCCTAGGCAACAGCCACTGCTGAAAAGCAGAAGCCACACTTCCTTCCCTGCCTTGTAGTGACTAGCAATACTTGGCCCTTTCCTCTCTTGGAAAGTGAAATAAACTTCCTCTCTGCATGGCTTCTTGTAGGTGTGAAATCTTCCACAGCCAGCATCACAGGCCAAACCCTAAGGGTATTCCTATCTTCTAAGGAGTTAAGGGGAGTGACTGGGATAGATGAGGGCAATGACATTGTCAAGACAAAATAATATTTCGTTCTTCTTTTCTATGTTCTGTAGGTGGCCTAATAATTAAACTGATA
This sequence comes from Plecotus auritus, assembly GCF_963455305.1. Taxonomy (NCBI): domain Eukaryota; kingdom Metazoa; phylum Chordata; class Mammalia; order Chiroptera; family Vespertilionidae; genus Plecotus; species Plecotus auritus. The sequence goes on from NC_137785.1 coordinate 8,867,514, forward strand.
AAAAACGGGTTAATAGGGGAAAACAATAAAAGTTATTGACATGTATACTTGCTGTATATATGGAAATGACCCAGAAGGACAGAGTAACTGGCCAAAATGGCAAACATGATCATCTGAAAAGCCACCTTCACCTACAGTCAGAAAATGTGGTGTGTGGAGAGTCAGTTAGGGTAGATTGTCAAGAAAGGCACAGTAAGGACCTCAGTTGTGGCCCAGTGTGCTGTGCACTGTGGTGAGGGCTTGTACCTAAAAGGACTCTGTTCCAACCCAAAGATCCATGGTGCAGACACAGGAGACTGGGAAGGAGGACTTGAGTCCAAACATGACCTGGGCTGCAGGGAAATCATGGTGAGAGCCATTGTCTCATTCAGCCAGTAGGGATATACAGGACAGAATCACATGGGCAGTGGGTGCTATACATGAATAAGAGGTGAGCACCCATCCCATGAGATCAGGATCCTGTAGGACTTCAGCACCACTCCCTAATATTAGGTCCCAGAATCCATGTTCCCTGCTGCAGGGTGAATGTCAGTACCAAATAGGAACATAATTTGAAGTGTCAAACTGAGGCATGAAATTTATCAGTGGATGGGATCACTGTATGACACCGAATGTGTGGGCAAAGGTGCAGAGACAAAACCCTAATTGCCGAGGTCTCCTGTGGGTCAAACTCTGTGCTGGGATCAAAGGGCAGGCAGACAAACAGCAGCTCACTCTGAAAGCAGGTTCCCCTGGAGAAACCACTGCAGCTGAGAAATGATGGCGTTCCCCTCAACACGAGGAGGCCAAGGGTAAGGGCTCTGAGATGTAAAGGGAATGGGAGGAAACGCATAACTGTAACCATGGAAACAGGAGCTGCAGCTGAGCCACCCTGGTCCTCATGCTGTACCTGCTCCAGTGAGGGCTGCACATCAGTGGTAGAGACTGTGTCTGATGCTGGAGAAAATCATGGTTAAAATCTGGCCCCTTGAATCTGACACTTGTCTGTGGTGTAAACTTGAGGAGCTGACTTCATTTCCCTGATACTGATTTTTTTCAGCAGTTTGATATGAGTTTCCACTTGTCCAGGTTGTTGTTAAAATTACGAGAAAATGATTAAACAACCTAACCCAGGAATCCTGGCAACAAGTACTCAGCTTGTTATTTTTTTTTTCCAGTTTGTTATTTTTATTTATCTTGGAACACCAAAGTTAGTGCCATCAATCATCTGCATGTCACATTCAGCCAACTGAGATTCAGGGAGTTCCAGTTCTGCTGGAGATTCCCAGGTGGGGCCACACCACAATGAGACCTGAGTGCCCACAGCCCCTGCCTCCCTGCAGCAGAGTCAGTGGCTTCTCATAGGTCCCATTTCTTACTAAAATGCTCCCGAAGAAAGATGTTTGTGGGCATCAGGGAGTGAGAAGTGCCTGTCCTGGGAATGTTCTGCAAGGGGAGGCGAAGTTCAAAGCAGACAGAGATAGAGAGAGAGAAATCAATGCTGAGAGAGAATCACTGATCAGCTGCCTCCTGCATGCCCCGCACTGTGGATCTAGCTGGGGCATGGGCATCCTCCCTGTCTGTGAATGGAACCGTGACCTCCTGGTTCATAGGTGCATAAGGAATCACAGAACCATGCTGGCTGTGCTCTGAAAATTCATGTTGCTATCTCTCACTCTCTCTCGCTTGCTCTATGAAATCAATGAAAATGTTTTATAAACAAATTAAAGTATTTATTATAAAGGAAAAAATATTAAAACATATTATACAAATACAATAAAAATGTTTAACATGTCTGGAAAAGGCTCGCCTTCAATTCTTACAAAAAATACAATTGAACAACAGTGAGGTAGAATGACAAAATTATAGAATATGTTTAAGCTAGACACCCGGTGCACAAAATTCACACACTCAGGGGTGATAACTCAGCCCGGCCTGTGCCCTCTTGCACTCCACGAGCCTTAGGGGGATGTCCGACTGACAAAAATAACACTTATATCCACATAAAGAATTATTCAGAAATGTTTGTACCAGCTTTATTAGAAATAACCAAATATTTATTAAAATGGAGATGATGGTGATATATTCAAAGATAAGAATATCTACCGAGCCCTAGCTGATTTGGCTCTGGATAGAGCATAGGCCTGCAGACCAAAGGGTCCTAGGTTTGATTCCAGTCAAAGGTATGTACCTTGGTTGAAGACTCCTTCCCAGCCTGGGCCCTAGTCACGGCTGATGCAGGAGGCAACCAATCGATGTGTTTCTCTCACATCAATGTTTCTGTCTGTCTTTCCCTGTCTTTTCCACTCTCCCTAAAAATCAATGGAAAAATATCCTCGGGTGAGGATTAACAACATCAACAAAAAGAATGTCTAGCAAAAAAAAGAAATGAGTTACTAATATATCTTTAATAAATCTCCAAGAACTTATGAAATATAAACTAAAGCAGAAAAATACTTAGAAAAAGCAAAGTTCTTGAATAAAATGGAATGTAAATCCATGGGTACTAGGAAAGTTGTGAAGAACAGATACAGATTAAATGAGGTCATGAAACAAATACAGTGACTGATATGGTCAGTATTATGAGTGTAATGATGGTTTCAGTTTCAAGCACCTGTCAAGATTTATGAAACACTATACTTAACACAGGCAATTTACTCATTACAGCTGTTAAAAAATGGTTCAAGATAAAGGAAATGTACGTTCACCTATTTTGAGACAACAGATTTGACAACGCTATATTCAATCCACATACTTCTGCCCTCTGGGAGAGAGTCTCATCTCAGTGAAAGAAAATACAACAAGGAAGAACTTTCACTGAAACCCACTGGAACGCTGCCTGGGTCTCAAAAGCCACATCCCTTTGTCTTCATTTTTGTTCTGCTGCCGGAGCACCAATGGCTCTGATGGGAACATCTGAGAAGCTACAAGAACCCACAAAACCTCTTGATTATAATCAATGCCATTGACTGCTCCACAGAAAATAAACATGCCTGGAGTCACTCAGATCTGTGTATACACCGCTACTGTAGTCTTTTCGTCAAAAGAAACCTTTCTGAGTGCAGATTTAGATGAAGACCATTCCATCTAATAGCCTGCAGTCTGGTTCAACAACAATTAGGTCAGTGTTTCTGCAGTGAAAGTGGTTCCCCTCACTGCAATGGTCCTCCAACCAGTGACCATCACCCATGGAATTGAAGGCATTAGGGCACATGGCCCTCTGCAAGACCTGGGCAGGAGGTTCCCTTCAAATGTTAGCATCCCCTAAAAACAAGAAAAAAATTCACGCTGCTCCCAGATATACTTGACGTTGTCACAGCTACCCCCTCTTTGGAGTGATCTCTGTGTCTCAAAGCATCCATCTTCACATGAGGACTAGAGTCCACAGCGTTTAATAGGAAAATTATGGGAAACAATGTTAATTTCTGCACAATAGTCTTGCCTCAATGACAAAAATGTTGGAGACCACATAAAACTTTTTCACACACCGTGCTTGGAGAGCCGAGATCTCCCTATAAACTAACCCACACAGTAAATAGAACACCAAGATTAAAGAAGTCTTAGGAAAAGGCCTTCATTATGTTGCAAAGAAAGAGACCTGAGACTGGTAGTTCTCCCATTGTTGACTTAGGCCCTCAATAAATTTATCCCTGGCATCTAGGGAAAGTGTGTCCCTGAAAATGGCAGTTCTTCTGCAACATTATGTTTACTGGCGCCAAGAGCAATGAGTCCTATGTGGCAACTCATGACAGGGAAACAAGTAAGAACTAAGGGCTCAGGTATTCCTAATTTCCTTCAACAAATTAGACAACAGAGTTAGCTTCCCTGGTCACACGAGGATGGTGATTGATACCATCTGTAGAGACCTTATAGGTGGTTCAAGTGAAATACCTTCAGCAACAGAAATATGCAGTGACATAGATCTGGCAAGACATCTCTTTATGTTAGAAAGTGCAACATAATTACATAGTGTTCCAAAATAAGCAAACACACAGAACAGCAAAAACACTTAAGGGAAATTTATATAATATAAATGAGTACATGTATGAGATATAATTCAGAAAATGAGGATCCACAAAATTTCTTGTACTATTGTTAAGTACTATCTAAGAAACTACATTTCCGACACATCTAAGAAATTTCTCACATTTAGAATCTTATGTGGAGAGTGAATGTAGAAATATGCTTGAGACATACCACACATTAATTGCACTCATAATGGTTTTCTCCAGTGTGAACGCTCTTATGATAATGGAAACCACTCCTACTTTTAAAAGATTTTCCACATTCACTGCATTTATAAGGCTTTTCTCCTGTGTGCACTGTCTGATGATATTGGAGACCATCGATCCTTGCAAAACATTTCCCACATTCATTGCATTTATAAGGCTTTTCTCCTGTATGAACTCTCTGATGATTATGAAGTTGAGACTGAGTGTTAAAAGATTTTCCACATTCATTGCACTCATAAGGCCTTTCGCCAGTGTGCCCTCTCTGATGATATTGGAGACGAGTGCCACTTCTAAAAGACTTTCCACATTCACTACATTTATAAGGCTTTTCTCCTGTATGAACTCTCTGATGACAAAGAAGGGCAGTGCTCTGGGTAAAAGATTTCCCACATTCACTGCATTTATAAGGCTTTCCACCTGTATGAAGTCTCTGATGCTTACGAAGGCCACAACTATGTGTAAAAGATTTCCCACATTCACTGCATTTATAAGGCTTTTCTCCTGTGTGCACTTTCTGATGATATTGGAGACCATTGATCCATGCAAAAGATTTCCCACATTCACTGCATTTATAAGGCTTTTCACCTGTATGAAGTCTCTGATGATTACGAAGGGCAGGCCTACGTTTAAAAGATTTCCCACATTCACTGCATTTATAAGGCTTTTCTCCTGTATGAAGTCTCTGATGATGATAAAGTTGAGGCTTAGTTTTAAAAGATTTTCCACATTCATTGCACTCATATGGCCTTTCTCCAGTGTGCACTCTCTGATGATACTGGAGACCAGAGCCACTTGTAAAAGACATTTCACATTCACTACATTTATAAGGCTTTTCTCCAGTGTGAACTCTCTGATGATATTGGAGACCATAGATCCTTGCAAAAGATTTTCCACATTCACTGCATTTATAAGGCTTTTCTCCTGTATGAACTCTCTGATGACAATGAAGGGCAGTCCTGTAGGTAAAGGATTTCCCACATTCACTGCATTTATAAGGCTTTTCACCTGTATGAACTCTCTGATGATTATGAAGGGAAGGCCTATGTATAAAAGATTTCCCACATTCACTGCATTTATAAGGCTTTTCTCCTGTATGAACTCTCTGATGATTATGAAGTTGAGACTGAGTGTTAAAAGATTTTCCACATTCATTGCACTCATAAGGCCTTTCTCCAGAGTGCACTCTCTGATGATAGCGGAGATCAGTGCTACTTGTATAACACTTGCCACATTCACTACATTTATAAGGCTTTTCTCCAGTATGAACTCTCTGATGACAATGAAGGTTGCTGCTACCCGTAAAAGATTTCTCACACTCATTGTACTCATAAGGCCTTTGTCCTGTGTGCACTCTCTTATCATAATGGAGGGAACTGCTACTGGTAAAAGCTTTTTTACATTCACTGCGCTCATAAGGCCTTTCTCCAGTGTGCAAAGCTTGCTGAGCACCTAGGCTGTTACCACTGCTAAAAGCTTTCGCATATTCACTGCACTGATAAGGTTTTTCTCCAGTGTGACCTCGCTGTTGATAATGAAAGCTAGAAAATCTGGTTAAATATTTTCCACATTCAGAGCACACAAAACACCAACTTCCTGCATGGACATCCTTTTCCGGAATAAAATTGTGGTTGCAACTAAAGTCTTTGTTACATTCTTTTCTGGTGTAATAATTTTTTCTCCTTTGAAACATCATCGCACGCGTCGAAATAGCATTTGGACTGTCCCTGGTCTGAGGAGCCTTTAGGTGGAGATGTCCTGGCCCAGTAAGGACACCATGCCCAACCTCCCCACATGTGAAACGATTCTTGGACACATTGAAATTGCAGCTGTTTGCACGTGAGATCCTGTCCACACCTGTATTGAAAGTCTTCTCTCTCACATGATGCTGGTGAAATTTTACTATAAAGTAAAATCGTTTTGCACATGCCCCACATCTCAACAGTATCTGTCTGTGTTGTGTTCCCTGCCCCTCCATCACGTGGAAAATGTTTCCCAAGACCAGCCCACAACTCTCACAGGGATGGCTCTTCTGGGAAGACAAGGCTACCTTGGGATTCCTGGCCTGTGACACTCTTACAGAAACCTTCTGTTCCGTCGGGGCCTCCACATTCTCTGTTCCACAGCAGCAACCTGAACAAAAGGAAACGCTGGTGAAGTACATGTTGACCTCATGAAAACAGAATATCTTCACCACAAATGTTTATCTGTCATGACTAGGTATGATTCCATAGAAAGATTTTCAAGATGAGTGAGTTAGACACTGAGAAAATTGCTGTTATAAATAACTTGGCCCCAAAAGTCAGTCGATGAGGAAAATCTCACCAAGAGAGGGAAAGAAGCAAAGGATAAGATATAATGAAGAGAGGAAGGCTCTACTCATTGTTCCTGCACAAACGGCTTCCTTTAGGACGTTACATGCTGGCCATGTGAGTCTGTGTAGAATAATTTAAAGCTGCTCAAAGCCATAAAAATTAATTGTATTAGAGCACATGTGTTCAACGTCAATATAATAACCCGTGTGCACTTCCAAGGCGCTGCAGGCATGGACCAACGTTGGTTTGCCGTAAAGAGAAACCTCTGAAAGAGGCAGAGGCGCAAAGTCCAGAGAGGGTAAGGTTATCCGTGAGCAGAGAATCCGAGTAGAAATGAGCACTATTAGAACTGAGTAGTTTGCAAAGTATCAACAAGAAGCACAAACAAGCATAATTCGGTGAGGAATAAGCAACTGTAAGAAAACACAGGGTTTCTAGCTATGAGTGTAACAAACGCCAGTGGAGAATTCTTCCCCAGTGACCCTTCACCAAGGCAAGACCGGCTGTGGGACCACTGTGTTTTTCATAGTCGTGTTTCTTCTGTGATGCAAAAATAATTCTTCCCCTTAAATCCCATTTGAGCCATTGCATGGGATAAATGATACAAATTGTCAAAGAAAAACAGAAAAGATGGATGGTCAACATTGTGGTAGAACAACAAAGGACAAATGAGATCACAGACAAAAGTCCTATGTGAGGGACATCAGCAAGATGGCAGGATCAGAGATATGAGCATCTTCCCCCATCCCAGTGTAAGTAGACAGCTATTCATGAACAGTAACCCCATAGGAAATGGGAATAGGAGTACCTTGAAGACAAACAATATTGCAGAACACAAATAAAGGAGAAGTGTACAGAAAGGATGACTGGAAAGACTGGGTGAACAAAGATATTTGAAGATACCTACAGTCAAAAACAAGGGTCAGAGTTACCACCAGCAGCCACTGTACTTCTGCTATCATTGACCCTAGGAGCCTGTTCTTCAAAAAATACTGGAAATTTTTGTGTTTAAAAACTATGGAATGGCCCTGGCCGGTTTGGCTCATTGGATAGAGAGTCGGCCTGCGGACTGAAGGGTCTCAGGTTCGATTTCGGTTAAGCGCACATGTCTGGGCTCGGTCCCCAGTAAGGGGCTTGCAGGAGGCAACCGATCAATGATTCTTTCTCAACACTGATGTTTCTATCTCTCTCTCTCTCCTTCCTCTCTAAAATCAATAAAAATATACTTAAAAATATTTTAAAAAAAAGAAAACAGGAACTGACTTAACCAGTATGGCTCTATTGGCTGGAGCATAGTCCTGTGTACCAAAGGGTCAAGGATTCAATTCCTAGTCAAGGCACATATCAGTATGTGGGTTCCATTTCCAGTTAGCTTGTGTGCAGAAGGGAACCGATTGATGTTTCTCCCCCACACTAATGTTTCTCTAGCTACCTTTCTCTTTCCACCTCTCTTCCTCTCTATCTGAAAACAATAATAAATAAATAAATAAATAAATAAGAATTTCAAGATATCTAAAAACAAAACAGAATTCAAAAAAAGTCTAGAGACAACGTAAATAAAAAGACAACCTATCAAAAATAATGTATAAAATTCAGAAAATGCAATTTTAAGAGGAAATTTTATAGGGATAAAAGACTACATTATGAGCCGAAACCGGTTTGGCTCAGTGGATAGAGCGTCGGCCTGCGGACTGAAAGGTCCCAGGTTCGATTCCGGTCAAGGGCACGTACCTTGGTTGCGGGCACATCCCCAGTAGGGGGTGTGCAGGAGGCAGCTGATCGATGTTTCTCTCTCATCGATGTTTCTAGCTCTCTATCCCTCTCCTCTCTCTTCCTCTCTGTAAAAAATTAATAAAATATATTTAAAAAAAAAAAAAAAGACTACATTATGAAAGAAGTTGCGAAAAAACCTAATGTGCCATCTCAGGGATCTGGAAACAAAACAAGAAAGTAAACCCAAAGGTGGCAAAGGAATGAAATAATAAATATTTGAATAAGCATCAATAAAAGTGAGATAAGACAAAAAGAACACCTAACAGGTACTTTTCTGAAAAATACAAAAATAGGGAAACCTTGAGCTAGACTAAAGCAAAAAAAACAAACACACAAACAAAAATAAGCCTCAGCGCTGGCAGGTTTGGCTCAGTGGATGGAGTGTCGGCCTGCAGACTGAAGAGTCCCAGGTTCGATTCGGGTGAAGGGCATGTACCTTGGTTGCAGGCACATCCCCGGTGTGGGGTGTGCAGGAGACAGCTGATCGATGGTTCTAACTCTCTATCCTTCTCCCTTACTCTACGTAAAAAATCAATAAAATAGCCCTAACCAGTTTGGCTCAGTGGATAGAGCGTCGGCCTGCTGACTGAAGGGTCCCAGGTTAAATTCCAGTCAAGGGCATGTACCCTGGTTGTGGGCACATCCCTGGTAGGGGGTGTGCAGGAGGCAGCTGATCGATGTTTCTCTCTCATCGATGTTTATAACTCTCTATACTTCTCCCTTCCTCTCTGTAAAAAATTCAATAAAATATATATTTTAAAAATCAATAAAATATATTTTTTCAAAAAGCCTCAAATAAATGAAGAAATGAAAGGTAAGATATTACACCTGACACTATGAACCACAAAGCATCAGAAAAGATGTTGATGTTAGGAGACAACATGACCCTCCATAGAGAAATTTGTCAAGATCCCATATGAGTTTCTGACATTAATAAACAAATTCAGAGCCCTGGCCAGGTAGCTCACTTGTTGAGTATGTGCTCCTGATGCACCACGGTTGTGGGTTTGATCCCCCATCAGGGCACATGTAAGGGACAGCCAATAAATGCTTAGATGGGTAGAACAGCAGATCAATGTTTCCCTCTTTCTCTGTTTCTCTTCCAGTCTCTAAAATCAATAAATAAAGGCTGCCCAGTATGGTCAGTGACTGACCATCGACCCATGACCTAGTAGATCACAATTCCATTCCTTGTGAGGAGACATGCACAGGTGATCGGCTCAATCTCCAGTGAGGGGTGTGCAGGAAGCAGCTGGTCAATGACTCATTATTCATGATTCTATCTCTTTCTCCTTCTTTTCCTCTTTAAAATCAATAAAATATATTTTAAAAATAAATAAATATATAATTTAAATAATAAATAAATAGCCCTGGCCCATGTCGCTCAGTGCTGAGAGTGCCTCCGTGTACACTGGAAGGTCATGGGTTCCATTCACAGTAAGGAAAAGGTAAGTGGGTTTCAGGTTCAATCCCCCCTCTTAGTGGTGGCACATGTGTAAGGCAACCAATCGATGTTTCTCTCTCTCTGCCTCTCCCTTTCTCTCTCTCTCTAAGAAAAAAAAATCAATGGAAAAAATAATCTCACTATTCAGGTGAACATAAAAGAAGAATAAAGAATTGAATTCAGAAAAGTTACGGGAGAGGAGATCCAAGATGGCGGCGCTGCCTCCCACAACCACATCAAAATTACAACTAAAATGCAGAACAACCATCAGCCAGAACCTCTGGACAGCTGGCTGAAAGGAAGTCTTACGACTAGAGAAGTAAAGAAGACAGCACACTGAGACTGGTAGGAGGTGCGGAGTCACAGAAGGTGCTGGTCTGGTACCCATGTGGGCCACTTTTTAATTGGGAGGGAGGTCATCTCTACAGAGATCATCGGGTGGAGCAAGGGGTCCCATACCATACCAAATGCCCAGCCCAGGGTCCCAGAGCTGGGAAGAAGTCCCTACTGGCAGTAAGAACTAAGGGCTGTAAACACCAGTGTGGACTGGGGCTGAGTGACACAGAGGCTGCAGGAGACCCAGCTGCTCCTCTTACATTGTCAGCAGCACAAACTGAACTTACACGCTCCAGCTTCCTCTGACCTTCAGGGCCAGGCCAGCCTTGGGGGGAGGGGCGGATCAAGACACATATGAGGAGACACTGGACTGACTGGCATCGGGGCAGGAACTCAGGGGTGGCTTTCTCCCAAATGAAGGTGCTTGCAGGCCTGACTGACAAGGATTTCAGTTTGCTCCGCCCAGGTGATTCCCTGAGACCTCACCCCATCCAATTTACAACCCCACCCAAGCTGTGTGCTGCAGCTTTTGTATATGAATGGCCTGTCCTTGCTCAGGCTAAAACCTGTCAAACAAGTTGTAGCTGGGTCAGGGAGCCCCAAACCTATCAATAAAGGGCCCACAGGAGGCACCAGAACTAGCCTTCCTTGCTTCACAGCTGGGTCTCATCAGGGCATTTCCATACCCGATACAGAGAGAATTTGCAGATCTCTCTGTAGATCCGGCTGGGTGGCTCCAGACAGAGGCTGACTTTACACCTCCCTGGAAACCCAAGAGTAAGTATACCAAATGGTCAGTGTCATACCATACCAGATTACAACTCTTCACATCCATAAGCGACACACTCACTTGGGGCAGAGGCACTGAGCACCCAAGCCCAAATGAAGCAAGTCCTGCTCCAAAGGGGTGTCTCCTGCACAGCAGCTCTCCCACTGTAGTCACAGTGACCCCCATAGATGAGAAAATACTCAACAAAATACTGGCAAATCGGATCCAGCATTACAATAGAACGGTCATACACCATGACCAAGTGGGATTTATTCTGGGGATGAAAGGAGGGCACAATATCCGCAAATCAATAAATATGATACATCACATAAACAAATTGAAACACAAAAATCACATAATCATATAAATTGATGCAGAATAAGCATTTGACAAAATCCAACACCCTTTTTTAAAAAAAAAAAAAATAAAATATTTTATTAATTTTTTACAGAGAAGAAGGGAGAAGGATAGAGAGTTAGAAACATCAGTAAGAGAGAAACATCGATCAGCTGCCTCCTGCACACCTCCCACTGGGGATGTGCTTGCAACCAAGGTACATGCCCTTGACTGGAATTGAACCTGGGACCTTTCAGTCCGCAGGCCAATGCTCTATCCACTGAGCCAAATTAGTTAGGGCCCAAGGTCCTTTCTTGATAAAAACTCTCAGCAAAGTGAGAGTACAGGGATCATACCTCAACATAATAAAAGTCTTATATGACAAACCTACAGCCAACATCATACTCAATGGGCAAAAACTAATACCATTTTCCCTAAGAACAGGAATAAGACAGTGATGCCCACTTTCACCACTCCTGTTCGATATAATACTGGAAGTGCTAGCCATAGCGATCAGACAAGAAGAAGAAATGGGAGGCATCCAAATTGAAAAGAAGAAGTAAAACTGTCATAATTTGCAGATGGTATGATATTGTACATAGAAAACCCGAAAGCTTTCATCAAAAAACTACTGAACAGCCCTAGCTGGTTTGGCTCAGTTGATAAAGCATCGGCCTGCGGATTGAAGGGACCCAGGTTCGATTCCGGCCAACGACACATGCCGGTTTGTGAGCTTGATCCCCAGTAGGGGGCGTGCAGGAGGCAGCCGATAAACGATTCTCTCTCATCATTGATGTTTCTATCTCTCTCTCCCTCTCCCTTCCTCTCTAAAATCAATAAAATATATATATTTTTAAAAATGTGGAAGATCTACACAATGAAATACTATGCTGCTGTAAAAAAGGAACTCTTACTATTTGCAACAGCATGGATGGACCTGGAGAGCATTATGCTAAGTGAAATAAGCCTGTCGGAGAATGATAAATATCACATGATCTCACTCATTTGTGCTCAATGGGGGTAAAAGGAGACATATATAATCTATATCATAAAGAGCCAGGGTTGTAATGACTGCCTATGACTGAAGGCTAGACCAGATCAGAAGTCAGTGCTGGGTTGCCAAGGCGACCCAGAACTGACTGCCGCTGCTGCTGGCACCCTGACCCAGCCCTGACTGCCTAAGGCGCTGCAGATCAGGTCAGGAGAGGCCTGCAGTGAGAGAGAGAGGCAGGGTCTAATCCGCAGCCTCTGTGGCAGCCGTTAATCAGAACTTGCCTCTTTTTCTCTCCCCACCTGGCCAACAGCCTTCCCTCCATTTCTGTCCAGGCCTCCATTGGGGCTGCTGATCAGCCCCGCCTTTCTCATCCGGCCCCGTTGATAGGCCCAGAAATGCTGATGGGCATAGAAACCGACCAATCAGAACCAAGTCTAGGTGAATGTTAAGAGCCAATGGCTGACTAGGAGGCAGAGCTTTTGATGCTGACTGGCATAGAAACTGACCAATCAGAACCAAATCTGGGTGAATGTTAAGAGCCAATGGCTGCCTAGGAGGTGGAGCTTTTGACATTGACTGGCATATAAACTGACCAATCAGAACCAAATTGGCTGGCAGAGCAGGGCAGTTGGGGGTGACCAGGCCTGCAGGGAATACCAGTTGGGGGGGGGACCAGGCCTTCAAGGGAGGGCAGTTGGGGGGGACCAGGCCCGCTGGGGAGGGTAGTTGGGGGCAACCAGGCTGGCAGGGGAGGGCAGTTAGAGGCAATCAGGCATTCAGGTATGGGCAGTAGTGGGGAACCAGGCCTGCAGGGGAGGGTCATTAGAGGCAAGCAGTCCAGCTGGGGAGGGCACATAGGGGCGACCGGGCTGGCCGGGGAGGGCATTTGGGGTGACGGGCCTGCAGGGGAGGGCAGTTGGGGGCGACCGGGCTGGCAAGAGAGGGCAGTTGGTCACGATCGGGCCAGTAGGAGAGCAGTTATGCGTCGGTCAGGCTGGCAGGGGAGTGGTAAGGGGGAGATAAGGCTGGCAGGCAGAAGCGGTTAGGGACAAACAGGAAGGCAGGCAAGCGTGTTTGGGAACCAGCAGTCCCAGATTCAGGCTAAACCCGGCAGTCGGACATCCCCCAAAGGGTCCCAGATTGGAGAGGGTGCAGGCGGGGCTGAGGGACACACACACCCCTGCAAGTGCACGATATATGTAAGACAATATATAATACTTTAAACAAGAATTTTTAAAAAAAAATATGGTGAAAATATCCATAGTCCACAACGCAATTTACAGATTAAATGCAATCCTGAGAATAATTCCTATGGTATTTTACAAAGAAATGAAAAGAGAACCTTGAAATATATGGAACTAAAAAATGAGAATAGCAAAAACAATCGTGAGAATAAAGCTCGGTGGCATCACACTTCCTGACTTCAATTTATTACAAAGAGAAAGCAAGCAAAGAGTGTGTTGCTAGAGAAACACAGACACATACATCAACGGAACAGAACAGAAAACACAGAAATAAACCCAGGCACATACTTTCAAGTAATCTTTGTCAAAGCTGCAAGACACAGAAGAAGGGAAAGATGGTTTCTTCAATGAATGGTGCTGCTGAAAATCAACACTCACATGTAAAACAACAATACTGATCACCACTGATAAATTGGAACTCAACCTGCAGGACAAAATTAAATATCAGCACTAAAACATAAAACTCAGAGGAAATCAAGATGGCGGCGTAGGTAAACACCTAACTGCTGCCTCGCACAACAATTTCAAAACTACAACTAAAAGACAGAACGGACATCATCCAGAACCACAGGAAGGCTGGCTGAGTGGAAATTCTACAAGTAGAAGGAAAGAGAAAAGCTCACGGAGAATCAGAGGAGCGGCAAAAGGCTGAGGTACGGAGACACGCCCGCAGAGAGGAAGGGAGGCTGAGTGCCTGGCTGACTTTCTCTGGCGGGAGGGGGAAGGAAGCTCCCGAATGCACTGAAACCCAGTTCCGACTGCACTGAATCCCAGTTCCAGGCGAAACCCTGTGGACCCAGGCTCATATAGGGGGAGTCAGGACTGTCAGGGAGAGAGAAAGGCACACGGAGACTCGGAGACTCAGGGGAGCCGCAGCAGGCAGGGGAGTGGGGGCACGTGCGCAAGGGCAGGGCTGACGGGAAGCCAAGACTGTCTGCTCCGCTCTGAGACTCCGCCCCATCCAAGCTGAGCACAGAGGCTTTTGCAGTTTTCCAAGTCTGATCCTATAAGGCTGTCTCCAGCACCGAACTTCTCCCAGCGTAGACACAGCTGATCCTTACAGCCAACTGGCCGAGGTCAATTCCTCCCAGTGCTACCAACAACAATCAGGACTTAACTACAACAAGGCTGTACACACAGTCCACAAACGGGTGCACCAAGAGTATCCACCTCAGGTTAACTGGGGAGGCCGACCCACTGGGCATTATAGGAAACCTAGCACACAAATCTACCTTACCAACTCAGGGAAGCAGTGAAAATGCGGCGTCAAAGAAACAGATCACAAACGAAAGAAATGGAGGAAAACAAGCGACTGGATATAGAATTCAAAACCACGGTTATAAGGCTTTTCAAGAATATCCTAGAAAAGGCCGATAAATATAACGAGACCCTCGAAGATATGAAAAAGGACCAACTAGAAATTAAACATATACTGACTGAAATAAAAAATATTATACAGAGACCCAACAACAGACTAGAGGAACACAAGAATCAAGTCAAAGAATTGAAATACAAAGAAGCAAAAAGCACTCAATCGGAAAAGCAAAAAAAAGAAAAAAGAATCCAAAAAGTTGAAGATAGTGTAAGAAGACTTTGGGACAACTCCAAGCGTACCAACATCAGAATTACGGGGGTGCCAGAAGAAGACAGAGAGCAAGATACTGAAAACCCATTTGAAGAAATAATGACTGAAAACTTTCCCTACCTGGTGAAAGAAATAGACTTACAAGTCCAGGAAGCGCACAGAACCCCAAACAAAAGGAATCCAAAGAGGACCACACCAAGACACATCATCATTAAAATGCCAAGAGCAAAAGACAAAGAGAGAATATTAAAAGCAGCAAGAGAAAAACAGTTAATTACCTACAAGGGAGCACCCATAAGATTGTCAGCTGATTTCTCAACAGAAACTATGCAGGCCAGACGGGAGTGGCAAGAAATTTTCAAAGCAATGAATAGCAAGATCCTGCAACCAAGATTTCTCTACCCAGCAAAGATATCATTCAGAATTGAAGGGCAGATAAAGAGCTTCACAGATAAGAAAAAGCTAAAGGAGTTCATCACCACCAAACCAGTATTATATGAAATACTGAAAGGTATTCTTTAAGAAGAGGAAGAAGAAAAAAGTAAGGAGAAAAATTATGAACAACAAATACATATCTATCAACAAGTGAACCTAAAAATCAAGTGAATTAAAAACCTGAGGAACAGAATAATCTGGTGAATATAATAGAATCAGGGGCATAGAAAGGGAGTGGACTGATAATTCTCAGGGGGAAAGGGTATGGGGACGTTCAGGAAGAGACTGGACAAAAATCATACACCCATGGATGAGGTCAGTGTGAGGGAGGTAAGGGCAGAAGGTGGGGTGGGAACCGGGTGGAGGGGAGCTATGGGGGGGAAAGGAGAAACAATTGTAATTGTAATAATCTGAATAAAGATTTATTTAAAAAAAAATGTAAAACTCCTCAGGACAACCGAGAGAAAAAGTTTTGGAGCTTTATTTTGGACAGGATTTTCTGAATGTGACACCAACCACAACACAAAAAAGAAAAAACAAACAGTCCACACTGCAACAAATAAAGAAAAATAGCGTCTTCACAGCACAACAGCAATAAACAAAATGAAATGAAAGGAAATCTAGAGAACAGAAGAAAATACTTGCAAATTATATGAAGGGATCGATTAAAGATTGTGGATTCAGTTCTGATCGGCACAATAAAGCAAATATTGCAATATGGAAAGAAATTCACACAAATAGTTGCAGTTCCCAGGGAATAATAAAAGTATGTTAATACCATAGTGCAGGCCAATAACAATGCAATGACTGTCTCAAAAGCAAACTCCATATAACTTCATGCAAAATACTTTATTGCTAAGCAGTAGCAACAAGCATCTGAGCTTGCTAGAATCATGGTGGCACTAGACTTGCGGAAAACAGGGTTGCCAAAAACAGGGATTTTGTAGAAAAGCGGGCGTGAGGGAGCAATATTTGCAAAGCGCAATTAAGCACATGCAAAAATATGTGTTCCTATATGCCGTAAGCAATTAATACATAATATATACAAGGTAGTCAAAAGAATGTTTAACCGAAATGGGGAAACCAAGATGGCGGCATAGGTAAACACCTAAACTGCTGCCTCGCACAACAATTTCAAAACTACAACTAAAAGACAGAACGGACACCATCCAGAACCACAGGAAAGCTGGCTGAGTGAAAATTCTACAACTAGAAGGAAAGAGAAAAACTCACAGAGAATTGGAGGTACGGCAAAGGGGCTTTGTGCGCGCAGAGAGGAAGGGCGGCTGAGAGCCTGGCTGACTTTCTCTGGCGGAAGGGGGAAGGAAGCCCCCGACCGCACTGAACCCCAGTTCTGACTGCACTGAACCCCAGTTCCGGGCGAACCCCTGGGGACCCACGCTCTTACGGGGGGAATCTGGACTCTCGGGCGGAGACTCGGGAGCCGGGGAAGGCGGAGGAGACTCGAGCTGGGAAAGGCAGAAGTCTGAAGGCGCACGCGGGCCAGTGCGCACAAAGGCTGCGGAAGTTGCCACAGGCTTTCCCTAGTGGAAGGGAGTCAGAGGATTCTGACTGCACTGAGCCCCAGTTCTGACTGCAGTGAACCCCAGTTCCAGGCGAGCCCCTGGGGACCCACGCTCTTATGAAGGGAGTCTGGACTCTCGGGCGGAGACTCGGGAGCTGGGGAAGGCGGAGGACTGAAAGTGCGCACGCGCGCGCGTGCCAGTGCGCACAAAGGCTGCGGAGGTTGCCACAGGCTTTCCCTAGTGAAAGGGAGTCAGAGGCTCCTGACGGCACTGAGCCCCAGTTCTGACTGCAGTGAACCCCAGTTCCAGGTGAGCCCCTGGGGACCCATGCTCTTGAGGGGGGAGTCTGGACTCTCAGGCGGAGACTCGAGCTGGGGAAGGCGGAGGACTGAAAGCACACATGCGCGCAAGGGCAAGGCTGACAAGAAGCCAAGACTGAGACTCCACCCCATCCAGGCTGAGCACAGAGGCTATTGCAATTTGGCAAGTCTAATCCTATAAGGCTGTCTCCAGCACCGAACTTCTCCCAGCATAGACACAGCTGATCCTTACAGCCAACTGGCCCGGAGGTCAATTCTTCCCAGTGATACCAACAACAATAAAGACTTAATTACAACAAGGCTGTACACACAGTCCACAAAGGGGTGCACCAAGAGTGTCCACCTCAGGTTAACTGGGGAAGCAGACCCACTGGGCCATATTGGAAACCTAGCACAAATATCTACCTTTCCAACTCAGGGAAGCAGTGAAAATGCGGGGTCAAAGAATCAGATCACAAACGAAAGAAATGGAGGAAAACAGACGACTGGATATAGAATTCAAAACCACCGTTATAAGACTTTTTAAGAATATCCTAGAAAAGGCCGATAAATATAACGAGACCCTCGAAGATATGAAAAAGGACCAACTAGAAATTAAACATACACTGACTGAAATAAAAAATATTATACAGAGACCCAACAACAGACTAGAGGAACACAAGAATCAAGTCAAAGAATTGAAATACAAAGAAGCAAAAAACACTCAACCGAAAAAGCAAAAAAAAAAAAAAAAATCCAAAAAGTTGAAGATAATGTAAGAAGACTCTGGGACAACTTCAAGCGTACCAACATCAGAATTATGGGGGTGCCAGAAGAAGAGAGAGAGCAAGATACTGAAAACCTATTTGAAGAAATAATGACTGAAAACTTTCCCCACCTGGTGAAAGAAATAGACTTACAAGTCCAGGAAGCCCACAGAACCCCAAACAAAAGGAATCCAAAGAGGACCACACCAAGACACATCATCATTAAAATGCCAAGAGCAAAAGACAAAGAGAGAATATTAAAAGCAGCAAGAGAAAAACAGTTAATTACCTACAAGGGAGTACCCATACAACTGTCAGCTGACTTCTCAACAGAAACTATGCAGGCCAGACGGGAGTGGCAAGAAATTTTCAATGTGATGAATAGCAAGAACCTACAACCAAGATTACTCTACCCAGCAAAGCTATCATTCAGAATTGAAGGGCAGATAAAGAGCTTCACAGATAAGAAAAAGCTGAAGGAGTTCATCACCACCAAACCAGTATTATATGAAATGCTGAAAGGTATTCTTAAAGAAGAGGAAGAAGAAAAAGTAAAGAGAAAAATTATGAACAACAAATACATATCTATCAACAAGCGAACCTAAAAATCAAGTGAATTAAAAACCTGAGGAACAGAATAATCTGGTGAATATAATAGAATCAGGGGCATAGAAAGGGAGTGGACTGATAATTCTCAGGGGGAAAGGGCTATGGGGGGTTCATGAAGAGAATGGACAAAAATCATACACCTATGGATGAGGACAGTGGGGGGAGGTAAGGGCAGAAGGTGGGGTGGGAAATGGGTGGAGGGGAGCTATGGGGGGAAAAAGGAGAAATAATTGTAATAATCTGAATAAAGATTTATTTAAAATATATATATATATATATTTATATATATATTTATTTAATATATATATATATATATATATATATATATATATACACACACACACACACACACATGACCAACAGGAATATAGAAAATGCTTTCCTCACTGATCAAGGTGGAATCTCTCAGGCTTCCTGCAACACTACTAACCACAGGTCCTTCCCTGTGAACTTAGTACAGCGGGGAGAATTGGGACTTCAGGAATAGAAGGGAGCAGAGGAAACAGACCAACCCTCCCCAGGACACCAACTACCCAGGAAACTGGAACAATCAAGCAGAACCACAGTCTACATGGGAGGACACAGCACACCCTGGGAGATGGACCTGGGAAATGGGAAGTCATAAAGCCAAGCCCAGGTCACTGGTGAGAGTGAGGGTCTTACCCAGCGAGGATACAAGTTCAAAGTTCTCCAGCATCACATTCAGGTACAGCTGTCTCTGACCCTCATCAAGGAGGCTCCATTCCTCCCTGGAGAAGTACAGGGCAATGTCCTCAAAGGTCACTCCAACCTGTCAGAATGGAGACAATTGAAACCAGAGCTGTCTCTCTGAGAACCCCCACTCCTACTCCTTACACACCTTCCCCCCCTCAACCTCCTCCAGGGCACCCGGTTAGTGTGGACACCAGGCCCTAATGCCAGTGCAGGCTGCTCTCTCATCACAGTCCCATTACTCACTGGGATTGCCCTCAGCAGAGCAGCTGGGTTGGGTGGGAAGGATTGGGGGAGGGGAGGGCAGAGAGCAATGCCATTTAAGGTCTGGGTGATGCCTGCAGGGCCCCAGCCTTCCTGCCAAGCAATTCCACTGCAGTCTCCTAGATCATGCCTCCAAGACAAAGCCAAGCCTGGGTTTACGCTTCTCCTTTAAGTCCCCACACCAGGTCCCGGGGACCATCAGCTCACACTTCCTCCAGATGTGCACACCACTGGGTAATCTTTAACCCCTTCCCATCTTCAGACCCAGGTTCACTCCCTCAGCTCTGCCCCCGTTCCTGCTCCAAAGCCACTGGATCTCGCTGGACTCCCCCATGAACTTGGCACATGGCATGTAGAGAGCTTGTCTTCCAGCCGGGTCCAGGACCACCCCAGGCCTCTGATGGACCCCACAGCCGGGAAAGCCCCAATGAGTCTGTGACGTCCTCCCTGCAGCCTCTGATCTGTCCGCCAATCCTCACAGCCCACACCCTCAGGGGAACCTCAGATGCAAGTCACCCCTGTCCTCTCTGCCCTGCACTGGCTGTGTCCTCAGAAGACACAACACTCCTCTCTCCCCTCCGCCTTCCTCACGGTCCTCCATGCGGACTGAACTGGCTGACCTTACAGGCACCCTCCCCCAGCTGTGGTGTCTGGGAAAGGAGGAGGTGAGGGCCTGGGGGACTCGAACTCACCTCAGTGAAGTTTCTCTGAGCGGGCGCTGCCATTGCACTCTGTGGGCTGAGCGGGGCGGGAGCGGCTGGAGTAGAACCCACTGTAGGAATGGCGGTCCCTGTCGCGGCTCTGGCGTGGGTCCGGGTGGTGAATCCGAGCTTCAATCCCACGTGTGAGCTGGGAGCACCACAGGAGGCTCCGACCATTGGCTGTGAGGCGGGGAACACCACTCCTCTTCACTCCTCCACCGGACTCTGAGCCCAGGAACTCCTGACCGCCTGAGAAAAACATATCAGAAGACGAAATCCCGCCAAGAGGACTACTGGTCCCGCCCTACAGAAGCGGCCAAACGGAAATGCCTTATCTGAGCCCCCATTGGCTCAGCCAGGTAGCATTCCATGCCTGGCCTTGTGGGTAATGTAGTTTCTCCGCTCCAAGGCCAGGGTCCAGTATTTCTCAGTTGACTTCAGGACTGGATTTAGGGTCAAATAGCCCAAGAACGCACCAAGTATACTAAATGCCCTCTAGTGCCTTCAGGGGAGGTGATGTCTGGGGCAAGTTTGTTTCTCCTGCACCTGCGGGGCTGGTTTTGCATATCTTTCGTCAGGACCTGCTCTTTCTGAATGGCAGGCATTGTTTCTTCATTCAGGACTTTTGGCTGTGTCTCCTTCAGGCCAACTGTAGCTGGGGGAGGTTGTTCATGTCTCTAACTGGCTCTAACCTGCCTCCATTGAATCCATTATACAAAGTTAATATCACAAAACAGACACTCATACCTAAGATCATCTGCTTCTGATGCCATCCGAAGTGTCAGCTCTGCCTGGGATGCAGTGTGGATAAGATGGCCGAGCCCTAACAGGTTTGGCTCAGTGGACAGAGCATCGGCCTGCGGACTGAAAGGTTCCAGGTTAGATTCCTGTCAAGGGCATATACCTTGGTTGCGGGCACATTCCCAGTAGCTGTGCAGGAGGCAGCTGATCAATGTTTCTCTCTCATCGATGTTTCTAACTCTCTATCCCTCTCCCTTCCTCTCTGTAAAATCTCAATAAAATATATTTTAAAAAAGAAAACGATGGCCCTAACCGGTTTGGCTCAGTGGATAGAGCGTCGGCCTGCAGACTCAAGGGTCCCGGGTTCGATTCCGGTAAAGGGCATGTACCTTGGTTGTGGGCACATATCCAGTGAGGAATGTGCAGGAGGCAGCTGATCGATGTTTCTCTCTCATCGATGTTTCTAACTTTCTATCCCTCTCCCTTCCTCTCTGTAAAATATCAATAAAATAAATTAAAAAAAAGAAAAAAAAGAAAAAAAGAAAACGATGGCCGAGAGACATGTGAAAAAATGCTCAAAGTGACTGATCATCAGAGAGATGCAAATTAAAGAAACAATTAGGTATCACCCCACCACTGTCAGAATGGCTGCCATCAACAAATCAACAAAGGGAAAGTGCTGGGGAGGATGTGGAAAAAAGAGAACCCTAGTACACTGCTGGTGGGAATGCAAACCGGTACAGCCATTATGGAAATCAGTTTGGAGTTTTTGCAAAAAATTTAATATGGAACTGCATTTGATCCAGTGATTCACTTCTAGGAATATATCCTTGTCCCAAGTAGATCCCAGGAAAGGATCTGGGGCGTTCATCTAAGGCGTCCCTCGAGATAAAGTTTAACCGTGCAGGAACTGGGACAGTCAAGTAGTTGCTGATGGAGAGACTGTTCTTCATCAGCAGGACTGAGGACAGGCTTAGGACCAAAAAGACCATAGGCTTTAAGTTTAAGTTTAAGCATACAAAAATTAATTCAATTAACTACCAGAGGAATTACACCACATGAAACATATGCAGTTGCAAATCACACAGCTTTTTATTACTCACACAAATCCTGAGCGGCTGCAGGTACAAGCTTAGTTAGGAATCCCCATGGTGTTGTCCGCTGTGGTCCGGCAGCTGGGCTGGGCTGTCCAGGTGCAGGAATGCTCGTATTTTTCTACCAAGAGCTCAGTTGTGTCACAATTGGGGATTACTGTCCATTTTTCTATCATCTGGCAGGAAAAAGAGCGTGTAGAGGCGTCACTTGTCAGACCTACAAAGGGAAGGACCTTTGTAATGTCTTGACAAGACAAACATCATTGCCTGTCAGGGGTCCATATTTAAAGCTTGTTCGTACCCGTACCAGCTCAGGTGGCTATCAATGATTTACATCAATGCACATATGTTCATCTTAAACACTGCGAGGGGGCTAAGGAGAGTACATCACTCACACAAGTGTTTATCTTGACCCAAGTCAGTCAGTGTCAGTTCAAATCCTTATCTCAGGGGTACACATGCTTCAGGGAAGTGGGGAATGTATCTTTAATATCACACTTTAACTTTTTTTTTATATATATATTTTATTGATTTTTTACAGAGAGGAAGGGAGAGGGATAGAGAGTTAGAAACATCAATGAGAGAGAAACATCGATTAGCTGCCTCCTGCACACCCCCCACTGGGGATATGCCCGCAACCAAGGTACATGCCCTTCACTGGAATCGAACCTGGGACCCTTTAGTCTGCAGGCCAACGCTCTATCCACTGAGCCAAACCAGTTAGGGCACACTTTAACTTTTAAGGGAAGTTAACTCAAACATTTTTTAACTTTTCTAACATTCCTTAAGCATTTTTTTTTTAAATATACTTTATTGATTTTTTACAGAGAGGAAGGGAGAGGGATAGAGAGTCAGAAATATCGATGAGAGAGAAACATCGATCAGCTGCCTCCTGCACACTCCCCACTGGGGATGTGCCCGCAACCAAGGCACATGCCCTTGACCAGAATCGAACCCGGGACCCTTCAGTCCGCAAGCCGACGCTCTATCCACTGAGCCAAACCAGTCAGGGCTCCTTAAGCATTTTTTAAGCATTTCTATATTTTACTACAACAATCCTAAGAAACCTGAAACAATCAAATAGAAAGGATGCACCCCCCTGTTCATAGAAGCACAATTTACAACAGCAAAGATGTGGAAACTGCCCACGTACCCACTAGTGGATGAGTGGATAAAAAACTATGGTACATTTATACCCTAGAATACTATGCAGCCGTAAAAATGAAGAATCTCTTACCCTTTCACACAGTATGGAGGGACCTGGAGAGCATCATGCTAAGTGAAATAAGTCAGTCAGAGAAAGACAATATCACTTGATCTCACTCATATATGGAATCTAACAAAAAATCTGATGAATGGAGTAAATTCAGAGACATAGGACCATGAAATGGAGTGTAAAATCTCAGAAGGAAAGGCGGGGAGAGAAAAGAAAAAAAGAAAAAAGATTCTCGTGTGAGGATTAAGCACACACACCCAAATAGTAAAAACAAAGTCACCTGAGCCTTGAGCATTTTCTTCTTTTCTTTGAAAGCAATGGGAAAGCTCTAGCTTGCCGTGTTCTGGGTCTGCTCTAAATTTGTGTTTACAAATTTGTCTTCTGTTCTCTGTGTCCCTGAAAAAACTGATACCCCTCCAGGTAACTTTCACCTGCTTCACATGAGTCAATTGCTTTTGGTGTTGTTTTATGAAATGTCCAAACCTGTGGAGAATTTTTCTCAGTTTTTTTGCCCCAAGTCGGCAACATTGCCAGAAAGCAAAATAACAGATTGAGTTGGGAGAATAGCAATTTTGTACCTTTTTTATAAATTAGATTCAAAAGAGAAGACATAAGGAGCTTACATGAAGTTCACTGGTGATAAATTAGGGGGGAGAGTTAAGGAGGGAAATCTCTGAGAGTTGATAAAAAGTAAAAAAAAAAAAAAGACACAAACTTCTTTTTAAATGTTATAGAATAGTTAACACTTAATATTAAACACAATAACAATAATAATTGGGGCTCTGTGGTCTTCTGTGCTGGGAGATTGTGCCCTTAGGTGTAAATATTTCTCTCTTTTCCGTGTCCAGCGTGGCTAGAGAGCAGGTCCAGTTCCTGAGTAGGGGTGGCTTGGGATTGAGAAATAAAAAAAAGAGACAAGACACAGAGATAGAAGGAAAAAGCTGGGACTGGGTGGACCGCTGCCCTCTTCTGATGGAGAGACAGTGACCCAGAGCCAATGCAGTGTGTTTATTTTATACCCCCAAATACCAGGAAGTTTTCACCAAAAGTCAAGACAAAGGAGATTATTTGCATCCTTGATTAGGCCCAATTCCTATTCATTCCAGGTGCTTGACTGGATTTACATATCAAAACCCACTTCCCTACACCTGGGCAAAGATAAGAGTCAATGCTGAGAAAGAATCTGCCTTTTTGGTAAGATGTGTAACCAAGACACGGCTTTGCCTGTAGCCTTGGGTTCAGCTGACAATTATTAAGGAAGAATGCCCATGTGCCTTCCCAGGCGCTCTCTACACTTAGGAGTCTGTAAAATAGAAATTTCCCTGAAAATCCAAAGGTATATTATCCCAGATGCAAAAGGACAATAGACTGGCTCAAGAAGATAAAAATTTACCTTTGCAAAACAAAACAAAACAAAACCCCAAAACAAGGGTAGGACATAACTACCACTGTAACTCACTTTTACTTAGAAAGTTTTAACTTCAAACCATCCTATATGGTTACTTTTGGCCTCTGAGTTTGTAAGATTCACCATGTCATGCCAGGATCCCTAAGGTTACTAGGTTTAGTATGTGCCATCATGTTTGTCCATACTGGGAAGTTATAATCTGTGGGTTGAGGAGAAAATTCAATGAGTGGTTTATTAACTCCGGGACCCATTGCTGACGTCCTCCTGAACACAATGCCCCCAGTATGGCTGGTGTCCCTTTACTTAGTCTCCCAGAAATAGTAACACTACAGGTCAATAAAGCCTTAGGTTCTAAATGTGGTGGAGGTATTTGTAAGGACAAGAAAAAGGTCTTTCTTTTTCTTTGCTGTGGTCTTCCACAATTTATGAGAAGCACCTGCTAATTAAATCCCAAGATTGTTTGCTCCTCCAATTCAAACAACTCCTCTGTTCAAACCGCTGAACAAGATTAGTTAACTTTCAAGGCTACTTCCTTGCTACCCCTTCTCCCTGCTGTTGCCACATCTCAGCGATAATTCGCACCAAGGAGTCTCTAGTTAGTAGAAATTTTCCTTCCATCTGCTGTGCGAGCCACATCCCAAGTGGTTCAGGGTTCAGGATCTGGAGAAGGGCAGCGTGCAAATGACAGAGACGTGACAAATAATAATTTGGAAATATTGGGCACCAGGTGGGAAGCCCAATGCAAGGGGAAGGACTTCAACTGGTGCCCTGGCCTTGCCAACCTTTTATTCCATTTTGGATGCACATATTCCCCTTAGTCAGGCAGGTAATTCCGGTAACAGAGAGACTATCATTTTTTTATGGTACACTTTTTTAAATATATCTTATTGATTTTTTTACAGAGAGGAAGGGAGAGGGAGAGAGAGTTAGAAACTTCGATGAGAGAGAAACATCAACCAGCTGCCTCCTGCACACCCCTACTGGGGACGTGCCTGCCACCAAGGTACATGCCCCTGACCGGAATCAAACCAGGGACCCTTGAGTCCGCAGGCCGGTGCTCTATCCACTGAGCCAAACCGGTTAGGACCAGACAGACTATCTGAAAGGTTGGTAAATATTAGTAAAGATGTACTCTCAGACTATTTGGTCAGGAAATTGCTTGAGCTATCATTGTCTCGACTAAACAATCGGTGTACAGTATGGCCCTTGGCAGGGCTCAAGGTTCACCAGTGTTCCAGGCTCCTTGTTTACACTTCTCCGATAGTGAAGACGATGGGTAGATTCCGACACTCTGCCCCTTCAAACAAGCCTATTTTGAAATCTTCATAACGTTTTTCTCTAGTCAATTTTATAGTCTTGGGAAAAGTACTGAGAAGTCACCTATGTATACATCTGCAAGACTGTCTCCAGGAAAGCAAACTAACTGTAACTTTTAAAGACAGTTCATCATGTCTACACCATTTCAACACAGCCCAAGGCCCCTCTGTTCCTTGTCCCTTAAAAACAGACACTGCTGAAAAGCATAAGCCACCCTTTATCCCTGCCCTGCATTGGCTAGCAATACTTGGCCCTTTCTTCTCTTGGAAAGTAACATCCTCTCTTCATGTCTACTTTTAGCTCTGAATTCTTTCACAGCCTGCATCACTGGCCAAACCTGAGCAGTATATTTTTATTCTGAGGAGTTCAGTGGGTCAAAATGAGAAAAATGACTTTGTAGAGACAAAATAATATTTCCTTCTCCTTTACTAGGTTCTTTGGTTGGCCAAGTAATTAAATTGATTGAATATAGATTAACAGGGGAAAAACAACCAAAAAGTTATTAACATGTATACCTCCATATACATAAAAACGACTCAGAAAAACACAGTAACTGGCCAAAATGGCAAACACCTTTACCCGAAAAACTACCTTCACCTACAATAAAAAAAATGTGGTGTGTGGAGAGTCAGTTAGGGTAGATTGTCAGGAAAAGCACAGTAAGGACCTCAGTTGTGGCCCAGTGTGCTATGCACTGTAGTGAGGGCTTGTACTCAAAAGGATTCTGTTCCAACCCAAAGACCCAGGGTGCAGACACAGGAGTGTGGGAAGGAGGATGTGGGTACAGAACATGATCCGGGCTGCAGGGAAAACATGGTGAGAGCCATTGTCTCCTTCAGCCAGTAGGGATATAGAGGACAGAATCACATGGGCAGTGGGTCCTATGCATGAATAAGAGGTGAGCACTCGTTCAATGAGACCTGGATCATGTAGGACTCCAGCATCACTTTAAAATATTAGGTCCCAGAATTCATGTCCAATTGTATCCACTCCTGCAGGGTGAATGTCAGTGCCACATAGGAACATCATGTGAAGGGTCAAACTGAGGAAAGAAATTCATCACAGTGGATGGGATCACAGCATGACACCCAACATGTGGCCACAGGTGCAGAACCCCAGCCCAATTTACAGACGTCTCCTGAGGGTCAAACTCTGTGCTGGGATCAAAGGGGAGGCAGACAAACAGCAGCTCACTCTGAAAGAAGGTTCCCCTGGAGAAACCACTGCATCTGGGAAATGATGGCATTCCCCTGAACATGGGGAGGCCAAGGATAAGGGCTCTGAGATGTAAAGGGAATGGGAGGAAACACATAACGGCAACCATGGAAACAGGAGCTGCAGCTGAGCCACCCTGGTCCTCATGCTGTACCTGCTCCAGTGAGGGCTGCACATCAGTGGTAGAGACTGTGTCTGACGCTGGAGAAAATCATGGTTAAAATCCAGCCCCTTGAACCTGACACTTGTCTGTGGCGTAAACTTGGGAAACCTACTTCATTTCTCTGACACTGAACTTTTTTTTTCAACAATTTGATGTTTCCACTTGTCCAGGTTGTGAGAATTAAAAGAGGAAATGTTTAAATATCTAACCCGGGAATCCTGGCAACAAGTACTTAGCTTGTTACTTTTATTGATCTTGGAAGGTCAGAGTAAGCGCCATCAATCATCTGCATGTCACGTTCAGCCAACTGAGATTCAGGGAGCTCTAGTGAGTCTGCTGGGCATTCCCAGGTGGGGTGCACCACAATGAGACCTGAGTGCCCACAGCACCTGCCTCCCTGCAGCAGAGTCAGTGGCTTCTTATAGGTCCCATTTCTTACTTAAATGCACCCACAGACAACGGGGCTTGTGGGCATCAGGGGAGTAGGAAATGCCTGGCCTGGGAATGTCTCTGCAGGCAGAGTCTGGGGGGCCAGGAGAGGGAAGAGAGAGAAACATCAATAATAAGCCGAAACCGGTTTGGCTCAGTGGATAGAGCGTCGGCCTGCGGACTGAAGGGTCCCGGGTTCGATTCCGGTCAAAGGCATGTACCTTGGTTGCGGGCACATCCCCAGTGGGAAGTGTGCAGGAGGCAGCTGATCGATGTTTCTCTCTTATCGATGTTTCTAGCTCTCTATCCCTCTCCCTCCCTCTCTGTAAAATATCAATAAAGTATATTAAAAAAAACCACGTCAATAATAAGAGAGAATTATTAATCAGCTGCCTCCTGCATTCCCCATACTAGGGGATGTACCCTGGGGCCCGATCAGGAATGGAACTGTGAACTCCTGGATCATAGGTCCATGTGGATCCACTGAGCCATGCTGGCTGGGCTGTCATCATCCTTGTTTCCTTCTCTCTCTCCCTCTCCCTTGCTCTATGAAATCAATAAAAATGTTTTAAAAATCAACTAAAATTTTTACTAGAAATTAAAAATATTAAAACATACTTTTCTTTTTTTTTTAATACATTTTTATTGATTTTTTACAGAGAGGAAGGGAGAGGGACAGAGAGTCAGAAACATCGATGAGAGAGAAACATCGATCAGCTGCCTCCTGCACACCCCCTACTGGGGACGTGCCCGCAACCAAGGTACATGCCCTCGACCGGAATCGAACCCGGGACCCTTCAGTCCGCAGGCTGACCCTCTATCCATTGAGCCAAACCGGTTTCGGCTTAAAACATACTTTTCAATACAAAATCTCTTTATTTCCTAAAGCAAAAAATGTACAAAATGAGTAAAATTCCAACATCCATCTTTATTGTTCCACTGCCTCTTTTTAATACATATTTTCATTTAAAAAAATCTTCTCTGTATTGTTCCAATTTTAGTATAAATCCTGCCGAAGCAAGCACTCCACTGTCTTTTTGTTAAATAAAATTGGCTCAGCAAATCAACAAACGACAAGTGCTGGTGAGGATGCGGAGATAAAGGAACCCTGGTGCACTGCTGGTGGGAATGCAGACTAGTGCAGCCACTGTGGAGTTTCCTCAAAAAGTTAAAAACGGAAATCCCATTTGACCCAATGATCCCACTTCTACGAATATATCCAAAGAAATCAGAAACACCAATCAGAAAGGATATATGCACCCTTATGTGTTCATAGCAGCACAATTGACAATATCTAAGATTTGGAAATGAAACATAGGCACTCCAGCTTGTGTAAAAACTGCTGCTTGAATTTTCCACTAAGCATACATAGTTCTTTGTTCTGTGAATTAGCCCTGCTATTTTTAGCTTCTGTAAACACACTTGCTTCATCTGGCCTTGCAAACAGCTCTGCTGCCATCCCTAGCTACTCCCATGCCAGGTGTCTGTTAGTTATCTGAAATGTACTGTTCTCAAGGCTACTGAGTTGTGCTGTACTCAAGGTTACAAGCTTCTTAAAAAATCTACATAGGGCTCTTTGGGATGCCTACAAAGCATCCAGAAACTCCATATTTTGGGGACAAAGAGACCAACAGGGTATAAAGGGAAAACTTCTTCCATATTGCTTTGTTCAGACTTTGAGAGACAACTCCTCTGAGATCACTAGCGCAATAAACGACTCCAAATTATTTCGGCTTACTGATTGATTAAGACAGTGGTTCTCAACCTTCCTAATGCCAAGACCCTTTAATACAGTTCCTCATGTTGTGGTGTCCCCCAACCATTAAATTACTTTCCTTGCTACTTCATAACTGTAATTTTGCTACTGGTATGAATCGTAATGTAAATATCTGTGTTTTCCGATGGTCTTAGGCGACCCCTGTGAAAGGGCGTTCGACCCCCAAAGGGGTCGTGACCCACAGGTTGAGAACCGCTGGATTAAGACATCCTCTGGCCAAAACCGGTTTGGCTCAGTGATTAGAGCGTCGGCCTGCGGACTGAAGGGTCCCGGGTTCGATTCCGGTCAAGGGCATGTACCTGGGTTGCGGGCACATCCCCAGTGGGGGGTGTGCAAGAGGCAGCTGATTGATGTTTCTCTCTCATCGATGTTTCTGACTGTCTATCCCTCACCCTTCCTCTCTGTAAAAAATCAATAAAATATATTAAAAAAGAAAAAAAAAGAAAAGCCAATTTATAAAAAAAAAAAAAAAAAAAAAAAAAAAAAAAAAGACATCCTCTGTTTAGCTTGCTGTTTTACAGTATAACATTTGGCGCCCAAAGTGGGGCTTCAGCGAGATAAGAGATTAAGTGCCTAGGGCCAGGGGTCCTCAAACTTTTTAAACAGGGGGCCAGTTCACTGTCCCTCAGACCGTTGGAGGGCCGGACTATAGTTTACAAAAAAAAACTATGAACAAACTCCTATGCGCACTGCGGGCCCGGGACGCGTCGGCTGCTAAG
This sequence comes from Plecotus auritus, assembly GCF_963455305.1. Taxonomy (NCBI): domain Eukaryota; kingdom Metazoa; phylum Chordata; class Mammalia; order Chiroptera; family Vespertilionidae; genus Plecotus; species Plecotus auritus. The sequence goes on from NC_137785.1 coordinate 8,897,909, forward strand.
CAGGACAGGCAGCGGCACCCGGCAGGCCGGGTAAATGTCCTCGGCGGGCCGCATGTGGCCCGTGGGCCGTAGTTTGAGGACCCCTGGCCTAGGCACTTGGTCTCAGACGCCTCAGGCGGATGGCCTCCCCCGGCCTGGATGCCAGGCTCTGAGGATCTCTAGGGGAGGCACCACCTGAGGAAGTTCCAGGGCCCCAGAGATGTCTCTTGGAGGTTTGGCAGCCGGATGGGAGACACCTGACATGCCCCTACATCCTTTCGGAGTCATGAGAAACGCCTCCGGAGGTAAGTGAATTCAATTAAGTGATCTCTAGTTCACTTTCCTGCCTGCCTGCCTGTGACTGGTCATCCTGTACCGAGAGAAGGACTGGATGCAGTCGTAACTTCTCCAGTAGATTCTCACCAAGACGTTGGTTGACAAACCTGTTCCTGGGGTGTGGGTTCCAGGAGGGCCTTCACGTCTATTAGGGGAGTTAGGCAGTGTTCCTGTTAACTGTTTTAACTTCTGAGTGAATGTCTGCTGAAAGAGAGAAAATGTCAGTATAAGAGCCTGTGTCTCTGTTAGCTAGGCAGAATTGTGCCACCTGACGAATAGTAAGGCTAAACGGTAAAAGAAATTGGAGGATGTTATTCCAGCAGCTGCCAAGAATCTTTATTCTTGAGAATCGTCCTCGCTCTTTCTTTTAGAGTATTAGCTTGCCAGAAAATCTTAGCCAAGGACATTTCTGTCTGTAAAGTAGGGAATTTAATTTGCAATTCCCTGATTTATGATTTTGCTGTGTTGGGTTAAAAGTTCAAGATTCTAAGGTTATAACCCAGAGAAGTTGAAACAAAGAACCACTAGCTAGTTTACTGCTTGCCTGTAAATAACAGGTCCTCATCTCCTCCTGCCAAGGTCAGAGTAAATACTTAATGTGGAACGGGATGGGGAAAGATAAAAACAGAAAATGAAAAGCAAAAGGTTTCTGTCTCTGAGCCTGGCAGGGTGGGATTACCGGGGCTGTGTCCAAATGTCCAGCAGAGAAACTTTGGAATATAGTATTTTGTGGCCAGGTTAAAAAGGGTTAATTCTGTAGTCAGGAACGAAAAAGCCAGTACAACCTACTGAAGATGGAGGAGAAAGAAAAAAAAAAATTAGAGTAGAAATACTTAATTGAAGGTCTGAGGCATGGTTATGCATTCCTGAAGGACATAGAAAACAGGTTTAAAGGCAAATTTGAAAGTATAAAACTTATGAAGGTTGTATATGTGATAAGGAGGAGAAGAGAATTAATTAGATGATGCAGGCCAGTGGCCGGGATGGGGAGAATAGGAAAACTGAAATATTTGGACAGCAGGTTGCAACCATCTAGAGGACTCGGTCTTCGCTAAACCAAGGACACTCAAAAGCCAATAATTTAATTTTGCCACCCTAAACAAAGGTTAAATAGATTATGCCAAAGTACTCAGGGAGACTAATAAAAGAAATCCAACTAGTGTTATCATAATTACCTGTTCATGGACCCCGTTCACCCCATCTGTTTGTCTTGTCATTTTCAGTTGTTTGTTAGGGTCCTCCTGGAGGACATAACCTGGTTCTTCTCCCTTTGCCCACTCCTGATGGCATCTGTGACTGGATTACTGAGCTTTTCTATCGGGGTGCCCACCAGGAAGGACTTCAGTCCACTGGAAATTTCCCTGCACACCTTTTCCCTTCTCGGGGCTTCACAGATTTGATTGATTGATTGATTAAGGTGTCCTCTGTTTAGCTTGCTGATTTACAATATCACAGAAACAGCCTAAGTGGCCATCAGCAGATGACTGGATTAGATAACTGGTACAGCTACACAATGCAATACTACGCTGCTGTAAAAAAGAAGGAAATTTTACCATTTGCAACAGCATGGATGGAACTGGAGAGCATCATGCTAAGCGAAATAAGTCAGTCGGAAGAAGATAAATATCATATGATCTCACTTATTTGTGGAATATAATGAACAACATAAACTGATAAACAAAAATAGAGCCAGACAGAAAGATATATTCTAGAATATAATAGAAGTAATCCTGTTATTTGAAGATTTTTAATATTTCCTACAACGTTTGGATATCATACTACATTAGTACAGTTTGGGCAATATTATTTTTTTTTAAATATATTTTATTGATATTTTACAGAGAGGAAGGGAGAGGGATAGAGAGCGAGTAACATCGATGAGAGAGAAACATCGATCAGCTGCCTCCTACACACCTCCCACTGGGGATGTGCCCACAACCAAGGTACATGCCCTTGACCGGAATTGAACCCGGGACCCTTCAGTCCGCAGGCCAACGCTCTATCCACTGAGCCAAACCGGTTTCGGCTTGGCAATATTATTATACTTAAAATCCTTTTATTCTTAAAATATTAATGTTTATTGCATGTAATATTATTATATATAAGATCATTTTTCTTGAATAATTGGTGCTTTTTGCATGTAACATTATGTTTGAAATATTTTTTCTTGAGATATTAATGTTTATTGCATGTAACATATTTAATATTGCTTTTCTTGAAATATTTAAAAAAAACTATATATATAAAAGCCAAGTGACAAAAGAGCAGAACGAACTGAACAACTGGTGGCTATGAAGCACGCTGCAGCAGCCAACTGCCCTCAGCCCTCCCACTGCCACCCATACCCCGATTAGCCCCCCCCCACCCTGATCACTGAAGTGTGAATTTCAGTAATTCTAAGTAAGTAAACACTCTCCAGTGGTCATAGACCAGGAACCTCAATGACGAATGATCAGGAGCAAAACTGCTCAGGGTCTGGACCGTCAGTCAGGTGTGGAGGAGAGGTGCCCAGCACAACCAACATCTTCCCCGCTCCCGATCAGCCCTCCCCCACCCTGATGCAGTCAGGAGTCCAGGAGAGGTACCCAGCACAACCACCGTCTTCCCAAGTTCTCTCTCCACTGCTTATTACCAAAGAGGGCAGCCACATCAAACCACAGCCTCTCTTTAGAGGGTTTGTCAGCATGGAACTAAACCATATCACCTGTCTCAGGAGAGGCTTAGAAACAGAAGCTGTGTCCCTGACACTAAAGCACCTTTGATGCTTCAACTCATCCAAAAGCGAACAGCAAATGTGTATACACTCTGCAAAGATCTTTGACGCCAGTAACTCCGCCTGGCCATCCCCGCCCCTGGTCGGCACCCTCCTAAGGCCCCCCCTACCCCAATCGGGAGCAGACAACCAGACCCCACCTATGAATTTGTGCACCAGGCCTCTTGTATATACATAAAAAAAGAAAGAAAATTGCCAAAACCCATAGCACATTAGGCAGAACATATGATTAGATGTTTTAATAAAGATACAGATTCAACAAATGCACTTCTGAGAAATAGCCCCCCATAAATTCATAGAAAAAATACAATCAAACAACATTGAGGTAGAATGACAAAATTATAGAATATCTATTTATATATCTATCTATATAAGATGCAAATATCCTATGTGTCCAACTATCTGGGTAATGACGTCCAGTAGTAACACGTGCTTTTCTCTCCCTAGCAAAGACTAGCCTCAGGTGGAAACACTTTACACTGTAACCAAATGTCTGTGAAGCGTTTTCCTGTGCCTCAACTCATTTGATCCTCACAGAAGTCCTGGAGTAGGTAGAGAGGTCACTCAATTGAATCCAAAATAGTAAAAAAAATACTTTTCTTTACTGGAAAATGCAGATTTATAAAGCTTAAAAACTTGACCCGACTGAAAAGAAGAATAGGTAGACCTTGAAAATGACTTCAGCTTTTCCCACTGTGCAGAATGTAGTGAAACACTGCTCCAGTTAAATATTTTTCCCTTTGTTCTCGCTGTGTGATCTACAATAATAATGTGCTTCGTGTTGATGTTTACTACTGTGTTGATGACAATTACCTGAAAGAGAACTTGGGGTACTTCACTGGGCTGGAAAAAGTTGAGCTACATCAGAAAGCAGGTCTACTTAAGCAAGGTTATTCTATATGTATAAAAGGCTAAGCTGAGTCGCGCATGCAAGATGGATATAGAGCTCTCGCTGGCGCCAATCACACGAGTGTGTTCGCTGGCTCCAATCACACGAGTGTGTTTCAATCCGTCATTGTTGATAGTGAATTTGGTTGTTTTTGTTGACATTCTGAAGCTGAAATAAAGCGGAAGCAGCACATGGAAGTAACAATTGCGATTAAATTTGATCATAATAGTGATCCGGGTAGATATAATTATCCCCGAGTAACTGAAGTTGCCATCATATTCAGAAATGCTGATGAAGGACCTCCTTTTGAAAGGGACTTGCTCATTCATTGTAAACTAGAACCCAATACTCCAAATGACACTAACATGAAACAAATCAGTATCCTGTTTCCTATATTACATGCAATGACATACCCTATTCTTTTCCCACATGCTGAAAAAGGCTGGGGAACCAATATTGCATTAAGAGTCAGAGACAACAGTGTAATCAACAATAATATTAGATTCAATGGATGATGCCAAAAATGAAAGTCTTCTCTTTGAAATTCTTAAAAAGTATTACTCCTTCAGGAATTCTGTCATAAATTAGAATTGAAAATAGGTACAATCATCATGCTACTGAGAAATCTTAATAGAAAATGGTACTAGATTTATTATCAAAAGATTGTGACCTGCCCTGACTGGTTTGGCTCAGTGGATGGCGCAACGGTCTGCAGTCTCAAGGGTCCCAGGTTCAATTCCGGTCAAGGGCATGAGCCTTGGTTGTGGGCACATACCTAGTAGGGAATGTGCAGGCGGCAGCTGATCGATGTTTCTCTCTCATCGATGTTTCTGACTCTCTGTCCCTCTCCCTTCCTCTCTGTAAAAAATCAATAAAATATATTAAAAAAAAAAAAAAAAAGATTGTGACCTAACGTAATCAAAGCAGAAGAATTAACAGGAGCTGCAGAGGTGAGGTTGTTCTGATTCCAAGAATTGATTTGTCCCCATCTGACACTGGCCTCAGTGTTAGAATAAGTTTAATCAATGTATCAGTCATTGTTTTTGTCAGTATTGTTTTTATATCATGTTTTTGTTTTTATATCATGTCTTTGTTGTTATATCATGTTGTTGTTTATTTATTAATAAATTTATATATTATTTTCATGTACACTTTACTAATTTTCTTTCATCTCGGACACTTCTATTATAAAAAGTGGGTGAAGAGCGATATTAAAATATTTCTTCTAATTAATTTGCTTTCAATGTGCATGAATTCATGCACCGGACCCATAGTTTTTAGATAAAGAATGATTGACCAAACAAAATATACTCTAGGACAGCGAAGGTCAACCATTCAGACATCACGGACCAGCAGTGGTTCACGGACCACCAGTTGGCCACCACTGCCCTAGGATGTGGAGCATATGAATACCTCACACACTGGTGGAAAAAGGCCAAAAGGTACAATCATTTTATTTTTAAGGAACAGATTATTGATTTTTAAAATATATATTTATTGACTTCAGAAGGAAGGCAGAGAAAAAAGCAACAATGATGAGAGAGAATCATTGACTGACTGCCTCCTGCACACCCCACAGTGGGGTTTGAGCCAGCAACTCTGGAATGAACCCTGACCTGGAATCGACCCATGACCACTTGGTTCATAGGTCAAAGCTCAGTGACTGAGGCATGCCAGACAGGCAATTTTATTAATTTTTAGAGAGAAGAAGGGTGAGGGAAAGAAACACAATGCAGGAGTGCAACATAGACAGCCATTTCCTACACACCCATTCTGGGAAGCTAGCCCACAAGCCAGGGACAAACCAAGCAATTCAACCGGCAATCCTTCTTTACATGGGATCACACCCAACCAACTGAACCACAACATCCATGATGATATATTCAGCTTAGACCACAATGTTCTAATCTTTGTAAATTTAAACATTCAAATACTCAACTATTCAGATTATGGACTCAATTTTTTTTTTTTTTTGCTATAACTTTTTATTTTTTTTCTTACTATATTTTTATTGATTTCAGAGAGGAAGGGAGAGGGAGAGAGAAACATCAATGATGAGAGAGAATCACTGACCGGCTGCCTCCTGCACGCCCCCTACTGGGGACCGAGCCCGCAACCCAGGCATGTGCCTTTGACTGGAATCAAACCCGCGACCCTTCAGTCCGCAGGCTGACGCTCTATCCACTGAGCCAAGCCAGCTAGGGCTGGACTCAATTTTTGACAAAGGTAAATAAATCTTATATCCATATAAAGAATTATACAGAAATGTTTATCCAACTTTTTCAGAAATAACCTAATATTCATAAAAGTGGATAAGCTATTGGTGATATATTCAAAGGTAAGAATATTTATCAGAAAAAAAAATGAATTACTAATATATCTTTAATGAAACTCCGAGTATTTATGAAACATAAATTAAAGCAGTAAAATACTTAGAAAAAGCAAAGTACTTTATTCAAATGGAATGGAAATCCACAGTTACTAGGAAAGCTGTAAAGAACGGGGTCAGATTATAAGAGGACATGAAGCAATTACACAGTGAAAGATACGGACACCATTATGACTATAATGACGGTTTCAGCTTTATGCATACATGAAAATTTACGGAAAACTATACTAAACATGTATTTTACTCATTATAGCTTTCAAAAATGTTTCAAGATTTAAAAATGTGTAAATTGAAATATATTGGAAAAATAGGTTTGGCAAATCTATATTCAACCCACCTTCTTATGCCCTCTGGGCGAGAATATCGCCTCAGTGACAGAAAATGTAACAAGCAATAAAGAACTTTCACCCTGCCCTAACTGGTTTGGCTCAGTGGACAGAGCGTTGGCCTGCGGACTCAAGGGTCCCAGGTTCGATTCCAGTCAAGGGCATGTACCATGGTTGTGGGCACATCACCAGTGGGGGGTGTGCAGGAGGCAGATGATTGATGTTTCTCTCTCATCGATGTTTCTAACTCTCTATCCCTCTCCCTTCCTCTCTGTAAAAAAAAAAAAAATCAATAAAATATATTAAAAAAAAAAAAAAAAAGAACTTTCACCCAAAACAACAAGAATGCTGGCTGAATAACACGAGCCACATCCCTAAACTACAGACACCCTTTGCCTTTCTCCTTCCTTTTCTGCCAGTGCACCAATAGCTCTGAGGTGAACATCTGAGAGGGTACAGGAAGCCACAAACCTCTTGATTATATTCAATGACAACGACTGTGTCCACAGAAGATAAACATGCCTAGAGATCCTCAGATCTGTGCACACACTGCTCCTGTAGTCTTTTTCTCAGAAACATTCCTGGAAGCAGGTTTAGAGGAGGAACACTCCATCTGATGGGCTGCAGTCCCCTCTAAAACTTGTTAGCTCAGTGTTTCTGCACTGAAAGGGTTTCCCCTAACTGCGATGGTCCTCCAATCAGTGACCATCACCCATGGAATTGTAGGCATTAGGGCACATGGCCTCTGCAAGACCTAAGCAAGAGATTCCCTAAAGCCCTGACCGGTTTGGCTCAGTGGATGTAGCGTCAGCCTGCGGACTGAAAGGTCCCAGGTTCGATTCCGGTCAAGGGCATGTACCTTGTTTGCGGGCACATCTCCAGTAGACGGTGTGCAGGAGGCAGGTGATTGATGTTTCTCTCTCATCTATGGTTCTAACTCTCTCTCTCCCTTACTCTCTCTGTAAAATCAATAAAATATATTTTTTTTTTAAAAAGAGAGACTCTCTTCAAGGTATGAGCATCCCTTGCAAACAAACAAAAAAAATTCATGCTGCCAAAAGATATACTTGTGGTTGTCACAGGTACCCCCTCTGTGGAGTGATCTCTGTGTCTCAAAGAATCCATCTTCACATGAGGACTACAGAGGCCAAATTGTTTCCTGGGAAAATGATGGGCAGCAATGTAAATTTGGAAAACACTGCTGAGCTAATTTCTGCACTATGCTGTTCCCTGAAAAGCAAAGAATGTGTGAGACCCCATAAAAGTTGTTCACCTCATCATGCTTGGAGAGCCCACATCTCCTTATAAGCTAACCCACAGAATAAATAGAATACCCAAGTATCAAGAAACCTTAGGAAAAAGCCTTCATTATTTTACAAAGGAAAGAGACATGAGATTGGCAATTCTGGCATTAATGACTTCTGCACTCAACCAAACCATCACAGCCATGTAGGGAAAGTGTGACCTTGAGAATGACAGTCCCTCTGCAATACTATGCTTTCTGGGCCAACACTAATCAGTCCTACATGCCAACTGGTGAAAGGGAAAACAACTAAGAACAAAGGGCTCAGGTATTCCTAATTTTCTTGAACAAATTAGACAAGAGTTACCTTCCCTGGGAACATGAGGATGGTGATTGATGCCATCTGTATGGGCCTTACTTCAGGTGAAATACTTTCAGCAACAGAAATATGCAGTGACATAGATCTTATAAATTCGGCAACAAGTCTCTGTATATTGGAAAGTGCAACATAGATACATATGGTTCCAACATAAAAACAAACACAACAGCAAAAACACTAATGGGGAGTTTACATAATGTGGGTGATTAACTGTATGAGATAAAATTCAGACACAAGGCCCTTCACAAAATTTCTTTTACTATTGTTAAGTCCTAATTAAGAAACTACATTTCTTATACATCTAAGAAATTTCTCACATTTGGACTCATATGTGCAGAGCAAATTTAGATTTTTGGCTGAGAGATATCTCACGTTAATTGCACTCATAATGGTTTTCTAATTTGTGAACTCTCTGATGATATTGGAGACCACTGTTACTTTTGAAAGATTTCCCACATTCACCGCATTTATACGAATTTTCTCCAGTATGAACTTTCTGATGACGACGAAGAGCACTGCTCCAGGTAAAATATTTCCGACATTCACTGCATTGATAAGGCTTTTCTCCATTGTGAACCCTCTGATGATAACGAAGTGTACTGCTAGTGGTAAAAGATTTCCCACATTCACTGCATTGATAAGGCTTTTCTCCTGAGTGAACTCTCTGATGATATTGAAAACCATTGCTACTTGTAAAAGACTTTCCACATTCACTGCATTTATAAGGATTTTCTCCTGTATGAACTCTCTGATGACGACGAAGATCACAGTTCCAGGTAAAAGATGTTCCACAGTCACTGCATTTATAAGGCTTTTCTCCTGTATGAATTCTCTGATGAAAATGAAGCGCATTGCTATTGATAAACGATTTCGAACATTCACTGCATTTATAAGGATTTTCTCCTGTATGAACTCTCTGATGACGACGAAGATCACTGTTCCAGGTAAAAGATGTTCCACAGTCACTGCATTTATAAGGCTTTTCTCCTGTATGAATTCTCTGATGACAATGAAGCGCATTGCTATTGGTAAACGATTTCGAACATTCACTGCATTTATAAGGCTTTTCTCCAGTGTGCACTCTCTGATGATATTGGAGACCAGAGCACCTTGTAAAAGATTTGCCACATTCACTGCACTTATAAGGCTTTTCTCCTGTATGAAGTCTCTGATGACTACGAAGGTGAGTGCTAGTGGTAAAAGATTTCTCACACTCACTGCATTTATAAGGCTTTTCTCCTGTGTGAACTCTCTGATGTCTACGAAGTTGGTTGCTAGTGGTAAAAGTTTTCCCACATTCACTGCATTGATAAGGCTTTTCTGCTGTGTGAGTTCTCTGATATTGAACACCACTGCTACTTGTAAAAGTCTTTCCACATTCACTGCATTTATACGGATTTTCTCCTGTATGAACTCTTTGATGACAACGAAAGGCAGTCCTCCATTTAAAAGATTTTCCACAGTCACTGCATTTATAAGGCTTTTCTCCTGTATGAACTCTCTGATGACTACGAAGGTGAGTGCTAGTGGTAAAAGATTTCTCACACTCACTGCATTTATAAGGCTTTTCTCCTGTGTGAACTCTCTGATGTCTACGAAGGTCTTTGCTAGTGGTAAAAGTTTTCCCACATTCACTGCATTGATAAGGCTTTTCTGCTGTGTGAGTTCTCTGATACTGAACACCACTGCTACTTGTAAAAGTCTTTCCACATTCACTGCATTTATACGGATTTTCTCCTGTATGAACTCTTTGATGACAACGATGGGCAGTCCTCCATGTAAAAGATTTTCCACAGTCACTGCATTTATAAGGCTTTTCTCCTGTATGAACTCTCTGATGATTATGTACGTGAGAGTTAGTTGTAAAAGCTTTTCCACATTCACTGCACTCATATGGCCTTTTTCCAGTGTGAACTCTCTGGTGACAATGAAGTTCAGTGCTAGTGATAAAAGACTTTCCACATTCACTGCAGTGATAAGGCCTTTCTCCAGAGTGCAATCTCTGATGACAAGAAACTTTAGTGCTACTGGTGTAAGCTTTTCCACATTTACTACATTTATAAGACTCTTCTACAGTGTGAATTCCATGATGACAATGAAGGTTACTGCTACTCATAAAAGATTTCCCACTCTCATTGTTCTCATAAGGCCGGTACAGTGTGTGAACTCTCTGATCACTATGGAGGGCACTGCTACTTGTAAAAGCTTTTCCACATTCACGGCGCTCATAAGGCCTTTCTCCAGTGTGCAAAGCTTCATTATCACCGAGGCTTTTACTACTGCTAAAAGCTTTCCCATATTCACTGCACTGATAAGGTCTTTCTCCAGTGTGACCTTGCTGTTGATCATGAAAGCTAGAAAATTTGGTTAAATATTTTCCACATTCAGAGCACACAAAACACTGACTTCCTCCATGGACATCCTTTTCCGGAATAAAATTGTGGTTGCAACTAATGTCTTTCTTACATTCTTTTCTGGTGTAATAATTGTTTCTCCTATGAAACATCATCCCACATGTGGAAATAGCATTTAGGCACTCCCTGGAGCTAGCAGCCTTTAGGTGGAGGTGTCCGGACCCAGTAAGGACACCCTGCCCAACATCCCCGCATGTGAAATGATTCTGGGACACGTTGAAATTGCAGCTGTTTGCAAGTGAGATCCTGTCCACACCTGTATTGAAAGTCTTCTCTCTCACATGCTGTTGGTGAACTTTTACACTGAAGAAAAACCGTTTTGTACATCCCCCGCACCTCAACAGTATCTGTCCATATTCCGTTCCCTGCAGCTCAGACAAATGGAAAATGTTTCCGAAGACTAACGCACAACTCTCACAGGGATGGCTCTTCTGGGAAGACAAGGCTGCCTTCGGATTCCTTGCCTGCGACACTCTTACAGAAACGTTCCCTTTAGTGGGTGCATCCACATTCTCTGCTCCACAGCAGCAACCTGAACAAAAGGAAATGCTGGTGAGGTACATGTTGACCTTATAAAAACAGAATATCTTCACCACAAATGTTTATGTGTCATGACTAGGCCTGATTGCATAGAACAATTTTCAAGACAAATGAGGGAGACTCTGAGGAAATACATAGTGTGGCCCCACAAGTCAGTCGATGAGGAAAAGCTCACCAAGTAAGGACAGAAGCACAGGATGGGACACAAAGAAGAGAGGAAGGATCTACTCATTGTTCTTGCACAAATGGCTTCCTCTAGGAGCTTCCATGCAGGCCATGTGAGTCTGTGTGGAATAATTTAAAGCTGCTCAAAGCCATAAAAATTAATTGTATTAGAGCACATGATGTTCAACGTCAATATAATAACACCAGTGCACTCCAAGGTGCTGCAGGCATGGACCCACATTGGAGTGCAGTAAAGAGCGACCTGTGAAAGGGGCAGAGGTGCAAAGTCCAGAGAGGTTAAGGTTATGCGTGAGGTGGGAAACAAAGTAGAAATAATCACTGTTAGAACTGAATAGTAGGCAAAGTATCAACATAAGCACAAACAAGCATAACTGTGTGAGGAATGGGCAACTGGAACCAAACACTGGGTTTCTAGCTATGAATGTAACAAAGGCCAGCCGAGAATTTCTCCCTAATGACCGCTGACCAAGGCAAGACCGCCTGTGGGTCCTCTGTGTCATTCATAAAGTTGTGTTGCTTCTTTCATGAACAAATGATTCTTCTGCTTAAATTCCATTAGAGCCATTGCATGGGATAAACGATGCAAATCTTCAAAGAAAAACAGAAAAGATGGATGGTCAACACTGTGGTAGAACAACAAAGTGTAAATGAGATCACAGACAAAAGACCTATGTGTGTGACACCCGCAAGATGGCAGGATCAGAGAAATGAGCATCTTTCCCCATCCCAGTGTAAGTAGACAGCTATCCATAAACAAAAACCCCATAGGAAATGGGAATAAGAGTACCTTGAAGACAAACAGCATTCCAGAACACAAATAAAGGAGAACTCTACAGAAAGGATGACTGGAAAAGACTGGGTGAATAAACATATTTGAAAATTCGTACAGTCAAAAACAAGGGTCAGAGTTACTTCCAGCAGCCACCTTGCTTCTGCTATCATTGACCCTAGAGGCCTGTTCTCAAAAAAGATTGGAAATTTTTGTGTTTAGAGACCACAGAATGGCTTGGCCAGTATGGCTCAGTTGGTTGGATCATCGTCCTGTGTACCAAAGGGTTGAGGATTCAACTCCCAGGCAAGGCACATATCAGGATGTGGGTTCTATATCCAGTCAGCTTGTGTGCACAAAGCAGCCGATTGATGTTTTTCCCTCACACTGATGTTTCCTTCTCTCCCCCCGCCTCTCTCTCTCTCTCTCTCTCTCTCTCTCTCTTTCTCTCTCTCTCTCTCATTATTCATTTTTCTATCTCTCCTTCTATTCCTCTCTGAAATCAATAAAATATATTTTAAAAGTAAATAAATTAAAGAATAAATAAATAGCCCTGGCCCGTGTCACTAAGTGCTGAGAGTGCCTTTCTGTACACAGGAAGGTCATGCTTTCCATTCCCAGTAAAGGGCAGGTACATGGCTTTCAGGTCTGATCCCGACTCTTAGAGCAGGCACCTGTGGGAGGCAATCAATTGATGTTTCTTTCTCTCTCTCTGCCTCTCCTCTATCTCCCTTTCCCTTACTCTCTCTCTCTAAGAAGAAAACAATCAATGGAAAAAATAATCTCACTATTCAGGTGAAGATAAAAGAAGAATAAAGTATTGAATTAAGAAAAGTTAAGGGAGAGGAGATCCAAGATGGCGGTGTAGGCAAAGGCCTATACTCGCTGCTTCCCACAACCACATCACAATTACAACTAAAATACTGAACAACCATCAGCCAGAACCGATGGAAAGCTAGCTACAACGAAGTCTAACGACTAGAGAAGTAAAGAAGAAAGCACACTGAGATGGTAGGAGGTACTAAGGCACAAAAGGTGCTGGTCCTGTACCCACGGGGGCCACTTTTTTAATTGGGAGGGAGGTTGTCTCTGCAGAGGTCACGCGGAGGAGCAAGAGGTCCCAGTACAACACCAGACACCCAGGGTTCAAGAACTGGGAAAAAAAGTCCCTACTGGCAGTAAGAACTTAGGTCTGTAAAAACCAGTGCAGACTGCAGCTGAGTGATACAGAGGCTGCAGGAGATGCAGCTGCTCTTCTTATAATACAAGCACTACCAAATGAACTGACAGGATCCCCCTTCCTTGGAGCTGCAGACCAGAGGAGTTCCAGTACCAGGGGAGGCTCGGGAGGGCAGGGCGCTAGCGGGGAACCAAGACACATATGAGGAGACGCTGGACTGACTGGCATCGGGGCAGGAACTCAAGAGAGGCTTTCTTCCAGACATAGGTGCTCTCAGGGATCATTGATCCTATGCTGATACCTCCCAGTTGCAGGGCTGACTGGCAGGCATTTCTGTTTCCTCTGCCCTAGTGATTCCCTGAGACCTCACCCCATCCAATTTACAACCCCACCCAAGCTGTGTGCAGCAGCTTTTGTATATGCATGGCCTGTCCTTGTCAGGCTAAAACCTGTCAAACAAGTTGCAGTGGGGTCAGGGAGCCCCAACTATCAATAAAAGGTCCAAGACACAGCAACAGGACTAAGATTCCTTGCTTCACAGCTGGGCCTCATCGGGGCACTTCCAAATCCCAAACAAAGAGGAGAATCTGCCCATCTCTCTGTAGATCCGGCTGGGTGGCCAAAGGAAGTGGCTGACTTTACACCTCCCTGGAGACCCAAGAGCCAGTGTACACAGTGGTCATTGTCACACCACACCAGCTTACAACTCTTCACATCCATAAGCCACACACTCAAGGGGTAGACTCACTGAGCACCAAAGCCCCACTGAAGCAAGTCCTGCTCCACAGGGGTGTCTCCTGCACAGCAGCTCTCCCACTTGGTTGCAATGGCCCCGAGAAATGCTAAAATCCGCAACAAAATTCTGGCAAATTGGATCCAGCATTACATTAGAAAGGTCATACTTACAACATGACCAAGTGGGATTTATTCCGGGGATTCAAGGATGGTACAATATCCGTAAAACAATAACTATGATACATCACATAAACAAACTGAAAGACAAAAATGAAATAATCCTATCAATTGATGCAGAAAAAACATTTGACAAAATCCAACACCCTTTCTTGATAAAAACTGTCAGCAGCCCTAGCCAGTTTGGCTCAGTGGATAGAGCATCGACCTGCGGACGAAAGGATGCCAGGTTCGATTCCGGCCAAGGGCACAAGCCCAGGTTTCTGGCTCGATCCTCAGTAGAGGGCGTGCAGGAGGCAGCTGATCAATGATTCTCTCTCATCACTGATGTTTCGATCTGTCTCTTCATCTCTCTTCCTCTCTGAAATCAATAAATTAAAAAAAAAACTTTCAGCAAAGTGAGAGTACAGAGATCGTACCTCAAAATAAAAAAAGCCTTTTATGACAAACCTACAGCCAACATCATACTGAATGGGCAAAAACTAAAACCATTTTCCCTTAGAACAGGAACAAGACAGGGATGCCCACTTTCACCACTCCTGTTTGAGATAATACTGGAAGTGCTAGCCATAGAGATCAGACAAGAAGAAATGAAAGGCATCCAAATTGGATAGAATAAGTAAAACTTTCATTATTCGCAGATGATACGATATTGTACACAGAAAACCCTAAGGACTCTATCAAAAAACTACTAAATATAGGTGAAACCGGTTTGGCTCAGTGGATAGAGCGTCAGCCTGTGGACTGAAGGGTCCCAGGTTCGATTCTGGTCAAGGGCATGTACCTTGATTGCGGGCACATCCCCAGTGGGAGCTGTGCAGGAGGCAGCTGATCGATGTTTCTCTCTCATCGATGTTTCTAGCTCTCTATCCCTCTCCCTTCCTCTCTGTAAAATATCAATAAAATATATTTAAAAAAAAAAACTACTAAATATAATAAGTGCTTTCAGCAATGTAGCAGGATACAAAATTAACACCCAGGAATCTATGGCTTTTTTATACACCAATAATCAACTCACAGAAAGATAAACAAGCAAACAAACAAACAATACTATCTACAATTGCAACAAAAATATCAGGATACCCAAGAATAAATTTAACTAAGGGGCTAAAATACCTGTACTCCCAAAACTACAGGAAGTTGAAAAAAGATTTTGGAGAAGATATAAACAAATCGAAAAATATACCGTGTTCATGGATTGGTGGAATCAACATCGTTAAAATGTCCCTACTATCCAAAGCAATCTAGAGATTCAGTGCAATTCCCATTAAGATACCAATGGCATATTTCAAAGACCTAGAACAAACTCTCAAAAAAATCATATGGAATAAAACAAATAAAAAGAAAAACAACCAAACACCGTAGCAATCTTGAGAAAAAAGAACAAAGTTGGAAGGATCACTATACCAGATACCAACCGATAGTACAAAAATGCCTGGTACTGGTACAACAACAGACACATAGAACCATGCAATAGAACAGAGAACCCAGAAATCAGCCCAAGCCATTATGCTCAACATTTGACAACGGAGGCAACAGCATACAATGCAGTCAAGACAGTCTCTTCAATAAATGGTGTTGGGACAATTGGACAGATACATGCATAAAATGAAACTAGACCAAAAACTTATATCATATACAAATATAAACTCAAAATAGATAAAGGACTTAAATATAACATGGGAAACCATACAAATCTTAGAAGAATCCACAGGCAGCAAAATATCAGACATATGTCCTAGCAATATCATTATCGATACAGCTCTGAGGGCAATGGAAAGTAAGGAAAATATAAACAAATGGCACTACATCAAAATAAAAAGCTTCTGCACAGCAAAAGAAACCATCAACAAAACAACAAGAAAGATCACTGCATGGGAGAATGTATTTGCCAATTACATTTCAGATAAAGTTTTCTTCTCCAAAATTTACAGAGAACTCATACAACTTAACAAAAGGAAGATAAATGATCCAATCAAGAAATAAGCAAAGGACTGAATCAGACACTTGATTGCAAAACGACAATGCAAATCATAGGAGACACCCCTGTGGAGCAGGACTTGCTTCATCTCACACCAGTCATAATGGCTATCATCAACAAATCAACAAACAACAAGTGCTGGTGAGGACGCGGAGAAAAAGAAAACCTCCTGCACTGCTGGTGGGAATGCAGACTGGTGCAGCCACTTGGAAGACAGTATGAAGCTTCCTCAAAAAGTTAAAAATGAGCCAAAACCGGTTTGGCTCAGTGGATAGAGCGTCAGCCTGCGGACTGAAAGGTCCCAGGTTCGATTCCGGTCAAGGGCATGTAACTTAGTTGCGGGCACATCCCCAGTAGGAGGTGTGCAAGAGGCAGCTGATCAATGTTTCTCTCTCATCGATGTTTCTGACTATCTATCCCTCTTCCTTCCTCTCTGTAAAAAATCAATAAAATATATATTTAAAAAAAAAAATAAAAAAAAAAAAGTTAAAAATGGAACTCGCATATAACCCAGTCATCCCACTACTAGGACTACACCCCAAGAAACCAGAAACACCAATCAGAAAGGAGATATGCACCCCTATGTTCATAGCAGCAAAATTTACAACAGCTAAGATTCGGAATCAACGTAAGTGCCAATCAGCAGATGAGTGGATTACAAAACTGTGGTACATCTACCCAATAAAATACTACACTGCTATAAAAAAGAAGGAACTTACCATTTGCAATAGCATGGATGGAACTGCAGAGCATTATGCTAAGCGAAATAAGTCAGTTGGAGAACGATAAATATCACATGATCTCACTCATAGGTGGGATATAATTTTCAACATAATTTGATGAACAAGAATAGATCCAGAGACAAATGGCAGGGCAGGGGGGTTAAAGAGCAACGAAAGAACTTATATGCATGCATATTAGCATAACCAATGGATACAGACATGCGGCAGTGGGGTTTGCCTAGCGTGGGAATGACTGAGGGGGGAGGGTAAGCAGAAAAAAAGAGGACATATGTAGAACTTTAGATAATAAATAAATAAGAAGATAAACCATTAAAAAAAATGGGAAAGGACTTAATCAGACACTTTTTCAAAGAGGACATACAGAAGACCAGGAGACATATGAAAACATGCTCTAAGTCACTAATCATCTGAGAGATGCAAATCAAAACGACAATGAAATACCATCTCACACCTGTCAGGATGGCTATCATCAAATATTTGACAAACAACAAGTGCTTGAGAGGATGTAGAGAAAAACGGACCCTTGTGAATGGAAGGTGGGAATGCAGACAGGTGAAGCCACTGTCAAAAATAGTATGGAGTTTCCTCAAAAAATTAAAAATGGAGCTCCCATTTGACCCAGTAACCCACTTCTAGGAATATACCCCAAGAAATCAGAAACACCAATGAGAAAGGACATAAGTAACCCTATGTTCATAGCAGCACAATTTACAATAGCTAAGATTTAGAAACAGCCTAAGTGCCCATCAGCAGATGAGTGGATTAAAAAACTGTGGTACAGCCCTAACCGGTTTGGATTAGTGGCTAGAGCGTCGTCCTGCAGACTCAGGGTCCCAGGTGCAATTACAGTCAAGGGCATGTACCTTAGTTGCGGGCACATCCCCAGTAGGGGACAGCTGAATCGATGTTTCTCTCTCATCGATGTTTCTAACTCTCTATCCCTCTCTTTTCCTCTCTGTAAAGAATTAATAAAATATATTAAAAAACAACAACTGTGGTACATCTACACAATGGAATACTACGCTGCTGAAAACAAGAAGGAACTCTTACCATTTGCAACAGCATGGATGGACCTGGAGAGCATTATGCTAAGCGAAATAAGCCAGTCGGAGAAAGATAAATATCACAGGATCTCACTCATTTGTGATTAATGGGGGAAAGAGGACACATATGTAATACAATGTGTAATACTTTAAACAATAAAGAATTTTAAAAAAAGAAATATGTTGAAAATATTCATAGTACACAAGGCAATCTACAGATTAAATGCAATCCTAAAGATATTTTACAAAGAAATGAAAAGAGAATCTTGAAATGTATGAAATTAAAAAACTTGTATAGCAAAAAATAAAATAAAATAAAATAAATAAAAGTGAGTGAAAACAAAGCTGGTGGCATCACACTGCCTGACGTCAATTTATTACAATGAGAAAGCGAGCAAACAGGTGTTGCTAGAGAAACACAGACACATATCAACAGAACAGAACAGAAAACACAGAAATAAAACCAGGCACATCCTTTCAAGCAATCTTTGTCAAAGCAGCAAGGCACAGAAGTAGGGAAGGATAGTTTCTTCAATGAATGGTGCTGCTGAAATCAATACTCACATGTAAACACAACAATACTGGACACCACTGATAAAATGTAACTCAACCTGCAGGACAGAATTGAATGTGAGCGTTAAAACTGAAAACTCCTCAGGACAACCGAGAGAAAAAGTTTTCGATGTTTGTTTTGGACAGGATTTTCTGAATGTGACACCAACCACAACACAAAATAGACAAAATAAACAGTCCACACTGCAACAAATGAAGAAAAATAGCGTCTACACAGCACAATAGCAATAAACAAAATGAAATGAAAGGCAATCAAGAGAATGGAAGAAAATACTTGCAAATTATATGAAGGAATCGCTTGGAGAGACTGTAGATTCTGTTCTGATCAGCATAATAAAGCGAAAATTGCGATATAGACAGAAATTCACACAAATAGATGGAGTTCCCAGGAAATAATAAAGGTATGTTAATACCATAGTGCAGGCTAATAACAATGCAATGACTGTCTCAAAAGCAAACTTAATATAACTTCAGTACAAATACATTATTCTAAGCACTAGTAACAAGCATCTGAGCTTGCTAGAAACGTGGTGGCACTAGACCTACTGAAGGAAGGGTTGTCAAAAACATGGATTTTGAAGAATAGCGGGTGTGAATTTTGAAGAATAGCAAAGTGCAATAAAGCACATGCAAAAATATGTGTTCCTGTATGTCATAAGCAATTAATATGTAAAATATAAAAGGTAGTCAAAAGAATGTATTATATAAAATACAGTTATAAACAAGAATAAGGATATAGAAACAATTCTTCAAAAACTATGTACAAAAGACCAACAGGAATATAGAAAATGCTTTCCTCCCTGATCAAGGCGGAATCCCTCAGGCTTCCTGCAACACTACCAACCACAAGGCCTTCCCTGTGAACTTAGTACAGCGGGGAGAATTGGGACTTCAGGAATAGAGGGAGCAGTGGAAACAGACCAACCCTCCCCAGGACACCAACTACCCAGGAAACTGGAAAATCAAGCAGAACCACAGTCTACATGGGAGGACACAGCACACCCTGGGAGATGGGGCCTGGGAAATGGCAAAGCCAAATCCAAGTCACTGGTGAGAGTGAGGGTCTTACCCAGCGAGGATACAAGTTCAAAGTTCTCCAGCATCACATTCAGGTACAGCTGTCTCTGACCCTCATCAAGGAGGCTCCATTCCTCCCTGGAGAAGAACAGGGCAATGTCCTCAAAGGTCACTCCAACCTGTCAGAATGGAGACAATTGAAACCAGAGCTGTCTCCCTGAGAACCCCCACTCCTACTCCTTACACATCTTCCCCCCCTCAACCTCCTCCAGGGCACGCGGTTAGTGTGGACACCAGGCCCTAATGCCAGTGCAGGCTGCTCTCTCATCACAGTCCCATTACTCACTGGGATTGCCCTCAGCAGAACAGCTGGGTTGGGTGGGAAGGATTGGGGGAGGGGAGGGGAGAGAGCAATGCCATTGAAGGTCTGGGCGATGCCTGCAGGGCCCCAGCCTTCCTGCCAAGCAATACCACCACAGTCTCCTAGATCATGCCTCCAAGACAAAGCCAAGCCTGGGTTTATGCTTCACCTTTAAGTCCCCACACCAGGTCCCGGGGACCATCAGCTCACACTTCCTCCAGATGTGCACACCACTGGGTAATGTCCAACTCCTTCCCATCTTCAGACCCAGGTTCACTCCCTCAGCTCTGCCCCCTTCCTGCTCCAATGCCACTGGGTCTCGCTGGACTCACCCATGAACTTGGCACATGGCATGTAGAGAGCTTGTCTTCCAGCCGGGTCCAGGACCACCCCAGGCCTCTGATGGACCCCACAGCCGGGAAAGCCCCAATGAGGCTGTGACGTCCTCCCTGCAGCCTCTGATCTGTCCGCCAATCCTCACAGCCCACATCCTCAGGGGAACCTCAGATGCAGTCACCCCTGTCCTCTCTGCCCTGCACTGGCTGTGTCCTCAGAAGCCACAACACTCCTCTCTCCCCTCCGCCTTCCTCACGGTCCTCCACGAGGGACTGAGCTGAGGACGTGACAGGCGCCAGCACCCGGGCGGAGAGGAACTCACCTCAGCGAAACTCCTCAGCGCGGGCGCCGCCATTGCACTCTGTGGGCCGAGCGGGGCGGGAGCAGCGTGAGAAGCTGCTGCCCAGGGAATGGCGGTCCCTGTCCGAGGCCTGGCGTGGGTCCACGTAGCGACTGGGAGCTTCAATCCCAAGTGTGAGCTGTGAGCACCCTGCAGGCTCCCACCACGGGCTGTGAGGCGGGGAGCACCACTCTCCTGCCTTCTCCTGGACTCTGAGACCAGGAACTCCTGACCGCCTGAGGCGGACCGGAGAGAACACTAAACCCGCCAGGAGGACTAGTCCCGCCCACAGAAATGGACAAAGGAAACTGCCTTTTCTCAGCCCCCATTGGCTCAGCCTGCTGTCATTCCATACAACGCCTTCTGGGTAATGTAGTTTCTACGCTCCAGGTCGGGAATTCTGCATTTCCTCAGCTGACTCCGGGATTGTATTTAGGGTCAAATAGCCCAAGAACACACCAGGTATACTCAGGGCCCTCTAGCGCCTTCAGGGGAGGTGATGTCTGGGGAAAGTGTGTTTCTCCTGCACCTGCGTGGCTGGTTTTGCATATCTTTCTTCAGGACCTGCTCTTTCTGAATGGCAGGCATTGTTTCTTCATTCAGGACTTTTGGCTGTGTCTCCTTCAGGCCAACTGTAGCTTGTTGCCCAAGTCTCTAACTCTTTTCTAACTCCACCTAACCTGCCTCCACTGAATCCATTGTACAGTTAATGTCAATAAACAGACACTCATTCTTAAGAGCATCTGCTTCTGATGCCATCCGAAGTGTCAGCTCTGCCTGGGCTGCAGAGTGGATAAGATGGCCAAGAGACATGTGAGAAGATTCTTAAAGTCACAGATCAACAGAGAGATGCAAATTAAAGCAACACTTAGGTATCACCCCACCACTGTCAGAATGGCTGCCATCAGCAAATCAACAAAGGACAAGTGCTGGGGAGGATGTGGAAAAAGGGAACCCTAGTACACTGCTGGTAGGAATGCAAACTGGCACAGCCATTATGGAAACCAGTATGGCCTTTCCTCAAGAAATTTAGTATGAAACTGCCATTTGAGCCAGTGATTCCACTTCTAGGAATATTTCCTAAGAAACCTCGAACAATGAGATAGAATGTATATGCCGTTATGTTCATAGCAGCACAATTTTCAATAGCAAAGATGTGGAAACAGCCCAAGTGTCCATCAATAGATGAGTGGATTAAAAAGCTGTGACACAGCCCTAGGCGGTTTGGCTCAGTGACTAGAGCGTCACCCTGCACACTGAAGGGTCCCAGGTTTGGTTCAGGCCAACAGCACATGCCCAGGTTGCAGGCTTGATTTCCAGTAGGGACTGCACAGGAGGCAGCCAATCAATGATTTTCCCCCCATCATTGATGTTTCTCTCTCTCTCTCTCCCTTTCATTCGTCTCTGAAATCAATAAAAATATATATATTTTAAAAAACCTGTGGAACATTTATACCATGGAGTACTATGCATCAGTAAAAAAGAAGAATCTTTACCCTTTCAGACAGCAAGGAGGGACCTGGAGAGCAGCATGCTAAGTGAAATAAGTCAGTCAGAGAAAGACAGTATCACTTACTCTCACTCATATATGGAATCTAATTAACAAAATAAAGTGCTCAATGGAGTGGATTTAGAGACATGGAAGCATGGAACCCAGGGCAGAATCTCAAAGGGAAGGAATGAGAGGGGAAAAAAAAAAAAAAGAAGAAGAAGGAAAAACAGCTTCAGGTGAGTATTAAACACACACACACACACACACACACACACACACACACACACAAACACACACAGTAAAAACAGTCATCTGAGCATTGAGCATTTTCTTCTGTTCTCTGAGGCAATGGGAAAGCACTAACTTGCTGTGTTCTGGGTCTGCTCTAAATTTGTGTTTATAAATCGGTCTTCAGTCAGTTGAGTCCCTGGAAATGCTGATACCTCTCCATGTAACTTTCTCCTGCTTCACATGAAACAATTGATTTTGGTGATGTTGTAAGAAATGTCCAAACCTGGAGAGAAGTTTTCTAAGGTTATTTGAACCAAGTCTATGACATTTGCCAGGAAGGAAAATAACAACAGTTTGAGTAATGCTCGGGAGAAGGGCAGTTTTGCACCTTTTTTATACATTAGACTCAAAGGAAAAGACATAAGGGGGTTACATGACATTCACTGGTGATAAACTGGGGGGAGAGCTAAGGAGCAAAACCTCTGAGATTGGATAAAAAGGAAAACACATAGACATAAACTTCTTTTTAAGTTTATTGATTAGTTCATAGTTAATATTTATCCCAATATCAATAATAATTGGGGCTCTGTGGTCTTCTGTGTTGGGAGATTGTGCTCATAGGAGTCTGTGATACAGAGATGTCCCTGAAAATCCAAAGGTATGTTATCCCAGATGCAAAAAGACAACAGACAGGCTCAATAAAGTAAAATGTGCCCTTTGCAAAACAAAACAAAACAAAGGCTAGGACATAACTACCAAAGTGACTAGGTTTTATTTCAAAGCATCTTATATGGTTATTTTTAGCCAATGAGTTTGCAAGATTGGATATGCCATGCCAGGCTCCTTGAGCTTGCTAGGTTTACTGTGTGCCATCATTTTTGTCCATACTGGGGAGTTAGAGCCTGTGGGTTGAGGAGGAAATTCAATGAGTGGTTTATTAACTCTGGGACCCATTGCTGACGTCCTCCTGAACACAATGCTCCCAGTATTGCTGGTGTCCCTTTATTTGGTCTCCTAGAAGGAGTCACTCTTCCAGTCAATAAATCCTTAGGTTCTAAATGTGGTGGAGGTATTTGTAAAGACAAGAAAAATGTCTTTCTTTTTCGGTGATGTGGCCTTCCACAATTTATAAGAAGCACCTGCTAATTAATCCCCAAGATTGTTGGCTCCTCTAATTCAAACAGCTCCTCTGTTTACACCACTGAACAAGATAAGCTACTCTCAAGGCTACAGTATTACATAGCACTGCCTGGGCTGCAGTGTAGATAATATGGCCGAGCCCTAACAGGTTTGGCTCAGTGGATAGAGCATCGGCCTGTGGACTGAAAGGTCCCAGTAGGGCATGTACCTTGGTTGCGGGCACATCCCCAGTAGGTGTGCAGGAGGCAGCTGATCAATGTTTCTCTCTCATCGATGTTTCTAACTCTTTATCCCTCTCCCTTCCTCTCTGTAAAATATCAATAAAATATATTTAAAAAGAAAAGATGGCCGAGAGTTAGAAACATCAATGAGAGAGAAACATCGATTAGCTGCCTCCTGCACACCCCCCACTGGGGATATGCCCAAAACCAAGGTACATGCCCTTGACTGGAATCGAACCTGGGACCCTTTAGTCTGCAGGCCAACGCTCTATCCACTGAGCTAAACCAGTTAGGGCACACTTTAACTTTTAAGGGAAGTTAACTCAAACACTTTTTAACTTTTCTAACATTCTTTAAGCATTTTTTAAGCATTTCTATATTTTACTACAACAATCCTAAGAAACCTGAAACAATCAAATAGAAAGGATGCACCCCTCTGTTCATAGCAGCACAATTTACAACAGCAAAGATGTGGAAACTGCCCACGTACCCACTAGTGGATGAGTGGATAAAAAACTATGGTACATTTATACCCTAGAATACTATGCAGCTGTAAAAATGAAGAATCTCTTACCTTCTTTACATGGGATCACACCCAACCAACTGAACCACAACATCCATGATGATATATTCAGCTTAGACCACAATGTTCTAATCTTTGTAAATTTAAACATTCAAATACTCAACTATTCAGATTATGGACTCAATTTTTTTTTTTTTTTTGCTATAACATTTTTTTTCTTACTATATTTTTATTGATTTCAGAGAGGAAGGGAGAGGGAGAGAGAAACATCAATGATGAGAGAGAATCACTGACCGGCTGCCTCCTGCACGCCCCCTACTGGGGACCGAGCCCGCAACCCAGGCATGTGCCTTTGACTGGAATCAAACCCGCGACCCTTCAGTCCGCAGGCTGACGCTCTATCCACTGAGCCAAGCCAGCTAGGGCTGGACTCAATTTTTGACAAAGGTAAATAAATCTTATATCCATATAAAGAATTATACAGAAATGTTTATCCAACTTTTTCAGAAATAACCTAATATTCATAAAAGTGGATAAGCTATTGGTGATATATTCAAAGGTAAGAATATTTATCAGAAAAAAAAATGAATTACTAATATATCTTTAATGAAACTCCGAGTATTTATGAAACATAAATTAAAGCAGTAAAATACTTAGAAAAAGCAAAGTACTTTATTCAAATGGAATGGAAATCCACAGTTACTAGGAAAGCTGTAAAGAACGGGGTCAGATTATAAGAGGACATGAAGCAATTACACAGTGAAAGATACGGACACCATTATGACTATAATGACGGTTTCAGCTTTATGCATACATGAAAATTTACGGAAAACTATACTAAACATGTATTTTACTCATTATAGCTTTCAAAAATGTTTCAAGATTTAAAAATATGTAAATTGAAATATATTGGAAAAATAGGTTTGGCAAATCTATATTCAACCCACCTTCTTATGCCCTCTGGGCGAGAATATCGCCTCAGTGACAGAAAATGTAACAAGCAATAAAGAACTTTCACCCTGCCCTAACTGGTTTGGCTCAGTGGACAGAGCGTTGGACTGCGGACTCAAGGGTCCCAGGTTCGATTCCAGTCAAGGGCATGTACCATGGTTGTGGGCACATCCCCAGTGGGGTTGTGCAGGAGGCAGATGATTGATGTTTCTCTCTCATCGATGTTTCTAACTCTCTATCCCTCTCCCTTCCTCTCTGTAAAAAAAAAAAAATCAATAAAATATATTAAAAAAAAAAAAAGAACTTTCACCCAAAACAACAAGAATGCTGGCTGAATAACACGAGCCACATCCCTAAACTACAGACACCCTTTGCCTTTCTCCTTCCTTTTCTGCCAGTGCACCAATAGCTCTGAGGTGAACATCTGAGAGGGTACAGGAAGCCACAAACCTCTTGATTATATTCAATGACAACGACTGTGTCCACAGAAGATAAACATGCCTAGAGATCCTCAGATCTGTGCACACACTGCTCCTGTAGTCTTTTTCTCAGAAACATTCCTGGATGCAGGTTTAGAGGAGGAACACTCCATCTGATGGGCTGCAGTCCCCTCTAAAACTTGTTAGCTCAGTGTTTCTGCACTGAAAGGGTTTCCCCTAACTGCGATGGTCCTCCAATCAGTGACCATCACCCATGGAATTGTAGGCATTAGGGCACATGGCCTCTGCAAGACCTAAGCAAGAGATTCCCTAAAGCCCTGACCGGTTTGGCTCAGTGGATGGAGCGTCAGCCTGCGGACTGAAAGGTCCCAGGTTCGATTCCGGTCAAGGGCATGTACCTTGTTTGCGGGCACATCCCCAGTAGACGGTGTGCAGGAGGCAGGTGATTGATGTTTCTCTCTCATCTATGGTTCTAACTCTCTCTCTCCCTTACTCTCTCTGTAAAATGAATAAAATATATTTTTTTTTTTAAAAAGAGAGACTCTCTTCAAGGTATGAGCATCCCTTGCAAACAAACAAAAAAAATTCATGCTGCCAAAAGATATACTTGTGGTTGTCACAGGTACCCCCTCTGTGGAGTGATCTCTGTGTCTCAAAGAATCCATCTTCACATGAGGACTACAGAGGTCAAATTGTTTCCTAGGATAATGATGGGCAGCAATGTAAATTTGGAAAACACTGCTGAGCTAATTTCTGCACTATGCTGTTCCCTGAAAAGCAAAGAATGTGTGAGACCCCATAAAAGTTGTTCACCTCATCATGCTTGGAGAGCCCACATCTCCTTATAAGATAACCCACAGAATAAATAGAATACCCAAGTATCAAGAAACCTTAGGAAAAAGCCTTCATTATTTTACAAACCAAAGAGACATGAGATTGGCAATTCTGGCATTAATGACTTCTGCACTCAACCAAACCATCACAGCCATGTAGGGAAAGTGTGACCTTGAGAATGACAGTCCCTCTGCAATACTATGCTTTCTGGGCCAACACTAATCAGTCCTACATGCCAACTGGTGAAAGGGAAAACAACTAAGAACAAAGGGCTCAGGTATTCCTAACTTTCTTGAACAAATTAGACAAGAGTTACCTTCCCTGGGAACATGAGGATGGTGATTGATGCCATCTGTATGGGCCTTACTTCAGGTGAAATACTTTCAGCAACAGAAATATGCAGTGACATAGATCTTATAAATTCGGCAACAAGTCTCTGTATATTGGAAAGTGCAACATAGATACATATGGTTCCAACATAAAAACAAACACAACAGCAAAAACACTAATGGGGAGTTTACATAATGTGGGTGATTAACTGTATGAGATAAAATTCAGACACAAGGCCCTTCACAAAATTTCTTTTACTATTGTTAAGTCCTAATTAAGAAACTACATTTCTTATACATCTAAGAAATTTCTCACATTTGGACTCATATGTGCAGAGCAAATTTAGATTTTTGGCTGAGAGATATCTCACGTTAATTGCACTCATAATGGTTTTCTAATTTGTGAACTCTCTGATGATATTGGAGACCACTGTTACTTTTGAAAGATTTCCCACATTCACCGCATTTATAAGAATTTTCTCCAGTATGAACTTTCTGATGACGACGAAGAGCACTGCTCCAGGTAAAATATTTCCGACATTCACTGCATTGATAAGGCTTTTCTCCATTGTGAACCCTCTGATGATAACGAAGTGTACTGCTAGTGGTAAAAGATTTCCCACATTCACTGCATTGATAAGGCTTTTCTCCTGAGTGAACTCTCTGATGATATTGAAAACCATTGCTACTTGTAAAAGACTTTCCACATTCACTGCATTTATAAGGATTTTCTCCTGTATGAACTCTCTGATGACGACGAAGATCACAGTTCCAGGTAAAAGATGTTCCACAGTCACTGCATTTATAAGGCTTTTCTCCTGTATGAATTCTCTGATGAAAATGAAGCGCATTGCTATTGATAAACGATTTCGAACATTCACTGCATTTATAAGGATTTTCTCCTGTATGAACTCTCTGATGACGACGAAGATCACTGTTCCAGGTAAAAGATGTTCCACAGTCACTGCATTTATAAGGCTTTTCTCCTGTATGAATTCTCTGATGACAATGAAGCGCATTGCTATTGGTAAACGATTTCGAACATTCACTGCATTTATAAGGCTTTTCTCCAGTGTGCAGTCTCTGATGATATTGGAGACCAGAGCACCTTGTAAAAGATTTGCCACATTCACTGCACGTATAAGGCTTTTCTCCTGTATGAAGTCTCTGATGACTACGAAGGTGAGTGCTAGTGGTAAAAGATTTCTCACACTCACTGCATTTATAAGGCTTTTCTCCTGTGTGAACTCTCTGATGTCTACGAAGTTGGTTGCTAGTGGTAAAAGTTTTCCCACATTCACTGCATTGATAAGGCTTTTCTGCTGTGTGAGTTCTCTGATATTGAACACCACTGCTACTTGTAAAAGTCTTTCCACATTCACTGCATTTATACGGATTTTCTCCTGTATGAACTCTTTGATGACAACGAAAGGCAGTCCTCCATTTAAAAGATTTTCCACAGTCACTGCATTTATAAGGCTTTTCTCCTGTATGAACTCTCTGATGACTACGAAGGTGAGTGCTAGTGGTAAAAGATTTCTCACACTCACTGCATTTATAAGGCTTTTCTCCTGTGTGAACTCTCTGATGTCTACGAAGGTCGTTGCTAGTGGTAAAAGTTTTCCCACATTCACTGCATTGATAAGGCTTTTCTGCTGTGTGAGTTCTCTGATATTGAACACCACTGCTACTTGTAAAAGTCTTTCCACATTCACTGCATTTATACGGATTTTCTCCTGTATGAACTCTTTGATGACAACGATGGGCAGTCCTCCATGTAAAAGATTTTCCACAGTCACTGCATTTATAAGGCTTTTCTCCTGTATGAACTCTCTGATGATTATGTACGTGAGAGTTAGTTGTAAAAGCTTTTCCACATTCACTGCACTCATAGGGCCTTTTTCCAGTGTGAACTCTCTGGTGACAATGAAGTTCAGTGCTAGTGATAAAAGACTTTCCACATTCACTGCAGTGATAAGGCCTTTCTCCAGAGTGCAATCTCTGATGACAAGAAATTTTAGTGCTACCGGTGTAAGCTTTTCCACATTTACTACATTTATAAGACTCTTCTACAGTGTGAATTCCATGATGACAATGAAGGTTACTGCTACTCATAAAAGATTTCCCACTCTCATTGTTCTCATAAGGCCGGTACAGTGTGTGAACTCTCTGATCACTATGGAGGGCACTGCTACTTGTAAAAGCTTTTCCACATTCACTGCGCTCATAAGGCCTTTCTCCAGTGTGCAAAGCTTCATTATCACCTAGGCTTTTACTACTGCTAAAAGCTTTCCCATATTCACTGCACTGATAAGGTCTTTCTCCAGTGTGACCTTGCTGTTGATCATGAAAGCTAGAAAATTTGGTTAAATATTTTCCACATTCAGAGCACACAAAACACTGACTTCCTCCATGGACATCCTTTTCCGGAATAAAATTGTGGTTGCAACTAATGTCTTTCTTACATTCTTTTCTGGTGTAATAATTGTTTCTCCTATGAAACATCATCCCACATGTGGAAATAGCATTTAGGCACTCCCTGGAGCTAGCAGCCTTTAGGTGGAGGTGTCCGGACGCAGTAAGGACACCCTGCCCAACATCCCCGCATGTGAAATGATTCTGGGACACGTTGAAATTGCAGCTGTTTGCAAGTGAGATCCTGTCCACACCTGTATTGAAAGTCTTCTCTCTCACATGCTGTTGGTGAACTTTTACACTGAAGAAAAACCGTTTTGTACATCCCCCGCACCTCAACAGTATCTGTCCATATTCCGTTCCCTGCAGCTCAGACAAATGGAAAATGTTTCCGAAGACTAACGCACAACTCTCACAGGGATGGCTCTTCTGGGAAGACAAGGCTGCCTTCGGATTCCTTGCCTGCGACACTCTTACAGAAACGTTCCCTTTAGTGGGTGCATCCACATTCTCTGCTCCACAGCAGCAACCTGAACAAAAGGAAATGCTGGTGAGGTACATGTTGACCTTATAAAAACAGAATATCTTCACCACAAATGTTTATGTGTCATGACTAGGCCTGATTGCATAGAACAATTTTCAAGACAAATGAGGGAGACTCTGAGGAAATACATAGTGTGGCCCCACAAGTCAGTCGATGAGGAAAAGCTCACCAAGAAAGGACAGAAGCACAGGATGGGACACAAAGAAGAGAGGAAGGATCTACTCATTGTTCTTGCACAAATGGCTTCCTCTAGGAGCTTCCATGCAGGCCATGTGAGTCTGTGTGGAATAATTTAAAGCTGCTCAAAGCCATAAAAATTAATTGTATTAGAGCACATGATGTTCAACGTCAATATAATAACACCAGTGCACTCCAAGGTGCTGCAGGCATGGACCCACATTGGAGTGCAGTAAAGAGCGACCTGTGAAAAGGGGCAGAGGTGCAAAGTCCAGAGAGGTTAAGGTTATGCGTGAGGTGGGAAACCAAGTAGAAATGATCACTATTAGAACTGAATAGTAGGCAAAGTATCAACATAAGCACAAACAAGCATAACTGGGTGAGGAATGGGCAACTGGAACCAAACACTGGGTTTCTAGCTATGAATGTAAGAAAGGCCAGCCGAGAATTTCTCCCTAATGACCTCTGACCAAGGCAAGACCGCCTGTGGGTCCTCTGTGTCATTCATAAAGTTGTGTTGCTTCTTTCATGAACAAATGATTCTTCTGCTTAAATTCCATTAGAGCCATTGCATGGGATAAACGATGCAAATCTTCAAAGAAAAACAGAAAAGATGGATGGTCAACACTGTGGTAGAACAACAAAGTGTAAATGAGATCATAGACAAAAGACCTATGTGTGTGACACCCGCAAGATGGCAGGATCAGAGAAATGAGCATCTTTCCCCATCCCAGTGTAAGTAGACAGCTATCCATAAACAAAAACCCCATAGGAAATGGGAATAAGAGTACCTTGAAGACAAACAGCATTCCAGAACACAAATAAAGGAGAACTCTAGAGAAAGGATGACTGGAAAAGACTGGGTGAATAAACATATTTGAAAATTCGTACAGTCAAAAACAAGGGTCAGAGTTACTTCCAGCAGCCACCTTGCTTCTGCTATCATTGACCCTAGAGGCCTATTCTCAAAAAAGATTGGAAATTTTTGTGTTTACACACCACAGAATGGCTTGGCCAGTACGGCTCAGTTGGTTGGAACCTTGTCCTGTGTACCAAAGGGTCGAGGATTGAACTCCCAGGCAAGGCACATATCAGGATGTGGGTTCTATATCCAGTCAGCTTGTGTGCACAAAGCAGCCGATTGATGTTTTTCCCTCACACTGATGTTTCCTTCTCTCCCCCCGCCTCTCTCTCTCTCTCTCTTTCTCTCTCTCTCTCTCATTATTCATTTTTCTATCTCTCCTTCTCTTCCTCTCTGAAATTAATAAAATATATTTTAAAAGTAAATAAATTAAAGAATAAATAAATAGCCCTGGCCCATGTCACTAAGTGCTGAGAGTGCCTGTCTGTACACAGGAAGGTCATGCTTTCCATTCCCAGTAAAGGGCAGGTACATGGCTTTCAGGTCTGATCCCGACTCTTGGAGCAGGCACCGGTGGGAGGCAATCAATTGATGTTTCTTTCTCTCTCTCTGCCTCTCCTCTATCTCCCTTTCCCTTACTCTCTCTCTCTAAGAAGAAAACAATCAATGGAAAAAATAATCTCACTATTCAGGTGAAGATAAAAGAAGAATAAAGTATTGAATTTAGAAAAGTTAAGGGAGAGGAGATCCAAGATGGCGGTGTAGGCAAAGGCCTATACTCGCTGCTTCCCACAACCACATCACAATTACAACTAAATTACTGAACAACCATCAGCCAGAACTGATGGAAAGCTAGCTACAACGAAGTCTAACGACTAGAGAAGTAAAGAAGAAAGCACACTGAGATGGTAGGAGGTATTAAGACACGGAAGGTGCTGGTCCTGTACCCACGGGGGCCACTTTTTTAATTGGGAGGGAGGTTGTCTCTGCAGAGGTCACGCGGAGGAGGAAGAGGTCCCAGTACAACACCAGACACCCAGGGTTCAAGAACTGGGAAAAAAAGTCCCTACTGGCAGTAAGAACTTCGGTCTGTAAACACCAGTGCAGACTGCGGCTGAGTGATACAGAGCCTGCAGGAGATGTAGCAGCTCTTCATATAATACAAGCACTACCAAATGAACTGACAGGATCCCCCTTCCTTGGAGCTGCAGTACCAGAGGAGTTCCAGTACCAGGGGAGGCTCGGGAGGGCAGGGCGCTAGCGGGGAACCAAGACACATATGAGGAGACGCTGGACTGACTGGCATCGGGGCAGGAACTCAAGAGAGGCTTTCTTCCACACATAGGTGCTCTCAGGGATCATTGCTCCTATGCTTAGACCTCCCAGTTGCAGGGCTGACTGGCAGGCATTTCTGTTTCCTCTGCCCTAGTGATTCCCTGAGACCTCACTCCATCCACTTTACAACCCCACCCAAGCTGTGTGCAGCAGCTTTTGTATATACATGGCCTGTCCTTGTCAGGCTAAAACCTGTCAAACAAGATGAAGTGGGGTCAGGGAGCCCCAACTATCAATAAAAGGTCCAAGACACAGCAACAGGACTAAGATTCCTTGCTTCACAGCTGGGCCTCATCGGGGCACTTCCAAATCCCAAACAAAGAGGAGAATCTGCCCATCTCTCTGTAGATCCGGCTTGGTGGCCAAAGGAAGTGGCTGACTTTACACCTCCCTGGAGACCCAAGAGCCAGTGTACACAGTGGTCAGTGTCACACCACACCAGCTTACAACTCTTCACATCCATAAGCCACACACTCAAGGGGCAGACTCACTGAGCACCAAAGCCCCACTGAAGCAAGTCCTGCTCCACAGGGGTGTCTCCTGCACAGCAGCTCTCCCACTTGGTTGCAATGGCCCCGAGAGATGCTAAAATCCGCAACAAAATTCTGGCAAATCGGATCCAGCATTACATTAGAAAGGTCATACATACAACATGACCAAGTGGGATTTATTCCGGGGATTCAAGGATGGTACAATATCCGTAAAACAATAAATATGATACATCACATAAACAAACTGAAAGACAAAAATCAAATAACCATATCAATTGATGCAGAAAAAACATTTGACAAAATCCAACACCCTTTCGTGATAAAAACTGTCAGCAGCCCTAGCCAGTTTGGCTCAGTGGATAGAGCATCGACCTGCGGACGAAAGGATGCCAGGTTCGATTCCGGCCAAGGGCACATGCCCAGGTTTCGGGCTTGGTCCCCAGTAGAGGGCGTGCAGGAGACAGCTGATCAATGATTCTCTCTCATCATTAATGTTTCGATCTGTCTCTTCATCTCTCTTCCGCTCTGAAATCAATAAATTAAAAAAAAAAAACTTTCAGCAAAGTGAGAGTACAGAGATCATACCTCAAAATAAAAAAAGCCTTTTATGACAAACCTACAGCCAACATCACACTGAATGGGCAAAAACTAAAACCATTTTCCCTAAGAACAGGAACAAGACAGGGATGCCCACTTTCACCACTCCTGTTTGAGATAATACTGGAAGTGCTAGCCATAGCGATCAGACAAGAAGAAATGAAAGGCCTCCAAATTGGAAAGAATAAGTAAAACTGTCATTATTCGCAGATGATATGATATTGTACATAGAAAACCCTAAGGACTGTATCGAAAAACTACTAAATATAGGTGAAACCGGTTTGGCTCAGTGGATAGAGCGTCAGCCTGCGGACTGAAGGGTCCCAGGTTCGATTCTGGTCAAGGGCATGTACCTTGATTGCGGGCACATCCCCAGTGGGAGGTGTGCAGGAGGCAGCTGATCGATGTTTCTCTCTCATCGATGTTTCTAGCTCTCTATCCCTCTCCCTTCCTCTCTGTAAAATATCAATAAAATATATTTAAAAAAAAAACAACTACTAAATATAATAAATGCTTTCAGCAATGTAGCAGGATACAAAATTAACACCCAGGAATCTATGGCTTTTTTATACACCAATAATCAACTCACAGAAAGATAAACAAGCAAACAAACAAACAATACTATCTACAATTGCAACAAAAATATCAGGATACCCAAGAATAAACTTAACTAAGGGGCTAAAATACCTGTACTCCCAAAACTACAGGAAGTTGAAAAAAGATTTTGGAGAAGATATAAACAAATCGAAAAATATACCGTGTTCATGGATTGGTGGAATCAACATCGTTAAAATGTCCCTACTATCCAAAGCAATCTAGAGATTCAATGCAATTCCCATTAAGATACCAACGGCATATTTCAAAGACCTAGAACAAACTCTCAAAAAAATCATATGGAATAAAACAAATAAAAAGAAAAACAACCAAACACCGTAGCAATCTTGAGAAAGAAGAACAAAGTTGGAGGGATCACTATACCAGATACCAACCGATAGTACAAAAATGCCTGGTACTGGTACAACAACAGACACATAGAACCATGCAATAGAACAGAGAACCCAGAAATCGGCCCAAGCCATTATGCTCAACATTTGACAACGGAGGCAACAGCATACAATGCAGGCAAGACAGTCTCTTCAATAAATGGTGTTGGGAAAATTGGACAGATACATGCATAAAATGAAACTAGACCAAAAACTTATATCATATACAAATATAAACTCAAAATAGATAAAGGACTTAAATATAACATGGGAAACCATACAAATCTTAGAAGAATCCACAGGCAGCAAAATATCAGACATATGTCCTAGCAATATCATTATCGATACAGCTCTGAGGGCAATGGAAAGTAAGGAAAATATAAACAAATGGCACTACATCAAAATAAAAAGCTTCTGCACAGCAAAAGAAACCATCAACAAAACAACAAGAAAGACCACTGCATGGGAGAATGTATTTGCCAATTACATTTCAGATAAAGGTTTCTTCTCCAAAATTTACAGAGAACTCATACAACTTAACAAAAGGAAGATAAATGATCCAATCAAGAAATAGGCAAAGGACTGCATCAGACACTTGCTTGCAAAACGACAATGCAAATCATAGGAGACACCCCTATGGAGCAGGACTTGCTTCATCTCACACCAGTCATAATGGCTATCATCAACAAATCAATAAACAACAAGTGCTGGTGAGGACGCGGAGAAAAAGGAAACCTCCTGCACTGCTGGTGGGAATGCAGACTGGTGCAGCCACTTGGAAGACACTATGAAGTTTCCCCAAAAAGTTAAAAATGAGCCAAAACCGGTTTGGCTCAGTGGATAGAGCGTCAGCCTGCGGACTGAAAGGTCCCAGGTTCGATTCCGGTCAAGGGCATGTAACTTGGTTGCGGGCACATCCCCAGTAGGAGGTGTGCAAGAGGCAGCTGATCGATGTTTCTCTCTCATTGATGTTTCTGACTATCTATCCCTCTTCCTTCCTCTCTGTAAAAAATCAATAAAATATATATTTAAAAAAAAAATAAAAAAAAAAAAGTTAAAAATGGAACTCCCATATAACCCAGTCATCCTACTACTAGGACTACACCCAAAGAAACCAGAAACACCAATCAGAAAGGAGATATGCACCCCTATGTTCATAGCAGCAAAATTTACAACAGCTAAGATTTGGAAACAGCGTAAGTGCCAATCAGCAGATGAGTGGATTAAAAAACTGTGGTACATCTACCCAATGGAATACTACACTGCTATAAAAAAGAAGGAACTTACCATTTGCAATAGCATGGATGGAACTGGAGAGCATTATGCTAAGCGAAATAAGTCAGTTGGAGAACGATAAATATCACATGATCTCACTCATAGGTGGGATATAATTTTCAACATAATTTGATGAACAAGAATAGATCCAGAGACAAATGGCAGGGCAGGGGGGTTAAAGAGCAACGAAAGAACTTGTATGCATGCATATTAGCATAACCAATGGATGCAGACATGTGGCAGTGGGGTTTGCCTAGCGTGGGAATGACTGAGGGGGGGAGGATAAGCAGAAAAAAAGAGGACATATGTAGAACTTTAGATAATAAATAAATAAGAAGATAAACCATTAAAAAAAATGGGAAAGGACTTAATCAGACTCTTTTTCAAAGAGGACATACAGAAGGCCAAGAGACATAAGAAAACATGCTCTAAGTCACTAATCATCTGAGAGATGCAAATCAAAACGACAATGAAATACCATCTCACACCTGTCAGGATGGCTATCATCAACTATTTGACAAACGACAAGTGCTTCAGAGGATGTAGAGAAAAAGGGACCCTTGTGAATGGAAGGTGGGAATGCAGACAGGTGAAGCCACTGTCAAAAACAGTATGGAGTTTCCTCAAAAAATTAAAAATGGAGCTCCCATTTGACCCAGTAACCCACTTCTAGGAATATACCCCAAGAAATCAGAAACACCAATGAGAAAGGACATATGCACCCCTATGTTCATAGCAGCACAATTTACAATAGCTAAGATTTAGAAACAGCCTAAGTGCCCATCAGCAGATGAGTGGATTAAAAAACTGAGGTACAGCCCTAACCGGTTAGGATTAGTGGCTAGAGCGTCGTCCTGCAGACTCAGGGACCCAGGTGCAATTACAGTCAAGGGCATGTACCTTAGTTGCGGGCACATCCCCAGTAGGGGGTATGCAGGAGACAGCTGAATCGATGTTTCTCTCCCATCATTGTTTCTAACTCTCTATCCCTCTCTTTTCCTCTCTGTAAAAAATTAATAAAATATATTAAAAAACAACAACTGTGGTACATCTACACAATGGAATACTACGCTGCTGAAAACAAGAAGGAACTCTTACCATTTGCAACAGCATGGATGAACATGGAGAGAATTATGCTAAGTGAAATAAGCCAGTCGGAGAAAGAGAAATATCACATGATCTCACTCATTTGTGATTAATGGGGGAAAGAGGACACATATGTAATACAACGTGTAATACTTTAAACAATAAAGAATTTTTAAAAAAGAAATATGTTGAAAATATTCATAGTACACAAGGCAATCTACAGATTAAATGCAATCCTAAAGATATTTTACAAAGAAATGAAAAGAGAATCTTGAAATGTATGAAATTAAAAAACTCGTATAGCAAAAAATAAAATAAAATAAAATAAATAAAAGTGAGTGAAAACAAAGCTGGTGGCATCACACTGCCTGACGTCAATTTATTACAAAGAGAAAGGGAGCATACAGGTGTTGCTAGAGAAACACAGACACATACATCAACAGAACAGAACAGAAAACACAGAAATAAAACCAGGCACATCCTTTCAAGTAATCTTTGTCAAAGCAGCAAGGCACAGATGTAGGGAAGGATAGTTTCTTCAATGAATGGTGCTGCTCAAATCAATACTCACATGTAAACACAACAATACTGGACACCACTGATAAAATGTAACTCAACCTGCAGGACAGAATTGAATGTGAGCATTAAAACTGAAAACTCCTCAGGACAACCGAGAGAAAAAGTTTTGGAGGTTTGTTTTGGACAGGATTTTCTGAATGTGACACCAACCACAACACAAAATAGACAAAATAAACAGTCCACACTGCAACAAATGAAGAAAAATAGCGCCTACACAGCACAATAGCAATAAACAAAATGAAATGAAAGGCAATCAAGAGAATGGAAGAAAATACTTGCAAATTATATGAAGGAATCGCTTGGAGAGACTGTAGAATCTGTTCTGATCAGCATAATAAAGCGAAAATTGTGATATAGACAGAAATTCACACAAATAGATGGAGTTCCCCGGGAATAATAAAGGAATGTTAATACCATAGTGCAGGCCAATAACAATGCAATGACTGTCTCAAAGCAAACTCCATATAACTTCATTACAAATACATTATTCTAAGCACTAGTAACAAGCATCTGAGCTTGCTAGAAACATGGTGGCACTAGACCTGCTGAAAAAAGGGTTGTCAAAAACATGGATTTTGAAGAATAGCGGGTGTGAATTTTGAAGAATAGCAAAGTGCAATAAAGCACATGCAAAAATATGTGTTCCTCTATGTCATAAGCAATTAATATGTAAAATATAAAAGGTAGTCAAAAGAATGTATTATATAAAATACAGTTATAAACAAGAATAAGGATATAGAAACAATTTTTCAAAAACTATGTACAAAAGACCAACAGGAATATAGAAAATGCTTTCCTCACTGATCAAGGCGGAATCTCTCAGGCTTCCTGCAACACTACCAACCACAAGTCCTTCCCTGTGAACGTAGTACAGCGGGGAGAATTGGGACTTCAGGAATAGAGGGAGCAGCGGAAACAGACCAACCCTCCCCAGGACAGCAACTACCCAGGAAACTGGAAAATCAAGCAGAACCACAGTCTACAGGGGAGGACACAGCACACCCTGGGAGATGGGGCCTGGGAAATGGCAAAGCCAAATCCAAGTCACTGGTGAGAGTGAGGGTCTTACCCAGCGAGGATACAAGTTCAAAGTTCTCCAGCATCACATTCAGGTACAGCTGTCTCTGACCCTCATCAAGGAGGCTCCATTCCTCCCTGGAGAAGTACAGGGCAATGTCCTCAAAGGTCACGCCAACCTGTCAGAATGCAGACAACTGAAACCAGAGCTGTCTCCCTGAGAACCCCCACTCCTACTCCTTACACACCTTCCCCCCCTCAACCTCCTCCAGGGCACCCGGTTAGTGTGGACACCAGGCCCTAATGCCAGTGCAGGCTGCTCTCTCATCACAGTCCCATTACTCACTGGGATTGCCCTCAGCAGAGCAGCTGGGTTGGGTGGGAAGGATGGGGGGAGGGGAGGGGAGAGAGCAATGCCATTGAAGCTCTGGGCGATGCCTGCAGGGCCCCAGCCTTCCTGCCAAGCAATTCCACTGCCATCTCCTAGATCATGCCTCCAAGACAAAGCCAAGACTGGGTTTATGCTTCGCCTTTAAGTCCCGCGGACCATCAGCTCACCCTTCCTCCAGATGTGCACACCACTGGGTAATCTTTAACCCCTTCCCATCTTCAGACCCAGGTTCACTCCCTCAGCTCTGCCCCCTTCCTGCTCCAATGCCACTGGGTCTCGCTGGACTCCCCCATGAACTTGGCACATGGCATGTAGAGAGCTTGTCTTCCAGCCGGGTCCAGGACCACCCCAGGCCTCTGATGGACCCCACAGCCGGGAAAGCCCCAATGAGTCTGTGACGTCCTCCCTGCAGCCTCTGATCTGTCCGCCAATCCTCACAGCCCACACCCTCAGGGGAACCTCAGATGCAGTCACCCCTGTCCTCTCTGCCCTGCACTGGCTGTGTCCTCAGAAGCCACAACACTCCTCTCTCCCCTCCGCCTTCCTCACGGTCCTCCACGCGGGACTGAGCTGAGGACGTGACAGGCGCCAGCACCCGGGCGGACAGGAACTCACCTCAGCGAAACTCCTCAGCGGGGGCGCCGCCATTGCACTCTGTGGGCCGAGCGGGGCGGGAGCAGCGGGAGAGGCTGCTGCCCAGGGAATGGCGGTCTCTGTCCGAGGCCTGGCGTGGGTCCACGTAGCGACTGGGAGCTTCAATCCCAAGTGTGAGCTGTGATCACCCTGCAGGCTCCCGCCATGGGCTGTGAGGCGGGGAACACCACTCTCCTGCCTTCTCCACTGGACTCTGCGACCAGGAACTCCTGACCGCCTGAGGCGGACCTGAGAGAACACGAACACCCGCCAGGAGGACAAGTCCCGCCCACAGAAATGGACAAAGGAAACTGCCTTTTCTCAGCCCCCATTGGCTCAGCCTGCTGTCATTCCATACAACACCTTCTGGGTAATGTAGTTTCTACGCTCCAGGTCGGGAATTCTGCATTTCCTCAGCTGACTCCAGGACTGGATTTAGGGGCAAATAGCCCAAGAACACACCAAGTGTACTCAGGGCCCTCTAGCGCCTTCAGGGGAGGTGATGTCTGGGGCAAGTGTGTTTCTCCTGCACCTGCGTGGCTGGTTTTGCATATCTTTCTTCAGGACCTGCTCTTTCTGAATGGCAGGCATTGTTTCTTCATTCAGGACTTTTGGCTGTGTCTCCAGGACAAAGGTAGCTTGTTGCTCAAGTCTCTAACTCTTTTCTAACTCGATCTAACCTGCCTCCACTGAATCCATTGTACAGTTAATGTCAATAAACAGACACTCATTCTTAAGAGCATCTGCTTCTGATGCCATCCGAAGTGTCAGCTCTGCCTGGGCTGCAGAGTGGATAAGATGGACAAGACACATGTGAGAAGATTCTTAAAGTCACAGATCACCAGAGAGATGCAAATTAAAGCAACACTTAGGTATCACCCCACCACTGTCAGAATGGCTGCCATCAGCAAATCAACAAAGGACAAGTGCTGGGGAGGATGTGGAAAAAGGGAACCCTAGTGCACTGCTGGTGGGAATGCAAACTGGCACAGCCATTATGGAAACCAGTATGGCCTTTCCTCAAGAAATTTAGTATGAAACTGCCATTTGATCCAGTGATTCCACTTCTAGGAATATTTCCTAAGAAACCTCGAACAATGAGATAGAATGTATATGCCGTTATGTTCATAGCAGCACAATTTTCAATGGCAAAGATGTGGAAACAGCCCAAGTGTCCATCAATAGATGAGTGGATTAAAAAGCTGTGACACAGCCCTAGGCGGTTTGGCTCAGTGGCTAGAGCGTCACCCTGCACTCTGAAGGGTCCCAGGTTTGGTTCAGGCCAACAGCACATGCCCAGGTTGCAGGCTTGATTTCCAGTAGGGACTGCACAGGAGGCAGCCAATCAATGATTTTCCCGCCATCATTGATATTTCTCTCTTTCTCTCCCTCTCGTTCGTCTCTGAAATCAATAAAAATATATATATTTTAAAAAACCTGTGGAACATTTATACCAAGGAATACTATGCATCAGTAAAAAAGAAGAATCTTTACCCTTTCAGACAGCAAGGAGGGACCTGGAGAGCAGCATGCTAAGTGAAATAAGTCCGTCAGAGAAAGACAAGTATCACTTACTCTCACTCATATATGGAATCTAATTAACAAAATAAAGTGCTCAATGGAGTGGATTTAGACACATGGAAGCATGGAACCCAGGGCAGAATCTCAAAGGGAAGGAATGAGAGGGTAAAAAAAAAAAAAAAAAAAGGAAAAACAGCCTCAGGTGAGTATTAAACACACACACACGCACACACACACAGTAAAAACAGTCATCTGAGCATTGAGCATTTTCTTCTGTTCTCTGAGGCAATGGGAAAGCACTAACTTGCTGTGTTCTGGGTCTGCTCTAAATTTGTGTTTATAAATCGGTCTTCAGTCAGTTGAGTCCCTGGAAATGCTGATACCCCTCCATGTAACTTTCTCCTGCTTCACATGAAACAATTGATTATGGTGATGTTGTAAGAAATGTCCAAACCTGGGGAGAAGTTTTCTAAGGTTATTTGAACCAAGTCTACGACATTTGCCAGGAAGGAAAATAACAACAGTTTGAGTAATGCTCGGGAGAAGGGCAGTTTTGCACCTTTTTTATACATTAGACTCAAAGGAAAAGACATAAGGGGGTTACATGACATTCACTGGTGATAAACTGGGGGGAGAGCTAAGGAGCAAAACCTCTGAGATTGGATAAAAAGGAAAACACATAGACATAAACTTCTTTTTAAGTTTATTGATTAGTTAATAGTTAATATTTAACCCAATATCAATAATAATTGGGGCTCTGTGGTCTTCTGTGTTGGGAGATTGTGCTCATAGGAGTCTGTGATACAGAGATGTCCCTGAAAATCCAAAGGTATGTTATCCCAGATGCAAAAAGACAACAGACAGGCTCAATAAGGTAAAATTTGCCCTCTGCAAAAAAAACAAAACAAAGGCTAGGACATAACTACCAAAGTGACTAGGTTTTATTTCAAAGCATCTTATATGGTTATTTTTAGCCAATGAGTTTGCAAGATTGGATATGCCATGCCAGGCTCCCTGAGCTTGCTAGGTTTACTGTGTGCCATCATTTTTGTCCATACTGGGGATTTAGAGCCTGTGGGTTGAAAAGAAAATTCAATGAGTGTTTATTAACTCTGAGACCCATTGCTGATGTCCTCCTGAACACAATGCTCCCAGTATTGCTGGTGTCCCTTTATTTGGTCTCCTAGAAGGAGTCACTGTTCCAATCAATAAAGCCTTAGGTTCTAAATGTGGTGGAGGTATTTGTAAGGACAAGAAAAATGTCTTTCTTTTTCGGTGATGTGGCCTTCCACAATTTATAAGAAGCACCTGCTAATTAATCCCCAAGATTGTTGGCTCTTCTAATTCAAACAGCTCCTCTGTTCAAACCACTGAACAAGATAAGCTACTCTCAAGGCTACAGTATTACATAGCACTGCCTGGGCTGCAGTGTAGATAATATGGCCGAGCCCTAACAGGTTTGGCTCAGTGGATAGAGCATCGGCCTGTGGACTGAAAGGTCCCAGTAGGGCATGTACCTTGGTTGCAGGCACATCCCCCGTAGGTGTGCAGGAGGCAGCTGATCAATGTTTCTCTCTCATCGATGTTTCTAACTCTTTATCCCTCTCCCTTCCTCTCTGTAAAATATCAATAAAATATATTTAAAAAGAAAAGATGGCCGAGAGTTAGAAACATCAATGAGAGAGAAACATCGATTAGCTGCCTCCTGCACACCCCCCACTGGGGATATGCCCGCAACCAAGGTACATGCCCTTGACTGGAATTGAACCTGGGACCCTTTAGTCCGCAGGCCAACACTCTATCCACTGAGCTAAACCAGTTAGGGCACACTTTAACTTTTAAGGGAAGTTAACTCAAACATTTTTAAACTTTTCTAACATTCTTTAAGCATTTTTTAAGCATTTCTATATTTTACTACAACAATCCTAAGAAACCTGAAACAATCAAATAGAAAGGATGCACCCCTCTGTTCATAGCAACAAAATTTACAACAGCAAAGATGTGGAAACTGCCCACGTACCCACTAGTGGATGAGTGGATAAAAAACTATGGTACATTTATACCCTAGAATACTATGCAGCTGTAAAAATGAAGAATCTCTTACCCTTTCACACAGTATGGAGGGACCTGGAGAGCATCATGCTAAGTGAAATAAGTCAGTCAGAGAAAGACAATATCACTTGATCTCACTCATATATGGAATCTAACAAAAAATCTGATGAATGGAGTAAATTCAGAGTCAAAGGACCATGAAATGGAGTGTGAAATCTCAGAAGGGAAGGCGGGGAGAGAAAAGAAAAAAAGAAAAAAGATTCTCGTGTGAGGATTAAGCACACACACCCAAATAGTAAAAACAAAGTCACCTGAGCCTTGAGCATTTTCTTCTTTTCTTTGAAAGCAATGGGAAAGCTCTAGCTTGCCGTGTTCTGGGTCTGCTCTAAATTTGTGTTTATAAGTCTGTCTTCTGTTCTGTGTCCCTGAAAAAACTGATACCCCTCCAGGTAACTTTCACCTGCTTCACATGAGTCAATTGCTTTTGGTGTTGTTTTATGAAATGTCCAAACCTGTGGAGAATTTTTCTCAGTTTTTTTGACCCAAGTTGGCAACATTGCCAGAAAGCAAAATAACAGATTGAGTTGGGAGAATAGCAATTTTGTACTTTTTTTATAAATTAGATTCAAAAGAGAAGACATAGGAGCTTACATGAAGTTCACTGGTGATAAATTGGGGGGGAGAGTTAAGGAGGGAAATCTCTGAGAGTTGATAAAAAGTAAAAAAAAAAAAAAAAAGACACAAACTTCTTTTTAAATGTTACAGAGTAGTTAACACTTAATATTAAACACAATAACAATAATAATTGGGGCTCTGTGGTCTTCTGTGCTGGGAGATTGTGCCCTTAGGTGTAAATATTTCTCTGCTTTCCGTGTCCAGCGTGGCTAGAGAGCAGGTCCAGTTCCTGAGTAGGGGTGGCTTGGGATTGAGAAATAAAAAAAAGAGACAAGACACAGAGATAGAAGGAAAAAGCTGGGACCGGGTGGACCGCTGCCCTCTTCTGATGGAGAGACAGTGACCCAGAGCCAATGCAGCCTGTTTATTTTATACCCCCAAATACCAGGAAGTTTTCACCAAAAGTCAAGACCAAGGAGATTATTGGCATCCTTGATTAGGC
Organism: Plecotus auritus; assembly: GCF_963455305.1. Lineage (NCBI taxonomy): Eukaryota > Metazoa > Chordata > Mammalia > Chiroptera > Vespertilionidae > Plecotus > Plecotus auritus. Next base: position 8,941,854 of record NC_137785.1, read on the forward strand.
CCAATTCCTATTCATTCCAGGTGCTTGACTGGATTTACATATCAAAACTCACTTCCCTACACCTGGGCAAAGATAAGAGTCAATGCTGAGAAAGAATCTGCCTTTTTGGTAAGATTTGTAACCAAGACCTGGCTTTGCCTGTAGCCTTTTTTTTTTTTTTTTTCAATATATTTTATTGATTTTTTACAGAGAGGAAGGGCGAGGGATAGAGAGTTAGGAACATTGATGAGAGAGAAACATCGATCAGCTGCCTCCTGCACACCTCCCACTGGGGATGTGCACGCAACCAAGGTACATGCCCTTGACCGGAATCAAACCTGGGACCCTTCAGTCCACAGGCCAACGCTCTATCCACTGAGCCAAACCGGTTTTGGCTTGGCAATATTATTATACTTAAAATCCTTTTATTCTTTTTTTTTTTTTTTTTTTTTCTGTCGGTTGGGAAAACGGCAGTTAGAGAACTACTACGTATTTATTGATTTCGGAGAGGAAGAGAGACATCAATGATGAGAATCATGGATTGGCTGCCTCCTGCACCCCCCCTACTGGATGGGGATGGAGCCTGCAACCCCGGCATGTGCCCTGACCAGGAAACCAACTGGGACCTCCTGGTTCATAGGCCGACGCTCTAACCACTGAACCACACCGGCAACATTTTTTTTTTTTAAATATATTTTATTGATTTTTTTACAGAGAGGAAGGGAGAGGGATAGAGAGTTTAGAAACATCGATGAGAGAGAAACATCAATCAGCTGCCTCCTGCACACCTCCTACTGGGGATGTGCCCGCAACCAAGGTACATGCCCTTGACCGGAATCGAACCTGGGACCTTTCAGTCCGCAGGCTGATGCTCTATCCACTGAGCCAAACCGGTTAGGGCCATTTTTTTTTTTTAATTCTACCCTCTCCCTCCCCCATGCTTGTCTCCATGACCTGACACTGACAGCCACCATCACTCAGCCAGTGCCGTGGCCGTGGGGCTGCTGTCGCACTGGAATGGAACCCGTCAGCCACGGCAGGACCACGGGTCACGAACAGTGCTGGAAAATCCTTTTATTCTTAAAATATTAATGTTTATTGCATGTAATATTATATATAAGATCATTTTTCTTGAATAATTGGTGCTTTTTGCATGTAACATTGTGTTTGAAATAATTTTTCTTGAGATATTAATGTTTATTGCATGTAACATATTTAATATTGCTTTTCTTGAAATATTTTTTAAAAAACTATGTATATAAAAGCCAAGTGACAAAAGAGCAGAACGAACTGAACGACTGGTGGCTATGAAGCACACTGCAGCAGCCAACTGCCCTCAGCCCTCCCCACTGCCACCCATACCCTGACTAGCCCCCCCCCCCACCCTGATCACTGAAGTGTGAATTTCAGTAATTCTAAGTAAGTAAACACTCTCCAGTGGTCATAGACCAGGAACCTCAATGACGAATGATCAGGAGCAAAACCGCTCAGGGTCTGGACCGTCAGTCAGGTGTGAAGGAGAGGTGCCCAGCACAACCACCATCTTCCCTGCTCCCGATCAGCCCTCCCCCACCCCGATGCAGTCAGGAGTCCAGGAGAGGTACCCAGCACAACCACTGTCTTCCCATGTTCTCTCTCCACTGCTTACTACCAAAGAGGGCAGCCACATCAAACCACAGCCTCTCTTTAGAGGGTTTGTCAGCATGGAACTAAACCGCATTCCCTGTCTCAGGAGAGGCTTAGAAACAGAAGCTGTGTCCCTGACACTAAAGCACCTTTGATGCTTCAACTCATCCAAATCGAACAGCAAATGTGTATACACTCTGCAAAGATCTTTGACGCCAGTAACTCCGCCTGGCCATCCCCGCCCCTGGTCGGCACCCTCCTGAAGGCCCCCCCTACCCCAATCGGGAGCACACAACCAGACCCCACCTATGAATTTGTGCACCAGGCCTCTTGTATATACATAAAAAAAGAAAGAAAATTGCCAAAACCCATAGCACATTAGGCAGAACATATGATTAGATGTTTTAATAAAGATACAGATTCAACAAATGCACTTCTGAGAAATAGCCCCCCATAAATTCATAGAAAAAATATAATCAAACAACATTGAGGTAGAATGACAAAATTATAGAATATCTATTTATATATCTATCCATATAAGATGCAAATATCCTAAGTGTCCAACTATCTGGGTAATGACGTCCAGTAGTAACACGTGCTTTTCTCTCCCTAGCAAAGACTAGCCTCAGGTAGAAACACTTTACACTGTAACCAAATGTCTGTGAAGCGTTTTCCTGTGCCTCAACTCATTTGATCCTCACAGAAGTCCTGGAGTAGGTAGATAGGTCACTCAATGGAATCCAAAATAGTAAAGAAAATACTTTTCTTTACTGGAAAATGCAGATTTATAAAGCTTAAAAACTTGACCCGACTGAAAAGAAGAATAGGTAGACCTTGAAAATGACTTCAGCTTTTCCCACTGTGCAGAATATAGTCAAACACTGCTGAAGTTAAATATTTTACCCTTTGTTCTCCCTGTGTGGTCTACAATAATAATGTGCTTCGTGTTGATATTTACTGCTATGTTGATGACAATTACCTGAAAGAGAAGTGGTGCTTCACTGGGCTGGAAAAAGTTGAGCTACATCAGAAAGCAGGTCTACTTAAGCAAGTTTATTTTATATGTATAAAAGGCTAAGCTGAGTTGCGCATGCAAGATGGATATAGAGCTCTCGCTGGCACCAATCACACGAGTGGGTTTCAATCTGTCATTGTTGATAGTGAATTTGGTTGTTTTTGTTGACATTCTGAAGCTGAAAGAAAGCGGAAGCAGCACATGGAAGTAACAATTGCAATTAAATTAGATCATAATAGTGATCCAGGTAGATATAATTATCCCCGGGTAACTGAAGTTGCCATCATATTCAGAAATGCTGATGAAGGACCTCCTTTTGAAAGGGACTTGCTCATTCATTGTAAACTAGAACCCAATACTCCAAATAACACTAACATGAAACAAATCAGTATCCTGTTTCCTACATTACATGCAATGACATACCCTATTCTTTTCCCACATGGTGAAAAAGGCTGGGGAACCAACATTGCATTAAGACTCAGAGACAATAGTGTAATCAACAATAATATTAGATTCAATGGATGATGCCAAAATGAAAGTCTTCTCTTTGAAATTCTTAAAAAGTATTACTCCTTCAGGAATTCTGTCATAAATTAGAATTGAAAGTAGGTACAATCATCATGCTACTGAGAAATCTTAATAGAAAATGGTACTAGATTTATTATCAAAAGATTGTGACCTGCCCTGACTGGTTTGGCTCAGTGGATGGAGCATTGGTCTGCGGTCTCAAGGGTCCCGGGTTCAATTCCGGTCAAGGGCATGAGCCTTGGTTGTGGGCACATACCTAGTAGGGAATGTGCAGGAGGCAGCTGATCGATGTTTCTCTCTCATCGATGTTTCTGACTCTCTGTCCCTCTCCCTTCACTCTGTAAAAAATCAATAAAATATATTAAAAAAAAAAAAAGATTGTGACCTAACGTAATCAAAGCAGAAGAATTAACAGGACCTGCAGAGGTGAGGTTGTTCTGATTCCAAGAATTGATTTGTCCCCATCTGACACTGGCCTCAGTGTGAGAATAAGTTTAATCAATGTATCAGTCATCGTTTTTGTCAGTATTGTTTCTATATCATGTTTTTGTTTCTATATCATGTTTTTGTTTTTCTATCATGTTGTTGTTTATTTATTAATAAATTTATATATTATTTTCATGTACACTTTACTAATTTTCTTTCATCTCTGACACTTCTATTATAAAAAGTGGGTGAAGAGCGATATTAAAATATTTCTTCTAATTAATTTGCTTTCAATGTGCATGAATTCATGCACCGGATCCATAGTTTTTAGATAAAGAATGACTGACCAAACAAAATATACTCTAGGACAGCGGAGGCCAACGTTTCGGACATCACGGACCACCAGTGGTTCGCGGACCACCAGTTGGCCACCACTGCCCTAGGATGTGGAGCATGTGAATACCTCACACACTGGTGGAAAAAGGCCAAAAGGTACAATCATTTTATTTTTAAGGAATAGATTATTGATTTTCAAAATATGTATTTATTGACTTCAGAAGGAAGGCAGAGACAAAAGCAACAATGATGAGAGAGAATCATTGACTGACTGCCTCCTGCACACCCCACAGTGGGGTTTGAGCCAGCAACTCTGGAATGAACCCTGACCTGGAATCGACCCATGACCACTTGGTTCATAGGTCAAAGCTCAGTGACTGAGGCATGCCAGACAGGCAATTTTATTAATTTTTAGAGAGAAGAAGGGTGAGGGAAAGAAACACAATGCAGGAGTGCAACATAGACAGCCATTTCCTACACACCCATTCTGGGAAGCTAGCCCACAAGCCAGGGACAAACCAAGCAATTCAACGGGCAATCCTTCTTTACATGGGATCACACCCAACCAACTGAACCACAACATCCATGATGATATATTCAGCTTAGACCACAATGTTCTAATCTTTGTAAATTTAAACATTCAAATACTCAACTATTCAGATTATGGACTCAATTTTTTTTTTTTTTGCTATAACTTATTTTTTTTCTTACTATATTTTTATTGATTTCAGAGAGGAAGGGAGAGGGAGAGAGAAACATCAATGATGAGAGAGAATCACTGACCGGCTGCCTCCTGCACGCCCCCTACTGGGGACCGAGCCCGCAACCCAGGCATGTGCCTTTGACTGGAATCAAACCCGCGACACTTCAGTCCTCAGGCTGACGCTCTATCCACTGAGCCAAGCCGGCTAGGGCTGGACTCATTTTTGACAAAGGTAAATAAATCTTATATCCATATAAAGAATTATACAGAAATGTTTATCCAACTTTTTCAGAAATAACCTAATATTCACAAAAGTGGATAAGCTATTGGTGATATATTCAAAGGTAAGAATATTTATAAGAAAAAAAGATGAATTACTAATATATCTTTAATGAAACTCCGAGTATTTATGAAACACAAATTAAAGCAGTAAAATACTTAGAAAAAGCAAAGTACTTTATTCAAATGGAATGGAAATCCACAGTTACTAGGAAAGCTGTAAAGAACGGGGTCAGATTATAAGAGGACATGAAGCAATTACACAGTGAAAGATACGGACACCATTATGACTATAATGATGATTTCAGCTTTATGCATACATGAAAATTTACGGAAAACTATACTAAACATGTATTTTACTCATTATAGCTTTCAAAAATGTTTCAAGATTTAAAAATGTGTAAATTGAAATATATTGGAAAAATAGGTTTGGCAAATCTATATTCAATCCACCTTCTTATGCCCTCTGGGCGAGAATATCGCCTCAGTGACAGAAAATGTAACAAGCAATAAAGAACTTTCACCCTGCCCTAACTGGTTTGGCTCAGTGGACAGAGCGTTGGCCTGCGGACTCAAGGGTCCCAGGTTCGATTCCAGTCAAGGGCATGTACCTTGGTTGTGGGCACATCCCCAGTGGGGGGTGTGCAGGAGGCAGATGATTGATGTTTCTCTCTCATCGATGTTTCTAACTCTCTATCCCTCTCCCTTCCTCTCTGTAAAAAAAAATCAATAAAATATATTAAAAAAAAGAAAAAGAAAAAAGAACTTGCACCCAAAACAACAAGAATGCTGGCTGAATAACACGAGCCACATCCCTAAACTACAGACACCCTTTGCCTTTGTCCTTCCTTTTCTGCCAGTGCACCAATGGCTCTGAGGTGAACATATGAGAGGATACAGGAAGCCACAAACCTCTTGATTATATTCAATGACAACGACTGTGTCCACAGAAGATAAACATGCCTAGAGATCCTCAGATCTGTGCACACACTGCTCCTGCAGTCTTTTTCTCAGAAACATTCCTGGATGCAGGTTTAGAGGAGGAACACTCCATCTGATGGGCTGCAGTCCCCTCTAAAACTTGTTAGCTCAGTGTTTCTGCACTGAAAGGGTTACCCCTAACTGCAATGGTCCTCCAATCAGTGACCATCACCCATGGAATTGTAGGCATTAGGGCACATGGCCTCTGCAAGACCTAAGCAAGAGATTCCCTAAAAGCCCTGACCGGTTTGGCTCAGTGGATAGAGCGTCGGCCTGCGGACTGAAAGGTCCCAGGTTCGATTCCAGTCAAGGGCATGTACCTTGTTTGCAGGCACATCTCCAGTAGGGGGTATGCAGGAGGCAGGCGATTGATGTTTCTGTCTCATCGATGGTTCTAACTCTCTATCTCTCTCACTTACTCTCTCTGTAAAATCAATAAAATATATATTTTTTTTAAAAAAAGAGAGATTCCCTTCAAGGTATGAGCATCCCTTGCAAACCAAAAAAAAAAAATACATGCTGCCAGAAGATATACTTGTGGTTGTCACAGGTACCCCCTCTGTGGAGTGATCTCTGTGTCTCAAAGAATCCAACTTCACATGAGGACTACAGAAGCCAAATTGTTTCCTAGGAAAATGATGGGCATCAATGTAAATTTGGAAAACACTGCTGAGCTAATTTCTGCACTATGCTGTTCCCTGAAAAGCAAAGAATGTGTGAGACCCCACAAAAGTTGTTCACCTCATCATGCTTGGAGAGCCCACATCTCCTTATAAGATAACCCACAGAATAAATAGAATACCCAAGTATCAAGAAACCTTAGGAAAAAGCCTTCATTATTTTACAAACCAAAGAGACATGAGATTGGCAATTCTGGCATTAATGACTTCTGCACTCAACCAAACCATCACAGCCATGTAGGGAAAGTGTGACCTTGAGAATGACAGTCCCTCTGCAATACTATGCTTTCTGGGCCAACACTAATCAGTCCTACATGCCAACTGGTGAAAGGGAAAACAACTAAGAACAAAGGGCTCAGGTATTCCTAACTTTCTTGAACAAATTAGACAAGAGTTACCTTCCCTGGGAACATGAGGATGGTGATTGATGCCATCTGTATGGGCCTTACTTCAGGTGAAATACTTTCAGCAACAGAAATATGCAGTGACATAGATCTTATAAATTCGGCAACAAGTCTCTGTATATTGGAAAGTGCAACATAGATACATATGGTTCCAACATAAAAACAAACACAACAGCAAAAACACTAATGGGGAGTTTACATAATGTGGGTGATTAACTGTATGAGATAAAATTCAGACACAAGGCCCTTCACAAAATTTCTTTTACTATTGTTAAGTCCTAATTAAGAAACTACATTTCTTATACATCTAAGAAATTTCTCACATTTGGACTCATATGTGTAGAGCAAATTTAGATTTTTGGCTGAGAGATATCTCACGTTAATTGCACTCATAATGGTTTTCTAATTTGTGAACTCTCTGATGATATTGGAGACCACTGTTACTTTTGAAAGATTTCCCACATTCACCGCATTTATAAGAATTTTCTCCAGTATGAATTTTCTGATGACGACGAAGATCACTGCTCCAGGTAAAATATTTCCAACATTCACTGCATTGATAAGGCTTTTCTCCATTGTGAACCCTCTGATGACAACGAAGTTTACTGCTAGTGGTAAAAGATTTCCCACATTCACTGCATTGATAAGGCTTTTCTCCTGTGTGAACTCTCTGATGATATTGAAAACCATTGCTACTTGTAAAAGACTTTCCACATTCACTGCATTTATAAGGATTTTCTCCTGTATGAACTCTCTGATGACGACGAAGATCACTGTTCCGGGTAAAAGATGTTCCACAGTCACTGCATTTATAAGGCTTTTCTCCTGTATGAATTCTCTGATGACAATGAAGCGCATTGCTATTGCTAAACGATTTCGAACATTCACTGCATTTATAAGGATTTTCTCCTGTATGAACTCTCTGATGACGACGAAGATCACTGTTCCAGGTAAAAGATGTTCCACAGTCACTGCATTTATAAGGCTTTTCTCCTGTATGAATTCTCTGATGACAATGAAGCGCATTGCTATTGGTAAACGATTTCGAACATTCACTGCATTTATAAGGCTTTTCTCCAGTGTGAATTCTCTGATGACAATGAAGGTCACTGCTTCTCATAAAAGATTTCCCACAATCACTGCATTTATAAGGCTTTTCTCCAGTGTGCACTCTCTGATGATATTGGAGACCAAAGCACCTTGTAAAAGATTTGCCACATTCACTGCACTTATAAGGCTTTTCTCCTGTATGAACTCTCTGATGACTACGAAGGTGAGTGCTGGTGGTAAAAGATTTCTCACACTCACTGCATTTATAAGGCTTTTCTCCTGTGTGAACTCTCTGATGTCTACGAAGTTGGTTGTTGGTGGTAAAAGTTTTCCCACATTCACTGCATTGATAAGGCTTTTCTGCTGTGTGAGTTCTCTGATATTGAACACCACTGCTACTTGTAAAAGTCTTTCCAAATTCACTGCATTTATACGGATTTTCTCCTTTATGAACCCTTTGATGACAACGAAGGGCAGTCCTCCATTTAAAAGATTTTCCACAGTCACTGCATTTATAAGGCTTTTCTCCTGTATGAACTCTCTGATGACTACGAAGGTGAGTGCTAGTGGTAAAAGATTTCTCACACTCAATGCATTTATAAGGCTTTTCTCCTGTGTGAACTCTCTGATGTCTACGAAGGTCGTTGCTAGTGGTAAAAGTTTTCCCACATTCACTGCATTGATAAGGCTTTTCTGCTGTGTGAGTTCTCTGATAATGAACACCACTGCTACTTGTAAAAGCTTTTCCACATTCACTGCACTCATAGGGCCTTTTTCCAGTGTGAACTCTCTGGTGACAATGAAGTTCAGTGCTAGTGATAAAAGACTTTCCACATTCACTGCAGTGATAAGGCCTTTCTCCAGAGTGCAATCTCTGATGACAAGAAACTTTAGTGCTACTGGTGTAAGATTTTCCACATTTACATTTATAAGGCTTTTCTCCAGTTGGAATTCCATGATGACAATGAAGGTTACTGCTACTGGTAAAAGATTTCCCACTCTCATTGTTCTCATAAGGCCTTTCCACTGTGTGAACTCTCTGATCATAATGGAGGGCACTGCTACTTGTAAAAGCTTTTCCACATTCACTGCGCTCATAAGGCCTTTCTCCAGTGTGCAAAGCTTCATGATCACCTAGGCTTTTACTACTGCTAAAAGCTTTCCCATATTCACTGCACTGATAAAGTCTTTCTCCAGTGTGACCTTGCTGTTGATCATGAAAGCTAGAAAATTTTGTTAAATATTTTCCACATTCAGAGCACACAAAACACTGACTACCTGCATGGACATCCTTTTCCGGAATAAAATTGTGGTTGCAACTAATGTCTTTCTTACATTCTTTTCTGGTGTAATAATTGTTTCTCCTATGAAACATCATCCCACATGTGGAAATAGCATTTAGGCACTCCCTGGACCTAGCAGCCTTTAGGTGGAGGTGTCCGGACCCAGTAAGGACACCCTGCCCAACATCCCCGCATGTGAAATGATTCTGGGACACATTGAAATTGCAGCTGTTTGCAAGTGAGATCCTGTCCACACCTGTATTGAAAGTCTTCTCTCTCACATGCTGTTGGTGAACATTTACACTGAAGAAAAACCGTTTTGTACATCCCCCGCACCTCAACAGTATCTGTCCATATTCCGTTCCCTGCAGCTCAGACAAATGGAAAATGTTTCCGAAGACTAACGCACAACTCTCACAGGGATGGCTCTTCTGGGAAGACAAGGCTGCCTTCAGATTCCTTGCCTGCGACACTCTTACAGAAACGTTCCCTTTAGTGGGTGCCTCCACATTCTCTGCTCCACAGCAGCAACCTGAACAAAAGGAAATGCTGGTGAGGTACATGTTGACCTTATAAAAATAGAATATCTTCACCACAAATGTTTATGTGTCATGACTAGGCCTGATAGCATGGAACAATTTTCAAGACAAATGAGGTAGACTCTGAGGAAATACATAACGTGGCCCCACAAGTCAGTCGATGAGGAAAAGCTCACCAAGAAAGGACAGAAGCACAGGATGGGACACAAAGAAGAGAGGAAGGATCTACCCATTGTTCTTGCACAAACGGCTTCCTCTAGGAGCTTCCATGCTGGCCATGTGAGTCTGTGTAGAAAAATTCAAAGCTGCTCAAAGCCATAAAAATTGATTGTATTAGAGCACATGATGTTCAACGTCAATATAATAACACCAGTGCACTCCAAGGTGCTGCAGGCATGGACCCACATTGGAGTGCAGTAAAGAGCGACCAGTGAAAGAGGCAGAGGTGCAAAGTCCAGAGAGGTTAAGGGTATGCGTGAGGTGGGAAACCAAGTAGAAATGATCACTATTAGAACTGAATAGTAGGCAAAGTATCAACATAAACACAAACAAGCATAACTGGGTGAGGAATGGGCAACTGGAACCAAACACTGGGTTTCTAGCTATGAATGTAACAAAGGCCAGCCGAGAATTTCTCCCTAATGACCGCTGACCAAGGCAAGACCGCCTGTGGGTCCTCTGTGTCATTCATAAAGTTGTGTTGCTTCTTTCATGAACAAATGATTCTTCTGGTTAAATTCCATTAGAGCCATTGCATGGGATAAACGATGCAAATCTTCAAAGAAAAACAGAAAAGATGGATGGTCAACACTGTGGTAGAACAACAAAGTGTAAATGAGATCATAGACAAAAGACCTATGTGTGTGACACCCGCAAGATGGCAGGATCAGAGAAATGAGCATCTTTCCCCATCCCAGTGTAAGTAGACAGCTATCCATAAACAAAAACCCCATAGGAAATGGGAATAAGAGTACCTTGAAGACAAACAGCATTCCAGAACACAAATAAAGGAGAACTCTACAGAAAGGATGACTGGAAAAGACTGGGTGAATAAACATATTTGAAAATTCGTACAGTCAAAAACAAGGGTCAGAGTTACTTCCAGCAGCCACCTTGCTTCTGCTATCATTGACCCTAAAGGCCTGTTCTCAAAAAAGATTGGAAATTTTTGTGTTTACAGACCACAGAATGGCTTGGCCAGTACGGCTCAGTTGGTTGGAACATCGTCCTGTGTACCAAAGGGTCGAGGATTCAACTCCCAGGCAAGGCACATATCAGGATGTGGGTTCTATATCCAGTCAGCTTGTGTGCACAAAGCAGCCGATTGAAGTATTCCCTCACACTGATGTTTCCTTCTCTCCCCCCGCCTCTCTCTTTCTCTCTCTTTCTCTCTCTCTCTCTCATTATTCATTTTTCTATCTCTCCTTCTCTTCCTCTCTGAAATTAATAAAATATATTTTAAAAGTAAATAAATTAAAGAATAAATAAATAGCCCTGGCCCGTGTCACTAAGTGCTGAGAGTGCCTGTCTGTACACAGGAAGGTCATGCTTTCAATTCCCAGTAAAGGGCAGGTACATGGCTTTCAGGTCTGATCCCGACTCTTAGAGCAGGCACCTGTGGGAGGCAATCAATTGATGTTTCTTTCTCTCTCTCTGCCTCTCCTCTATCTCCCTTTCCCTTACTCTCTCTCTCTAAGAAGAAAACAATCAATGGAAAAAATAATCTCACTATTCAGGTGAAGATAAAAGAAGAATAAAGTATTGAATTTAGAAAAGTTAAGGGAGAGGAGATCCAAGATGGCGGTGTAGGCAAAGGCCTATACTCGCTGCTTCCCACAACCACATCACAATTACAACTAAATTACTGAACAACCATCAGCCAGAACCGATGGAAAGCTAGCTATAACGAAGTCTAACGACTAGAGAAGTAAAGAAGAAAGCACACTGAGATGGTAGGAGGTACTAAGGCACGGAAGGTGCTGGTCCTGTACCCACGGGGGCCACTTTTTTAATTGGGAGGGAGGTTGTCTCTGCAGAGGTCACGTGGAGGAGCAAGAGGTCCCAGTACAACACCAGACACCCAGGGTTCAAGAACTGGGAAAAAAAGTCCCTACTGGCAGTAAGAACTTCGGTCTGTAAACACCAGTGCAGACTGCGGCTGAGTGATACAGAGCCTACAGGAGATGTAGCTGCTCTTCATATAATACAAGCACTACCAAATGAACTGACAGGATCCCCCTTCCTTGGAGCTGCAGTACCAGAGGAGTTCCAGTACCAGGGGAGGCTCGGGAGGGCAGGGCGCTAGCGGGGAACCAAGACACATATGAGGAGACGCTGGACTGACTGGCATCGGGGCAGGAACTCAAGAGAGGCTTTCTTCCACACATAGGTGCTCTCAGGGATCATTGCTCCTATGCTTAGACCTCCCAGTTGCAGGGCTGACTGGCAGGCATTTCTGTTTCCTCTGCCCTAGTGATTCCCTGAGACCTCACTCCATCCACTTTATAACCCCACCCAAGCTGTGTGCAGCAGCTTTTGTATATACATGGCCTGTCCTTGTCAGGCTAAAACCTGTCAAACAAGTTGAAGTGGGGTCAGGGAGCCCCAACTATCAATAAAAGGTCCAAGACACAGCAACAGGACTAAGATTCCTTGCTTCACAGCTGGGCCTCATCGGGGCACTTCCAAATCCCAAACAAAGAGGAGAATCTGCCCATCTCTCTGTAGATCCGGCTTGGTGGCCAAAGGAAGTGGCTGACTTTACACCTCCCTGGAGACCCAAGAGCCAGTGTACTCAGTGGGCAGTGTCATACCACACCAGCTTACAACTCTTCACATCCATAAGCCACACACTCAAGGGGCAGACTCACTGAGCACCAAAGCCCCACTGAAGCAAGTCCTGCTCCACAGGGGTGTCTCCTGCACAGCAGCTCTCCCACTTGGTTGCAATGGCCCCGAGAGATGCTAAAATCCGCAACAAAATTCTGGCAAATCGGATCCAGCATTACATTAGAAAGGTCATACAGACAACATGACCAAGTGGGATTTATTCCGGGGATTCAAGGATGGTACAATATCCGTAAAACAATAAATATGATACATCACATAAACAAACTGAAAGACAAAAATCAAATAACCATATCAATTGATGCAGAAAAAACATTTGACAAAATCCAACACCCTTTCGTGATAAAAACTGTCAGCTGCCCTAGCCAGTTTGGCTCAGTGGATAGAGCATCGACCTGCGGACGAAAGGATGCCAGGTTCGATTCCGGCCAAGGGCACATGCCCAGGTTTCGGGCTCGGTCCCCAGTAGAGGGCGTGCAGGAGGCAGCTGATCAATGATTCTCTCTCATCATTGATGTTTCGATCTGTCTCTTCATCTCTCTTCCGCTCTGAAATCAATAAATTAAAAAAAAAAAAACTTTCAGCAAAGTGAGAGTACAGAGATCATACCTCAAAATAAAAAAAGCCTTTTATGACAAACCTACAGCCAACATCATACTGAATGGGCAAAAACTAAAACCATTTTCCCTAAGAACAGGAACAAGACAGGGATGCCCACTTTCACCACTCCTGTTTGAGATAATACTGGAAGTGCTAGCCATAGCGATCAGACAAGAAGAAATGAAAGGCCTCCAAATTGGAAAGAATAAGTAAAACTGTCATTATTCGCAGATGATATGATATTGTACATAGAAAACCCTAAGGACTGTATCAAAAAACTACTAAATATAGGTGAAACCGGTTTGGCTCAGTGGATAGAGCGTCAGCCTGCGAACTGAAGGGTCCCAGGTTCGATTCTGGTCAAGGGCATGTACCTTGATTGCGGGCACATCCCCAGTGGGAGGTGTGCAGGAGGCAGCTGATCGATGTTTCTCTCTCATCGATGTTTCTAGCTCTCTATCCCTCTCCCTTCCTCTCTGTAAAATATCAATAAAATATATTTAAAAAAAAAAACAACTACTAAATATAATAAATGCTTTCAGCAATGTAGCAGGATACAAAATTAACACCCAGGAATCTATGGCTTTTTTATACACCAATAATCAACTCACAGAAAGATAAACAAGCAAACAAACAAACAATACTATCTACAATTGCAACAAAAATATCAGGATACCCAAGAATAAACTTAACTAAGGGGCTAAAATACCTGTACTCCCAAAACTACAGGAAGTTGAAAAAAGATTTTGGAGAAGATATAAACAAATCAAAAAATATACAGTGTTCATGGATTGGTGGAATCAACATCGTTAAAATGTCCCTACTATCCAAAGCAATCTAGAGATTCAGTGCAATTCCCATTAAGATACCAACGGCATATTTCAAAGACCTAGAACAAACTCTCAAAAAAATCATATGGAATAAAACAAATAAAAAGAAAAACAACCAAACACCGTAGCAATCTTGAGAAAGAAGAACAAAGTTGGAGGGATCACTATACCAGATACCAACCGATAGTACAAAAATGCCTGGTACTGGTACAACAACAGACACATAGAACCATGCAATAGAACAGAGAACCCAGAAATCGGCCCAAGCCATTATGCTCAACATTTGACAACGGAGGCAACAGCATACAATGCAGGCAAGACAGTCTCTTCAATAAATGGTGTTGGGAAAATTGGACAGATACATGCATAAAATGAAACTAGACCAAAAACTTATATCATATACAAATATAAACTCAAAATAGATAAAGGACTTAAATATAACATGGGAAACCATACAAATCTTAGAAGAATCCACAGGCAGCAAAATATCAGACATATGTCCTAGCAATATCATTATCGATACAGCTCTGAGGGCAATGGAAAGTAAGGAAAATATAAACAAATGGCACTACATCAAAATAAAAAGCTTCTGCACAGCAAAAGAAACCATCAACAAAACAACAAGAAAGACCACTGCATGGGAGAATGTATTTGCCAATTACATTTCAGATAAAGGTTTCTTCTCCAAAATTTACAGAGAACTCATACAACTTAACAAAAGGAAGATAAATGATCCAATCAAGAAATAGGCAAAGGACTGCATCAGACACTTGCTTGCAAAACGACAATGCAAATCATAGGAGACACCCCTATGGAGCAGGACTTGCTTCATCTCACACCAGTCATAATGGCTATCATCAACAAATCAATAAACAACAAGTGCTGGTGAGGACGCGGAGAAAAAGGAAACCTCCTGCACTGCTGGTGGGAATGCAGACTGGTGCAGCCACTTGGAAGACACTATGAAGTTTCCCCAAAAAGTTAAAAATGAGCCAAAACCGGTTTGGCTCAGTGGATAGAGCGTCAGCCTGCGGACTGAAAGGTCCCAGGTTCGATTCCGGTCAAGGGCATGTAACTTGGTTGCGGGCACATCCCCAGTAGGAGGTGTGCAAGAGGCAGCTGATCGATGTTTCTCTCTCATTGATGTTTCTGACTATCTATCCCTCTTCCTTCCTCTCTGTAAAAAATCAATAAAATATATATTTAAAAAAAAAAATAAAAAAAAAAAAGTTAAAAATGGAACTCCCATATAACCCAGTCATCCTACTACTAGGACTACACCCAAAGAAACCAGAAACACCAATCAGAAAGGAGATATGCACCCCTATGTTCATAGCAGCAAAATTTACAACAGCTAAGATTTGGAAACAGCGTAAGTGCCAATCAGCAGATGAGTGGATTAAAAAACTGTGGTACATCTACCCAATGGAATACTACACTGCTATAAAAAAGAAGGAACTTACCATTTGCAATAGCATGGATGGAACTGGAGAGCATTATGCTAAGCGAAATAAGTCAGTTGGAGAACGATAAATATCACATGATCTCACTCATAGGTGGGATATAATTTTCAACATAATTTGATGAACAAGAATAGATCCAGAGACAAATGGCAGGGCAGGGGGGTTAAAGAGCAACGAAAGAACTTGTATGCATGCATATTAGCATAACCAATGGATGCAGACATGTGGCAGTGGGGTTTGCCTAGCGTGGGAATGACTGAGGGGGGGAGGATAAGCAGAAAAAAAGAGGACATATGTAGAACTTTAGATAATAAATAAATAAGAAGATAAACCATTAAAAAAAATGGGAAAGGACTTAATCAGACTCTTTTTCAAAGAGGACATACAGAAGGCCAAGAGACATATGAAAACATGCTCTAAGTCACTAATCATCTGAGAGATGCAAATCAAAACGACAATGAAATACCATCTCACACCTGTCAGGATGGCTATCATCAACTATTTGACAAACGACAAGTGCTTCAGAGGATGTAGAGAAAAAGGGACCCTTGTGAATGGAAGGTGGGAATGCAGACAGGTGAAGCCACTGTCAAAAACAGTATGGAGTTTCCTCAAAAAATTAAAAATGGAGCTCCCATTTGACCCAGTAACCCACTTCTAGGAATATACCCCAAGAAATCAGAAACACCAATGAGAAAGGACATATGCACCCCTATGTTCATAGCAGCACAATTTACAATAGCTAAGATTTAGAAACATCCTAAGTGCCCATCAGCAGATGAGTGGATTAAAAAACTGAGGTACAGCCCTAACCGGTTTGGATTAGTGGCTAGAGCGTCGTCCTGCAGACTCAGGGTCCCAGGTGCAATTACAGTCAAGGGCATGTACCTTAGTTGCGGGCACATCCCCAGTAGGGGGTATGCAGGAGACAGCTGAATCGATGTTTCTCTCCCATCGATGTTTCTAACTCTCTATCCCTCTCTTTTCCTCTCTGTAAAAAATTAATAAAATATATTAAAAAACAACAACTGTGGTACATCTACACAATGGAATACTACGCTGCTGAAAACAAGAAGGAACTCTTACCATTTGCAACAGCATGGATGGACCTGGAGAGAATTATGCTAAGTGAAATAAGCCAGTCGGAGAAAGAGAAATATCACATGATCTCACTCATTTGTGATTAATGGGGGAAAGAGGACACATATGTAATACAACGTGTAATACTTTAAACAATAAAGAATTTTTAAAAAAGAAATATGTTGAAAATATTCATAGTACACAAGGCAATCTACAGATTAAATGCAATCCTAAAGATATTTTACAAAGAAATGAAAAGAGAATCTTGAAATGTATGAAATTAAAAAACTCGTATAGCAAAAAATAAAATAAAATAAAATAAATAAAAGTGAGTGAAAACAAAGCTGGTGGCATCACACTGCCTGACGTCAATTTATTACAAAGAGAAAGGGAGCATACAGGTGTTGCTAGAGAAACACAGACACATACATCAACAGAACAGAACAGAAAACAAAGAAATAAAACCAGGCACATCCTTTCAAGTAATCTTTGTCAAAGCAGCAAGGCACAGATGTAGGGAAGGATAGTTTCTTCAATGAATGGTGCTGCTCAAATCAATACTCACATGTAAACACAACAATACTGGACACCACTGATAAAATGTAACTCAACCTGCAGGACAGAATTCAATGTGAGCATTAAAACTGAAAACTCCTCAGGACAACCGAGAGAAAAAGTTTTGGAGGTTTGTTTTGGACAGGATTTTCTGAATGTGACACCAACCACAACACAAAATAGACAAAATAAACAGTCCACACTGCAACAAATGAAGAAAAATAGCGCCTACACAGCACAATAGCAATAAACAAAATGAAATGAAAGGCAATCAAGAGAATGGAAGAAAATACTTGCAAATTATATGAAGGAATCGCTTGGAGAGACTGTAGATTCTGTTCTGATCAGCATAATAAAGCGAAAATTGTGATATAGACAGAAATTCACACAAATAGATGGAGTTCCCAGGGAATAATAAAGGTATGTTAATACCATAGTGCAGGCCAATAACAATGCAATGACTGTCTCAAAGCAAACTCCATATAACTTCATTACAAATACATTATTCTAAGCACTAGTAACAAGCATCTGAGCTTGCTAGAAACATTGTGGCACTAGACCTGCTGAAAAAAGGGTTGTCAAAAACATGGATTTTGAAGAATAGCGGGTGTGAATTTTGAAGAATAGCAAAGTGCAATTAAGCACATGCAAAAATATGTGTTCCTGTATGTCATAAGCAATTAATATGTAAAATATAAAAGGTAGTCAAAAGAATGTATTATATAAAATACAGTTATAAACAAGAATAAGGATATAGAAACAATTTTTCAAAAACTATGTACAAAAGACCAACAGGAATATAGAAAATGCTTTCCTCACTGATCAAGGCGGAATCACTCAGGCTTCCTGCAACACTACCAACCACAAGGCCTTCCCTGTGAACTTGGTACAGAGGGGAGAATTGGGACTTCAGCAATAGAGGGAGCAGGGGAAACAGACCCACCCTCCCCAGGACAGCAACTACCCAGGAAACTGGAAAATCAAGCAGAACCACAGTCTACATGGGAGGACACAGCACACCCTGGGAGATGGGGCCTGGGAAATGGCAAAGCCAAATCCAAGTCACTGGTGAGAGTGAGGGTCTTACCCAGGGAGGATACAAGTTCAAAGTTCTCCAGCATCACATTCAGGTACAGCTGTCTCTGACCCTCATCAAGGAGGCTCCATTCCTCCCTGGAGAAGTACAGGGCAATGTCCTCAAAGGTCACGCCAACCTGTCAGAATGGAGACAATTGAAACCAGAGCTGTCTCCCTGAGAACCCCCAATCCTACTCCTTACACACCTTCCCCCCCCTCAACCTCCTCCAAGGCACCCGGTTAGTGTGGACACCAGGCCCTAATGCCAGTGCAGGCTGCTCTCTCATCACAGTCCCATTACTCACTGGGATTGCCCTCAGCAGAGCAGCTGGGTTGGGTGGGAAGGATTGGGGGAGGGGAGGGGAGAGAGCAATGCCATTGAAGGTCTGGGCGATGCCTGCAGGGCCCCAGCCTTCCTGCCAAGCAATTCCACTGCAGTCTCCTAGATCATGCCGCCAAGACAAAGCCAAGCCTGGGTTTATGCTTCGCCTTTAAGTCCCGCGGACCATCAGCTCACCCTTCCTCCAGATGTGCACACCACTGGGTAATCTTTAACCCCTTCCCATCTTCAGACCCAGGTTCACTCCCTCAGCTCTGCCCCCTTCCTGCTCCAATGCCACTGGGTCTCGCTGGACTCACCCATGAACTTGGCACATGGCATGTAGAGAGCTTGTCTTCCAGCCGGGTCCCGGACCACCCCAGGCCTCTGATGGACCCCACAGCCGGGAAAGCCCCAATGAGGCTGTGACGTCCTCCCTGCAGCCTCTGATCTGTCCGCCAATCCTCACAGCCCACACCCTCAGGGGAACCTCAGATGCAAGTCACCCCTGTCCTCTCTGCCCTGCACTGGCTGTGCCTCAAAAGCCACAACACTCCTCTCTCCCCTCCGCCTTCCTCACGGTCCTCCACGCGGGACTGAGCTGAGGACGTGACAGGCGCCAGCACCCGGGCGGACAGGAATTCACCTCAGCGAAACTCCTCAGCGCGGGCGCCGCCATTGCACTCTGTGGGCCGAGCGGGGCGGGAGCAGCGGGAGAAGCTGCTGCCCAGGGAATGGCGGTCCCTGTCCGAGGCCTGGCGTGGGTCCAGGTAGCGACTGGGAGCTTCAATCCCAAGTGTGAGTTGTGAGCACCCTGCAGGCTCCCACCACGGGCTGTGAGGCGGGGAACACCACTCTCCTGCCTTCTCCACGGGACTCTGCGACCAGGAACTACTGACCGCCTGAGGCGGACCTGAGAGAACACGAACACCCGCCAGGAGGACTAGTCCCGCCCACAGAAATGGACAAAGGAAACTGCCTTTTCTCAGCCCCCATTGGCTCAGCCTGCTGTCATTCCATACTACGCCTTCTGGGTAATGTAGTTTCTACGCACAGGTCGGGATTTCTGCATTTCCTCAGCTGACTCCAGGATTGTATTTAGGGTCAAATAGCCCAAGAACACACCAGGTGTACTCAGGGCCCTCTAGCGCCTTCAGGGGAGGTGATGTCTGGGGAAA
Source organism: Plecotus auritus (assembly GCF_963455305.1). NCBI lineage: Eukaryota > Metazoa > Chordata > Mammalia > Chiroptera > Vespertilionidae > Plecotus > Plecotus auritus. Next base: position 8,961,632 of record NC_137785.1, read on the forward strand.
GTGTGTTTCTCCTGCACCTGCGTGGCTGGTTTTGCATATCTTTCTTCAGGACCTGCTCTTTCTGAATGGCAGGCATTGTTTCTTCATTCAGGACTTTTGGCTGTGTCTCCAGGCCAACTGTAGCTTGTTGCTCAAGTCTCTAACTCTTTTCTAACTCGATCTAACCTGCCTCCACTGAATCCATTGTACAGTTAATGTCAATAAACAGACACTCATTCTTAAGAGCATCTGCTTCTGATGCCATCCGAAGTGTCAGCTCTGCCTGGGCTGCAGAGTGGATAAGATGGCCAAGAGACATGTGAGAAGATTCTTAAACTCACAGATCACCAGAGAGATGCAAATTAAAGCAACTCTTAGGTATCACCCCACCACTGTCAGAATGGCTGCCATCAGCAAATCAACAAAGGACAAGTGCTGGGGAGGATGTGGAAAAAGGGAACCCTAGTACACTGCTGGTGCGAATGCAAACTGGCACAGCCATTATGGAAACCAGTATGGCCTTTCCTCAAGAAATTTGGTATGAAACTGCCATTTGATCCAGTGATTCCACTTCTAGGAATATTTCCTAAGAAACCTCGAACAATGAGATAGAATGTATATGCCGTTATGTTCATAGCAGCACAATTTTCAATAGCAAAGATGTGGAAACAGCCCAAGTGTCCATCAATAGATGAGTGGATTAAAAAGCTGTGACACAGCCCTAGGCGGTTTGGCTCAGTGGCTAGAGCGTCACCCTGCACTCTGAAGGGTCCCAGGTTTGGTTCAGGCCAACAGCACATGCCCAGGTTACAGGCTTGATTTCCAGTAGGGACTGCACAGGAGGCAGCCAATCAATGATTTTCCCCCCATCATTGATGTTTCTCTCTCTCTCTCCCTTTCGTTCGTCTCTGAAATCAATAAAAATATATATATTTTAAAAAACCTGTGGAACATTTATACCATGGAATACTATGCATCAGTAAAAAAGAAGAATCTGTACCCTTTCAGACAGCAAGGAGGGACCTGGAGAGCATCATACCAAGTGAAATAAGTCCGTCAGAGAAAGACAAGTATCACTTACTCTCACTCATATATGGAATCTAATTAACAAAATAAAGTGCTCAATGGAGTGGATTTAGAGACATGGAAGCATGGAACCCAGGGCAGAATCTCAAAGGGAAGGAATGAGAGGGTAAAAAAAGAAAAAAAAAAAAAAAAAGAAGGAAAAACAGCCTCAGGTGAGTATTAAACACACACACACACACACACACACACACACACACACACACACACACACACAGTAAAAACAGTCATCTGAGCATTGAGCATTTTCTTCTGTTCTCTGAGGCAATGGGAAAGCACTAACTTGCTGTGTTCTGGGTCTGCTCTAAATTTGTGTTTATAAATCGGTCTTCAGTCAGTTGAGTCCCTGGAAATGCTGATACCCCTCCATGTAACTTTCTCCTGCTTCACATGAAACAATTGATTATGGTGATGTTGTAAGAAATGTCCAAACCTGGGGAGAAGTTTTCTAAGGTTATTTGAACCAAGTCTACGACATTTGCCAGGAAGGAAAATAACAACAGTTTGAGTAATGCTCGGGAGAAGGGCAGTTTTGCACCTTTTTTATACATTAGACTCAAAGGAAAAGACATAAGGGGGTTACATGACATTCACTGGTGATAAACTGGGGGGAGAGCTAAGGAGCAAAACCTCTGAGATTGGATAAAAAGGAAAACACATAGACATAAACTTCTTTTTAAGTTTATTGATTAGTTCATAGTTAATATTTAACCCAATATCAATAATAATTGGGGCTCTGTGGTCTTCTGTGTTGGGAGATTGTGCTCGTAGGAGTCTGTGATACAGAGATGTCCCTGAAAATCCAAAGGTATGTTATCCCAGATGCAAAAAGACAACAGACAGGCTCAATAAGGTAAAATTTGCCCTCTGCAAAAACAAAACAAAACAAAGGCTAGGACATAACTACCAAAGTGACTAGGTTTTATTTCAAAGCATCTTATATGGTTATTTTTAGCCAATGAGTTTGCAAGATTGGATATGCCATGCCAGGCTTCCTGAGCTTGCTAGGTTTACTGTGTGCCATCATTTTTGTCCATACTGGGGATTTAGAGCCTGTGGGTTGAAAAGAAAATTCAATGAGTGTTTATTAACTCTGGGACCCATTGCTGACGTCCTCCTGAACACAATGCTCCCAGTATTGCTGGTGTCCCTTTATTTGGTCTCCTAGAAGGAGTCACTCTTCAGGTCAATAAAGCCTTAGGTTCTAAATGTGGTGGAGGTATTTGTAAGGACAAGAAAAATGTCTTTCTTTTTCGGTGATGTGGCCTTCCACAATTTATAAGAAGCACCTGCTAATTAATCCCCAAGATTGTTGGCTCCTCTAATTCAAACAGCTCCTCTGTTCAAACCACTGAACAAGATAAGCTACTCTCAAGGCTACAGTATTACATAGCACTGCCTGGGCTGCAGTGTAGATAATATGGCCGAGCCCTAACAGGTTTGGCTCAGTCGATAGAGCATCGGCCTGAAAGGTCCCAGTAGGGCATGTACCTTGGTTGCGGGCACATCCCCAGTAGGTGTGCAGGAGGCAGCTGATCAATGTTTCTCCCTCATCGATGTTTCTAACTCTTTATCCCTCTCCCTTCCTCTCTGTAAAATATCAATAAAATATATTTAAAAAGAAAAGATGGCCGAGAGTTAGAAACATCAATGAGAAACATCGATTAGCTGCCTCCTGCACACCCCCCACTGGGGATATGCCCACAACCAAGGTACATGCCCTTGACTGGAATCGAACCTGGGACCCTTTAGTCCACAGGCAAACGCTCTATCCACTGAGCCAAACCAGTTAGGGCACACTTTAACTTTTAAGGGAAGTTAACTCAAACATTTTTTAACTTTACTAACATTCTTTAAGCATTTTTTAAGCATTTCTATATTTTACTACAACAATCCTAAGAAACCTGAAACAATCAAATAGAAAGGATGCACCCCTCTGTTCATAGCAGCACAATTTACAACAGCAAAGATGTGGAAACTGCCCACGTACCCACTAGTGGATGAGTGGATAAAGAACTATGGTACATTTATACCCTAGAATACTATGCAGCCGTAAAAATGAAGAATCTCTTACCCTTTCACACAGTATGGAGGGACCTGGAGAGCATCATGCTAAGTGAAATAAGTCAGTCAGAGAAAGACAATATCACTTGATCTCACTGATATATGGAATCTAACAAAAAATCTGATGAATAGAGTAAATTCCGAGACAAAGGACCATGAAATGGAGTGTGAAATCACAGAAGGGAAGGCGGGGAGAGAAAAGAAAAAAAGAAAAAAGATTCTCGTGTGAGGATTAAGCAAACCCAAATAGTAAAAACAAAGTCACCTGAGCCTTGAGCATTTTCTTCTTTTCTTTGAAAGCAATGGGAAAGCTCTAGCTTGCCGTGTTCTGGGTCTGCTCTAAATCTGTGTTTATAAATCTGTCTTCTGTTCTCTGTGTCCCTGAAAAAACTGATACCCCTCCAGGTAACTTTCACCTGCTTCACATGAGTCAATTGCTTTTGGTGTTGTTTTATGAAATGTCCAAACCTGTGGAGAATTTTTCTCAGTTTTTTTGACCCAAGTCGGCAACATTGCCAGAAAGCAAAATAACAGATTGAGTTGGGAGAATAGCAATTTTGTACTTTTTTTATAAATTAGATTCAAAAGAGAAGACATAAGGAGCTTACATGAAATTCACTGGTGATAAATTAGGGGGGAGAGTTAAGGAGGGAAATCTCTGAGAGTTGATAAAAAGTAAAAAAAAAAAAAAAAGACACAAACTTCTTTTTAAATGTTACAGAGTAGTTAACACTTAATATTAAACACAATAACAATAATAATTGGGGCTCTGTGGTCTTCTGTGCTGGGAGATTGTGCCCTTAGGTGTAAATATTTCTCTCTTTTCCGCGTCCAGCGTGGCTAGAGAGCAGGTCCAGTTCCTGAGTAGGGGTGGCTCGGGATTGAGAAATAAAAGAGACAAGACACAGAGATAGAAGGAAAAAGCTGGGACCGGGTGGACCACTGCCCTCTTCTGATGGAGAGTCAGTGACCCAGAGCCAATGCAGTGTGTTTATTTTATACCCCCAAATACCAGGAAGTTTTCACCAAAAGTCAAGACAAAGGAGATTATTTGCATCCTTGATTAGGCCCAATTCCTATTCATTCCAGGTGCTTGACTGGATTTACATATCAAAACTCACTTCCCTACACCTGGGCAAAGATAAGAGTCAATGCTGAGAAAGAATCTGCCTTTTTGGTAAGATGTGTAACCAAGACATGGTTTTGCCTGTAGCCTTATTTTTTTTTTTAATATATTTTATTGATTTTTTACAGAGAGGAAGGGAGAGGGATAGAGAGTTAGAAACATCGATGAGAGAGAAACATCGATCAGCTGCCTCCTGCACACCTCCCACTGGGGATGTGCCCGCAACCAAGGTACATGCCCTTGAACGGAATCGAACCCGGGACCCTTCAATCCGCAGGCCAACGCTCTATCCACTGAGCCAAACCGGTTTCGGCTTGGCAATATTATTATACTTAAAATCCTTTTATTCTTAAAATATTAATGTTTATTGCATGTAATATTATATATAAGATCATTTTTCTTGAATAATTGGTGCTTTTTGCATGTAACATTATGTTTGAAATAATTTTTCTTGAGATATTAATGTTTATTGCATGTAACATATTTAATACTGCTTTTCTTGAAATATTTAAAAAAAAACTATATATATAAAAGCCAAGTGACGAAAGAGTAGAACGAACAGAACGACTGGTGGCTATGAAGCACACTGCAGCAGCCAACTGCCCTCAGCCCTCCCCACTGCCACCCATACCCTGATTCGCACCCCCCAACCCTGATCACTGAAGTGTGAATTTCAGTAATTCTAAGTACGTAACACTCTCCAGTGGTCATAGACCAGGAACCTCAATGACGAATGATCAGGAGTAAAACTGCTCAGGGTCTGGACCATCAGTCAGGTGTGAAGGAGAGGTACCCAGCACAACCACTGTCTTCCCATGTTCTCTCTCCACTGCTTACTACCAAAGAGGGCAGCCACATCAAACCACAGCCTCTCTTTAGAGGGTTTGTCAGCATGGAACTAAACCGCATTCCCTGTCTCAGGAGAGGCTTAGAAACAGAAGCTGTGTCCCTGACACTAAAGCACCTTTGATGCTTCAACTCATCCAAAAGCGAACAGCAAATGTGTATACACTCTGCAAAGATCTTTGACGCCAGTTAACTCCGCCTGGCCATCCCCGCCCCTGGTCAGCATCCTCCTGAAGGCCCCCCCTACCCCAATCGGGAGCAGACAACCAGACCCCACCTATGAATTTGTGCACCAGGCCTCTTGTGTATACATAAAAAAAGAAAGAAAATTGCCAAAACCCATAGCACATTAGGCAGAACATATGATTAGATGTTTTAATAAAGATACAGATTCAACAAATGCACTTCTGAGAAATAGCTCCCCATAAATTCATAGAAAAAATACAATCAAACAACATTGAGGTAGAATTACAAAATTATAGAATATCTATTTATATATCTATCCATATAAGATGCAAATATCCTAAGTGTCCAACTATCTGAGTAATGACGTCCAGTAGTAACACGTGCTTTTCTCTTCCTAGCAAAGACTAGCCTCAGGTGGAAACACTTTACACTGTAACCAAATGTCTGTGAAGCATTTTCCTGTGCCTCAACTCATTTGATCCTCACAGAAGTCCTGGAGTAGGTAGATAGGTCACTCAATGGAATCCAAAATAGTAAAGAAAATACTTTTCTTTACTGGAAAATGCAGATTTATAAAGCTTAAAAACTTGATCCAACTGAAAAGAAGAATAGGTAGACCTTGAAAATGACTTCAGCTTTTCCCACTGTGCAGAATATAGTCAAACACTGCTGAAGTTAAATATTTTACCCTTTGTTCTCCCTGTGTGATCTACAATAATAATGTGCTTCGTGTTGATATTTACTGCTATGTTGATGACAATTACCTGAAAGAGAAGTGGTGCTTCACTGGGCTGGAAAAAGTTGAGCTACATCAGAAAGCAGGTCTACTTAAGCAAGTTTATTCTATATGTATAAAAGACTAAGCTGAGTCGCGCATGCAAGATGGATATAGAGCTCTCACTGGCGCCAATCACACGAGTCTATTTCAATCTGTCATTGTCGATAGTGAATTTGGTTGTTTTTGTTGACATTCTGAAGCTGAAAGAAAGCGAAAGCAGCACATGGAAGTAACAATTGCAATTAAATTCAATCATAATAGTGATCCGGGTAGATATAATTATCCCCGGGTAACTGAAGTTGCCATCATATTCAGAAATGCTGATGAAGGACCTCCTTTTGAAAGGGACTTGCTCATTCATTGTAAACTAGAACCCAATACTCCAAATAACACTAACATGAAACAAATCAGTATCCTGTTTCCTACATTAGATGCAATGACATACCCTATTATTTTCCCACATGGTGAAAAAGGCTGGGGAACCAATATTGCATTAAGACTCAGAGACAATATGTAATCAACAATAATATTAGATTCAATGGATGATGCCAAAAATGAAAGTCTTCTCTTTGAAATTCTTAAAAAGTATTACTCCTTCAGGAATTCTGTCATAAATTAGAATTGAAAGTAGGTACAATCATCATGCTACTGAGAAATCTTAATAGAAAATGGTACTAGATTTATTATCAAAAGATTGTGACCTGCCCTGACTGGTTTGGCTCAGTGGATGGAGCATCGGTCTGCGGTCTCAAGGGTCCTGGGTTCAATTCCTGTCAAGGGCATGAGCCTTGGTTGTGGGCACATACCTAGTAGGGAATGTGCAGGAGGCAGCTGATAGATGTTTCTCTCTCATCAATGTTTCTGACTCTCTGTCCCTCTCCCTTCACTCTGTAAAAAATCATTAAATATATTAAAAAAAAAAAAAAAGATTGTGACCTAACGTAATCAAAGAAGAAGAATTAACAGGACCTGCAGAGGTGAGGTTGTTCTGATTCCAAGAATTGATTTGTCCCCATCTGACACTGGCCTCAGTGTGAGAATAAGTTTAATCAATGTATCAGTCATCGTTTTTGTCAGTATTGTTTCTATATCATGTTTTTGTTTTTATATCATGTCTTTGTTGTTATATCATGTTGTTTATTTATTAATAAATTTATATATTATTTTCATGTACACTTTACTAATTTTCTTTAATCTCTGACACTTCTATTATAAAAAGTGGGTGAAGAGCGATATTAAAATATTTCTTCTAATTAATTTGCTTTCAATGTGCATGAATTCATGCACCGGACCCATAGTTTTTAGATAAAGAATGATTGACCAAACAAAATATACTCTAGGACAGCAAATGCCAACCTTTTGGACATCACGGACCACCAGTGGTTCGCGGACCACCAGTTGGCCACCACTGCCCTAGGATGTGGAGCATATGAATACCTCACACACTGGTGGAAAAAGGCCAAAAGGTACAATCATTTTATTTTTAAGGAATAGATTATTGATTTTTAAAATATATACTTATTGACTTCAGAAGGAAGGCAGAGACAAAAGCAACAATGATGAGAGAGAATCATTGACTGACTGCCTCCTGCACACCCCACAGTGGGGTTTGAGCCAGCAACTCTGGAATGAACCCTGACCTGGAATCGACCCATGACCACTTGGTTCATAGGTCAAAGCTCAGTGACTGAGGCATGCCAGACAGGCAATTTTATTAATTTTTAGAGAGAAGAAGGGTGAGGGAAAGAAACACAATGCAGGAGTGCAACATAGACAGCCATTTCCTACACACCCATTCTGGGAAGCTAGCCCACAAGCCAGGGACAAACCAAGCAATTCAACCGGCAATCCTTCTTTACATGGGATCACACCCAACCAACTGAACCACAACATCCATGATGATATATTCAGTTTAGACCACAATGTTCTAATCTTTGTAAATTTAAACATTCAAATACTCAACTATTCAGATTATGGACTCAATTTTTTTTTTTTTTTTGCTATAACTTTTTATTTTTTTTCTTACAATATTTTTATTGATTTCAGAGAGGAAGGGAGAGGGAGAGAGAAACCACAATGATGAGAGAGAATCACTGACCGGCTGCCTCCTGCACGCCCCCTACTGGGGACCGAGCCCGCAACCCAGGCATGTGCCTTTGACTGGAATCAAACCCGTGACCCTTCAGTCCGCAGGGTGACGCTCTATCCACTGAGCCAAGCCGGCTAGGGCTGGACTCAATTTTTGACAAAGGTAAATAAATCTTATATCAATATAAAGAATTATACAGAAATGTTTATCCAACTTTTTCAGAAATAACCTAATATTCATAAAAGTGGATAAGCTATTGGTGATATATTCAAAGGTAAGAATATTTATCAGAAAAAAAGATAAATTACTAATATATCTTTAATGAAACTCCGAGTATTTATGAAACATAAATTAAAGCAGTAAAATATTTAGAAAAAGCAAAGTACTTAATTCAAATGGAATGGAAATCCACAGTTACTAGGAAAGCTGTAAAGAACGGTGACAGATTATAAGAGGACATGAAGCAAATACACAGTGACAGATACGGACACCATTATGACTATAATGATAGTTTCAGCTTTATGCATACATGAAAATTTACGGAAAACTATACTAAACATGTATTTTACTCATTATAGCTTTCAAAAATGTTTCAAGATTTAAAAATGTGTAAATTGAAATATATTGGAAAAATAGGTTTGGCAAATCTATATTCAATCCACCTTCTTATACCCTCTGGGCGAGAATATCGCCTCAGTGACAGAAAATGTAACAAGCAATAAAGAACTTTCACCCTGCCCTAACTGGTTTGGCTCAGTGGACAGAGCGTTGGCCTGCGGACTCAAGGGTCCCAGGTTCGATTCCAGTCAAGGGCATGTACCTTGGTTGCGGGCACATCCCCAGTTGCGGGTGTGCAGGAGGCAGTTGATTGATGTTTCTCTCTCATCGATGTTTCTAACTCTCTATCCCTCTCCCTTCCTCTCTGTAAAAAAACAATCAATAAAATATATTAAAAAAAAAAACAAAGAACTTTCACCCAAAACAACAAGAATGCTGGCTGAATAACACGAGCCACTACACACACCCTTTGCCTTTGTCCTTCCTTTTCTGCCAGTGCACCAATGGCTCTGAGGGGAACATCTGAGAGGATACAGGAAGCCACAAACCTCTTGATTATATTCAATGACAACGACTGTGTCCACAAAAGATAAACATGCCTAGAGATCCTCAGATCTGTGTACACACTGCTCCTGTAGTCTTTTTCTCAGAAACATTCCTGAATGCACGTTTGGAGGAGGAACACTACATCTGATGGGCTGCAGTCCCCTCTAAAACTTGTTAGCTCAGTGTTTCTGCACTGAAAGGGTTTCCCCTAACTGCGATGGTCCTCCAATCAGTGACCATCACCCATGGAATTGTAGGCATTAGGGCACATGGCCTCTGCAAGACCTAAGCAAGTGATTCCCTAAAAGCCCTGACCGGTTTGGCTCAGTGGATAGAGCGTCAGCCTGCAGACTGAAAGGTCCCAGGTTCGATTCCGGTCAAGGGCATGTACCTTGTTTGGGGGCACATCCCCAGTAGAGGGTGTGCAGGAGGCAGGTGATTGATGTTTCTCTCTCATCTATAGTTCTAACTCTCTCTCTCCCTTACTCTCTCTGTAAAATCAATAAAATATATTTTTTTAAAAAAAGAGAGACTCACTTCTAGGTATGAGCATCCCTTGCAAACAAAAAAAATTCATGCTGCCAAAAGATATACTTGTGGTTGTCACAGGTACCCCCTCTGTGGAGTGATTTCTGTGTCTCAAAGAATCCATCTTCACATGAGGACTACAGAAGCCTAATTGTTTCCTAGGGAAATGATGGGCAGCAATGTAAATTTGGAAAACACTGCTGAGCTAATTTCTGCACTATGCTGTTCCCTGAAAAGCAAAGAATGTGTGAGACCCCGTAAAAGTTGTTCACCTCATCATGCTTGGAGAGCCCACATCTCCTTATAAGATAACCCACAGAATAAATAGAATACCCAAGTATCAAGAAGCCTTAGGAAAAAGCCTTCATTATTTTACAAACCAAAGAGACATGAGATTGGCAATTCTGGCATTAATGACTTCTGCACTCAACCAATCCATCACAGCCATGTAGGGAAAGTGTGACCTTGAGAATGACAGTCCTTCTGCAATACTATGCTATCTGGGCCAACACTAATCAGTCCTACATGCCAACTGGTGAAAGGGGAAACAACTAAGAACAAAGGGCTCAGGTATTCCTAATTTTCTTGAACAAATTAGACAAGAGTTACCTTCCCTGGGAACATGAGGATGGTGATTGATGCCATCTGTACGGGCCTTACTTCAGGTGAAATACTTTCAGCAACAGAAATATGCAGTGACATAGATCTTATAAATTCGGCAACAAGTCTCTGTATATTGGAAAGTGCAACATAGATACATATGATTCCAACATAAAAACAAACACAACAGCAAAAACACTAATGGGGAGTTTACATAATGTGGGTGATTAACTGTATGAGATAAATTTCAGACACAAGGCCCTTCACAAAATTTCTTTTACTATTGTTAAGTCCTAATTAAGAAACTACATTTCTTATACATCTAAGAAATTTCTCACATTTGGACTCATATGTGCAGAACAAATTTAGATTTTTGGCTGAGAGATATCTCACGTTAATTGCACTCATAATGGTTTTCTAATTTGTGAACTCTCTGATGATATTGGAGACCACTGTTACTTTTGAAAGATTTCCCACATTCACCGCATTTATAAGAATTTTCTCCAGTATGAATTTTCTGATGACGACGAAGATCACTGCTCCAGGTAAAATATTTCCAACATTCACTGCATTGATAAGGCTTTTCTCCATTGTGAACCCTCTGATGATAACGGAGTTTACTGCTAGTGGTAAAAGATTTCCCACATTCACTGCATTGATAAGGCTTTTCTCCTGTATGAATTCTCTGATGAAAATGAAGTGCATTGCTATTGGTAAACCATTTCGAACATTCACTGCATTTATAAGGATTTTCTCCTGTATGAACTCTCTGATGACGACGAAGATCACTGTTCCAGGTAAAAGATGTTCCACAGTCACTGCATTTATAAGGCTTTTCTCCAGTGTGAATTCTCTGATGACAATGAAGGTCACTGCTACTGATAAAAGATTTCCCACAATCACTGCATTTATAAGGCTTTTCTCCAGTGTGCACTCTCTGATGATATTGGAGACCAGAGCACCTTGTAAAAGATTTGCCACATTCACTGCACTTATAAGGCTTTTCTCCTGTATGAACTCTCTGATGACTACGAAGGTAAGTGCTAGTGGTAAAAGATTTCTCACACTCACTGCATGTATAAGGCTTTTCTCCTGTGTGAACTCTCTGATTTCTACGAAGTTGGTTGCTAGTGGTAAAAGTTTTCCCACATTCACTGCATTGATAAGGCTTTTCTGCTGTGTGAGTTCTCTGATATTGAACACCACTGCTACTTGTAAAAGTCTTTCCACATTCACTGCATTTATACGGATTTTCTCCTGTATGAACTCTTTGATGACAACGAAAGGCAGTCCTCCATTTAAAAGATTTTCCACAGTCACTGCATTTATAAGGCTTTTCTCCTGTATGAACTCTCTGATGACTACGAAGGTGAGAGCTAGTGGTAAAAGATTTCTCACACTCACTGCATTTATAAGGCTTTTCTCCTGTATGAACTCTCTGATGAATACGAAGGTGAGTGCTAGTGGTGAAAGATTTCCCACAATCACTGCATTTATAAGGCTTTTCTCCAGTGTGCACTCTCTGATGATATTGGAGACCAGAGCACCTTGTAAAAGATTTGCCACATTCACTGCACTTATAAGGCTTTTCTCCAGTGTGAATTCTCTGATGACTATGAAGGTGAGTGCTAGTGGTAAAAGATTTCTCACACTCACTGCATTTATAAGGCTTTTCTCCTGTGTGAACTCTCTGATGTCTACGAAGTTGTTTGCTAGTGGTAAAAGTTTTCCCACATTCACTGCATTGATAAGGCTTTTCTGCTGTGTGAGTTCTCTGATATTGAACACCACTGCTACTTGTAAAAGTCTTTCCACATTCACTGCATTTATACGGATTTTCTCCTGTATGAACTCTTTGATGACAACGATGGGCAGTCCTCCATGTAAAAGATTTTCCACAGTCACTGCATTTATAAGGCTTTTCTCCTGTATGAACTCTCTGATGATTATGTACGTGAGAGTTAGTTGTAAAACCTTTTCCACATTCACTGCACTCATAGGGCCTTTTTCCAGTGTGAACTCTCTGGTGACAATGAAGTTCAGTGCTAGTGATAAAAGACTTTCCACATTCACTGCAGTGATAAGGCCTTTCTCCAGAGTGCAATCTCTGATGACAAGAAATTTTAGTGCTACCGGTGTAAGCTTTTCCACATTTACTACATTTATAAGACTCTTCTACAGTGTGAATTCCATGATGACAATGAAGGTTACTGCTACTCATAAAAGATTTCCCACTCTCATTGTTCTCATAAGGCCGGTACAGTGTGTGAACTCTCTGATCATAATGGAGGGCACTGCTACTTGTAAAAGCTTTTCCACATTCACTGCGCTCATAAGGCCTTTCTCCAGTGTGCAAAGCTTCATTATCACCTAGGCTTTTACTACTGCTAAAAGCTTTCCCATATTCACTGCACTGATAAGGTCTTTCTCCAGTGTGACCTTGCTGTTGATCATGAAAGCTAGAAAATTTCGTTAAATATTTTCCACATTCAGAGCACACAAAACACTGACTTCCTGCATGGACATCCTTTTCCGGAATAAAAATGTGGTTGCAACTAATGTCTTTCTTACATTCTTTTCTGGTGTAATAATTGATTCTCCTATGAAACATCATCCCACGTGTCGAAATAGCATTTAGGCACTCCCTGGACCTAGCAGCCTTTAGGTGGAGGTGTCCGGACCCAGTAAGGACACCCTGCCCAACATCCCCGCATGTGAAATGATTCTGGGACACATTGAAATTGCAGCTGTTTGCAAGTGAGATCCTGTCCACACCTGTATTGAAAGTCTTCTCTCTCACATGCTGTTGGTGAACTTTTACACTGAAGAAAAACCGTTTTGTACATCCACCGCACCTCAACAGTATCTGTCCATATTCCGTTCCCTGCAGCTCAGACAAATGGAAAATGTTTCCGAAGACTAACGCACAACTCTCACAGGGATGGCTCTTCTGGGAAGACAAGGCTACCTTCGGATTCCTTGCCTGCGACACTCTTACAGAAACGTTCCCTTTAGTGGGTGCATCCACATTCTCTGCTCCACAGCAGCAACCTGAACAAAAGGAAATGCTGGTGAGGAACATGTTGACCTTATAAAAATACAATATCTTCACCACAAATGTTTATGTGTTATGACTAGGCCTGATTGCATAGAACAATTTTCAAGACAAATGAGGGAGACTCTGAGGAAATACATAGTGTGGCCCCACAAGTCAGTCGATGAGGAAAAGCTCACCAAGAAAGGACAGAAGCACAGGATGGGACAGAAAGAAGAGAGGAAGGATCTACTCATTGTTCTTGCACAAACGGCTTCCTCTAGGAGCTTCCATGCTGGCCATGTGAGTCTGTGTAGAATAATTTAAAGCTGCTCAAAGCCATTAAAATTAATTGTATTAGAGCACATGATGTTCAACGTCAATATAATAACACCAGTGCACTCCAAGATGCTGCAGGCATGGACCCACATTGGAGTGCAGTAAAGAGCGACCTGTGAAAGGGGCAGAGGTGCAAAGTCCAGAGAGGTTAAGGTTATGCGTGAGGTGGGAAACCAAGTAGAAATGATCACTATTAGAATTGAGTAGTGGGCAAAGTATCAACATAAGCACAAACAAGCATGACTGGGTGAGGAATGGGCAACTGGAACCAAACACTGGGTTTCTAGCTATGAATGTAACAAAGGCCAGCCGAGAATTTCTCCCTAATGACCGCTGACCAAGGCAAGACTGCCTGTGGGTCCACTGTGTCATTCATAAAGTTGTGTTGCTTCTTTGATGAACAAATGATTCTTCTGCTTAAATTCCATTAGAGCCATTGCATGGGATAACCGATGCAAATCTTCAAAGAAAAATAGAAAAGATGGATGGTCAACACTGTGGTAGAACAACAAAGTGTAAATGAGATCATAGACAAAAGACCTATGTGTGTGACACCCGCAAGATGGCAGGTTCAGAGAAATGAGCATCTTTCCCCAACCCAGTGTAAGTAGACAGCTATCCATAAACAAAAACCCCATAGGAAATGGGAATAAGAGTACCTTGAAGACAAACAGCATTCCAGAACACAAATAAAGGAGAACTCTACAGAAAGGATGACTGGAAAAGACTGGGTGAATAAACATATTTGAAAATTCGTACAGTCAAAAACAAGGGTCAGAGTTACTTCCAGCAGCCACCTTGCTTCTGCTATCATTGACCCTAGAGGCCTGTTCTTAAAAAAGATTGGAAATTTTTGGGTTTACAGACCACAGAATGGCTTGGCCAGTACGGCTCAGTTGGTTGGAACATCGTCCAGTGTACCAAAGGGTCGAGGATTCAACTCCCAGGCAAGGCACATATCAGGATGTGGGTTCTATATCCAGTCAGCTTGTGTGCACAAAGCAGCCGATTGATGTTTTTCCTCACACTGATGTTTCCTTCTCTCCCCCCGCCTCTCTCCCTCTCTCTCTTTCTCTCTCTCTCTCTCATTATTCATTTTTCTATCTCTCCTTCTCTTCCTCTCTGAAATCAATAAAATATATTTTAAAAGTAAATAAATTAAAGAATAAATAAATAGCCCTGGTCCATGTCACTAAGTGCTGAGAGTGCCTGTCTGTACACAGGAAGGTCATGCTTTCAATTCCCAGTAAAGGGCAGGTACATGGCTTTCAGGTCTGATCCCGACTCTTAGAGCAGGCACCTGTGGGAGGCAATCAATTGATGTTTCTTTCTCTCTCTCTGCCTCTCCTCTATCTCCCTTTCCCTTACTCTCTCTCTCTAAGAAGAAAACAATCAATGGAAAAAATAATCTCACTATTCAGGTGAAGATAAAAGAAGAATAAAGTATTGAAATAAGAAAAGTTAAGGGAGGAGAAACCAAGATGGCGGCATAGGTAAGCACCTAAAATGCTGCCTCTCACAACAATTTCAAAAGTACAACTAAAAGACAGAACGGACATCATCCAGAACCACAGGAAAGCTGGCTGAGTGGAAATTCTACAACTAGAAGGAAAGAGAAAAGCTCACAGAGAACTGGAGGTACGGTAAAGGGTCTTTATGCGCGCAGAGAGGAAGGGCGACTGAGAGCCTGGCTGACTTTCTCTGGCGGAAGGGGGAAGGGAGCCCCCGACCGCACTGAACCCCAGTTCTGACTGCACTGAACCCCAGTTCCGGGCGAGCCCGTGGGGACCCACGCTCTTACGGGGGCAGACTGGACTCTCGGTCGGAGACTCGGGAGCTGGGGAAGGCGGAGGACTAAAAGCGTGCGTGCGCGTGCCAGTGCGCACAAAGGATGCGGAGGTTGCCACAGGCTTTCCCTAGTGGAAGGGAGTTGGAGGTTCCTGACTCCACTGGGACCCAGTTCTGACTGCACTGAACCCCGGTTCCAGGCGATCCCCTGGGGACCCACGCTCTTGTGGGGGAAATCTGGACTCTCGGGCGGAGACTCGGGAGCCGGGGAGGGCGGAGGACTGAAAGCGTGAGTGCGCGTGCCAGTGCGCACAAAAGCTGCGGAGGTTGCCACAGGCTTTCCCTAGTGGAAGGGAGTTGGAGGTTCCTGACTGCACTGACCCCGGTCCCAGGCGAGCCCCTGGGGACCCATGCTCTTGTGGGGGGTGTCTGGACTCTCGGGCAGAGACTCAGGAGCCAGGGAAGGTGGAGGTCTGAAGGCGCGCACGTGCGCGCAAGGGTAAGGCTGACAGGAAGCCAAGACTGAGACTCCACCCCATCCAAGCTGAGCACAGAGGCTATTGCAATTTGGCAAGTCTAATCCTATAAGGCTGTCTCCAGCACCGAACTTCTCCCAGCATAGACACAGCTGATCCTTAGAACCAACTGGCCTGGAGGTCAATTCCTCCCAGTGATACCAGCAACAATCAAGACTTAATTACAACAAGGCTGTACACACAGTCCACAAAGGGGTGCACCGAGAGTGTCCACCTCAGGTTAACTGGGGAGGCAGACCCACTGGGCCATATTGGAAACCTAGCACACAAATCTACCTTACCAACTCAGGGAAGCAGTGAAAAAGCGGCGTCAAAGAATCAGATCACAAACGAAAGAAATGGAGGAAAACAAACGACTGGATATAGAATTCAAAACCACGGTTATAAGGCTTTTTAAGAATATCATAGAAAAGGCCGATAAATATAACGAGACCCTCGAAGATATGAAAAAGGACCAACTAGAAATTAAACATACACTGACTGAAATAAAAAATATTATACAGAGACCCAAAAACAGACAAGAGGAACACAAAAATCAAGTCAAAGAATTGAAATACAAAGAAGCAAAAAACACTCAACCGAAAAAGCAAAAAGCAAAAAAAAAAAAATCCAAAAAGTTGAAGATAGTGTAAGAAGACTCTGGGATAACTTCAAGCGTACCAACATCAGAATTATGGGGGTGCCAGAAGAAGAGAGAGAGAGCAAGATACTGAAAACCTATTTGAAGAAATAATGACTGAAAACTTTCCCCACCTGGTGAAAGAAATAGACTTACAAGTCCAGGAAGCGCACAGAACCCCAAACAAAAGGAATCCAAAGAGGACCATACCAAGACACATCATAATTAAAATGCCAAGAGCAAAAGACAAAGAGAGAATATTAAAAGCAGCAAGAGAAAAACAGTTAGTTACCTACAAGGGAGCACCCATACGACTGTCAGCTGATTTCTCAACAGAAACTATGCAGGCCAGACGAGAGTGGCCAGAAATTTTCAATGTGATGAATAGCAAGAACCTACAACCAAGATTACTCTACCCAGCAAAGCTTTCATTCAGAATTGAAGGGCAGATAAAGAGCTTCACAGATAATAAAAAGCTAAAGGAGTTCATCACCACCAAACCAGTATTATATGAAATGCTGAAAGGTATTCTTAAAGAAGAGGAAGAAGAAAAAGTAAAGAGAAAAATTATGAACAACAAATACATACCTATCAACAAGTGAACCTAAAAATCAAGTGAATTAAAAACCTGAGGAACAGAATAATCCGGTGAATATAATAGAATCAGGGGCATAGAAAGGGAGTGGACTGATAATTCTCAGGGGGAAAGGGGTATGGGGGGGGTTCATGAAGTGACTGGACAAAAATCATACACCTATGGATGAGGACAGTGGGGGGGAGATAAGGGAAGAAGGTGGGGTGGGAATTGGATGGAGGGGAGCAATGAGGGGAAAAAGGAGAAATAATTGTAATAATCTGAATAAAGATTTATTAAAAAAAAAAAAGAAAAGAAAAGTTAAGGGAGAGGAGATCCAAGATGGCGGTGTAGGCAAAGGCCTATACTCGCTGCTTCCCACAACCACATCACAATTACAACTAAAATACTGAACAACCATCAGCCAGAACCGATGGAAAGCTAGCTACAACGAAGTCTAACGACTAGAGAAGTAAAGAAGAAAGCACACTGAGATGGTAGGAGGTACTAAGGCACGGAAGGTGCTGGTCCTGTACCCACGGGGGCCACTTTTTTAATTGGGAGGGAGGTTGTCTCTGCAGAGGTCACGTGGAGGAGGAAGAGGTCCCAGTACAACACCAGACACCCAGGGTTCAAGAACTGGGACAAAAAGTCCCTACTGGCAGTAAGAACTTCGGTCTGTAAACACCAGTGCAGACTGCGGGTGAGTGACACAGAGGCTGCAGGAGATGCAGCTGCTCTTCTTATAATACAAGCACTACCAAATGAACTGACAGAATCCCCCTTCCTTGGAGCTGCAGTACCAGAGGAGTTCCAGTACCAGGGGAAGCTCGGGAGGGCAGGGCGCTAGCGGGAAACCAAGACACATATGAGGAGACGCTGGACTGACTGGCATCGGGGCAGAAACTCAAGAGAGGCTTTCTTCCAGACATAGGTGCTCTCAGGGATCATTGTTCCTATGTTGATACCTCCCAGTTGCAGGGCTGACTGGCAGGCATTTCTGTTTCCTCTGCCCTAGTGATTCCCTGAGACCTCACCCCATCCAATTTACAACCCCACCGAAGCTGTGTGCAGCAGATTTTGTACATGCATGGCCTGTCCTTGTCAGGCTAAAACCTGTCAAACAAGTTGAAGTGGGGTCAGGGAGCCCCAACTATCAATAAAAGGTCCAAGACACAGCAACAGGACTAAGATTCCTTGCTTCACAGCTGGGCCTCATCGGGGCACTTCCAAATCCCAAACAAAGAGGAGAATCTGCCCATCTCTCTGTAGATCCGGCTTGGTGGCCAAAGGAAGTGGCTGACTTTACACCTCCCTTGAGACCCAAGAGCCAGTGTACTCAGTGGTCAGTGTCATACCATACCAGCTTACAACTCTTCACATCCATAAGCCACACACTCAAGGGGCAGACTCACTGAATACCAAAGCCCCAGTGAAGCAAGTCCTGCTCCACAGGGGTGTCTCCTGCACAGCAGCTCTCCCACTTGGTTGCAATGGCCCCGAGAGATGCTAAAATCCGCAACAAAATTCTGGCAAATCGGATCCAGCATTACATTAGAAAGGTCATACATACAACATGACCAAGTGGGATTTATTCCGGGGATTCAAGGATGGTACAATATCCGTAAAACAATAAATATGATACATCACATAAATAAACTGAAAGACAAAAATCAAATAACCAAATCAATTGATGCAGAAAAAACATTTGACAAAATCCAACACCCTTTCGTGATAAAAACTGTCAGCAGCCCTAGCCAGTTTGGCTCAGTGGATAGAGCATCGACCTGCGGACGAAAGGATGCCAGGTTCGATTCCGGCCAAGGGCACATGCCCAGGTTTGGGGCTCGGTCCCCAGTAGAGGGCGTGCAGGAGGCAGCTGATCAATGATTCTCTCTCATCATTGATGTTTCGATCTGTCTCTTCATCTCTCTTCCGCTCTGAAATCAATAAATTAAAAAAAAAAAACTTTCAGCAAAGTGAGAGTACAGAGATCATACCTCAAAATAAAAAAAGCCTTTTATGACAAACCTACAGCCAACATCATACTGAATGGGCAAAAACTAAAACCATTTTCCCTAAGAACAGGAACAAGACAGGGATGCCCACTTTCACCACTCCTGCTTGAGATAATACTGGAAGTGCTAGCCATAGCGATCAGACAAGAAGAAATGAAAGGCCTCCAAATTGGAAAGAATAAGTAAAACTGTCATTATTCGCAGATGATATGATATTGTACATAGAAAACCCTAAGGACTCTATCGAAAAACTACTAAATATAGGTGAAACCGGTTTGGCTCAGTGGATAGAGCGTCAGCCTGCGGACTGAAGGGTCCCAGGTTCGATTCTGGTCAAGGGCATGTACCTTGATTGCGGGCACATCCCCAGTGGGAGGTGTGCAGGAGGCAGCTGATCGATGTTTCTCTCTCATCGATGTTTCTAGCTCTCTATCCCTCTCCCTTCCTCTCTGTAAAATATCAATAAAATATATTTTAAAAAAAAACAACTACTAAATATAATAAATGCTTTCAGCAATGTAGCAGGATACAAAATTAACACCCAAGAATCTATGGCTTTTTTATACACCAATAATCAACTCACAGAAAGATAAACAAGCAAACAAACAAACAATACTATCTACAATTGCAACAAAAATATCAGGATACCCAAGAATAAACTTAACTAAGGGGCTAAAATACCTGTACTCCCAAAACTACAGGAAGTTGAAAAAAGATTTTGGAGAAGATATAAACAAATCAAAAAATATACAGTGTTCATGGATTGGTGGAATCAACATCGTTAAAATGTCCCTACTATCCAAAGCAATCTAGAGATTCAGTGCAATTCCCATTAAGATACCAACGGCATATTTCAAAGACCTAAAACAAACTCTCAAAAAAATCATATGGAATAAAACAAATAAAAAGAAAAACAACCAAACACCGTAGCAATCTTGAGAAAGAAGAACAAAGTTGGAGGGATCACTATACCAGATACCAACCGATAGTACAAAAATGCCTGGTACTGGTACAACAACAGACACATAGAACCATGCAATAGAACAGAGAACCCAGAAATCGGCCCAAGCCATTATGCTCAACATTTGACAACGGAGGCAACAGCATACAATGCAGGCAAGACAGTCTCTTCAATAAATGGTGTTGGGACAATTGGACAGATACATGCATAAAATGAAACTAGACCAAAAACTTATATCATATACAAATATAAACTCAAAATAGATAAAGGACTTAAATATAACATGGGAAACCATACAAATCTTAGAAGAATCCACAGGCAGCAAAATATCAGACATATGTCCTAGCAATATCATTATCGATACAGCTCTGAGGGCAATGGAAAGTAAGGAAAATATAAACAAATGGCACTACATCAAAATAAAAAGCTTCTGCACAGCAAAAGAAACCATCAACAAAACAACAAGAAAGACCACTGCATGGGAGAATGTATTTGCCAATTACATTTCAGATAAAGGTTTCTTCTCCAAAATTTACAGAGAACTCATACAACTTAACAAAAGGAAGATAAATGATCCAATCAAGAAATAGGCAAAGGACTGCATCAGACACTTGATTGCAAAACGACAATGCAAATCATAGGAGACACCCCTGTGGAGCAGGACTTGCTTCCTCTCACACCAGTCATAATGGCTATCATCAACAAATCAATAAACAACAAGTGCTGGTGAGGACGCGGAGAAAAAGGAAACCTCCTGCACTGCTGGTGGGAATGCAGACTGGTGCAGCCACTTGGAAGACACTATGAAGTTTCCCCAAAAAGTTAAAAATGAGCCAAAACCGGTTTGGCTCAGTGGATAGAGCGTCAGCCTGCGGACTGAAAGGTCCCAGGTTCGATTCCGGTCAAGGGCATGTAACTTGGTTGCGGGCACATCCCCAGTAGGAGGTGTGCAAGAGGCAGCTGATCGATGTTTCTCTCTCATCGATGTTTCTGACTATCTATCCCTCTTCCTTCCTCTCTGTAAAAAATCAATAAAATATATATTTAAAAAAAAATAAAAAAAAAAAAGTTAAAAATGGAACTCCCATATAACCCAGTCATCCCACTACTAGGACTACACCCCAAGAAACCAGAAACACCAATCAGAAAGGAGATATGCACCCCTATGTTCATAGCAGCAAAATTTACAACAGCTAAGATTTGGAAACAGCGTAAGTGCCAATCAGCAGATGAGTGGATTACAAAACTGTGGTACATCTACCCAATGGAATACTACACTGCTATAAAAAAGAAGGAACTTACCATTTGCAATAGCATGGATGGAACTGGAGAGCATTATGCTAAGCGAAATAAGTCAGTTGGAGAACGATAAATATCACATGATCTCACTCATAGGTGGGATATAATTTTCAACATAATTTGATGAACAAGAATAGATCCAGAGACAAATGGCAGGGCAGGGGGGTTAAAGAGCAACGAAAGAACTTGTATGCATGCATATTAGCATAACCAATGGATGCAGACATGTGGCAGTGGGGTTTGCCTAGCGTGGGAATGACTGAGGGGGGGAGGATAAGCAGAAAAAAAGAGGACATATGTAGAACTTTAGATAATAAATAAATAAGAAGATAAACCATTTAAAAAAAATGGGAAAGGACTTAATCAGACACTTTTTCAAAGAGGACATACAGAAGGCCAAGAGACATATGAAAACATGCTCTAAGTCACTAATGATCTGAGAGATGCAAATCAAAACGACAATGAAATACCATCTCACACCTGTCAGGATGGCTATCATCAACTATTTGACAAACGACAAGTGCTTGAGAGGATGTAGAGAAAAAGGGACCCTTGTGAATGGAAGGTGGGAATGCAGACAGGTGAAGCCACTGTCAAAAACAGTATGGAGTTTCCTCAAAAAATTAAAAATGGAGCTCCCATTTGACCCAGTAACCCACTTCTAGGAATATACCCCAAGAAATCAGAAACACCAATGAGAAAGGACATATGCACCCCTATGTTCATAGCAGCACAATTTACAATAGCTAAGATTTGGAAACAGCCTAAGTGCCCATCAGCAGATGAGTGGATTAAAAAACTGAGGTACAGCCCTAACCGGTTTGGATTAGTGGCTAGAGCGTCGTCCTGCAGACTCAGGGTCCCAGGTGCAATTACAGTCAAGGGCATGTACCTTAGTTGCGGGCACATCCCCAGTAGGGGGTATGCAGGAGACAGCTGAATCGATGTTTCTCTCCCATCGATGTTTCTAACTCTCTATCCCTCTCTTTTCCTCTCTGTAAAAAATTAATAAAATATATTAAAAAACAACAACTGTGGTACATCTACACAATGGAATACTACACTGCTGAAAACAAGAAGGAACTCTTACCATTTGCAACAGCATGGATGGACCTGGAGAGAATTATGCTAAGTGAAATAAGCCAGTCGGAGAAAGAGAAATATCACATGATCTCACTCATTTGTGATTAATGGGGGAAAGAGGACACATATGTAATACAATGTGTAATACTTTAAACAATAAAGAATTTTAAAAAAAGAAATATGTTGAAAATATTCATAGTACACAAGGCAATCTACAGATTAAATGCAATCCTAAAGATATTTTACAAAGAAATGAAAAGAGAATCTTGAAATGTATGAAATTAAAAAACTCGTATAGCAAAAAATAAAATAAAATAAAATAAATAAAAGTGAGTGAAAACAAAGCTGGTGGCATCACACTGCCTGACGTCAATTTATTACAAAGAGAAAGCGAGCAAACAGGTGTTCCTAGAGAAACAAAGACACATACATCAACAGAACAGAACTTAAAACAAAGAAATAAAGCCAGGCACATCCTTTCAAGTAATCTTTGTCAAAGCAGCAACGCACAGAAGTAGGGAAAGATAGTTTCTTCAATGAATGGTGCTGCTGAAATCAATACTCACATGCAAACACAACAATACTGGACACCACTGATAAAATGTAACTCAACCTGCAGGACAGAATTGAATGTGAGCATTAAAACTGAAAACTCCTCAGGACAACCGAGAGAAAAAGTTTTGGATGTTTGTTTTGGACAGGATTTTCTGAATGTGACACCAACCACAACACAAAATAGACAAAATAAACAGTCCACACTGCAACAAATGAAGAAAAATAGCGCCTACACAGCACAATAGCAATAAACAAAATGAAATGAAAGGCAATCAAGAGAATGGAAGAAAATACTTGCAAATTATATGAAGGAATCGCTTGGAGAGACTGTAGATTCTGTTCTGATCAGCATAATAAAGCGAAAATTGCGATATAGACAGAAATTCACACAAATAGGTGGAGTTCCCAGGGAATAATAAAGGTATGTTAATACCATAGTGCAGGCTAATAACAATGCAGTGACTGTCTCAAAAGCAAACTTAATATAACTTCATTACAAATACATTATTCTAAGCACTAGTAACAAGCATCTGAGCTTGCTAGAAACATGGTGGCACTAGACCTGCTGAAAAAAGGGTTGTCAAAAACATGGATTTTGAAGAATAGCGGGTGTGAATTTTGAAGAATAGCAAAGTGCAATAAAGCACATGCAAAAATATGTGTTCCTGTATGTCATAAGCAATTAATATGTAAAATATAAAAGGTAGTCAAAAGAATGTATTATATAAAATACAGTTATAAACAAGAATAAGGATATAGAAACAATTTTTCAAAAACTATGTACAAAAGACCAACAGGAATATAGAAAATGCTTTCCTCACTGATCAAGGCGGAATCTCTCAGGCTTCCTGCAACACTACCAACCACAAGTCCTTCCCTGTGAACTTAGTACAGCGGGGAGAATTGGGACTTCAGGAGAGAAGGGAGCAGCGAAACAGACCAACCCTCCCCAGGACAGCAACTACCCAGGACACTGGAAAATCAAGCAGAACCACAGTCTACACGGGAGGACACAGCACACCCTGGGAGATGGGGCCTGGGAAATTGCAAAGCCAAGTCCAGGTCACTGTGAGAGTGAGGGTCTTACCCAGCGAGGATACAAGTTCAAAGTTCTCCAGCATCACATTCAGGTACAGCTGTCTCTGACCCTCATCAAGGAGGCTCCATTCCTCCCTGGAGAAGTACAGGGCAATGTCCTCAAAGGTCACGCCAACCTGTCAGAATGGAGACAATTGAAACCAGAGCTGTCTCCCTGAGAACCCCCAATCCTACTCCTTACACACCTTCCCACCCTCAACCTCCTCCAGGGCACCCGGTTAGTGTGGACACCAGGCCCTAATGCCAGTGCAGGCTGCTCTCTCATCACAGTCCCATTACTCACTGGGATTGCCCTCAGCAGAGCAGCTGGGTTGGGTGGGAAGGGTTGGGGAGGGGAGGGGAGAGAGCAATGCCATTGAAGCTCTGGGCGATGCCTGCAGGGACCCAGCCTTCCTGCCAAGCAATACCACTGCAGTCTCCTAGATCATGCCTCCAAGACAAAGCCAAGCTGGGTTTATGCTTCACCTTTAAGTCCCCACACCAGGTCCCGGGGACCATCAGCTCACACTTCCTCCAGATGTGCACACCACTGGGTAATCTTTAACCCCTTCCCATCTTCAGACCCAGGTTCACTCCCTCAGCTCTGCCCCCTTCCTGCTCCAATGCCACTGGGTCTCGCTGGACTCCCCCATGAACTTGGCACATGGCATGCAGAGAAGCTTGTCTTCCAGCCGGGTCCAGGACCACCCCAGGCCTCTGATGGACCCCACAGCCGGGAAAGCCCCAATGAGGCTGTGACGTCCTCCCTGCAGCCTCTGATCTGTCCGCCAATCCTCACAGCCCACACCCTCAGGGGAACCTCAGATGCAAGTCACCCCTGTCCTCTCTGCCCTGCACGGGCTGTGTCCTCAGAAGCCACAACACTCCTCTCTCCCCTCCGCCTTCCTCACGGTCCTCCACGCGGGACTGAGCTGAGGACGTGACAGGCGCCAGCACCCGGGCGGACAGGAACGCACCTCAGCGAAACTCCTCAGCGCGGGCGCCGCCATTGCACTCTGTGGGCCGAGCGGGGCGGGAGCAGCGTGAGAAGCTGCTGCCCAGGGAATGGCGGTCCCTGTCCGAGGCCTGGCGCGGTCCACGTAGCGACTGGGAGCTTCAATCCCAAGTGTGAGTTGTGAGCACCCTGCAGGCTCCCACCACGGGCTGTGAGGCGGGGAACACCACTCTCCTGCCTTCTCCACGGGACCTTGTGACCAGGAACTCCTGACCGCCTGAGACAGACCTGAGAGAAGACAAAACCCCGCCAGGAGGACTAGTCCCGCCCACAGAAATGGACAAAGGAAACTGCCTTTTCTCAGCCCCCATTGGCTCAGCCTGCTGTCATTCCATACACCGCCTTCTGGGTAATGTAGTTTCTACGCTCCAGGTCGGGAATTCTGCATTTCCTCAGCTGACTCCAGGACTGGATTTAGGGGCAAATAGCCCAAGAACACACCAGGTATACTCAGGGCCCTCTAGCGCCTTCAGGGGAGGTGATGTCTGGGGCAAGTGTGTTTCTCCTGCACCTGCCTGGCTGGTTTTGCATATCTTTCTTCAGGACCTGCTCTTTCTGAATGGCAGGCATTGTTTCTTCATTCAGGACTTTTGGCTGTGTCTCCTTCAGGCCAAATGTAGCTTGTTGCTCAAGTCTCTAACTCTTTTCTAACTCGATCTAACCTGCCTCCACTGAATCCATTGTACAGATAATGTCAATAAACAGACACTCATTCTTAAGAGCATCTGCTTCTGATGCCATCCGAAGTGTCAGCTCTGCCTGGGCTGCAGTGTGGATAAGATGGCCAAGAGACATGTGAGAAGATTCTTAAAGTCACAGATCACCAGAGAGATGCAAATTAAAGCAACACTTAGGTATCACCCCACCACTGTCAGAATGGCTGCCATCAGCAAATCAACAAAGGACAAGTGCTGGGGAGGATGTGGGAAAAAGGGAACCCTAGTTCACTGCTGGTGGGAATGCAAACTGGCACAGCCATTATGGAAACCAGTATGGCCTTTCCTCAAGAAATTTAGTATGAAACTGCCATTTGATCCAGCGATTCCACTTCTAGGAATATATCCTAAGAAACCTCGAACAATGAGATAGAATGTATATGCCGTTATGTTCATAGCAGCACAATTTTCAATAGCAAAGATGTGGAAACAGTCCAAGTGTCCATCAATAGGTGAGTGGATTAAAAAGCTGTGACACAGCCCTAGGCGGTTTGGCTCAGTGGCTAGAGCGTCACCCTGCACTCTGAAGGGTCCCAGGTTTGGTTCAGGCCAACAGCACATGCCCAGGTTACAGGCTTGATTTCCAGTAGGGACTGCACAGGAGGCAGCCAATCAATGATTTTCCCCCATCATTGATGTTTCTCTCTCTCTCTCCCTTTCGTTCGTCTCTGAAATCAATAAAAATATATATATTTTAAAAAACCTGTGGAACATTTATACCATGGAATACTATGCATCAGTAAAAAAGAAGAATCTGTACCCTTTCAGACAGCAAGGAGGGACCTGGAGAGCATCATACCAAATGAAATAAGTCCGTCAGAGAAAGACAAGTATCACTTACTCTCACTCATATATGGAATCTAATTAACAAAATAAAGTGCTCAATGGAGTGGATTTAGACACATGGAAGCATGGAACCCAGGGCAGAATCTCAAAGGGAAGGAATGAGAGGGTAAAAAAAAAAAAAAAAAAGAAGGAAAAACAGCCTCAGGTGAGTATTAAACACACACACACACACACACACACAGTAAAAACAGTCATCTGAGCATTGAGCATTTTCTTCTGTTCTCTGAGGCAATGGGAAAGCACTAACTTGCTGTGTTCTGGGTCTGCTCTAAATTTGTGTTTATAAATCGGTCTTCAGTCAGTTGAGTCCCTGGAAATGCTGATACCCCTCCATGTAACTTTCTCCTGCTTCACATGAAACAATTGATTTTGGTAATGTTGTAAGAAATGTCCAAACCTGGGGAGAAGTTTTCTAAGGTTATTTGAATCAAGTCTACGACATTTGCCAGGAAGGAAAATAACAACAGTTTGAGTAATGCTCGGGAGAAGGGCAGTTTTGCACCTTTTTTATACATTAGACTCAAAGGAAAAGACATAAGGGGGTTACATGACATTCACTGGTGATAAACTGGGGGGAGAGCTAAGGAGCAAAACCTCTGAGATTGGATAAAAAGGAAAACACATAGACATAAACTTCTTTTTAAGTTTATTGATTAGTTAATAGTTAATATTTAACCCAATATCAATAATAATTGGGGCTCTGTGGTCTTCTGTGTTGGGAGATTGTGCTCGTAGGAGTCTGTGATACAGAGATGTCCCTGAAAATCCAAAGGTATGTTATCCCAGATGCAAAAAGACAACAGACAGGCTCAATAAGGTAAGATTTGCCCTCTGCAAAAAAAACAAAACAAAGGCTAGGACATAACTACCAAAGTGACTAGGTTTTATTTCAAAGCATCTTATATGGTTATTTTTAGCCAATGAGTTTGCAAGATTGGATATGCCATGCCAGGCTCCCTGAGCTTGCTAGGTTTACTGTGTGCCATCATTTTTGTCCATACTGGGGATTTAGAGCCTGTGGGTTGAAAAGAAAATTCAATGAGTGTTTATTAACTCTGGGACCCATTGCTGATGTCCTCCTGAACACAATGCTCCCAGTATTGCTGGTGTCCCTTTATTTGGTCTCCTAGAAGGAGTCACTCTTCCAGTCAATAAAGCCTTAGGTTCTAAATGTGGTGGAGGTATTTGTAAGGACAAGAAAAATGTCTTTCTTTTTCGGTGATGTGGCCTTCCACAATTTATAAGAAGCACCTGCTAATTAATCCCCAAGATTGTTGGCTCCTCTAATTCAAACAGCTCCTCTGTTCAAACCACTGAACAAGATAAGCTACTCTCAAGGCTACAGTATTACATAGCACTGCCTGGGCTGCAGTGTAGATATTATGGCCGAGCCCTAACAGGTTTGGCTCAGTGGATAGAGCATCGGCCTGTGGACTGAAAGGTCCCAGTAGGGCATGTACCTTGGTTGCGGGCACATCCCCAGTAGGTGTGCAGGAGGCAGCTGATCAATGTTTCTCTCTCATCGATGTTTCTAACTCTTTATCCCTCTCCCTTCCTCTCTGTAAAATATCAATAAAATATATTTAAAAAGAAAAGATGGCCGAGAGTTAGAAACATCAATGAGAGAGAGACATCGATTAGCTGCCTCCTGCACACCCCCACTGGGGATATGCCCGCAACCAAGGTACATGCCCTTGACTGGAATCGAACCTGGGACCCTTTAGTCCGCAGGCCAACGCTCTATCCACTGAGCTAAACCAGTTAGGGCACACTTTAATTTTGAAGGGAAGTTAACTCAAACATTTTTTAACTTTTCTAACATTCTTTAAGCATTTTTTAAGCATTTCTATATTTTACTACAACAATCCTAAGAAACCTGAAACAATCAAATAGAAAGGATGCACCCCTCCATTCATAGCAGCACAATTTACAACAGCAAATATGTGGAAACTGCCCACGTACCCACTAGTGGATGAGTGGATAAAAAACTATGGTACATTTATACCCTAGAATACTATGCAGCTGTAAAAATGAAGAATCTCTTACCTTCTTTACATGGGATCACACCCAACCAACTGAACCACAACATCCATGATGATATATTCAGCTTAGACCACAATGTTCTAATCTTTGTAAATTTAAACATTCAAATACTCAACTATTCAGATTATGGACTCAATTTTTTTTTGCTTTAACTTTTTATTTTTTTTCTTACTATATTTTTATTGATTTCAGAGAGGAAGGGAGAGGGAGAGAGAAACATCAATGATGAGAGAGAATCACTGACTGGCTGCTTCCTGCACGCCCCCTACTGGGGACCAAGCCCGCAACCCAGGCATGTGCCTTTGACTGGAATCAAACCCGCGACCCTTCAGTCCGCAGGTTGATGCTCTAACCACTGAGCCAAGCCAGCTAGGGCTGGACTCAATTTTTGACAAAGGTAAATAAATCTTATATCCATATAAAGAATTATACAGAAATGTTTATCCAACTTTTTCAGAAATAACCTAATATTCATAAAAGTGGATAAGCTATTGGTGATATATTCAAAGGTAAGAATATTTATCAGAAAAAAAGATGAATTACTAATACATCTTTAATGAAACTCCGAGTATTTGTGAAACATAAATTAAAGCAGTAAAATACTTAGAAAAAGCAAAGTACTTTATTCAAATGGAATGGAAATCCACAGTTACTAGGAAAGCTGTAAAGAACGGGGTCAGATTATAAGAGGACATGAAGCAATTACGCAGTGACAGATACAGACACCATTATGACTATAATGATGGTTTCAGCTCTTTGCATACATGAAAATTTACAGAAAACTATACTAAACACGTATTTTACTCATTATAGCCTTCAAAAATGTTTGAAGATTTAAAAATGTGTAAATTGAAATATATTGGAAAAATAGGTTTGGCAAATCTATATTCAATCCACCTTCTTATGCCCTCTGGGCGAGAATATCGCCTCAGTGAGAGAAAATGTAACAAGCAATAAAGAACTTTCACCCAAACCAACAAGAATGCTGGCTGAATAACACGAGCCACTTCCCTAAACTACAGACACCCTTTGCCTTTGTCCTTCCTTTTCTGCCAGCTCACCAATGGCTCTGAGGTGAACATCTGAGAGGATACAGGAAGCCACAAACCTCTTGATTATATTCAATGACAACGACTGTGTCCACAAAAGATAAACATGCCTAGAGATCCTCAGATCTGTGTACACACTGCTCCTGCAGTCTTTTTCTCAGAAACATTCCTGGATGCAGGTTTAGAGGAGGAACACTCCATCTGATGGGCTGCAATCCCCTCTAAAACATGTTAGATCAGTGTTTCTGCACTGAAAGGGTTTCCCCTAACTGCGATGGTCCTCCAATCAGTGACCATCACCCATGGAATTGTAGGCATTAGGGCACATGGCCTCTGCAAGACCTAGGCAAGAGATTCCCTAAAAGCCCTGACCGGTTTGGCTCAGTGGATAGAGCATCGGCCTGCGGAATGAAAGGTCCCAGGTTCGATTCCAGTCAAGGGCATGTACCTTGTTTGCAGGCACATCTCCATAGAGGGTATGCAGGAGGCAGGCGATTGATGTTTCTCTCTCATCGATGGTTCTAACTCTCTATCTCTCTCCCTTACTCTCTCTGTAAAATCAATAAAATATATTTTTTTTAAAAAAAAGAGAGATTCCCTTCAAGGTATGAGCATCCCTTGCAAACAAACAAACAAAAAAATACATGCTGCCAGAAGATATACTTATGGTTGTCACAGGTACCCCCTCTGTGGAGTGATCTCTGTGTCTCAAAGAATCCATCTTCACATGAGGACTACAGAAGCCAAATTGTTTCCTAGGAAAATGATGGGCAGCAATGTAAATTTGGCAAACACTGCTTAGCTAATTTCTGCACTATGCTGTTCCCTGAAAAGCAAAGAATGTGTGAGACCCCATAAAAGTTGTTCACCTCATCATGCTTGGAGAGCCCACATCTCCTTATAAGCTAACCCACAGAATAAATAGAACACCCAAGATTAAGAAGCCTTAGGAAAAAGCCTTCATTATTTTACAAAGGAAAGAGACATGAGATTGGCAATTCTGGCATTAATGACTTCTGCACTCAACAAATCCATCACAGCCATGTAGGGAAAGTGTGACTTTGAGAATGGCAGTCCCTCTGCAATACTATGCTTTCTGGGCCAACACTAATCAGTCCTACATGCCAACTGGTGAAAGGGAAAACAACTAAGAACAAAAGGCTCAGGTATTCCTAATTTTCTTAAACAAATTAGACAAGAGTTAGCTTCCGGGGGTACATGAGGATGGTGATTGATGCCATCTGTATGGGCCTTACTTCAGGTGAAATACTTTCAGCAACAGAAATATGCAGTGACATAGATCTTATAAATTCGGCAACAAGTCTCTGTATATTGGAAAGTGCAACATAGATACATATGGTTCCAACATAAAAACAAACACAACAGCAAAAACACTAATGGGGAGTTTACATAATGTGGGTGATTAACTGTATGAGATAAAATTCAGACACAAGGCCCTTCACAAAATTTCTTTTACTATTGTTAAGTCCTAATTACGAAACTACATTTCTTATACATCTAAGAAATTTCTCACATTTGGACTCATATGTGCAGAGCAAATTTAGATTTTTGGCTGAGAGATATCTCATGTTAATTGCACTCATAATGGTTTTCTAATTTGTGAACTCTCTGATGATACTGGAGACCACTGTTACTTTTGAAAGATTTCCCACATTCACCGCATTTATAAGAATTTTCACCAGTATGAACTTTCTGATGACGACGAAGATCACTGCTCCAGGTAAAATATTTCAAACATTCACTGCATTTATAAGGCTTTTCTCCAGAATGAATTCTCTGATGACAATGAAGCGCAGTGCTCCTAGTAAAAGATTTCCCACATTCACTGCATTGATAAGGCTTTTCTCCTGTGTGAACTCTCTGATGATATTTGAGATGAGTGCTACTTGTAAAAGACTTTCCACATTCACTGCATTTATAAGGATTTTCTCCTGTATGAACTCTCTGATGACGACGAAGATCACTGTTCCAGGTAAAAGATGTTCCACAGTCACTGCATTTATAAGGCTTTTCTCCTGTATGAATTCTCTGATGACAATGAAGCGCATTGCTATTGGTAAACGATTTCGAACAGTCACTGCATTTATAAGGCTTTTCTCCAGTGTGAATTCTCTGATGACAATGAAGGTCACTGCTGCTGGTAAAAGATTTCCCACAATCACTGCATTTATAAGGCTTTTCTCCAGTGTGCACTCTCTGATGATATTGGAGACCAGAGCACCTTGTAAAAGATTTGCCACATTCACTGCACTTATAAGGCTTTTCTCCTGTATGAAGTCTCTGATGACTACGAAGGTGAGTGCTAGTAGTAAAAGATTTCTCACACTCACTGCATTTATAAGGCTTTTCTCCTGTGTGAACTCTCTGATGTCTACGAAGGTGGTTGCTAGTGGTAAAAGTTTTCCCACATTCACTGCATTGATAAGGCTTTTCTGCTGTGTGAGTTCTCTGATGATATTGAACACCACTGCTACTTGTAAAAGACTTTCCACATTCACTGCATTTATACGGATTTTCTCCTGTATGAACTCTTTGATGACAACGAAGGGCGGTCCTCCATGTAAAAGATTTTCCACAGTCACTGCATTTATAAGGCTTTTCTCCTGTATGAACTCTCTGATGATTATGTAGGTGAGAGTTAGTTGTAAAAGATTTTCCACATTCACTGCACTCATATGGCCTTTTTCCAGTGTGAACTCTCTGGTGACAATGAAGTTCAGTGCTAGTGATAAAAGACTTTCCACATTCACTGCAGTGATAAGGCCTTTCTCCAGAGTGCACTCTCTGATGACAAGAAACTTTAGTGCTACCGGTGTAAGCCTTACTACATTTATAAGGCTTTTCTCCAGTTGGAATTCCATGATGACAATGAAGGTTACTGCTACTGGTAAAAGATTTCCCCCACTCATTGTTCTCATAAGGCCTTTCCACTGTGTGAACTCTCTGATCATAATGGAGGGCACTGCTACTTGTAAAAGCTTTTCCACATTCACTGCGCTCATAAGGCCTTTCTCCAGTGTGCAAAGCTTCATTATCACCTAGGCTTTTACTACTGCTAAAAGCTTTCCCATATTCACTGCACTGATAAGGTCTTTCTCCAGTGTGACCTTGCTGTTGATCATGAAAGCTAGAAAATTTCGTTAAATATTCTCCACATTTAGAACACACAAAACACTGACTTCCTACATGGACATCCTTTTCCGGAATAAAATTGTGGTTGCAACTAATGTCTTTCTTACATTCTTTTCTGGTGTAATAATTGTTTCTCCTATGAAACATCATCCCACATGTGGAAATAGCATTTAGGCACTCCCTGGACCTAGCAGCCTTTAGGTGGAGGTGTCCGGACCCAGTAAGGACACCCTGCCCAACATCCCCGCATGTGAAATGATTCTGGGACACATTGAAATTGCAGCTGTTTGCAAGTGAGATCCTGTCCACACCTGTATTGAAAGTCTTCTCTCTCACATGCTGTTGGTGAACATTTACACTGAAGAAAAACCGTTTTGTACATCCCCCGCACCTCAACAGTATCTGTCCATATTCCGTTCCCTGCAGCTCAGACAAATGGAAAATGTTTCCGAAGACTAGCGCACAACTCTCACAGGGGTGGCTCTTCTGGGAAGACAAGGCTACCTTCAGATTCCTTGCCTGCGACACTCTTACAGAAACGTTCCCTTTAGTGGGTGCCTCCACATTCTCTGCTCCACAGCAGCAACCTGAACAAAAGGAAATGCTGGTGAGGTACATGTTGACCTTATAAAAATAGAATATCTTCACCACAAATGTTTATGTGTCATGACTAGGCCTGATAGCATAGAACAATTTTCAAGACAAATGAGGGAGACTCTGAGGAAATACATAGTGTGGCCCCACAAGTCAGTCGATGAGGAAAAGCTCACCAAGAAAGGACAGAAGCACAGGATGGGACACAAAGAAGAGAGGAAGGATCTACTCATTATTCTTGCACAAACGGCTTCCTCTAGGAGCTTCCATGCTGGCCATGTGAGTCTGTGTAGAATAATTTAAAGCTGCTTAAAGCCATAAAAATTAATTGTATTAGAGCACATGAAGTTCAACGTCAATATAATAACACCAGTGCACTCCAAGATGCTGCAGGCATGGATCCACATTGGAGTGCAGTAAAGAGCGACCAGTGAAAGAGGCAGAGGTGCAAAGTCCAGAGAGGTTAAGGTTATGCGTGAGGTGGGAAACCAAGTAGAAATGATCACTATTAGAACTGAATAGTAGGCAAAGTATCAACATAAGCACAAACAAGCATAACTGGGTGAGGAATGGGCAACTGGAACCAAACACTGGGTTTCTAGCTATGAATGTAACAAAGGCCAGCCGAGAATTTCTCCCTAATGACCGTTGACCAAAGAAGACCGCCTGTGGGTCCACTGTGCCATTCATAAAGTTGTGTTGCTTCTTTCATGAACAAATGATTCTTCTACTTAAATTCCATTAGAGCCATTGCATGGGATAAACGATGCAAATCTTCAAAGAAAAACAGAAAAGATGGATGGTCAACACTGTGGTAGAACAACAAAGTGTAAATGAGATCACAGACAAAAGACCTATGTGTATGACACCCGCAAGATGGCAGGATCAGAGAAATGAGCATCTTTCCCCATCCCAGTGTAAGTAGACAGCTATCCATGAACAAAAACCCCATAGGAAATGGGAATAAGAGTACCTTGAAGACAAACAGCATTCCAGAACACAAATAAAGGAGAACTCTACAGAAAGGATGACTGCAAAAGACTGGGTGAATAAACATATTTGAAAATATGTCCAGTCAAAAACAAGGGTCAGAGTTACCTCCAGCAGCCACTGTGCTTCTGCTATCATTGACCCCAGGAGCCTGTTCTTCAGAAAATGCTGGAAATTTTTGTGTTTACAGACCACAGAATGGTTGGCCAGTACGGCTCAGTTGGTTGGAACATTGTCCTGTGTACCAAAGGGTCAACGATTCAATTCCAGTCAAGGCACATATCAGTATGTGGGTTCCATTTCCAGTCAGCTTGTGTGCACAAAGCAGCCGATTGATGTTTTTCCCTCACAGTGATGTTTCCTTCTCCTTCTCTCTCTCTTTCTCTCTCATTATTCATGTTTCTATTTCTCCTTCTCTTCCTCTCTGAAATCAATAAAAATTTTTAAAAATAAATAATTTAAAGAATAAATAAATAGCCCTAACCGGTTTGGCTCAGTGGATAGAGCGTCGGCCTGCGGACTGAAAGGTCCCAGGTTCGATTCTGGTCAAGGGCATGTACCTTGGTTGCGGGCACATCCCCAGTAAGGGGTGTGCAGGAGGCAGCTGATCGATGTTTCTAACTCTCTCTCCCTCTCCCTTCCTCTCTGTAAAAAATCAATAAAATATATTAAAAAAAAAAAAAAAAAAGAATAAATAAATAGCCCTGGCCCGTGTCACTAAGTGCTGAGAGTGCCTGTCTGTACACAGGAAGGTCATGCTTTCCATTCCCAGTAAAGGGCAGGTACATGGCTTTCAGGTCTGATCACGACTCTTAGAGCAGGCACCTGTGGGAGGCAATCAATTGATGTTTCTTTCTCTCTCTCTGCCTCTCCTCTATCTCCCTTTCCCTTACTCTCTCTCTCTAAGAAAACAATCAATGCAAAAAATATTTTCAATATTCAGGTGAAGATAAAAGAATAAAATTTTGAATTAAGGAAAGTTACGGGAGAAGAGATCCAAGATGGCGGTGTAGGAAAAGGCCTATACTCGCTGCCTCCCACAACCACATCACAATTACAACTAAAATACTGAACAACCATCAGCCAGAACCGATGGAAAGCTAGCTACAACGAAGTCTAACGACTAGAGAAGTAAAGAAGAAAGCGCACTAGGATGGTAGGAGGTACTAAGGCACGGAAGATGCTGGTCCTGTACCCACGGGGGCCACTTTTTTAATTGGGAGGGAGGTTGTCTCTGCAGAGGTCACGCGGAGGAGCAAGAGGTCCCAGTACAACACCAGACACCCAGGGTTCAAGAACTGGGACAAAAAGTCCCTACTGGCAGTAAGAACTTAGGTCTGTAAACACCAGCGCAGACTGGGGCTGAGTGACACAGAGGCTGCAGGAGATGCAGCTGCTCTTCTTATAATACAAGCACCACCAACTGAACTTACAAGATCCCCTTCCTCGGAGCTCCAGTACCAGAGGAGCTCCAGTACCAGGGGAGGCTTGGGAAGGCGGGGCGCTAGCGGGGAACCAAGATACATATGAGAAAAAACTGGACTGACTGGCATCGGGGCTGGAACTCAAGAGAGGCTTTCTTCCAGACATAGGTGCTCTCAGGGATCATTGCTCCTATGCTTAGACCTCCCAGTTGCAGGGCTGACTGGCAGGCATTTCTGTTTCCTCTGCCCTAGTGATTCCCTGAAACATCACCCATCCAATTTACAACCCCACCCAAGCTGTGTGCAGCAGCTTTTGTATATGCATGGCCTGTCCTTGTCAGGCTAAAATTGTCAAACAAGTTGCAGTTGGGTCAGGGAGCCCCAAACCTATCAATAAAAGGTCCAGGACACAGCAACAGAACTAAGCTTTCTTGCTTCACAGCCGGGCCTCATTGGGGAACTTCCAAATCCGAAACAAACAGGAGAATCTGCCCATCTATCTGTAGATCCGGCTGGGTGGCCATAGGAAGTGGCTGACTTTACACCTCCCTGGAGACCCAAGGGCCAGTGTACCCAGTGGTCAGTGTCATACCATACCAGCTTACAACTCTTCACATCCATAAGCCACACACTCAAGGGGCAGACTCACTGAGCAACAAAGCCCCACTGAAGCAAGTCCTGCTCCACAGGGGTGTCTCCTGCACAGCAGCTCTCCCACTTGGTTGCAATGGCCCCGAGAGATGCTAAAATCCGCAACAAAATTCTGGCAAATCGGATCCAGCATTACATTAGAAAGGTCATACATACAACATGACCAAGGGGGATTTATTCCGGGGATTCAAGGATGGTACAATATCTGTAAATCAATAAATATGATACATCACATAAACAAACTGAAAGACAAAAATCAAATAATCCTATCAATTGATGCAGAAAAAACATTTGACAAAATCCAACACCCTTTCTGATAAAAACTGTCAGCAGCCCTAGCTGGTTTGTCTCAGTGGATAGAGCATCGACCTGCAGACTAAAGAGTGCCAGGTTCGATTCCGGCCAAGGGCACATGCCCAGGTTTCGGGCTCGATCCCCAGTAGAGGGCGTGCAGGAGGCAGCTGATCAATGATTCTCTCTCATCATTGATGTTTCGAACTGTCTCTTCATCTCTCTTCTTCTCTGAAATCAATAAATTAAAAAAAAATTTAAAAAAAAAAACTTTCAGCAAAGTGAGAGTACAGAGATCATACCTCATAATAAAAAAAGCCTTTTATGACAAACCTACAGCCAACGTCATACTCAATGGGCAAAAACGAAAACCATTTTCCCTAAGAACAGGAACAAGACAGGGATGCCCACTTTCACCACTCCTGTTAGATATAATACTGGAAGTGCTAGCCATAGCGATCAGACAAGAAGAAGAAATGAAAGGCATCCAAATTGGAAGGAATAAGTAAAACTGTCATTATTCGCAGATGATATGATATTGTACATAGAAAACCCTAAGGACTCTATCAAAAAACTACTAAATATAATAAATGCTTTCAGCAATGTAGCAGGATACAAAATTAACACCCAGGAATCTATGGCTTTTTTATACACCAATAATCAACTCACGGAAAGATAAACAAGCAAATAAACAAACAATACTATCTACCATTGCACAAAAATATCAGGATACACAAGAATAAACTTAACTAAGGGGCTAAAATACTTGTACTCCCAAAACTACAGGAAGTTGAAAAAAGATTTTGGAGAAGATATAAACAAATTGAAAAATATACTGTGTTCATGGATTGGTGGAATCAACATCGTTAAAATGTCCCTACTATCCAAAGCAATCTAGAGATTCAATGCAATTCCCATTAAGATACGAACGGCATATTTCAAAGACCTAGAACAAACTCTCAAAAAAATCATTTGGAGTAAAACAACCGAACACCGCAGCAATCTTGAGAAAGAAGAACAAAGTTGGAGGGATCACTATACCAGATACCAAATGATAGTACAAAAATGCCTGGTACTGGAACAACAACAGACACATAGAACCATGCAACAGAACAGAGAACCCAGAAATCGACCCAAGCCATTATGCTCAATATTTGACAAAGGAGGCAACAGCATACAATGCAGTCAAGACAGTCCCTTCAATAAATGGTGTTGGGAAAATTGGACAGATACATGCATAAAATGAAACTAGACCAACAACTTATATCATATACAAATATAAACTCTAAATAGATAAAGGACTTAAACATAACATGGGAAACCATAATAATCTTAGAAGAATCCACAGGCAACAAAATATCAGACATATGTCCTAGCAATATCTTTATCGATACAGCTCCAAGGGCAATGGAAAGTAAGGAAAATATAAACAAATGGCACTACATCAAAATAAAAAGCTTCTGCACAGCAAAAGAAACCATCAACAAAACAACAAGAAAGACCCCTGCATTGGAGAACATATTTGCCAATTACATTTCAGATGAGGGTTTCATCTCCAAAATTTACAGAGAACTCATACAACTTAACAAAAGGAAGATAAATGATCCAATCAAGAAATAGGCAAAGGACTGCATCAGACACTTAATTGCAAAATGACAATGCAAATCATAAAAGACACCCCTATGGAGCAGGACTTGCTTCATCTCACACCAGTCATAATGGCTATCATCAACAAATCAACAAACGACAAGTGCTGGTGAGGATGAGGAGAAAAAGGAAACCTCGTGCACTGCTGGTGGGAATGCAAACTGGTGCAGCCACTTGGAAGACAGTATGAAGTTTCCTCAAAAGTTAAAAATGGAACTCCCATATAACCCAGTCATCCCACTACTAGGACTATATCCCAAGAAACCAGAAACACCAATCAGAAAGGATATATGCACCCCCATGTTCATAGCAGCAAAATTTACAACAGCTAAGATTTCGAAACAGCATAAGTGCCAATCAGCAGATGAGTGGATTAAAAAACTGTGGGACAGCTACACAATGGAATACTACGCTGCTATAAAAAAGAAGGAACTCTTACCATTTGGAACAGCATGGATGGAACTGGAGAGCATTATGCTAAGCGAAATAAGTCAGTTGGAGAACGATAAATATCACATGATCTCACTCATAGGTGGGATATAATTTTCAACATAATTTGATGAACAAGAATAGATCCAGAGACAAATGGCAGGGCAGGGGGGTTAAAGAGCAACGAAAGAACTTGTATGCATGCATATTAGCATAACCAATGGATGCAGACATGTGGCAGTGGGGTTTGCCTAGCGTGGGAATGACTGAGGGGGGGAGGATAAGCAGAAAAAAAGAGGACATATGTAGAACTTTAGATAATAAATAAATAAGAAGATAAACCATTTAAAAAAAATGGGAAAGGACTTAATCAGACACTTTTTCAAAGAGGACATACAGAAGGCCAAGAGACATATGAAAACATGCTCTAAGTCACTAATGATCTGAGAGATGCAAATCAAAACGACAATGAAATACCATCTCACACCTGTCAGGATGGCTATCATCAACTATTTGATAAATGACAAGTGCTTGAGAGGATGTAGAGAAAAAGGGACCCTTGTGAATGGAAGGTGGGAATGCAGACAGGTGAAGCCACTGTCAAAAACAGTATGGAGTTTCCTCAAAAAATTAAAAATGGAGCTCCCATTTGACCCAGTAACCCACTTCTAGGAATATACCCCAAGAAATCAGAAACACCAATGAGAAAGGACATAAGAAACCCTATGTTCATAGCAGCACAATTTACAATAGATAAGATTTAGAAACAGCCTAAGTCCCCATCAGCAGATGAGTGGATTAAAAAACTGTGGTACTCCTGACTGGTTTGGCTCAGTGGATAGAGCGTCGGCCTACGGACTGAGGGGTCCCGGGTTCGATTCTGGTCAAGGGCATGTACCTGGGTTGCGGGCACATCCCCGGTGGGGGGCGTGCAGGAGGCAGCTGATCGATGTCTCTCTCTCATCGATGTTTCTGGCTTTCTATCCCTCTCTCTTCCTCTCTGTAAAAAATCAATAAAATATATTTAAAAAAAACAAAACTGTGGTACAGCCCTAACCGGTTTCGATCAGTAGATAGAGCGTGGGCCTGCAGACTCAGGTTCCCAGGTTCAATTACAGTCAAGGGCATGTACCTTACTTGCGGGCACATCCCCAGTAGGGGGTATGCAGGAGACAGCTGAATCGATGTTTCTCTCTCATCCATGTTTCTAACTCTCTATCCCTCTCTTTTCCTCTCTGTAAAGAATTAATAAAATATATTAAAAAACAACAACTGTGGCTGAAACCGGTTTGGCTCAGTGGATAGAGCGTCGGCCTGCGGACTGAAAGGTCCCGGGTTTGATTCCGGTCAAGGGCATGTACCTTGGTTGCGGGCACATCCCCAGTAGGAGGTGTGCAGGAGGCAGCTGATCGATGTTTCTCTCTCATCGATGTTTCTAGCTCTCTATCCCTCTCCCTTCCTCTCTGTGAAATATCAATAAAATATATTAAAAAAAAAAAAAACAACAACTGTGGTACATCTACACAATAAAATACTACGCTGCTGAAAACAAGAAGGAACTCTTACCATTTGCAACAGCATGGATGGACCTGGAGAGCATTATGCTAAGCGAAATAAGCCAGTCGGAGAAAGATAAATATCACAGGTTCCCACTCATTTGTGATTAATGGGGGAAAGAGGACACATATGTAATACAATGTGTAATACTTTAAACAATAAAGAATTTTAAAAAAAGAAATATGTTGAAAATATTCATAGTACACAAGGCAATCTACAGATTAAATGCAATCCTGAAGATATTTTACATAGAAATGAAAAGAGAATCTTGAAATGTACGAAATTAAAAAACTAGTATAGCAAAAAATAAAATAAAATAGAATAAATAGAAGTGAGTGAAAACAAAGCTGGTGGCATCACACTGCCTGACGTCAATTTATTACAAAGAGAAAGCGAGCAAACAGGTGTTGTTAGAGAAACACAGACACATACATCAACAGAACAGAACAGAAAACACAGAAATAAAACCAGGCACATCCTTTCAAGTAATCTTTGTCAAAGCAGCAACGCACAGAAGTAGGGAAAGATAGTTTCTTCAATGAATGGTGCTGCTGAAATCAATACTCACATGTAAACACAACAATACTGGACACCACTGATAAAATGTAACTCAACCTGCAGGACAGAATTGAATGTGAGCATTAAAACTGAAAACTCCTCAGGACAACCGAGAGAAAAAGTTTTGGAGGTTTGTTTTGGACAGGATTTCCTGAATGTGACACCAACCACAACAAAAAATAGACAAAATAAACAGTCCACACTGCAACAAATGAAGAAAAATAGCATCTTCACAGCACAATAGCAATAAACAAAATGAAATGAAAGGCAATCAGGAGAATGGAAGAAAATACTTGCAAATTATATGAAGGAATCGCTTGGAGAGACTGTAGATTCTGTTCTGATCAGAATAAAGCGAAAATTGCGATATAGACAGAAATTCACACAAATAGATGGAGTTCCCAGGGAATAATAAAGGTATGTTAATACCATAGTGCAGGCTAATAACAATGCAAGGACTGTCTCAAAAGCAAACTTAATATAACTTCATTACAAATACATTATTCTAAGCACTAGTAACAAGCATCTGAGCTTGCTAGAAACATGGTGGCACTAGACCTGCTGAAGGAAGGGTTGTCAAAAACATGGATTTTGAAGAAAAGCGGGTGTGAATTTTGAAGAATAGCAAAGTGCAATTAAGCACATGCAAAAAAATATGTGTTCCTGTATGTCATAAGCAATTAATATGTAAAATATAAAAGGTAGTCAAAAGAATGTATTATATAAAATACAGTTATAAACAAGAATAAGGATATAGAAACAATTTTTCAAAAACTATGTACAAAAGACCAACAGGAATATAGAAAATGCTTTCCTCACTGATCAAGGCGGAATCTCTCAGGCTTCCTGCAACACTACCAACCACAAGGCCTTCCCTGTGAATGTAGTACAGCGGGGAGAATTGGGACTTCAGGAATAGAAGGGAGCAGCGGAAACAGA
Organism: Plecotus auritus; assembly: GCF_963455305.1. Taxonomy (NCBI): domain Eukaryota; kingdom Metazoa; phylum Chordata; class Mammalia; order Chiroptera; family Vespertilionidae; genus Plecotus; species Plecotus auritus. Next base: position 9,003,800 of record NC_137785.1, read on the forward strand.
CCAACCCTCCCCAGGACAGCAACTACCCAGGAAACTTAAAAAATCAAGCAGAACCACAGTCTACAGGGGAGGACAGAGCACACCCTGGGAGATGGGGCCTGGGAAATGGCAAAGCCAAGTCCAGGTCACTGGTGAGAGTGAGGGTCTTACCCAGCGAGGATACAAGTTCAAAGTTCTCCAGCATCACATTCAGGTACAGCTGTCTCTGACCCTCATCAAGGAGGCTCCATTCCTCCCTGGAGAAGTACAGGGCAATGTCCTCAAAGGTCACTCCAACCTGTCAGGATGGAGACAATTGAAACCAGAGCTGTCTCCCTGAGAACCCCCACTCCTACTCCTTACACACCTTCCCCCCCTCAACCTCCTCCAGGGCACCCGGTTAGTGTGGACACCAGGCCCTAATGCCAGTGCAGGCTGCTCTCTCATCACAGTCCCATTACTCACTGGGATTGCCCTCAGCAGAGCAGCTGGGTTGGGTGGGAAGGATTGGGGGAGAGAGCAATGCCATTTAAAGTCTGGGCAATGCCTGCAGGGCCCCAGCCTTCCCCCAAGCAATACCACTGCAGTCTCCTAGATCATGCCTCCAAGACAAAGCCAAGCCTGGGTTTATGCTTCACCCACACCAGGTCCCGGGGCCCATCAGCTCACACTTCCTCCAGATGTGCACACCACTGGGTAATCTTTAACCCCTTCCCATCTTCAGACCCAGGTTCACTCCCTCAGCTCTGCCCCCTTCCTGCTCCAATGCCACTGGATCTCGCTGGACTCCCCCATGAACTTGGCACATGGCATGTAGAGAGCTTGTCTTCCAGCCGGGTCCAGGACCACCCCAGGCCTCTGATGGACCCCACAGCCGGGAAAGCCCCGAATGAGTCTGTGACGTCCTCCCTGCAGCCTCTGATCTGTCCGCCAATCCTCACAACCCACACCCTCAGGGGAACCTCAGATGCAAGTCACCCCTGTCCTCTCTGCCCTGCACTGGCTGTGTCCTCAGAAGCCACAACACTCCTCTCTCCCCTCCGCCTTCCTCACGGTCCTCCACGCGGACTGAGCTGCAGGACAGGAAAGGCGCCCGCACCCGGGCTGTGGTGTTCGGTGTGAGGAGGCGGTGAGGGGCTGGGGGACAGGAACTAACCTCGGTGAAGCTCCTCAGCGGGGGCGCCGCCATTGCACTCTGTGGGCCGAGCGGCGGAAGCGGCTGGAGTAGAAGTCGCTGAAGGAGTGGCGGTCCCTGTCCCGGCCCAGGCGTGGGTTCCGGCGGTGACTCCGAGCTTCAATCCCACGTGTGAGCTGTGAGCACCACTGCCGGCTCCCACCATGGGCTGTGAGGCGGGGAACACCACTGTCCACCTTCCCCACGGGAGCGTAGACTTGGGAAACCTGACCCCTCAGACAAAAATCTGAGAACAGAAAATCCCGCCAGGAGGCTACCGGTCCGCCCCCAGAAATAACCAAACGGAAACGCCTTCTCTGAGCCCCCATTGGCTCAGCCTGGTGGCATTCCATGCGTGACCTTCTGGGTAATGTAGTTTTTCCGTTCGAAGGCCAGGATCCTGTATTTCTCAGTTGACTCCAGGACTGGATTTAGGGGCTGCTGGCCCAAGAACACACCAGGTATACTAAGTGTCCTCTAGCGCCTTCAGGGGAGGTGATATCTGGGGCAAGTTTGTTTCCGGTGACCCGGCCGGGCTTCCTTTAGGTGCTGGTTTTGCATATCTTTCTTCAGGACCTGCTCTTTTTGAATGGCAGGAATTGTTTCTTCATTCAGGACTTTTGGCATGTGTCTCCGTCAGGCCAACTGTAGCTGGGGGAGGTTGCTCAAGTCTCTAACTCGATCTAACCTGTCTGTACTGAATCCATTGTACAAAGTTAATGTCACAAAACAGACACTCATTCTAAAGAGCATCTGCTTCTGATGCCATCCGAAGTGTCAGCTCTGCCTGGGCTGCAGTGTGGATAAGATGGCCAAGAGACAAGTTAAAAATGCTCATGGTGACTATCATCAGTGAGATGCAAATTAAAGCAACAATTAGGTATCACTCCACCACTGTCTGAATGGCTGCCATCAACAAATCAACAAAGGACAAGAGCTGGGGAGGATGTGGAAAAAAGGGAACCAGAGTACACTGCTGGTGGGAATGCAAACTGGTACAGCCATTATGGAAATCAGTATGCACTTTCATAAAAGAAATTTAATATGGAACTGACATTTGACCCATTGATTCTACTTCTAGGAATATATCCGCAGAAACCTGAAACAATCAGATTGAATATATGCACCCCTATGTTCATAAAAGCACAATTTACAATAGCAAAGATCTGGAAACTGCCCAGGTGCCCATCAATAGATGAGGGGATAGAAAACTGTGGTACATTTATACCATGGAATAGTATACAGCATTTAAAAAGCATAAACTTTTACCCTTTCACCCAGCATGGAAGGACCTGGAGAGCATCATGCTAAGTGAAATAAGTCAGTCAGAGAAAGACAGTATCACTTCATCTCACTCATATATGGAATCTAACGGGAAAAAAAAACTGATAAATGGAATGAATTCAGACTTGGAATCATGGAATGCAGTGTGGAATGTCAGAAGGGAAGGCAGGGGAGGATAAAATAAAAAGGAAAAACATCCTGGAGTCAGGATTAAGCACACACTCACACACACACACAGTAAAAACGAAGTTACCTGAGCAATGAGCGTTTTCTTCTGTTCTCTGAAAGCAAAGGGAAAGCTCTAGCTTGTCGTGTTCTGGGTCTGCTCTAAATTTGTGTTTATATTGCCAAAACCGGTTTGGCTCGGTGGATAGAGCATCGGCCTGCGGACTCAAGGGTCCCAGGTTCGATTCCGGTCAAGGGCATGTACCTGGGTTGCGGGCACGTCCCCAGTGGGAGGTGTGCAAGAGGCAGCTGATCGATGTTTCTAACTCTCTATCTCTCTGTAAAAAAAATCAATAAAATATACTAAATTTGTGTTTATAAATCTGTCTTCAATCTGATGTGTCCCTGGAAATGATGATAATGCTCCATGTAATTTTCTACTTCTTGCCCAGTTGTTGTGAGAATTAAAAGAGAAAATGCTCAAAAATCTAATCCTGGAATCCTGGCAACAAAGTAAGCGTCACCAATCATCTGCATGTCACATTCAGCCAACTGAGAATCAGTGTGCTCTCTTGAGTCTGCTGGTGATTCCCAGGTGGGGCTCACCACAATGAGACCTGAGTGCCCACAGCACCTGCCTCCTGCAGCAGAGTCAGTGGCTTCTTATAGGTCCCATTTCTCACTAAAATGCACCCAAAGACAACAGTGCTTGTGGGCATCAGGGGAGTGAGAAGTGCCTGGCCTGGGAATGTCTGCAGGCAGAGGCCGGGTGCCAGGAGAGGGAGAGAGAGAGAAACATCAATAATAAGAGAGAATCACTGGTCAGCTGCCTCCTGCATTCCCCATACTAGGGGATGTACCTGGGGGTGCAGGTATGTGCCCTGATTGGGAATGGAACTGTGAACTCCTGGATCATAGGACCATGTGGATCCACTGAGCCATGCTGGCTGGGCTATCTTCATTCATGTTTCTAACTCTCTCCCTCTCCCTTGCTCTATGAAATCAATAAAAATGATTTAAAAATCAACTAAAATATTTATTAAAAGTAAAAAATATTAAAACATATTATTTCAATACAAAAAAACTTTATTTCCTAAAGCAAAAAAAGGTACAAAATGAGTAAAATTCTAATATCCATCTTTGTTTTCCCAATGTCTTTTTTTAAATATCCTTTCCAATAAAGAGGTAATATGCTAATTGACCATCACTCTGTCACAAAAATGGCTGCATCAACAGCTGAGGCCAAGTTCCCTTAAGGAGCCTTAAGGAGCAATCAGCAGGGACCTGAGACCACGCCCTCCCGCACGCCCATGGGCTTGACAGGGGACCTCAGGCCTTTCCCCCTGCCCCGGTGCCAGGCCGGGGACCTCAGGCCGCAATCCCCACCCCGGAGCCAGGCCAGGGGACCTGAAGCCACACACCCTGCCTGGCAGGGCTTGATGGGGGACCTCAAGGTGCACCCCCAATGCTGGATCGTGGGAACTCAGGCTGCTCCCCCAACCCAGTGGGGCTTGACAGAGGACCTGAGCCCATGCCCCCCTCCCCGTGCCAGGCCGGGGGACCTGAGGCTGCGCACCCCTGCCTGGCAGGGCTTGACAGGGGACCTCAGGCCATGACCCCCACCTGGCGGGGCTTGGCGGGGAACCTCAAGGCATGCCCCCCACTCCATATGGGGGACCGCAGGCTACGCCCCCCGTCCTGGCACCGGGCCAGGGGACCTGAGGCTATGACCCCTGCCCGGAGGGGCTTGACAAGGGTGGGACTGGCCGGGTCTGGATCTAGCCCAATGCGGGGGGTGGAGGCGGGTCTGGGTCTCACGCGATTTTGAGGCACATGTGGGTGGGCGGAGAGTTGACTATGGGTCCCGTGGTGTGCCCCAGACACGAGGAAGGTTTTCATATACATTTTACTAATTTTCTTTCATCTCTGACATTTCTATCATACAGAAAGGGCACATAGGAATATTAAATTATTTCCTCTAATTAATCCCCTTTTAATGTGCACGAATTTCATGCACCGGTCCACTAGTTTTTATATAAAAAATATGGAATGCTTCATGAATTTGTGTCATCCTTGCACAGGGGCCATGTTAATCTTCTCTGGATCGTTCCAATTTTAGTATATGTGCTGCTGAAGCAAGCACTCCACTGTGTTTTTGTGAAAGAAAATTGCCTCTATAAATCAACAAAGGACCAGTGCTCAGTTTTCTTGAGATATGAATGTTTATTGCATGTAACATATGTAAGATTGTTTTTCTTGAAATATTAAGCAAAAATCTATATGTATAAAAGCCAAGCGAACAAACAGCAGAACGACCAGAACGACCGGTGGCCATGAAGCACACTGCAGCAGCCAACTGCCCTCAGCCCCTCCCCCCAGCCGCCCTCACCCCAATAAGCCCACCCCTCCCACCCTGATCACTGAAGTGTGACCTTCAGTGACTCTAAGTAAGTAAACACTCTCCAGTCGTCATAGACCAGGAACCTGAATGACGAGTGATCAGGAGGAAAACTGCTCAAGGTCTGGACCATCAGTCAGGTGTGGAGGAGAGGTGCCCTGCACAACCACCATCTTCCCCACCCCCGATCGGCCCTCCCCCACCCCAATGCAGTCAGGTGTCCAGAAGAGGTACCCAGCACAACCACTGTCTTCCCATGTTCTCTCTCCGCTGCTTACTACCAAAGAGGGCAGCCACATCAAACCACGGCCTCTCTTTAGAGGGTTTTTCTGCATAGAACTAAACCATATTTCCTGTCTCGGGAGAGGCTTAGAAACGGAAGCTGTAAGTGTCCCTGACTCTAAACCACCTTTGAAGCTTCAACTCATCCAAAAGTCAACAGCAAACGTGTATACACCCTGCAAAGATCTTTAATGCTAATAACTCACCCTGGCCGGACCCGTCCCTGTGCGTCACCCCTCTGGAAGGCCCCCCCCACCCAATTAGGGGCAGGGCTGGCCGAACAACTGCCCGTGGCCCCTCCTCCTATCAGCCCCGTCCACCTAATCAGGGCAGACAGCCAGGCACAACCCATGCACGAATTCGTGAACCAGGCCTCTGGTATATATATATCCTATCTAATAAAAGAGTAATATGCAAATTGACCACCATTCCAATACATAAGATGGCTGCCCCCATGTGGACACAAGATGGCCGCCACAAGATAGCCTGCAGGGGAGAGCAGTTGTGGGCAGTTAGGAGTGACCAGGCCAGGAGAGGAGGGCAGTTGGGGGTGACCAGGCCTGAAGCAGGGGGCAGTTGGGGCAGACCAGGCCAGCAAGGGAGGGCAGTTGGGGGCGACCCAGACCTGCAGGGGAGGTCAGTTGCGGGGGACTTGGCCTGCAGCGGAGGGCAGTTTGGGGGGACCCAGGACTACAGCAGAGGGCAGTTGGGGGTACCCAGGCCTGCAGGGGAGGGCAGTTGGGGGGGATCAGGCCTGAAGGAGAGGGCAATTGTGGGAAAACAGGCCAGCAAGGAGGGCAGTTAGGGGTTACCGGACCAGTAGAGGAGGGCAGTTGTGGGAGACCAGGCCAGCAGGGCAGGGCAGTGGGCGGAGACCAGGTCTGCAGGGGAGTGCAGTTGAGGGGGACCAGGCCTGCAGGGGAGGACTGTTGCGGGGGACCAGGACAGCAGGGCAAGGCTGTTGGGTGGGACCAGGTCAGCAGAGGAGGGTAGATGGGGGAGATCAGGACAGCAGGGAAGGCAGTTTGGATGGGAACAGGCCTGCAGGGGAGGGCAGTTGCGGGGGGACTAGCCAGCAGGAGAGGGCAGTTAGGGGTGACCGAACCAGCAGGGGAGGGCAGTTGGGGGTGACCAGGCCTGCAGGGGAGGACAGTTAGGGGCAACCAGACTGGCAGGGAGGGCAGTTAGGGGTGACCAGGTCAGCAGGGGAGGGCAGCTAGGGGCAATCGGGCCGGCCGGGGAGCAGTTAGGTGTTGATCAGGCTGGCAGGGGAGTGATTAGGGGGTGATCAGGCTGGCAGGCAGAAGCGGTTAGGGGCAATCAGGCAGAGGCAGGTAAGAGGTTTGGAGCCAGCAGTTCTTGATTGTGAGAGGGATGTCCAACCACACATTTAGGCCCGATCACAGTGGGGACCAGGCCTAAGGCGTCCCAGATTGGAGAGGGTGCAGGCTGGGCGTAGGGACAAACCCCCACACCCATCCCGGGCACGAATATCGTGCACCGGGCCTCTAATATATATATATGTTAATAAAAGCCTAAGCAACCATCGCAACCGAATGGACAACCGGACAGTCTGTGTGGGGCAACTAGGCCGGCAGGGAGGTTAGTGAGGGACAACCAAACGACTGAACAGCGGGCTGTGTGGGGCAACCAGGCCGGCAGGGGGGGAAGTAAGGGGTGACCAGGCCAGCGGGAGCAGCAGTTGGGGGCAACCAGGCCAAAATGGGGGCAGTGAGGGGCAACCAGGCCAGCTGCGGGGGCAGTTAGGGGCGACTAGGCAGGTAGAGGGGGCAGTTGGTGGTGACCAGGCCAGCAGGGGGGGCAGTTAGAGGTGATCAGGAAGGCAGGCAAGGTGAGCAGTTAGAAGCCAGTGGTCCTGGATTGTGAGAGGAATGTCCAAGTGCAGCTTTAGGGCCAATCCCCAGGATCGGGCCTAAACAGGCAGTCAGACATCCCCCAAGGAGTCCTGGATTGGAGATATATATATATGAAAAAAAATTGCCAAAACTCATAGTATATTAGGCAAAACATATAAGATGTTTTAACAAAGATACAGATTCAACAAATGCACTTCTGAGAAATATCTCCCCATAAATTCCTTGATAAAATACAATCAAACAACATTGAGGTAGAATGACAAATTTATGAAATATCTGTCTACATAAGATGTCAATATGCTAAGTGTCCACCTATCTGGGTAATGACGTCCAGTAGTGACACCTGTCTTCCACTCCCTAGCAAAGACTAACCTCAGGTAGAAACACTTTACACTGTAACCCAATGTCTGTGAAGCGTTTTCCTGTGCCTCATCTCATTTGATCCTCACAGAAGTCCTGGAGTAGGTAGATAGGACACTCAGTGGAATCCTATTTTCTTTTCATTAGTCAGAAAACGAAGATTTAGAAAGCTTAGAAAGTTGACCTGACTGAAAAGAAGTAAGACTTGGTGGATCTTGAAAATGACTTCAGGTTTTTCCACTGCACAGAATATAGTCAAACTCTGCTGAAGTTAAATATTTTAGCCAAGCCCTAACCGGTTTGGCTCAGTGGATAGAGCGTTGGCCTGCAGACTGAAAGGTCCCAGGTTCGATTCCAATCAAGGGCATGTACCTTGGTTGCAGGCATATCCCCATTAGGGGGTGTGCAAGAGGCAGCTAATCGATGTTTCTCTCTTATCAATGTTTCTAACTCTCTATCCCTCTCCCTTCCTCTCTGTAAAAAAAAAAAATCAATAAAATATATTAAAAATATATATATATTTTTTTTACCCTTTGTTCTCCCTGTGTGATCGACAATAATAATGTGCTTTGTGTTGGTATTTACTGCTGTGTTGCTGAAAATTACCTGAAAGAGAAGTTGGGGTGCTTCACTGGGCTGGAAAAAGTTGAGCTACATCAGAAAGGAGGTCTAATTAAGCAAATTTATTCTATATGTATAAAAGGCTAAGCTGACTCGCACATGTGCGATACATATAAACCTCTCGCTGGTGACAATCGCACGCGTGTGTTTCAATCTGTCATTGTCGATCGTGAATTTGGTTGTTTTTGTTGACATTCTGAAGCTGAAAGAAAGCAGCGGCGGTGCATGGAAGTAAGAATGGCGATTAAATTAAAAAAAAAATGGCGATTAAATTGAATGATAGCCGAAAGCAGTTTGGATCAGTGGATAGAGCGTCGGCCTCAGGACTCAAGGGTCCCGGGTTCAATTCCGGTCAAGGGCATGTACCTTGGTTGCAGGCACATCCCCAGTAGGGGGTGTGCAGGAGGTGGCTGATTGATGTTTCTATGTCATTGATGTTTCTAACTCTCTATCCCTCTCCCTTCCTCTCTGTAAAGAATCATTAAAATATATTTAAAAAATAAATGTATAAACAAATAAATTGGATGATAATAATAGTGACCTGGATAGATATAATTATCCCTGTGTAACCATAGTTGCCGTCATATTCAGAAACGAAGATGGAGGACCTCCTCTTGAAAAGGACTTGCTCATTCATTTTATACCAGATCCCAATTATCCATGTGCCAGTAAAATGAAACAAATCAGTATCCTGTTTCCGACATTAGATGCAATGACGTATCCTATTCTTTTCCCACATCGGAAAAAGGCTGGGGAATGAATATTGCATTAGGACTCAGAGACGACAGTGTAATCGAAAAAAATATTAGATTCAATGGATGATGCTGAAAAGGAAACTTTCCCATCGAATTTCTTAAAAAAGTATTACTCCTTCAGCAATGCTGTGTCATAAATTAGAATTGAAAGTAGGTGCAATCATCATGCTACTGAGAATCTCAATAGTAAGCAGGGTCTTTGTAAGGATGCTAGATTTATTATTGAAAGATTGTGTCCTAACATACTCGAAGCTGAAGTATTAACAGGATCTGCAGAGGAGAGGTTTTTCTGATTCCAGGAATTGATTTGTCCCCATCTTACACTGGCCTCAGTTTTAGAATAAGTTTAATCAATTTATCAGTCATTGTTTTTTATCAATATTGTCTTTATATCATGTTTTTGTTTTTATAGGATGTATTAGTTCTTTATATATCCCTTGTTGCTATATTATGTCATTGTTTATTTATTAATCATTTTTTAAAATTTTTTTGATATATTTCATTGATTTCTTACAGAGAGGAAGGGAGAGGGACAGAGAGTTAGAAATGATGAGAGAGAAACATTGACCAGCTGCCTCCTGCACACTCCCCACTGGGGATGTGCCTGCAACCAAGGTACACGCCCCTGACCGGAATCGAACCTGGGACCCCTCAGTCCGCAGGCCGACGCTCTATCCACTGAGCCAAACCGGTTAGGGCTTATTAATCAATTTATATATTATTTTCACGTACACTTTACTAATTTCCTTTCATCTCTGAAACTTCTATTATAGAGAAAGGCGGAACAGCGACGTGAAAATATTTCTTCTAATTAATTTCCTTTCAATGGGCACAAATTTGTGCACCGGGCCACTAGTTTTTAAATAAAGAATGATTGACCAAACAAAGTATTATCTAGGATAGCGATCGCCAACCTTTCCAATCTCACGGAAAACCAGTGGTCCGTGGACCACCAGTTGGCGACCGTTGCTCTAGGATGTGGAGCATGTGATTACCCTACACACTGGTGGGAAAAGGCCAAAAGGTACAATCAGCTTATTTTTATTTTGAAGGAATAGTTTCTTGATTTTTAAAACATATATTTATTAACCTCAGAAAGGAAGGGAGAGATAGAAGCACTAATGATGAGAGAGCATCACTGAGTAGCTGCCTCCTGCACAGCACACACTGGGTTTGAACCTGCAACATGGGAATGTACCCTGACCTGTAAACACTATACTGCTGGCAAATAATGCAATGATTCAGTCTCAAAAGCAAACGCTATCTAACTTCATTAAAAATACTTCATTGCTAAGCACTAGTAACAAGCATCTGAGCTTGCTAGAAAAATGGTGGAAGTAGACCTGCTGACTGCATTGTTCCCAAAAACATGGACTTCTGCCAAGAATCAATTCCAGCATGTAAAATTACAAGACTTTCACCAAAAGGTTGGTTTGGCTTGGGCGGCTCATATATGTGAGCCACATATGTACTTTACCTGTTGAAACAGCTAAACGGCACTTCCCCCAAACCTGAATAGGATTGTTAACTGCCAGACAGCTCAGGGCATTTTATTGCCTCTTGTTGGCCAAACACCTGAACATCTGTAGGCTATTCCCCAATCTGACAATATCCTTGGGTACCCTACCCTTTGAAGTGTATTATCTCCACCGAGCCTTAGGACAAACTGTGTTGAATAAAAGCACGGGTCCTTAGTCGAGGTAAGTCTTTAACTCCTTCAGCTGAAGATCCTCTGACCCCCAATGCCTTTCAAAATGATCTTTCGTCCTTGGACTCCTTAATCATCGACGCGCAGCCCCTTTCTCCAGAATGCCGAACCCTTTGTAAGGCTGGGGAAAAAACCCTGGCAAACTTCATAGAAAAGCCGGCCTGGGCGAGCAGTATCTGAGAAGCACAATTAACCACATGCAAAAATATGTGTTCTGTATGTAATAAGCAATTAACATATAAAATCTACAAGGAAAATAATCTTTAACCAAAAAAATACAGTTAATTCACAGGAAAGGATGTAGAGACAATTCTTCAAAAAGTACATATGCATGACTAATAGCAATATAGAAAATGCTTTCCTCACTGATCAAGGTGGAATCCCTCAGGCTTCCTGCAACACTACCAACCACAAGTCCTTCCCTGTGAACTTAGTACAGCGGGGAGTATTGGGACTTCAGGAAAGAAGGGGCAGTGGAAACAGACCAACCCTCCCCAGGTCAGCAACTACCCAGGAAACTGGAAAATCAAACAGAACCATAGTCTACAAGGGAGGGCAGAGCACAACCTGGAAAATGGGGCCTGGTAAATTGCAAAGCCAAGTCCAGGTCACTGGTGACAGTGAGGGTCTTACCCAGCGAGGATACAAGTTCAAAGTTCTCCAGCATCACATTCAGGTACAGCTGTCTCTGACCCTCATCAGGGAGGCTCCATTCCTCCCTGAAGTACAGGGCAATGTCCTCAAAGGTCACGCCAACCTGTCAGATTTGAGACAAGAGCTGTCTCTCTGAGAACCAGTCTGGCCTGCACCCTATCCAACCTGGGACCCATCGAAGGATGTCCTACTGCTGGTTTACAGGGATCTGGCCTAAACCGGAAGTTGGACATTCATCTCGCAATCCGGGACTGCTGGCTCCAGCAGATCACCTGCCTGCATACGTCCCCACCTGATCACCTCCAACTGCCCCCCATGCTGGCCTGCTCTCCCTCATCTTCCCTCCCCACTGGCCTGCCTGCCCACTGCTGGCTTGCTCAATCCAAACTTCTCGCCCCGGCTGTCTTGATCATCTCCAACTGATCACCACTGGCCTACTTGCCCTCAACTGGCCCCCCTGCTGGTCTGCTTACCTTCAACAGCCCTGTCCCCCACTAGCCTGATCACCCACAACTGCCATCCATCCTGATCACACCCCAGCGTCCCAATCTCCCAGACTCTCCTTCTTTCCTTTTTTTTTCCAATGCCTCCTTGAGCAGAGGCCAGGGTCAGCTGGAAGCAGGTATCTGGGATTTATTTATCTTCTACAATTGAAACTTTGTCGCCTTGAGCGGAGGCCAGGGCTGGCCAGGGTGGATAGGAAGCTTTGTTTCCTGCATTGCGGGGGGCAACCCAAGCCTCCTGTTCCCTCCAACTCTGTGTTTGCCGCCATCTTAGTTGGATTAATTTGCATAGTAGCTCTGATTGGCTGGTGGAAATAGCAGAGGTATGGTCAAGTTGCATGTTTCTTTTATTAGATAGGATTCCTTATTAAAATGCACCCAAAGACAACGTACTTGTGGGCATCGGTGAGTGAGAAGTGTCTGGCCTGGGAATGTCCCTGCAGGGAGAGGCTGGAGTTCAAAGGAGATGTAGAGTAAAAAAAAAATCAATGCTGAGAGAGAATCATTTATCATCGGCTTCCTGTATGCTCCACACTCTGGATCTAGCCGGGGAACAGGCTTTCTCCCTGAGAATGGAATTGAAACTTCCTGGTTTACATGTATAAACTAGAGGCTTAGTGAAAAAGATTCATGCACTCAGGGGGATCCCTCAGCCCGGGCTGTGACCTCTTGCAGTCCAGGCGCCCTCTGGGTATGTCTGACTCACAAAGTTAAATAACACTCATATCCATATAAAGAATTATACAGAAATGTTTGTACCAGCTTTATTAGTAATAACCAAATATTTATTAAAATGGACATGATGGTGTTATATTCAAAGATATGAATATCCACTAGAGCCCTAGCTGGTTTGGCTCTGGATAGAGCATCGGCCTGCAGACCAAAGGCTCCTGGGATCGATTCCAGTCAAAGGCACGTATCTTGGTTGAAGACTCCTTCCCAGCCCAAGCCATGGTCACAGCTGATGCAGGAGGCAACCAATCAATGTGTTTCCTTCACATCAATGTTTCTCTCTGTCTTTCCCTCTTTCTTCCACTCTCCAAAAAAATCAATGGAAAAATATGCTCGGGTGAGGATTAACAACAAAAAGAATATCGATAAAAAAAAAGAAAAAAAAAAGATGAGTTACTAATATATCTTTTAAAAATCTCCAAGAATTTATAAAATAATAATTAAAGCTGAAAAATACTTAGAAAAAGCCAAGTTCTTTATTAAAATGGAAAGTAAATCCATGGTTACTAGGAAAGCTGTGAAGAACAGCAAACAGATTAAACAAGGTCATGAAGGAACTATAGTCACAGATATGATCAGTATTGATTGTAATGATGGTTTCAGTTTCATGCACATGTCAAGATTTATGAAACACTACACTTATACATGCAATTTACTCATTACAGCGGTTAAAAGAATGGTTCAAGTTAAAAGAAATGTACGGTTCACCTATTTTGGAATAGGGTGGGCAACTCTATATTCAATTCACACACTTATGCCCTCTGAGCAAGACTCATCTCAGTGACAGTAAATGTAACAAACAATAAAGAACTTTCACCCAAACCCACTGGAATGCTGACTTGGTCACAAAAGCCACATCTCAGGCTTAAAGACACCCTTTCTTTTCCTCTCAGTTTTGCTGCCAGAACACCATTGGCTGTGATGGGAACATCTCACAGGATACAGGAAGCCACAAACCTCTTGATTATAATGAATGATAATGACCGCTCCACAGATAATAAACATTCCTGGAGTCCTTCAGACCTGTGTACACACAGCTCCTGTAGACCTTTCGTCAAAAAAAAATTCTGGGTGAAGTTTTAGATGAAGACGATTCCATCTAATAGGCTGCAGTCTAGTCAAACAAAAATTAGGTCAGTGTTTCTGCAGTGAAAGTGTTTCTCCTCACTGCAATGTTCCTCCAATCAGTGACCATCACCATGCAATTAAAGGCATTAGAGCAAATGGCCCTCTGCAACACCTGGGCAGGAGGTTCCCTTCAAATGTCTTAGCATCCCCTGAAAACAAGAAAAAAATTAACACCGCTCCCAGACATACTTGAGTTCTCACAACTACCCCCTCTTTCGAATGATCTCTGTGTCTCAAAGCATCCATCTTCACATAAGTATTAGAGTCCATAGTGTTTCCTAGGAAAATTATGGGAAACAATGTAAATTTGGCAGAAACTGCTGACCTAATTTCTGCACCATAGTCTTCCCTGAACGACAAAAATGTTGGAGACCACATAAAAGTTTTTCACATCACCGAACTTGGAGAGCCCATATCTCCTTACAAACTAACACACACAGTAAATAGAACACCAAAATTAAACAAGTGATAGGAAAAGGCCTTCATTATTTTGCAAAGAAAGAGACCTGAGACTGGCAGTTGATGACTTAGGCACTCAATAAATTCATCATTGGCATCTAGGGAAAGAGTGTTCCTGAAAATGGCAGTCCCTCTACAACATTATGTTTACTGGGGCCAAAAGTTATCAGTCCGATGTGGCAACTCATGACAGAGAAACAATAAGAACTAAGGGCTCAGGTATTCCAAATTTTCGTCAACAAATTAGACAACAGAGTTACTTTCGCTGGGCAAAGGAGGATGGTGATTGATGCCATCTGTAGGGACCTTATAGGTGGTTCAGGTGAAATACCTTCAGCAACAGAAATATGCAGTGACATAGATCTGGCAGGACATCTCTGTATGTTACAAAGTGCAACGCAAGTACATAGTGTTCCAACATAAGCACACACACACAACAGCAAAAACACTTATGGGAACTTTACACAATATAAGTGAGTACATGTATGAGATACAATTCAGAAAAATGAGGATTCACAAGTTTTCTTGTACTATTGTTAAGTCCAAACTAAGAAACTAAATTTCCTAAACATATAAGAAATTTCTCACATTTGGACTCTTATGTGGAGAGTGAATTTAGAAATATGCCTGAGAGATACCTCATGTTAATTGCACTCATCATGTCTTTCTCCAGTGTGAACTCTCTGGTGATACTGGAAACCACTCCTACTTTTAAAAGATTTCCCACATTCACTGCATTTATAAGGCATTTCTCCTGTATGAACTCTCTGATGATTACGAAGGGCAGGCCTACGTGTAAAAGATTTCCCACATTCACTGCATTTATAAGGCTTTTCTCCTGTATGAACGCTCTGATGATTACGAAGGGCAGGGCTACGTGTAAAAGATTTCCCACATTCACTGTATTTATAAGGCTTTTCTCCTGTATGAACGCTCTGATGATTTTGAAGGGCAGGGCTACGTGTAAAAGATTTCCCACATTCACTGTATTTATAAGTCGTATGTCCTGTGTGAACTCTCTGATGAATATGAAGGTGAGTGCTAGTGGTAAAAGATTTCTCACACTCACTGCATTTATAAGGCTTTCCTCCTGTGTGAACTTTCTGATGTCTACGAAAGTTGTTGTTAGTGGTAAAACTTTTCCCACATTCACAGCATTGATAAGGCTTTTCTCCTGTGTGAATTCTCTGATGATATTGAACACCATTGCTACTTGTAAAAGACTTTCCACATTCACTGCATTTATACGGATTTCCCCCTGTATGTACTCTCTGATGACAACGAAGGGCAGCCCTCCACGTAAAAGATTTCCCACAGTCACTGCATTTATAAGGCTTTTCTCCTGTATGAACTCTCTGATGACTACGAAGATGAGTGCTAGTGGTAAAAAATTTCCCACATTCACTGCATTGATAAGACTTTGATCCTGTGTGAATTCTTTGATGATATTGAAAACCATTGCTACTTGTAAAAGACTTTCCACATTCAATGCATTTATACGGATTTTCTCCAGTATGAATTCTTTGATGACAACGAAGGGCAGTCCCCCATGTAAAAGATTTCCCACAGTCACTGCATTTATAAGGCTTTTCTCCTGTATGAACTCTCTGATGATTATGTAGGTGAGAGTTAGTTGTAAAACCTTTTCCACATTCACTGCACTCATAGGGCCTTTCTCCAGTGTGAACTCTCTGATGACAATGAAGTTCAGTGCTAGTGATAAAAGACTTTCCACATTCATTGCAGTGATAAGGCTTTTCTCCAGTGTGAACTCTCTGATGGTATTTGAAATGAGTGCTACTTGTAAAAGACTTTTCACATTCACTGCATTTATAAGGATTTTCTCCCGTATGAACTCTCTCATGACGACGAAGATCACTACTCCAGGTAAAAGATGTTCCACAGTAACTGCATTTATAAGGCTTTTCTCCTGTATGAACTCTCTGATGACAATGAAGCGCATTACTATTGGTAAACGTTTTCGAACATCCACTGCATTTATAAGGCTTTTCTCCAGTGTGAATTCTCTGATGACAATGAAGGTCACTGCTGCTGGTAAAAGATTTCCCACAATCACTGCATTTATAAGGCTTTTCTCCAGTGTGAACTCTCTGATGATATTGGAGACCAGAGCACCTAGTAAAAGATTTCCCACATTTACTGCACTTATAAGGTTTTTCTCCTGTATGAACTCTCTGATGACTACGAAGCTGAGTGCTACTGGTAAAAGATTTCTCACACTCACTACATTTATAAGACTTTTCTCCTGTGTGAACGCTCTGATGTCTACGAAGGTTTTTCTTAGTGGTAAACATTTTCCCACATTCACTGCATTTATAAGGCTTTTCTGCTGTGTGAATTCTCTGATGATATTGACCAGTGCTACTTGTAAAAGACTTTCCACATTCACTGCATTTATATGGATTTTCTCCAGTATGAACTCTCTGATGACAACGAAGGGCAGTACCACATGTAAAAGATTTCCCACAGTCACTACATTTATAAGGCTTTTCTCCTGTATGAACTCTCTGATGATTATGTAGGTGAGAGTTAGTTGTAAAAGCTTTTCCACCTTCACTGCACTCATAGGGCTTTTCTTCAGTGTGAACTCTCTGATGACAATGAAGTTCAGTGCTAGTGATAAAAGACTTTCCACATTCATTGCAGTCATAAGGCCTTTCTCCAGTGTGAACTCTCTGATAACAAGAAACTTGAGTGCTACCGGTATAAGCTTTTCCACATTTACTACATTCATAAGACTCTTCTCCAGTGTGAATTCCATGATTACAATGAAGGTTACTGCTACTCATAAAAGATTTCCCACACTCATTGTTCTCATAAGGCCGGTCCAGTGTGTGAACTCTCTGATCATAATGGAGGGCACTGCTACTTGTAAAAGCTTTTCCACATTCACTGCGCTCATAAGGCCTTTTTCCAGTGTGCAAAGCTTCATTATCACCTAGGCTTTTACTACTGCTAAAAGCTTTCCCATATTCACTGCACTGATAAGGTTTTTCTCCAGTGTGACCTTGCTGTTGATCATGAAAGCTAGAAAATATGGTTAAATATTTTCCACATTTAGAGCACACAAAACACTGACTTCCTGCATGGACATCCTTTTCCGGAATAAAATTGTGGTTGCAACTAATGTCTTTCTTACATTCTTTTCTGGTGTAATAATTGTTTCTCCTATGAAACATAATCCCACACTTCGAAACAGCATTTAGGCACTCCCTGGACCTAGCAGCCTTTAGGTGGAGGTGTCCGGACCCAGTAAGGACACCCTGCCCAACATCCCCGCATGTGAAATGATTCTGGGACACACTGAAATTGCAGCTGTTTGCAAGTGAGATCCTGTCCACACCTGTATTGAAAGTCTTCTCTCTCACATGCTGTTGGTGAACTTTTACACTGAAGAAAAACCGTTTTGTACATCCCCCGCACCTCAACAGTATCTGACCGTATTCCGTTCCCTGCAGCTCAGACAAATGGAAAATGTTTCCGAAGACTAGCGCACAACTCTCACAGGGGTGGCTCTTCTGGGAAGACACGGCTACCTTCGGATTCCTTTCCTGTGACACTTTCACAGAAACATCCTCTTTATTGGGTGCCTCCACATTCTCTGCTCCACAGCAGCAACCTGAACAAAAGGAAATGCTGGTGAGGTACATGTTGATCTTATGAAAACAGAATGTCTTCACCACAAATGTTTCTGTGTCATGACTAGGCCTGATTGCATAGAACAATTTTCAAGACAAATGAGGGAGACTCTGAGGAAATACATAACGTGGCCCAACAAGTCAGTCGATGATGAAAAGCTCACCAAGAAAGGACAGAAGCACAGGATGGGACACAAAGAAGAGAGGAAGGATCTACTCATTGTTCTTGCACAAACGGCTTCCTCTAGGAGCTTCCATGCTGGCCATGTGAGTCTGTGTAGAATAATTTAAAGCTGCTCAAAGTCATAAAAATTGATTGTATTAGAGCACATGATGTTCTACGTCAATATAATAACACCAGTGCACTCCAAGGTGCTGCAGGCATGGAACATCATGGGAGTGTAGTAAAGATCGACCTGTGAAAGAGGCAGAGGTGCAAAGTCCAGAGTGGTTAAGGTTATACGTGAGGTGGGAAACCAAGTAGAAATGATCACTGTTAGAACTGAATAGTAGGCAAAGTATCAACGTAAGGACAAACAAGCATAACTGGGTGAGAAATGGGCAACTGGAACCAAACACTGGGTTTCTAGCTGTGAATGTAACAAAGGCCAGCCGAGAATTTCTCCCTAATGACCGCTGACCAAGGCAAGACTGCCTGTGGGTCCACTGTGTCATTCATAAAGTCGTGTTGTTTCTTTGATGCACAAATGATTCTTCTTCTTAAATTCCATTAGAGCCATTGCATGGGGTAAACGATGCAAATCTTCAAAGAAAAACAGAAAAGATGGATGGTCAACACTGTGGTAGAACAACAACATGTAAATGAGATCACAGACAAAAGAACTATGTGTATGACACCAGCAAGATGGCAGGATCAGAGATATGAGCATCTTCCCCCATCCCAGTGTTAAGTAGACAGCTATCTATTAACAAAAACCTCATAAGAAATGGGAATAAGAGTACCTTGAAGACAAACAGTATTACAGAACACAACTAAAAGGTGGATTCTACAGAAAGGATGACTGGAAAAGACTGGGTGAATAAACATATGTGAATATACGTACAGTCAAAAACAAGGGTCAGAGTTACCTCCAGCACCCACTGTGCTTCTGCTATCACTGACCATAGGGGCCTGTTCTTCAAAAAGTGCTGGAAATTTTTGTGTTTACAGATCACAGAATGGCTTGGCCAGTATGGCTCAGCTGGTTGGAACATCGTCCTATATACTAAAGGGTCGAGGATTCAATTCCTAGTCAAGGCAAATATCAGTATGTGGGTTCTATTTCCACTAAGCTTGTGTGCAGAAAGCAGCCTATATATGTTTCTCTCTCATACTGGCGTTTCCTTCTCCCTCTCTCCCTCTCTCCCTCTCTCTCTCTCTCTCACACATTATTGAAGTTTCTATCTCTCCTTCTCTTCCTCTCTGAAATCAATAAAATATATATTTTAGGCCGAAACTGGTTTGGCTCAGTGGATACAGCGTCGGCCTGCGGACTGAAAGGTCCCAGGTTCGATTCCGGTCAAGGGCATGTACCTTGGTTGCGGGCACATCCTCAGTGGGAGGTGTGCAGGAGGCAGCTGATCGATGTTTCTCTCTCATTGATGTTTCTAACTCTCTATCCCTCTCCCTTCCTCTCTGTAAAAAATCAATAAAATATATATATATATATTTTTTAAATATATTTTATTGATATTATATATATATATATTTTTTTAAATATATTTTATTGATATTTCACAGAGAGGAAGGGAGAGGGATAGAGAGCTAGAAACATCGATGAGAGAGAAACATCTATCAGCTGCAACCTACACACTCCCCACTGGGGATGTGCCCGCAACCAAGGTACATGCCCTTGACCGGAATCGAACCCAGGACCCTTCAGTCTGTAGGCAGATGCTCTATCCACTGAACCAAACCGGTTAGGGCAAAATATATTTTTAAAGAATAAATAAATAGCCCTGGCCCGTGTCACTAAGTGCTGAGAGTGCCTGTCTGTACACAGGAAGGTCATGCTTTCCATTCCCAGTAAAGGGCAGGTACATGGCTTTCAGGTCTGATCCCGACTCTTAGAGCAGGCACATGTGGAAGGCAATCAATTGATGTTTCTTTCTCTCTCTCTGCCTCTCCTCTATCTCCCTTTCCCTTACTCACTCTCTCTAAGAAAAAAACAATCAATGGAAAATATATTTTCACTATTCAGGTGAAGATAAAAGAAGGAAAAAGTTTTGAATTAAGAAAAGTTACGGGGGAGGAGATCCAAGATGGCAGTGTAGGAAAAGGCTTATCCTCGCTGCCTCCCACAATCACATCAAAATTACAACTAAAATACAGAATAACCATCAGCCAGAACTGCTGGAAAGCTAGCTACAACGAAATCTTACGACTAGAGAAGTAAACAAGAAAGCACACTGAGATGGTAGGAGGTACTAAGGCACAGAAGGTGCTGGTCCTGTACCCACGGGGACCACTTTTTTGATTGGGAGGGAGGTCATCTCTGCAGAGGTCATGTGGAGGAGCAAGAGGTCCCAGTATAACACCAGATGTACAGCCCAGGGTCCCAGAGCTTGGAAAAAAGTCCCTACTGGCAGGAAGAACTTCGTTCTGTAAAAACCAGTACAGATTGGGGCTGAGTGACAGAGGCTACGGGAGTTCAAGCTGCTCTTCTTACAATGCCAGCAACACCAACTGAACTTACAAGATCCCCCTTCCTCGGAGCTCCAGTACCAGGCTAGGCTCAGGAGGGCGGGGCACGAGGGTGATAGCAAGATACATATGAGGAAAAACAGGACTGAATAGCATCGGGGCAGGAAATCAATAGAAGCTTCCTTCCAGACATAGCTGCTCTCAGGGATCCTTGTTCCTATGCGGAGACCTCCCTGTTGCAGGACTGACTGGCTGCCATTTCTTTCCTCTGCCCTAGTGATTCCCTGAGACCATACCCCATCCAATTTATTTTTATTTTTTTTAAATGTATTTTATTGACTTTAGAGAGGAAGGGAGAGGGAGAGAGAGATAGAAACATCAATGATGAGAGAGAATCACTGATCGGCTGCCTCTTCCATGCCCCCCACTGGGGATCGAGCCCGCAACCCAGGAATGTGCCCTTAGCAGGAATGGAACCTGGGACTCTTCAATCCACAGGCCCACGCTCTATCCATTGAGCCAAATAAGCTAGGGACCCATCCAATTTAAAAGCCCACCCAAGCTCCGTGCAACAGCGTTTGTATATGAATGGCATGTCTTTGCTCAAGCTAAAACCTGTCAAGCAAGTTGCAGTTGGGTCAGGGAGCAACAAATCTATCAATAAAAGGACCAAGAAGTGGCACCAGCACTAGCCTTCCCTGCTTTAATGCAGGGCCTCATGCAGCATTTCCAAACCCGATACAAGAGGAGAATCTGCAGATCTCTCTGAGATGCTGCTGGGTGGCTCCAGGCAGACATGCCTGAACCCAAGAGTCAATGTACCCAGGGGTCAGTGTCATACCACATCAGGTTACAACTCCTCACATCCATAAGTGACACAGTCAAGGAGCAGACTCACTGAGCAACAAAGCCCCACTGAAGCAAGTCCTGCTCCAAAGGGGTGTCTCCTACACAGCAGCTCTCCCACTAGGTCGCAATGGCCCCGACAGATGCTAAAATCCACAACGAAATTCTGGCAAATCGAATCCAGCATTACATTAGAAAGGTCATACACCGTGACCAAGTGGGATGAAGGGATGGTACAATATCTGAAAATCAATAAACATGATAAATCACAAACAAACTGAAAGACGAAAATCACATAGTCATATCAAGAAATGCAGAAAAAGCATTTAACAAACTCCAGCACCTTTTCTTGATAAAAACTCTCAGCAAAGTGGGAGTACAAGGATCATACCTCAACATAATAAAAGCCTTATATGACAAACCTACAGCCAACATCAGAATCAATGGGCAAAAACTAAAACCATTTCCCTAAGAATAGGAACAAGATAGGGATGCCCACTTTCACCACTCCTGTTCAACATAGTACAGAAGTGTTAGTCACAGTGATCAGACAAGAAGAAGAAATGAAATGCAACAAGATTGTAAAAGAAGAAGTAAAACTGTCATTATTCACAGATGACATGATATTGTACAAAGAAAACCCTAAAAACTCCATCAAAAAACTACCAAATATAGCCGAAACCGGTTTGGCTCAGTGGATAGAGCGTCGGCCTGCGGACTGAAGGGTCCCGGGTTCAATTCCGGTCAAGGGCATGTACCTTAGTTGCGGGCACATCCCCAGTGGGAGGTGTGCAGGAGGTAGCTGATCGATGTTTCTCTCTCATCGATGTTTCTGGCTTTCTATCCCTCTCCTTTCCTCTCTGTAAAATATCAATAAAATATATTTAAAAAAAAAAAACAAAAAACAAAAAAACTACCAAATATAATAAAGGCATTCAGCAATGTAGCAGGATACACATTTAACAACCAGAATTCTATGGCTTTTTATCCACCAATAATCAACTCACAGAAAGAGAAACAAACAAACAATCCTATCTACACTGCAAAAAAAAAATTAGGATACCTAGGGATAAACTTAACTAAGGAAGTAAAAGACCTGTACCCCAAAATCTACAGGAAGTTCAAAAAAGACATAGAAGAAGACATAAACAAATGGAAGAATATACCATGTTCATGGATTGGTAGAATTAACATCATTAAAATGTCCACACTACCCAAAGCAATCTATAGATTCAATGCAATCCCAATTAAGATACCAAGGGCCTATTTTACAGACCTAGAACAAACTCGCCAAAAATTCATATGGAATATAACAAAAAGAAAAATCGAAGAGCCGCAGCAATCTTGAGAAAGAAGAACAAAGTTGGAGGGATCACTATACCAGATACCAACCGATAGTACAAAAATGGCTGGTGCTGGCACAACAACAGACATACAGAACAATGCAACAGAACACACAACCCAGACATCGGCCGAAGCCATTACGCTCAATATTTGACAGAGGAAGCAACGGCACACAATGGAGTCAAGACAGCCACTTCAATAAGTGGTGTTGGGAAAATTGGACAGATACATGCAAAAGAATGAAACTAGACCACCAACTTACACCATACACAAAAATAAACTCAAAATGGATAAAGGACTTAAATGTTAAGTCGTGATACCATTAAAATCTTAGAAGAATCCAGAGGCAGCAAAACATTAGACATATGTCCTAGCAATATCTTTATTGATACAGCTCCGAGGGGAATAGAAATTAAGGAAAAAAGAAACAAATGGCACTACATCAAAATAGAAAGCTTCTGCACAGCAAAAGAAAACATCAACAAAACAACAAGAAAGACCACTGCATGGGAGAACATATTTGCCAATTACATTTCAGATAAGGGTTTAATCTCCAAAATTTAAAGAGAACTCATATACCTTAAAACAAATGGAAGATAAATAAATCAATCAAAAAATGGCCAAAAGACCTAAATAGACACTTTTCAAAGGAGGACAAACAGATGGCCGAGAGAAATATGAAAACATGCTCAAAGTCACTAATCATCAGAGAGATGCAAATAAAAACAACAAAGCGGTATCATCTCACACCTTTCAGAATGGCTATCATCAACAAATCAACAAAGGGAAAGTGCAGGCAAGGATATTGAGAAAAAGGAAACCTCCTGCACTGCTGGTGGGAATGTAGTCTGGTGCATCTACTTGGAAGATAGTATAAAGTTTCCTCAAAAAGGTAAAAATAGAACTACCATATAACCCAGTCATCCCACAACTAAGACTATATCCCAAGAAACCAAAAACACCAATCAGAAAGGACATATGTATCCCTATGTTCATAGCAGCAAAATTTACAATACCTAAGAGATATGGAAACAGTATTAAGTGCCCAGCAGCAGCAGATGAGTGGATTAGAAAACTGTGGTACATCTACACAATGGAATACTACGCTCCTATAAAAAAGAAGGAACTTTTACCATTAGCAACAACATGGATGGAACTGGAGAGCATTTTGCTAAGCGAAATAAGTCAGTCGGAGAAAGATAAATATCACATGATCTCAGTCACTGGTTGGATATAATGATCAACATAATTTAATGCACAAGAATAGATCCAGAGAGAAACGGCAGGAGAGAAGGTGTTAGCGACGAAAGGACTTGTATACATGCATATTAGCATAACCAATGGACACAGACACTGGGGCCGTGGGGGCTTCCATGGGGTGGGAATGGCTGCAGGGGGGCGCAGGCGGTCAAGCAGAGAAAAATTTGACATATATTGAACTTTAGACAATAAATAAATAAAGAAGATAAGCTAGTACATTTTATATGGGCAAAGGACTTAAACAGACACTTTTTAAAAGAGGACATAAAGAAGCCCAGAGACATATGAAAACATGCTCAAAGTGACTCATCATCTGAGATGTGCAAATCAAAACGACAATGAGATACCATCTCACACCTGTCAGGATGGCTATCATCAACAAATTAACAAACAACAAGTGCTTGCAATGATGTGGAGAAAAAGGGACCCTTGTGCATGGCAGGTGGGAATGAAGACTGGTGCAGACACAGTGGAAAATAGCATGGAGTTTCCTCAAAAAATTAAAAATGAACTCCCATTTGACCCAGTAATCCCACTTCTAGGAATATATCCAAATAGAAACACCAATCACAAAAAACATATACACCCCTATGTTCATAGCAGCACAATTTATGATAGCTAAGATTTGGCAACAGCCTGAGTGACCATCAGCAGATGAGTGGATTAAAAAACTGTGGTACATCTACAACAGTGGTTCTCAACCTTCCTAATGCCGCGACCCTTTAATACAGTTCCTCATATTGTGGTGACCCCCAACCATAAAATTATTTTCGGTGCTACTTCATAACTGTAATTTTGCTAATGTTATGAAATGTAATGTAAATATCTGATATGCAGAATGTCTTAGGCGACCCTTGTGAAACAGTCGTTTGACCCCCAAAGGGGTCGCAACCCACAGGTTGAGAACCGCTGATCTACACAATGGAATACTATGCTATTGTAAAAAATAAGGAACTCTTACCATTTGCAACAGCATGGAGAACGACAAATATCACTCATTTGTGGGCAATGTGGTAAAAAGAAGATATATGTAATACAATATGTAATACTTTAAAAAATAAAGAATTTTAAAAAAAGAAGTATGTTTAACCCTAAATGGTTTGGCTCAGTGGATAGAGCATCGGCCTGCGGACTCAAGGGTCCCAGGTTCGATTCCCGTCAAGGGCATGTACCTTGGTTGCAGGCACATACCCAGTAGAGAGTGTGCAGGAGGCAATTGATCGATGTTGCTCTCTCATCGATGTTTCTAAGAATCTATCCCTCTCCCTTTCTCTCTGTAAAAAAAAAAAAAAAAAAAAACAATAAAATATATTTTAAAAAAAGAAATATGGTGAAAATATCCATAGTACACAATGCAATCTACAGATTAAATGCAATGCTAAGAGAGAGGATCCAAGATGGCGGTGTAGGTAAACACCTAAACTGCTGCCTCGCACAACAATTTCAAAACTACAACTAAAAGACAAAACGTCTATCACCCAGAACCACGGGAAAGCTGGCTGAGTGGAAGTTCTACAACTAGAAGGAAAGAGCAAACAGCATTGAGGGGTGCACAAGCGCTGAAAAGCTGAGGTACGGGGGCGCGCGAATCGGGCTAGTGACGGGCGACTGGGAGCGCTGCTTTTTTCAACCCAAGGGGAGACAAGCTCCCAATTATTCTGAACTCCAGTTTCTGGGGAGACACGGGGGACCCAAACTCCTACAGGGAGAAGCTGGACTGTCTGCCATGGGGTCGGAAAGTGAGGGAGGCTTGCTTACAGGGCTGCGCACAGGAATAATTGTTTATTGTGCTGGGGCGCTGGACATGGTCAACCTACAAACCCACAACCTACAAACCCACCCAAGCTCCAAGCAGTGGCTTTAGCATATGAATGACCTGCCCTATCTCAGCTTAACCTAGCAAACTTGCAGCCCGGGTCAGACAACTCCAAAACCTCCAAACCCCAAGCAAAGAGGAGAAAACTGTAGTTCTCGCTGTAGCGCCTGCTGGGTGGCCTCAGACAGTAGCTGACCTGCACCCCATTGGAGATCCAGAAGCCAGTGTACCTAGTGGTCAGTGAGACACCAGATTTCAACTCCTCACATCCATAAGTGACATATTCAATATGCAGACTCAGTGAGCACCAAAGCCCCACTGAAACAAGTCCTGCACCATAAGCGTGTCTCCAACGCAGCAGTTCTTCCATTATAGACACAGCGGGTCCTCACAGCTAATTGGCCTGGAGGTCAATTCCTCCCAGTGTACCAACAGCAATCAAGAATTAACTATACCAAGACTTTGCACTCAGCCCACAAAGGGGTGTACCAAAGGGGTCCACCTCAGGTGATTGGGGAGGCTGAGCTACTGTCACCTATGGGTCACCTACCACACAGCCACTCCATCAACACAAGGAAGCAACAAAATGCAGAGACAAAGAAACATGTCACGAATCAAAGAAATGGAGGAAAGCAAACTACTGGACGACATAGAGTTCAGAACCACATTTATAAGGTTACTCAAGAATCTTCTAAAAACCGCTGAGGAAATTAGTGAGACCTTTAAGGATCTTAATGAGAATGCCAAAAAAATGGAAAAGGACCAGTCAGAAATTAAGCATACACTGTCTGAAATAAAGAATATACAGAAATTCAACTGTAGATCAAAGGACCCCAAGAATCAAACCAAGATCTGAAATATGAGGAAACAAAAAACACCCAACCAGAAAAACAAAAAGAAAAAATCCAAAAATATGAAGATAGTGTAAGGAGCCTCTGGGACACCTTTAAGCGTAACAACATCCGAATTTTTGGGGTGCCAGAAGAAGAGAGAGCAAAATACTGAAAACCTATTAGAAGAAATAATGACAGAAAACTTTCCCTACCTGGTGAAAGAAATAGACTTACAAGTTCAGGAAGCACACAGAACCCCATACAACAGGAATCCAAAGAGGACAACACCAAGACACATCATAATTAAAATGCCAAGGGCAAAAGACAAAGAGAGAATCTTGAAAGCAGCAAGAGAAAAACGGTTAGTTACCTACAAGGGAGCACCCATACGACTGTCAGCTGATTTCTCGGCAGAAACTATGCAGGTCAGAAGGGAGTGGCAAGAAATATTCAAAGTGATGAACAGCAAGAACCTACAACCAAGATTACTCTACCCAGCAAAGCTATCATTCAGAGTTGAAGGTCAGATAAAGAGCTTCACAGACAAGAAAAAGCTAAAGGAGTACATCACCACCAAACCAGGATTACATGAAATGCTGAAGGGTATTCTTTAAGAAGAGGAAGAAGAAGAAAAAGGTAAAGATAAAAATTATGAACAACAAAATGACATCAAATACATACCTACCAACAAGTGAATCTAAAAATCAAGTGAATAAAAAATCTGAAGAACAGAATGGACTGGTGAATATAATAGAATCAGGGACATAGAAAGGGAGTGGACTGACAAATGTCAGGGGGCAGGGGGTGTGAGGGGTGCGGGAAGAGATTGGACAAAAATCTTACACCTATGGATGAAGACAGTGGCGAGGGTAAGGGCATGGGGTGGGGTGGGGAATCAAGTGGAGGGAAGCTATGGGGGAAAAAAAGAGGAACACCTGTAATAATCTGAACAATAAAGATTTATTTAAAAAAAAATCTGAACAACAAAATGCAGTAGAGAGGAGAATAAAAGTGAGACACAAAATTAAAATAAATAAATAAATAAATGCAATGCTAAGAATAATTCCTATGGTATTTTACAAAGAAATGAAAAGGGAATCTTGAAATGTATGAAATTAAAAAACTTGAACAGCAACTGAAATCTTGAATGAAAACAAAGAGCATGGCATCACACTTTCCGACTTCAATTTATTACAGAGAGAAAACAAGCAAACAGTGTGTTACTGGAGAAACAAAGACAAATACATCAACAGAACAGAATAGAAAACACAGAAATAAAACCAAGCACATACTTCCAAGTAATCTCTGGCAAAACTGCAAGACACAGAAGAAAGGAAAGATAATTTCTTCAAAGAATGGTGCTGCTAAAAATCAATACTGCCATGTAAGACAAGAATACTGGACACCGCTGATAAAATTTAACTCAATCTACATTAAATGTCAGCACTAAAACGTAAAACTCCTCAGGACAACTAGAGAAAAAGTTTTGAATATTTGTTATGGACAGGATTTTCTTTTACTTTCTTTTTTTTTTCTTTTCTTTTTTTAAAATATATTTTATTGATATTTTACAGAGAGGAAGGAAGAGAGATAGAGAGTCAGAAACATTGATGAGAGAGAAACATCGATCAGCTGCCTCCTGCACACCTCCCACTGGGGATGTGCCCGCAACCAAGTTACATGCCCTTGACCGGAATCGAACCTGGGACCCTTCAGTCCGCAGGCCGACGCTCTATCCACTGAGCCAAACCGGTTTTGGCAAGATTTTCTTTTTCTTAAAAAAATATATTTTATTGATTTTTTACAGAAAGGAAGAAAGAGGGAGAGGGAGAGTTAGAAACATTGATGGGAGAGAAACATCCATCAGCTGCCTCCTGCACACCCCCCACTGGAGATGTGCACACAACCAAGGTACATGCCCTTGACCAGAATTGAACCTGGGACCCTTCAGTCCACAGGCCGAGGCTCTATCCACTGAGCCAAACCGGTTAGGGCTCAGACAGGATTTTCTGAATGTGACCCCAAACACCAGACAAAATAGACAAAAGAAACAGTCCAGATTGCAACAAATAAAGAAAAACAGCTTCTTCCCAGCACAACTGCCATAAACAAAATGAAAGGAAAGTAAATCTAGAGGATGGAAGAAAATACATGCACCCCTAACCAGTTTGGCTCAGTGGATAGAGCGTCGGCCTGCGGACTGAAGGGTCCCAGGTTCGATTCCGGTCAAGGGCATGTACCTTGGTTGCGGGCACATCCCAGTAGGAGGTGAGCAGGAGGCAGCTGATCGATGTTTCTTTCTCATCGATGTTTCTAACTCTCTATCCCTCTCTCTTCCTCTCTGTAAAAAATCAATAAAATAAAAAATAAAAATAAAAATAAAAAAAAAATCAATAAAATATATTAAAAAAAAGAAAATACATGCAAATTATATGACGGAATAGCATGGAGATACTGTGGATTCAGTTCTGATCAGCACAATAAAGAGAATACTGAGATACAGAGAGAAATTAATACAAGCAGTTGGAGTTCCTAGGGAATAATAAAGCTATGTTAAAACTATACTGCAGGCTAATAACAATGTAATGACTGTCTGAAAGCAAACTCTATAGAATTTCATTGAAAACACTTTATTGCGCCCTAGCCGGTTTGGCTCGGTAGATAGCGCGTTGGCCTGCGGACAGAAGGGTCCCAGGTTCAATTCCAGTCAAGGGCATGTACCTTGGTGGTGGGCACATCCCAGTAGGGAGTATGCAGAAGGCAGCCGATTGATGTTTCTGTTTCTCTCTCATTGATGTTTCTAAATATCTCTCTCCCTTCCCCTCTGTAAAATACCAATAAAGTAAATTTAAAACAAACCAACAAAAAAACCACTTTATTGCAAAGCACTAGTAACAACCATCTGAGTTTCTTAGAAACATGGTTGCACTAGACCTGATGAACACAGGTTTGCCAAAACCATGGACTTTGTAGAAAAGCGGGTGCTGGGGAACAATATCTGCAAAGTACAATTAAGCACATGCAACAATATGTGTTCCTGTATGTCATAACAATTAATATATAAAACATACAAGGTCGCCGAAACCGGTTTGGCTCAGCGGATAGAGCGTCGGCCTGCAGACTGAAGGGTCCCGGGTTCGATTCCAGTCA
This sequence comes from Plecotus auritus, assembly GCF_963455305.1. Classification (NCBI taxonomy): domain Eukaryota; kingdom Metazoa; phylum Chordata; class Mammalia; order Chiroptera; family Vespertilionidae; genus Plecotus; species Plecotus auritus. The sequence continues at coordinate 9,033,431 of NC_137785.1, forward strand.
AGGGCATGTACCTTGGTTGTGGGCACATCTCCAGTGGGAGGTGTGTAGGAGGCAGCTGATCGATGTTTCTCTCTCATCGATGTTTCTAACTTTCTATCCCTCTCCCTTCCTCTCTGTAGAAAATCAATAAAATATATTTTAAAAAAAACAAAAAACAAAAAACATACAAGGTCGTTGCCCTGACCGGTTTGGCTCAGTGGATAGAGCGTCGGCCTGCGGACTGAAGGGTCCCAGGTTCAATTCCAGTCAAGGGCATGTGCCCTGGTTGCATGCACATCCCCAGTGGGGGGGTGTGCAGGAGGCAGCTGATCGATGTTTCTCTCTCATCGATGTTTCTAACTCTCTATCCCTCTCCCTTCCTCTCTGTAAAAAATCAATAAAAAAAATGTATTTAAAAAAAAAAAAATACTTACTGACCAGGACAAGGATTAGAGACAATTATTCAAAAAATAGGTACATTCCTGACCGGTTTGGCTCAGTGGATAGAGCGTCGGTCTGCGGACTGAAGGGTACCAGGTTCGATTCCGATCAAGGGCATGTACCTTGGTTGCAGGCACATCCCTAGTAGGAGGTGTGCAGGAGGCAGCTGATCGATGTTTCTAACTCTCTATCCCTCTCCCTTCCTCTCTGTAAAAAATCAATAAAATGTATTAAAAAAAATAGGTACAAATGACCAACAGGAATATAGAAAATGCTTTCCTCACTGATCAAGGCGGAATCTCTCAGGCTTCCTGCAACACTACCAACCACAAGTCCTTCCCTGTGAAGGTAGTACAGCGGGGAGAATTGGGACTTCAGGAATAGAAGGGAGCAGTGGAAACAGACCAACCCTCCCCAGGACAGCAACTACCCAGGAAACTGGAAAAATCAATCAGAACCGCAGTCTACATGGGAGGACACAGCACACCCTGGGAGATGGGGCCTGGGAAATGGCAAAGCCAAGTCCAGGTCACTGGTGAGAGTGAGGGTCTTACCCAGCGAGGATACAAGTTCAAAGTTCTCCAGCATCACATTCAGGTACAGCTGTCTCTGACCCTCATCAAGGAGGTTCCATTCCTCCCTGGAGAAGTACAGGGCAATGTCCTCAAAGGTCACTCCAACCTGTCAGAATGGAGACAATTGACACCAGAGCTGTCTCTCTGAGAACCCCCACTCCTACTCCTTACACACCTTCCCCCCCATCAACCTCCTCCAGGGCACCCGGTTAGTGTGGACACCAGGCCCTAATGCCAGTGCAGGCTGCTCTCTCATCACAGTCCCGTTACTCACTGGGATTCCCCTCAGCAGAGCAGCTGTGTAGGGTGGGAAGGATTGGGGGAGGGAGCAATGCCATTTAAGCTCTGGGAGATGCCTGCAGGGCCTCAGCCTTCCTGCCAAGCAATTCCACTGCAGTCTCCTAGATCATGCCTCCAAGACAAAGCCAAGCCTGGGTTTATGCTTTGCCTTTAAGTCACAGCGTCCATCAGCTCACACTTCCTCGAGATGTGCCCATCACTGGGTAATGTTTATCATCTTCCCATCTTCAGACCCAGGTTCACTCCCTCAGCTCTGCCCCCTTCCTGCTCCAATGCCACTGGGTCTCGCTGGACTCCCCCATGAACTTGGCACATGGCATGTAGAGAGCTTGTCTTCCAGCCGGGTCCAGGACCACCCCAGGCCTCTGATGGACCCCACAGCCGGGAAAGCCCCAATGAGTCTGTGACGTCCTCCCTGCAGCCTCTGATCTTCCCGCCAATCCTCACAGCCCACATCCTCAGGGGAACCTCAGATGAAAGTCACCCCTGTCCACTTGAAGCACCCACCTTATATAAAAACTGCTGTTTGAAATGTTAACCCTGCTATTTGGCTTCTCTAAATGCTTGTTTGCTTAAATAAGAAGGAAAATAAGACTACTCCCACTTCAGAGAGGCCATTAAACCTTTCCAGGACGAAGTTATCAGCGCTGGCACCAGGCCAAGCCTTTGGTTGAGGTCTTAAGTCCCCAGCACATAGGGGCTCTTTAAGAACTTGCAAAGGGGGCCGGATACACCCCATATTTGGGAGACAAAGAAGGTAAAAACATATAAATAGGGAAAGTTCCTCCATGTTGGGGTCCAGAATTTGAGACACATTTTCCTCTGGGCCCACGCGTGATAATAATAAATGTAACTCCATCTCTCTACGTGTTGCTTGGTTCTTCTCCAGTTTTCTGTCACACACCCTGCCCTGCACTCGCTGTGTCCTCAGAAGACACAACACTCCTCTCCCCTCCGCCTTCCTCACGGTCCTCCACGCAAAACTGAGCTGGAGGACCTGACAGATGCCGCACCCGGGCTGTGGTGTTCCGCGTGAGGAGGCGGTGAGGGCCTGGGCGACAGGAACTCACCTCAGCGAAGCTCCGCAGCGCGGGCGCCGCCATCGCACTCTGTGGGCTGAGCCGGGCAGGAGCGGCGGGAGGTGACGCCGCTGCAGGAATGGCGGTCCCCGTCGCGGCCCTGGTGTAGGTCCGGGTGGCGACTCCGAGCTTCAATCCCCAGTGTGAGCTGTGAGCACCACTGGAGGCTCCGACCAAGGGCTGTGAGGCGGGGAACCCCTCTCCACCTTCTCCACGGGACGCTGCGACTAGGAAAACCTGCCGCCTGAGGCGGAAATCTGAGAACAGGATCTCTCTCCAGGACTACCGGTCCCGCCCTACAGAAGCGGCCAAACGGAAACGCCTTCTCTGAGCCCCCATTGGCTCAGCCTCCTGGCTTTCCATGCGTTGCCTTCTGGGTAATGTAGTTCCTAGGCTCCAAGGCCGGGATGGATTTATGAGAGTGGATTTAGAGGCTGATAGCCCAAGAACACACCAAGTAATCTAAGTGTCCTCTAGCGCCTTCAAGGGAGGTGATTTCCAGGGCAAGTTTGTTTCTCCTGCACCAGCTGGCTTCCTATAGCTGCAGGTTTTGTATATCTTTCTTCAAGACCTGCTCTTCCTGAATGGCAGGCATTGGTTCTTCATTCAGGACCTTTGGCACATGTCTTTTTCAGGACAAATGTAGTTTGCAGAGGTCGATCAATTGTCTAACTCTTGTTTAACTGGATCTAACCTGCCTCCATTGAATCCATTGTACAAAGTTAATGTCACAAAACACACACTTATACTTCGGAGCATCTGCTTCTGATGCCATCCAAAGTGTCAGCTCTGCCTGGGCTGCAGTGTGGATAAGATGGCCCAGAGACATATAAAAAAATGCTCAAAGTGACTGGTCATCAGAGAGATGTAAGTTAAAGCAACAATTAGGTATCACCCCACCACTGTCAGAATGGCTGCCATCAACAAAGGACAAGTGGTGGCGAGGATGTTGAAAAAAGGGAACCGGAGTACACTGCTGGTGGGAATGCAAACTGGCACAGCTATTATGGAAATCAGTATGAACTTTCATAAAAAAAATTTAATATTACCCTGACCAGTTTAACTTAGTGGAGAGAGCATCGGCAAGGGTCCTAGGTTCGATTCTGGTCAGGGACATGTGCCTTGTTTTTGGGTACATCCCCCGTGGGAGGGGGTGTACAGGTGGCTGATTGATGTTTCTCTCTCATTGATATTTCTAACTATCTCCCCTTCCTCTCTGTAAAAAAAATCAATAAAATATATTATAAAAATAAATTTAATATGGAACTGCCATTATTCCATATTGAAATGGAGTGTGGAATGTCAGAAGGGAAGTCGGGTGAGGATAAAATAAAAAAAAAAACACATCTTGGGGTCAGGATTAAGCACACACTCACACATACACACACACACACACACACACACACACACACTGTAAAAACCAAGTTACCTAAGCATTGAGCATTTTCTTCTGTTCTCTGAAAGCAATGGGAAAGCTCTAGCTTGCTGTGTTCTGGGTCTGCTCTAAATTGTGTTTATAAATCTGTCTTCAGTCTGATGTGTCCCTGGAAATGATGATAATGCTCCATGTAATTTTCTCCTTCTTGCCCAGTTATTGTGAGAAATAAAATAGAAAATGCTCAAAAATCTAACCCTGGAATCCTGGAAACAAAGTAAGTGTCATCAATCATCTGCATGAAACATTGATCCAAATGAGATTCAGGGAGCTCTAGTGAGTCTGCTGGGCATTCCCAGGTGGGGCGCACCACAATGAGACCTGAGTGCCCACAGCACCTGCCTCCTGCAGCAGAGTCAGTGGCTTCTTATAGGTCCCATTTCTCAATAAAATGCTCCCAAAGACAACGGTGCTTGTGGGCATCGGGGGAGTGAGAAGTGCCTGGCCTGGGAATGTCTCTTCAGGTAGAGGCTGGGGTGCCAGGAGAGGGAGAGAGAGAAACATCAATAATGAGAAAGAATCATTGATCAGCTGCCTCCTGCATTCCCCATACTAGGGGATCTACCCTGGGCGCAGGTATGTGCCCTGATTGGGAATGGAATTGTGAACTCCTGTATCATAGGTTCATGTGGAACCACTGAGCCATGCTGGCTGGGCTATCTTCATTTATGTTTCTAACTCTCCCCCTCCCTTGCTCTATGAAATCAATAAAAATGATTTAAAAATCAACTAAAAGGAGAAACCAAGATGGTGGCATAGGTGAACACCTAAACTGCTGCCTCGCACAACAATTTTAAAACTACAGCTAAAAGAGAGAAAGGATATCATCCAGAACAACAGGAAAGCTGGATGAGTGGAAATTCTACAACTAGAAGGAAAGAGAGGTGCACACGGAGACTCAGAGGAGCTGCAAAAGGCTAAGGTACGGAGACACACACGGAGAGGACGGGCGGCTGAGTGCCTGGCTAGCTTTCTCTAGCAGGAGAGAGACGGAAGCTCCCGACTGCACTGAACCCCAGTTCTAACTGCACTGAACCCCAGTTCCGGGCGAGACCCTGGGGTCCCAAACTCATATGAGGGAGTCTGGACTGTCAGGAAAAGAGAGGAGCGCACAGAAACTCAGGGGAGCCGCGAAAGGCAGAGGTATGGAGGCGCGCGCGCAAGTAGATGCAGAGAGGACTGACTGCTGAGTGTCCCGCTGGCTTTCTCTAGCAGGAGGAAGGCAGAAGTACCCAAATGCACTGAAATCCAGTTCCGGGTGAGAATCTGGGAATCAAGATTCATTGTGAGAGAAACTGGAATGTCTGGCAGCGGGCAAAACTCGAGGGCGGCTTTCTCTCAGAGAATGCTTGCAGCAATTACCGAGGGAAACTGAGACCCAGGGGCCTCATAGGGCAGGTCTGATGGGAAGCCAAGGCTGTCTGCTCAGCCCTGAGACTACGCCCCATCCAAGCTGAGCACAGAGGCTTTTGCAATTTTGCAAGTCTTGTCTCCTAAGGCTGTCCCCAGCACAGAAGTTCTCCCGGAGTAGACACAGCTGATCCTCACAGCCATTTGGCCTGGAGGTCAGTTCCTCCCAGTGATACCAACAACAATCAAGACTTAACTACAACAAGGCTGTACACACATTCCACAAAGGGGTGCACCAAGAGTGTCCACCTCAGGTAACTGGGGAGGCCGACCCACTGGGTCATATAGGAAACCTAGCACACAAAGCTACTCTACCAACTAAGGGAAGCAGAGAAAATGTGGAGACAAAGAAACAGATCACAAATGAAAGAAATGGAGGAAAACAAACGACTGGATATAGAATTCAAAACCACAGTTATAAGGCTTTTCAAAAATATCCTAGAAAAGGCCGATAAATTTAGCAAGAACCTCGAAGATATGAAAAAGGACCAACTAGAAATTAAACATACACTGACTGAAATAAAAAATATTATACAGAGTCCCAACAGCAGACTAGAGGAACACAAGAATCAAGTCAAAGATTGAAATACAAAGAAGCAAAAAACACTCAACTGGAAAAGTAAAAAGAAAAAAGAATCCAAAAAGTTGAAGATAGTGTAAGAAGCCTCTGGGACAATTTCAAGCATACGAACATCAGAATAATGGGGGTGCCAGAAAAAGACAGAGAGCAAGACACTAAAAACCTATTTGAAGAAATAATGACTGAAAACTTCCCCAACCTGGTGAAAGAAATAGACTTACAAGTCCAGGAAGCGCAGAGAACCCCAAACAAAAGGAATGCAATGAGGACCACACCAAGACACATCATAATTAAAATGCCAAGAGCAAAAGACAAAGAGAGAATATTAAAAGCAACAAGAGAAAAACAGTTAGTTACCTACAAGGGAGCACCCATACGATTGTCAGCTGATTTCTCGGCAGAAACTATGCAGGCCAGAAGGGAGTGGCAAGAAATATTCAAAGTGATGAATAGCAAGAACCTACAACCAAGATTACTCTACCCAGCAAAGCTATCATTCAGAATTGAAGGGCAGATAAAGAGCTTCACAGATAAGAAACAACTAAAGGAGTTCATCAACACCAAACCAGTATTATATGAAATGCTGAAAGGTACTATTTAAGAAGAGGAAGAAGAAAAAGATAAAGATAAAAATTATGAACAACAAATACATATCTATTAACAAATGAATCTAAAAATCAAGTGAATAAAAAATCTGATGAACAGAATAAACTGGTGAATATAATAGATTCAGGGGCATAGAAAGGGAGTGGACTGACATTCCTCAGGGGGAAAGGGGTGTGGGGGTGTGGGAGAGACTGGACAAAAATCGTACACCTAAGGATGAGGACAGTGCTGGGGGAGGTAAGGGCAGAGGGTGGGGTGGGAACCGGGTGGAGGGGAGCTATGGGGGGGGGGGGGAA